>NC_092127.1:144472988-145102988 GCF_043159975.1 Macaca nemestrina
CAAAAAAAAAAAAAAAAAAAAAAAAAAAAGAAAGGCAGATGGCTATACAAAGGCAACCAAATGTCATGAAAGACAGGAACTCTCAATAAGCAGAATGTTCTGATTTAAAGGTAGCTGAGACTCCTAAAGTTTTTGTTGTGCCTTTCCATCTGTTTCCCATCTTCTGCCTTAACCTAGATGAGTATGCACGTGTGTGTGTGTGTACGTGTGTGTTTTAACTGAAAAAGAGAGTAAGCTCCATGTAACATTCTCTAACAGTCCTTTGCTCATAAAACTATAATGCATAGTTAGCAAATTTTAGTGAGCTCCTCCCTCTCCAGACCACCCATTCTACTTCTTAATTAAATCTTTCCTTTCCTTTCTCCCAGGGGCCCCCAACTGCTATATCTCTTGTAAGATGTCTGTCATTCCTCCTACATAAAGATGACACAGCACGTATTATTTATAACTGTCTATTTTTGAAACACAATCTTGCACCTTGTAGACGGGAATAATACACAGAGTAGCCTAGAATTACAGAACTATCAGAACACTTAAAGTCATCCATAACAGACTTTAGTACAGTTAAAACCTTTCCAGACAGATGAATAGTCTCTGTCAATCTTGATTTCCTGAAGATGTGAGGAAACAATTTGTAAAAATTCTATAACTGCCTATCACCTAGCAAATTGTGGGGACTTATTTTTTGTTAATCTTCACTGTTGGAAATGGTGTAACAAAATGGTCACTTTCATATATAAGAGGAAAGAGTGTAAATTTGAAAAACTCTTGGCAAAATGTTTGAAGAGCTTCCAATTATTACTATACTTTGATTCAGTAATTCTACATCTAGAAATGGTTTAAGGACATAGGACTAAAATACAGGGAAAATGTTGGCTTTTTTTTCTTTTTTTCACACTTTGTCCAAAAGGACGAGGAAAGATGCTTAATGCTGCAAGTATTTATTAATTACAACAATTATAATAGTTAAACATTTTAAAAACTTAAATGTTCAATACATAAACTCAATATAGGATTGAGTATGTAAATTATGCCATTATAAATAACAAATAAAAATTGTAACCACATCTCATCATAGAAGAGAGAAGAAGAGTCAGTATGCAAAACAGATTTACTGTCCTAGTTGATGAAGCAGGCACACATCTGAAATCCCAAAGGAAGTTTGTGATATAAATGATCTAATGATATAAAGATTCACTGGGATAAGATTTATCCCACCTCATCTTTTTCAAGCTCTAACGCAAAGTAGACCAGAATACTGGTTTGTTGATTGCTTTAGGGGTCAGTGAAAATGAGTAAGGTAGAGAAGCAGAATCTCACGAGAGAAACTTTACTATTAAGACAAAAAATATATGCTGATGAGAGAGTAACAAATCACACACATCAAGTGGTGGGATTCAAGATGGGTGCTCACAGTCTATTCAATTCACCCCCAAATTCAATTCACCCCCAAATTCAACTCCCACAAGGACTTAACTCTAGACCCCTGGGGCCCCATACTGGCTTCAGTGTGAAAAAATATTACATCTATCAAAACACAGTGAAGGACAACCTTCTGTTAAGATATTTTTATGTTTTCTTATATTAACGGATTACCCTTCTCTTTCCCACTATTAATTGACATTACAGCGGGCTCCTTTCTTTTTAGTTTAGTACAGGGTTCCCAAATTATAGGAATGGGGACTTGTAGAAGAGGGCAATAAACTCATCCCACTACAGGTTATTATGTGTTCATTAAACTAAGAAGGAAAAATCAAGATAAAATTATAAATGGGAACATGGATGAGTTTTTATCATTTTTTTGGTTTCTACTTTTCAATTTTTTCCCAAATTTTTTATAAATAGGAGCCAGCGCTACTTTACAATTTTTAAAATTTAAAAGAAAATACCTTTTTAATTAATTTAATTCTTAGCAGCAAAAATTTAAACCAGTCTGGTTTTCTTGTTTCAACAAACTGTTAAATATTACCTTTCAGCAGGTACTGTGCTGGATAAAAAGACGAGGGATTTTGAATGTTCCCAACATCCCAAAAAAGTGATAAATGTTTGAGGTAATAGATATGTTAATTACTTTGATTTGATCATGTGTACATTGTATATATTAAATATCAATATATCAAAATATCATGCTGTACTCTATAAATATGTACAATTATTATGTGCCAATTAAAATATTTGTAAATATGAAAAAAGGGGCCATGTTCACAAGGAAGTCACAGATATTCAAAGGAAAAAGAAGTGCTATGATTCAAATTATGATAATATGCAATATGTTTTGAAACCTAAGAATGTACAAAATGCAACAGGAGCAGGAGAGAAGGAAGTGTTAGCTCTGCCTGGAGCAAGAATGTGAATAACAAGAGACTTCCCCGAAAAAGGAACACTCAAGCTGAGCTTAGGAGAAAGTTTCATTTCACTATCAGGGGCAAAAGAGGGAAGAAAATTTCAAGAGAGAGAATAGAATAAAGGAACAGGATCAGGCTAGAACCCACAAAGCTACTACAATAATCTAGAAAAAGATGAGGCTGTGATCAATAGCAACAAAAGAAAGAATGACAGGCAGGGGGGACTTGAATGACAAGCAGTAAAATCACAGGATTTAGGGATTGATTGGTTGTGGGAGGCAAAGGATAAGGACTGAACAGTAACCCCAAGTTTTGTAGTGTAGGCAAGATAAACTAAACACCCCTATATTTAGTGAAAGGGATAGTGAGGTCATTAGATAAATCCAGTAAATAAGAGAAAGGGTAGATTTGGGAGAGACAGGACATAAAAAATAGGAATGTGTTCAGGGTATGTGGAGTTTGAGAGGCCTCCACAACTAGCATTCCATTTCTGAGACAGAAAAAGAAACATGATGCTGAAATCCAGAACAAAGATCAAGGGTTAGAGGTTGACATTTGGGAATAGAGGTTATTGTCAAAATAGTGGTAAAGGTAGAAGAACAGAAACAGCCTCCTAACGATCCTCCCTAGTCCAGATCAACCTTTCCCACTCCCACCCTTCTTAGTTTTCCATATTATAACCCTACCAATCTTTTGAACTGGAAATTTTACTATTTAATGCCCCCACTTAGAACCTTTCAATGTACCCAACCTCGCTGGCAGTCAGAGAAATGTCAATTGAAAGGACAATGAGATTCTATTTTTTGCCTGCTGGACTGGAAAAAAATTAAAGATTAAAAATATCCACTGCTGGTAAGCACATGGGGAAATGAGCACTCATATATTTCTGGTATGAGTGCAAATTGCTATGATATTTTGGGATATCTATTACCATTTTAAAATCTCATGACTTTTGATCCAGCAATCCCACTTTAAAGAATTTATCACTTAGAAACAAAGCAACATAAAAAGTATATATGTACAATAGTCTATTGCTGTATTATTTGTAAGAGTAAAAGCCTAGAAAAAACTGAATGCCTACTAAAAATGTAGTGTTCAAACAACTGGTGATCCCTATTAAGCAGCATTAGGCAGCTGTTAAAAATTAATAATATCTATATATGCTTGGATTTGAATCTAGAAGGATGCCTATTGATGGATTCAGTGAAAAAAAAAATGAGTTGCCAAGTTCTATATAATGATATAAGACAAAACAAAGAAAAAAAATAGCATCTCACTATAGCTATGTTAGTAAGAGCTAATATGAGAATGGTACTTACTTTGTACCAGGTATTATTTTAAGTGCATTATGTACTATGCATTCACTATAACAACTGCATAAGACGAGTAAAAGAATGTTCCATTTTACAGTCTCATTTTACAGATAAGGAAATTGAGAACAAAATTGGTGAAAGAACTCGTGCAAGATCACACAGCTAGCAAGTGGAAAGCAGGATTTATACCCGGCAGCCTGGCATAGAGCTTACACTCTTGGCCTCTGCCATATATGTTACTAGAAAAGAACAGGGTTGGAGATTGTTAATTTTTTTTAAACCATTGCCTTGTTGGACTTGTTTTAAAAATGTGTTATTTCTATAATTAAAAAGAAGTTCAGTAGAAATATGTGGGGAAAGAGACTCCCAAAACTCCCCATTACCCTTACAGCAAAACTTCATACTTCCTTACTAGCAGTGTCATAAAAGACCATTTTTCTAAAATACTTGGTAACTACAGTCTAGGGTCTAGCCAGCTGGTGATTTAACTGCTTGCATGGTTTAGAAACTCATTTTGTACAAGACAATGGCAATCTATGTTCATAAATGGCTGCAAGAGCTTCTGAGGATGCAGTCTTCTACAGGGAGAAGTAGGAAAAAAGGAGCCCAGCTTACCAACCCAGTTACTGTTTTCAGAGCCTGATGGTGCCTCAGAAAGGATATCCATTATTAGCAAACACAAAGGGTGCTGCCTTGTCAGGCCTGACAGGGAGCAGACTGGCTGTAACAAAGCCCTGGGCCTTATTTATGTGGCAGCTCACAGCTGCCGAGGATGGGCCCTCCTGTTCCCCAGGAGCCAGCCAGCCCTTCAGGAGGTCATTCTCGGGCCTGCTGAGCTTGAGTCACCTATAACCAAGGATGCAAGGATGAGACCCAAAATAAATACCCAGAATGCTCTTCCTCCAATACTCACAGGACTAGCTGCCTCCCAGCATCAGGTCAAGCCCCAAATCCCCCTTCTCAGATTTCCCCCTGGGAAAGATCAGCCTCTCTCATACTCCACCCCTTCACCCTGCATGTTCTTCCTCATTGCATTTACCTCTATCTGACACAGCATACGTTCGCTGGTTTCCCTCATCAACACGTCCCCTCACAGGGTAGCCACGAAGTCTATGTAAATGCACCCTCTTGAGTCATGTAATGGGGCAGCTGGACTCTCTCAGAAGAACACAGGCTTGTTAGGGCAGGGGCCTGTCTTGTTCAAAGGCACAAAATAGGCCTTCAGCGGATATTTGCTGAACAAACATCCTTTGATAATCCCTTCCCTGCTAGGTTCTAGCAGAATTCTCTTCAATCTTTTTCTCTTTCTAACTCAGGCTTTCTTCGGCTTGGATATTGAGACACATGTGGGCCTATTGTAGGATAAGGAATTTTTCTTTTTACCAATAATTACTAATAACCAATAACTGAAATAATGCTATTTTCAAGCAAGTGCATTCCAGTATGCTTAAATTGCATGGCAAGGGATAGAATTTTATAATGTTCATGTTATAAGTAGAGTATTACACACATGTGCACACACATAATTTAAGAATACATACATTTATTAAGAGTCTTTACTGACGTTTCCAGTATTGGTAGGGGAAGACAATTGTGAAAGTTTAAAGACTAGTGGTTTAACAAGAGAGCGTGAGAATCATGCTAACTCCTTTCAAGAAACACTTATTTCTCACATAGGGGGACTCACTTAGCAACCCCGTCCTGGCTACACAGAGAAGGAATGGTCCTTTAGTCAACTGCTATTAAAGACAGAAAATTAGAGGCACCAATCATCCTGTTTATTCAGAAAACCGCAGGCCCAGCTTTTCTTCAGAGTGACTGTGCATTGGTTGCTATTTTCTTTCTCCTTTTCAAGTTTCTGTCCATTTTCTGACTAGTGAGAACGCAGCGTGCTCCGAGTTCTCCCGTTCAGCAGCGCCAGCGTCCTTCCCTACTCCCATCCCCAGAAGGGAAGGACAGAGAAAAGAAGCTTTGTGAATTTACGTGAATAACTTCTGCCCCAGGAAGCCATCACTACACTAAAGCTGAAGATCTTTGGTTTTAAACCACTCATCACCTAAGATCTCCATATAATGGATTCCATGATAGGCATTCCGCAAAGGGCAAAAAACGGGGGCATATTCTGATTTGGGGTTGGAGAGGGTGTACTTGTTGCACTTGAAGAACATGCTTCATTAAAGATTGAAAAGCAATTTCCTGTTTTCGAACAGCTGCACGTGGGCAGCCCCATTTTGGTGAACAAGGAACAAAGAACTGCACAGGCATAATTTGTCTTCCCCATCAGTTCTGCAAGTAGATTTATTGAATACATAAGCCCTGAAACATTTTCTGTAGACTCATAAAAATGTCAGCAGCATCTCCCCTCTTTCTTGATGTTGCTATCAGTCAGCTCCTTTGATTGGTACATGGTGCCAATGGGACCAATGTCGTGCATCCAATGTCCATATATGTCAATTAGTTTCACACAGAAATTGTTCCATGGACACAAACTAAACCAACAATGCCAGTCAGTGATGTCACAAATGCTGGGTGAAAGACTGCAAATGAATAGTTGTAAATCCATCACTGCTGCCACTGAGAGTTTGGCCTCCCAATGAGAAAGGCCAGAGAAATCAACTTTATGTATAAAAGCTTATTTTGTATAAATGCTAGGGAAGAGGATATCTGGTGACTCTGGAGATCAGCTTCTCAAAGTACAAGATCAGATTTTCAAATGTTATGTAAACTGTTTAGTTCTCTGCTACATGTGGATTGACTGGTTTTGATATAGTTCAATTTCCTTTAGGCTCAAATTTCTCTCCTGAATTCCAGAACCATATACCATCAGTTAACTGAGCATCTCTACCTACAGTTCCCAGATTGTCCCAAACCACACTCTTCCTGGCATCCCAAATCTTTTTTCCCTCTGGTGTTCCCCATCATAGTGAGGACATCATAAGGAGTGGTTTATGCCCTCCCTTCAACGCACTTCTCACTTCCAATCTATCAAGTCCAATGCATGACGGAGTGGTGGTTAAGAATTCAAAACCTGTCTCTGCCACTTACTAACTGTGTGTCCTTGGGCAAGTAGCTTAATTACTCTATGCCACAGTTTCTTCATCTGAAAAACACAGTAATAATAATTAATGATATCAACCACATATGATTGTGAAGGTTCAATGAAATCGGCACATGCAGAGTGCTGAGAACGGTGCCTAACAAATTGTGAGCACTCAATAAACATTGGTTACTATGAATTGCATCATTCACACACAGACTTTCCTCCCCAGCCTCACTACCACTACTCCATTGCCTCCAAGCCCATCTTTTAAAATTCAAACTTCAGCTGCACCCTCCTTCTTGTTGTTCTCAGATTGCTGCCACTGTGATCTGTCTAGGAGCATCCCTATGTAGGGAAATTGGGTGCTGCCCAGGGCCTACGCTTGGGGAACAGGGGTGGGGGTATCCCCAAGCATAGGCCCTGGGGTGGGGTATCCCAAAAGGCCCACAAAATATGCCAACAGCACAGCCTTCTCTCAAGTACAAATACCTTGGGCAACTTCTATACTAGTGAATTTGCCCTCTTCTCACAACCCCAATCTTCTAGGGGCTGCCATCTACTAAATAATGAACTAATTAAGGGTACAGTCTATATCATTTATCTTTGTACCTCTCCAATATCGCTCAGGGCATGGCATGTAAGGAGGCTTTCAAAAAATGCTTCTTGAACGGCTACTTGGATGGCCACTACGCATTCTGTAGGTCCAGGGCAATTCCCTATATTTTGACAACTGAGCAAATCAGGCCAGAGGGCAAAAACTAAACCTGAGATATATGGTTCCTAAAGCCTCTATGTACTGTTTATTCATGCACTCTCTGTAAAAGGAGGATAATAATTGCACCAATCATGTTACACATGTCACACATCTCCACCCCTGTTTCAATGTCACAACCAGGACAACTAGAGGAAGGTTTGCTAGAGTCTAGTAGGAAAATGATTATGGAAGCTGAAGGGAGCTGACAGCACATTTACCCATCCAGAAAATATTTATTTAACATCTACTATGCACCTGGCACTGCCCTCACAGAGGATCAGGACTTCTGTACTGTACAGATCAAGAGGTGCCATTCATACCCCTGTGAAAGATGTGGGTTAAGGCTCAGTCTCGTTTACACACAGCACAGCACTGTATTTGGAAACTCTGGTTCTTTTCGGTAAAGAATTAGTTTTCTTTGAATGGAATTTTTCCTCGTTATTTCTTCTAACAGTTTGTTGATCATAATGTATCCCTTTCAGTTTATGCAATGCTTCATATTTGAACAGTCTGACTTTTCTGTTTCAGTCCCACAAAGACACTCATATCTTCCTGAGCACCACAACTATGTAATTAAGAAAAATGGAGTGTCAGATGCCACAGAGAAATATCCATCTCTGAGGGAAAACCAGCTGGCTTTCTGTCCTGGAAAACTGGGTTTTCAAGTGAATAAAGCTTCAGTTAATGTTCTAGGTCCTAAGCTGTCATGGACTCCTGTGACCTTTGGTGGATCCAGTGTCTCCTTTGGGCCTTGAGTTCCTTCTCCCTAATAAGTAATTGATATTCCCACCCCAGGGCTACAAACAAGAGGCCACCTGCCCTTTACACTGATCACCTGCATCAGGAAGAAGATTCAAGGGCTTGGTTTAGAAATGCCCAGACTTTGACAGGATCTAAAGATTATGAGAGAAAAAATGGCTTTTCTTTAAAGACCTCTTGGTTTTCTGTGGGGAAAGAAGGATCCTCCACTTCTTACATATGTCTTTCTTGAACTGAGTTCTCTATATTTTGTTTAAAATACTCAGACTGCCCTCCTCCTTCCCCAACACACATACTCACACAATTACTATCCATCAATTGTCTAAAGCATTGTTTCTCAGCCATTTTAACTCCACAAATACATGGTGGTACTGTTATGTACTATATGTCTGTGTTTTATGCATACATATGTGTGTATATATATGTGTATATACACATATGTGTGTGTGTGTGTGTGTGTGTGTTTTACCCCCAAGAAACAATTTTCAGCCTCTAGAAGGTGATGTGGCCCTTGGTGAGATTTTGTGGCCTAGAGAGGGCAATTAATCAATGTAATATTTTAAAACTAAATTTTACTTTCTGCATATCTTAATTCAATGTTTATTTGATTTATAAGAATGCTATTCAGTTCCCTCAGACTCAAGAGTCTTTGTGGTAGCAATGAACGTTTGCTGCAGGAAGGCCTGTGCTAGAGAAGTAGCTCTAGCTCACTGTCCTACCAACAGGGAAGGGTGTTCATTGATGTCCTTGGCTCTGGACGCCTTCAGCTCCCAACACTCACAGGGAACTGCTGCCTCACCCAAGGCCACATTCTTTCCAAGCCAGTCTGTATCCAATGACTAGTCAATGTGGGCTCTAAAAGCTCACCCCCTGCCACCCGAACATGAAACAACTCACAAAAGCTATCCCATTTTCAAAGTAACCCGTGTAGTTTGCTGAGGCCAATCAACCACCCAACTTCTCCCTCTGTCCAAGGTTTTGACTTCCAGAGCACTCCCTAATAAACTTGCTGCATACCAATCTCTATCTCAGTCTATTTTGGGGGAAACCTTACCAGGACATTTGCACAACTACTTCTATTTTCCCATGTTGGTTCTTATCCCTTTCTGTCACCCATTCTCCTGAGCCTTTCCCATTTTTGTCTCAGGTCCTTCTTTTCTGTACCATCTTGACAAATCCCATTCTGTTCTCTATAATCTATACAGCAAACTCTTCTCATTTTGAAGCTATAGACTTCAAAGTCGTCAGCATCCCAGAAAGTCTGAAAAGTATTCATCACTTCATGACAGAAAAAATATTGGAATTTCTATTTGTTTTTTTATCCAAACACTAAAAAAGAAATTAAGCTTGACTAATATCGTATATACAGAATGACAGTGGCACATTCTCACAATTGGCTGTATATCCAAAAGTTAAATATGGGACATGGTGAATGAAGGACCCCGAGAATCATGGAAGTCTCAGGCTCAGAGGAGCTGGCAGTGCCATCCTTAACCACTGATTTGCTTTCAACATAGTGCAAGTATCTATCTCATTAAGTAGATTTATAAATTATTTTATCTTAAGTAGTAGAATACTTACAGTATTTTGCAATGGAATGGTTGTATGAAATATGAAATATGAAACTCATGTACTCCAAAGAGTTTTATCAGCTATCTCTTGACAGTATTGAAGAGTTGTTAAACTTAAAGATGAGTTTCATATTCTTTTAGAAAAATACAAACATTCAAATTTTATAAAGCTTTATATAATACAAGAGATTACCAACCCTGGAAGATATCTAGAAGATATTTTTTGAAAAAATAAATCCACCAATTAACTTTCTAAAGATTTAATTCTTTTTTCCCCCTTTTTAGTATTTCCTTCCATGAGAGAGGAGTGTTTTTACAATGAATCAAAAAAATCACTTAAAAAAGAGAACACTCTGAAAACAGATGTCTGGAAATATTTCCATGATTACGTGATCTTGTTGCCAGAAAACACTATGTCTCACTTAAAATATTCTCTTATCTGCTTCCTTTAGAAACTTGGAGCTATTTTTAAATATTTCAAATAAAGACATTCAATGGGGTTTGAATCTATTTGTTAAAAACATATGGACTTAGCCTGGGCAACATGGTGAGACTATCTCAACAAAAGATTAAAAATTAGCTAGGCATGGTGACATGCACCCGTCATCCCAGCTACTCAGCCAGGGCTGAGGTAGGAGGATCACCTGAGCCTGGGAGGTGGAGGCTGCAGTGAGTCATGACCATGCCACTGCACTCCAGCCTGGGCAACAGAGTGAGACCCTGTCTCAAAAAAAAAAAGTATATTGACTTTGTATCATCTGATTAGTTCATAAAAGCAACTGATTGACAAGATGGTTAAGGTAGAAATGTATTCACTGATTGTGATTTAAAAAATTATTTGTATAATTTGCAAATGGAATTGGAAAATAAAATAACTTCCTGATTTAGTAAGGATAGTCAAGGATGTACTACTTATTTTGAATCTGCATGGCCTCATAATGTATCTTTTTAAGCCATATAATCATTAGAATGAAATATCTAGATAAGCCAAACTTTGAAGCCATCTTTAAGAAAGTGTTAAACTAAGATTTTTCAAACGAATGTAGCACATTCTATCACATTGCTTTCACTGTAAAACAATAATTTTTAGGAGTAAAAGATTTTTAATATCATTAGTAATATAAAATTACTTTTAGATATTAACTTCCCTTCTTAGTGCCTCATTTACAATTTTTATTCTGTGTGTCTTATAATGTATAAATTGGTACATTTATACATTGTATAAATTGGTACATTTATACATTATAAGAATATGAGAATACATGAAACCTAGGCTGGAAGAGCAACAAGGAAGTTTTCTGAAGGAAAGCTAAGCGGGTTCACATAATTAAAATATATGTATATATTTGTATATATTTATATATAGCTTTATTTATATATTTATATATTGATATATAATTTATACATTATATATTATATGTTATATATAATGTATGTATTATATAATGTATATATTAATGTATATAATGTATATATTATATATAATGTATAAATTATATATAATAGTGATATATAATTTATACAGTATATATTATATATTATATATCGCTTATATAAGCGTTATATTATATATAATATATAAATAAATATAAAAATATTTATGATTCAACATATTTTGGATCATGTGCTCAAAATATTTTATTTATAGGTGTAAACCGAACAAAGGATGCTGCTTGTATTATTTTCCTGTGGCTGCTGTAACAAATTACCATTATTTAGTGATATTAAACAACAGAAATTTATTCTCTCACAGTTCTAAAGGCCAGAAATGCAAAATCAGTATCACCATTCCAAAATCAAGGTGTTGGCAAGAACTTGCTCCCTCCAGAGGCTTTGGGGAGAACTGCCCTTGCCTCTTCCAGCCGTTGGTGGCATTTCTTGGCTTGTCGCTGCATCCCTCCAATCTTCAAGGCTAGCATCTTTAAATTTCCCTCTGCTGCATCTTCTCTCTCCTTCTCAGCGTGTGTGAAAATCTCCCACCATGGCACACGATTATCAATGTAACAAACATGCACACCTGGCACATGTACCCCGGAACTTAAAATAAAAATAAAAATTAAGAAAAAGGAACATCCCACCCCCCACCTCCTTCTAATAAGAACACAAGTGATCGCATCAGGGCCCATGCAGACCATCGAAGAACATCTCCCCATTTCAAGAATCTTATATTAATTACATCTGCAAAGACCCCTTTCCCTGGCTTTTTTCTTTGCCACATAAGTTAACAGTCACTGGTTTCAAGATTAGGATGTAAATATCTTTGAGGGGGAAGCCATTTTTCAGCCTACCATGCTGTTTATTGTAAAGTTCCTCAAAACTCTACTAGGCATAAGAATCACCTGAGAAGCTTGCTCCACGTGTAGACAAGTGTGGCTCACTGAGAGATTCAAGTTAGTAAGATTGGGAGTGCAGATGGGTCTAAGAAATTGCATTTTTGAAACACCAGCTGATTTCGATGAAAATTTTTGATGTGCAGAGAAACAGTGTTTTAAAAGTATACTGTTCCCCATTCTTACTGTCCCTCAATTCCACCACATTTGGAATAATATGGTATTCATCGTGTGCTTTTAATTTCTTAAAAGATGATTATTTCCTCTAACATACACTTACATAGCTCTTACCATGGCACTATTCTGAGTTACTTACAAATATTAACCCATTTAATTCTCCTAATCACCCTGTGAAGTAGCCACTATTTTTGTCCTCATTTTACAGAGGAGACTGAAGCACCTAGTGTTAAATAATTTGTCCCAGGTCACATAGTTACACATCATCAGAATCTAAATTTGCACCAGTGTCTGGCCCTCCAGCCTATGTCTTAACTGGCCTTAAAACTATTTTACTGTCTTAAAACCACATTACCTAACTTTTGTTACCTGTTTTAAGAATCTTCTAAATGAAGTTTCAGTACAGTATGAAAATGTTTTTTAAAAGTATAAAAATACCTCCCTCCAAATATCTAATTATCTGGAATGTTTAAAAGTGGTTCTTAAACTAAGCTTTGATATTGACAGAGATTTTATGGGACATACAGTGAAACCGAAAAATGTTCCATTATTATGGGTAAATTCCAGAAATACCTGATTCTACAAAAAGTTCCCAATATGCTCTATTTAAACTTGAGTTAAAACCAAAGATTAAACAGATGAGAACGATTAACAACAATGAAGTACAAAACAGTGTTGAGGTCTGCAGAGTTAAGATCTGTCCATTTCAGTTTATTAAAGGAGTGGTTCTTGGACTTCCACACATTTCAGAACCCTAGAGGGATTGTTAAAAACACAGGTTGCTGGGCATTACCCTCAGAGTTTTTAATTCAGTAGGTCTGTGATGTGCCCAAGAGTACATGTTTAACAAGTTTCCATGTAGTGCTAGCTAATGTGGCTGTCCTGAGGCCACACTCTGAGAACCACTGCAGGGAACATATATTGAGGATCTACCATGTCAGAGACAACAAAGTAGGTGCCAGAGGAGCAAAAGGCATAAAACAAGTCCGAGGGCTCCAGGAGCTATTAATAGCCGTGACAGCCTAATGGACAAAGAAGACATGTCATAAGTTCATTTTAATCTGCAGTAGATGTCTGATGATCTAGTGTTTAGTACCCCAGATACCCTAATAGTCCAACTTCAGTCAGAGGTAAAGTAATATAGACTATCTTTATGTCTTACAATCTTGATAGTCACACATGCAGATCGTTAGGGCAAATTTCCTTAACTGGGCAGATGAATCTGTCATTAACTAGAAATCTTCCAAGAAATAGAAAAGTAAGAAGAAAATCGAAAGTAAATTAATCTGTCACTAACTGCCGATGATAAAACAGAGTTACTCAATGTTTTCAGCCATCATTACTCTATGCCAGAAATTAAATATCTATGAGAAACATGATCAAAAAGGCATGAAACACCCTCCTACATCTGTACTGCCTACTACTTCAACTTCAGATGCTCCTGAGTCAACCCGGGATGAAGATGTTGTTGAAGATAATGCTGATGAGTGTGCTCACAAGCTCACAAATGTCAGTCATTAGACAGATACTTACTCTGCACTATCTGACCTGGCAACTAATGTTCTAATGGCACATGCAGCTGACTAGTTTAAAGTCTGCTAGGATATGCCAATATTTGGGTTCTCCTTTTCCTCCTAGCCATGATGTCTGAACTACACTTCCCTCTTACCAGGGTGTGGTTGTATGATCAAATTGTAATCAATAAAGGGAAGTGGAAGTAACTGGGCTCCTCCTGGCCTGACTCATGAACATCTCTGGTGCATACAATTCTCTCCTTTTTGGACACTGATACGCTGCTGGTGGGAATGTAAATTAGTATAATCTTTATGGAATACAGAATGGAAATTTCTTAAAAAACTAGAAGTAGTACTACTATTTGATAAAGGAAATGAAGGAAGGAAACCTGCACACATACATTTATTGAGCACAATTCACAGTTCATAATTGCAAAGACAAGTAACCAACCTGAGTGCCCACCCATCAACCAATGAGTGGATAAAGAAAATGTGGTATATGTATGTGTGGAATACTACTCAGCCATAAAAAAGAATAAAGTAATGTCTTTTGCAGAAACTTGCATGGAGTTGGAGGTCATTATTCTAAGTGAAGCAACTCAGGAATGGAAACACCGCATGTTCTCACTTGTAAGTGGGAGCTAAGATATGGGTATGCAAAGGCATACAGAATGGTATAATGGACTTTGGAGACTCAGAACGGGGAGGGTGGGAAAGGGTAGGAGAGAAAAAAACTACATATTGGGTACAATGTACACTACTTGGGTGACCAGTACACCAAAATGTCAGACTTCATCACTATATAATTCATCCATGTAACCAAAAACCACTTATCCCCAAGAGCTATTGAACTTAAAGAAAAATTCTGTTTTTTCATTCTCCAGCTGAATGGACAAGACACAAAGAATATAAAAGAGGGTAGAACCGTAAGATAGAAAGATGTTGGGTCTCTGAATGGAACATCTCCTTATCCCTCCCATCTGAACAAGAAAATAAATTTTTATCGTATCAAGCTACTGAAATGTAGGGTTTTTTCATATAGTAGTTAGCCTGCCTGGATAATGAGTATTATTATCACCATTCAAAAGCAGAAGTTTTAAGAATGTAAGGAATGGAATTTAAATTATAAATATATGTTTAAGTTTCATTCCAGTGAAAATAAGATACTTGAAAATACCAATAGAACAATGTCTGGAAAATCTGGCATGGTCCTTTCTGTATTGCAGTTTTAATAGAGACAGTCAGTGTTTGCCAGGGCAAGGAAGAAGGGAGATACTTCCCAATCTGAGAACTCAGGGTGACGTCAATTTAAAATATAATTACATGTAATTTTTAGAAGAATTATCAGTATATTGGAAAAGCATCTTAATCTTTTACTCAGCCAAACTTAAAAGAAATCCAGCTGTTCAGGCCATAAAGATCATAATTCAGAGCCTGTTATTCATTTGGTCATTGACAATGATTATGGGAACACAACACAGAGGAGATATAATACAGCTCCTAACCGTCTAGTCTAGAAAGTCTAAACCTATAAAGTTGCAGGAATGTCCCTCTTTCACTTACATTGTCCCACCCTATCTTGCATGGGTGAACAGAGATCTCCATACCACAAAGGTGACAGGTCACTGTGATAAACACAGACCAAAACCGACAGTACTGACACCAGCAAAGAGAACGTCTGTAGGCACGTCTTAGCAGTATCACGAAACATCAGGAGTTGTCAGGACCCTGACACTGCATCATGATCTCCTTACCACTCCTCAGGGTACTGGAGAGGGGAGGAATCAATAGGCAGGTCTTTAAGTCATCATCCAGGATCAAACCCTAGTCCCTTCCTCATCTAAAAGTCACTCGCTGAGGATTCATCAAGAGTCCAATGCCAGTCTGTGCTCCTGGGAATGAAAATCAGTACCCTTGTCAATGAGCTTCCCCTGCTCAAGTTGGTGAACATGGATGTTCCCAATCCTTCTCATGATTTCATTGCTTTCCTACCTCCCCCCCTCACCCTGCAACACACACACAACTGTTTTCCTTTGTCTCTTGTCAAATACAAAGAAACTACTTCTTAAATTTCAGCTTCTATTATGTGAACATCTGTGAGCAAATAAACTGAATATGGTTTCCATCTTTTTCCCTGCTTGGGACCCCTCATTTCACTTCCAACCCATTGAGGCCTGGTGCATCTGGCAGATGAGTTGGTGCTCAGTGGGGTGGCTTTAAATCTATAAATGATTCAAAGGCAATAAACAAAACAAAGACTCCAACTCTTTCGCTGAGAAAGGAGACTGTAGTTAGAAGATTATCACCTTAGGCTACAATTTAGAAAATTATTTTCCAATCTCAAAATGGCTAATGATGTAAAGGTAAAATAAAATTCTCCTGAATATTATTAGAAAATCCCCTGTCACGGAAGAGCCCTGGCAGACACTACCTTACAAAACCAAGTGATCAAGGTTATGATAAACAGGAAAGGACTAAGAAATTGTTACAGACCATAGGAGACGAAGCAGACAATACAGTATTCTGGATTGAATCCTGGAATAGAAAAAGAACATTAATGGAAGAGTGGTGAAAGCCAAATAAAGTTTGGAGTTTGGTTAATAGAAATGACCAACGTTCATGTCTTGTTTTGACAAATGTATAACAGTTGTGTAAGATGTTAACATCAGGGGAAACTGGGTGAAGGATTTATGGGAAGTCTGTACTATCTTTGGAACTCGTGTGTAAATCTAAACTTACTCAAAAATAAAAAGAAAATTAATGAAAGGAAAAAAAAGAAAATCCCCTGTCACTTTCTATTCTGCTTCCATGTTGGTTATTAGTGATATGGTGTTATAGGAACTTAACTAAAGGGCCACATTGGAAATTCTAGCAAGTTTTGTGAATATAAACACACATAAAATTAGAAACAAAATAGCACATTAGCCTAAGAAAATACATTTTAAGTGATCAATAGAACATGAATATTTTTGGAGGGGTTATTTTCCACAGTGTGCTCCCATGGCATTATTGCATAAATCAAGGGGAAATCAAGGTACTGGGGACACTTGATCTGTTGGCATCTTGGTCATCTTTCCTTTGTTTTAAGAGGAGTTGGGGGATTACCAGACTGAGCCAAAATGTAAGTCAACCTAAATGTTTGTAGACTTGGTAAGACTATTTCTTTGCTTCTAAGGTTACTAAGACAAGATCTGGAAATGAGCCCCCAAAAAGGGTTTCAGATACGGCAATATAAACAAGCTGTTTCTAAACATGGTTAGCTCTGTCAGGGAGTGATGCTGTCATTGGGGTGACAGCCTTAAGAGGGGCTACATCCCAGTTACCCACCCAACTCATTCACAAACCTCTTGTAAGAGCAGATAAAAAGAGCTATGAATGAGAATCTCCAAATTCAGAAGTGAGAATCTCCCAAGTTTATTCTCATTATACTTAGAGCATTGAAAATCAGTCTGGCCATCTCTGGCTTGGAAAAGATATAGGACTTGGCAGGAAAAGGGAGGCAGACCGGGCAGAGACAGTAGCATATGTGGAGTAGCATTGGGACCTTTGGATATCACCGCTGCTCTCAGCAGAGCTCTCTTATAAATAAGAGCTGACTTTCTCTTGGGACCTAGTAGCTGGGGTGTTTGCCAGTGTGAGGGGACACACTAACCACCTGGGTAAACATAAAAGTTACAAACCACTGGTAGAATCTTGACACACAGATGCTACTGGGTAATGACGATAAGGAAATCTCTGCAATTGTTCCTTTGTTCATTCATGTATTCATTTACTCAGCACATGTATATGGAGCACAGCTACATGTGAAATGCTAAGCGCCACTCTCTGCTGAGGGTACAGCTGTGAACAGATGAGGACCCTGTCTTCATGGTGCTTACATTTCAATAAGAGAAACTGAGAACCCCCAAAAGTCAATGAACAAAGTACTTGCTGATTGTGATACGTACAGCAGGCCCTTGAATAACATCATTTCATTCAGTGTTGTTTCATTATAGCGTTGAAAAAAAATATTAGTTCTTGGCAGGGCCACTGTCTGTGAGGGGTTTGCACATTCTCTCTATGTCTGCGTATGTTTTCTCCAGGTACTCAGGTTTCCTCCCACATCCCAAAGATGTGCACATTAGGTGAATGGACATGTCTACATGGTCCCAGTCTGAGTGAATGTGGGTGTGCATGAGTGTGTCCTATGATGGGATGACTCCCATCCGGGGCTGGTTCCCACCTTCTGCCCTGAGCTGCAGGATCAGCTCCGGCCACTTGCATGCCAAACGGAATGTGGATAAATAATTATCCTACTCATTTTGATTAATTTTTCTTAAATGTATGTATAGCTCACATTTATTTCAATGTTTAATATTAGAAGTGTTTTGGGTCTTTATTTAGGAGTTTGGTGATGTTTTTGTAACCAGAAATAGTCTTGTTTCCATCAGTTAGGCTACGGTAAAATTGGTTTCATTATACATCGTTTTGCTTAAAGATGTAGTTTTCATGACAATGTTAAGTGAAGACTTTCTTTAAAGGAATTAAGCAGCGTGCAGAGATAGAAGGCAATAGGGTAGACACAGTTTATATAGAGTGTTCAGGGAAAGATATCTCTGACATTAAAGGTGACATTTAAGCATCTAAGACTTGAGGCATGAGAAGAAGCCAACCATGCAAAAGCCAAGAGAGGAGCATTCCAGACAGAGGGAAGAGCAAGCGCAAGGCCCTGGGGCAGCACAGCACTGGGCACTGAGCTGAGGCCAGCAGGCCTGGAGCAAGGCTGAGAGCAGACAGGAGCCAGAGACTACAGGGTGTAATGAGCCCTGGTCAGGCATGCACAGTTTATTTTAAGGCAATGGGAAGACTTTGAAGGATTTTAAGCAAGAAAATGACAAAATCTGATTTACATTTTCAAAAGCTCTCTTTGGCTGCTCTGTGGAAAATGGATTGGACAGGGAAAGAGTGGAAGAATATTGTGCTAAGAGTCAAGATGAGTTAAAATATGGTCCATGCAACAGAGGAGTTCACAGTCTGATGTGAGACAGGCGAGTGAATACACGACTATAGTGGGGTGTGTGCAGCAGAGTGCATGTGCTCCAGGCACCAGGGCAGTACAAAGAAGGGAAAACCTGGTTTCATTTGCTGCCATCTATCAAATGAAACCATGTTAAAATAAAGTCAGATGGATGTAGATGACTTTACCTTGTATCATTAAGATGTTGATTGATCTTCATGCAAAAACTGGTACAACTGGAAAACCACTGAACATTTGATCAGAAACTGAAAACTATATATAGGGAAACAAGAGATTTTGCTAGTGATCCCTAGTTTATAAAAAGAGCCTATTCCAACAGTTCAGTTGGAAGGCTTTGGTTTAGAATACAGTTTTTTCTGATGAATTCTAGCATCTAGTTTCTCTGGGTGTAGTGATGTCTCAACTGTAACCCTGTACTGAGATACTGGAGAAAAAAAAAATACCTCCCTTAGTCATTAGGAAAATTTACCCCTCAGATTTGTCAGGCTATGGAGCTCAATGCAGATTACCAGAGGCATTTTCTATCTTAAGGAGTCAACAGTGGCATAGCTGCTTTCAGGTCCAAGTGAGTAGTAAGGATCTCTGCAGGATGACAAGCACAGGAAGGAGGTAAGAGACAAACTGTGTCGCAGGAGAAGGATCTAGAATGGGGAATTAGGAAACAAGGGTGCCCACCACCTTCACCTGCCCTACCCCCCTCCTATGTCAAGGAAACTGGCACTGGGCATGGCTGAAAAGCAAAGAAGGGAAGGGGGCTTCAGCCAGGTGGAGGGATAAAGCTTTTCCTTCCCTTTCTTAACCATCGTTACCAGCTGGTGCTGGAGACATGGTGAAAAGCATAATGCACTGTGGAAAACACCACTCTGGATGTCACAGCTTGTCTATAAATCCAGTCTTGCCACTTGCTGTGTGCTCTTGAGTTAGCAACTTCTTAGAGCTTTAATTAAAATAAAACTCCTACTTAGGGCTGTTTTGAAATCAAACAGGAAGTGAGTTGATTCTGCATCTATTCTTCCTTCTTTTTCTTAACCCACTTGTAAATAGCTACTGGTGTCTCACACCCGGAGAGACCCATCCTCACAACCGGGAAGAAAACTGGCTAGAAGACGAGGCTGCATGTGTGATTCCTGCTGGGACAGTGGCTATAAAGAAGGGACAAGTCAGCTGCTCCAAAATCGAAGATTGCTCACTGTGTTCAAAGACCATAAAGATATGCCAAAAACTCTCCAGTCATTGTTCTGACATTAGCATCTGTCATTTCAGCCCCTCCCCAAAAGCAATCTCTGTGACCTAGTTCTCTTACCTCTGATAAAGAATGAACTGATATTCATACCTCTGCAGATTTCCTTTCACCTTGCAATGACATTTTTTAAACTCTTTATTATTGAGAGTTTTCATAGCAGGCATCAATAGAAATTCCACCTGCAAGAACTCCCTTCTCATAAGCTTATTTCGTTAACCACCAGTACTTTCACATTTGTTATAATAGTATCTACTAGAATTCACAAAGAAACACAGCACAAGATTGGAATCCCATGAGTTCGAGGACATTCTCCACATTTTCCACAAGGTATGTACAATTAGGCACATAACATTCAGAGGTTCCCAGGGGCCTCCAAGGATTATCGTGGCTCTTTATCCTCACTTCTCTTGGGATGCACTGTCTTCAATTAACTTTTCAATCAAAGCTGAAATCATGTTCTAACCTGGGACCAGCCCAGGCAAAATGCTTATTCTTTTTTCTCTGATAGTGCTGCAGCCTAGTGAAGTGGTTAAGAGGGTAGAGTCACAAACTGAACTGTCTGAGTTTGCATCTTGGTACCACATTTACAAACAACCTTAGGCAGGTCATGTGTTTGTAGTCCTAGCTACTCAGCAGGCTGAGATGGGAAGATCACTGAAGCCCAGGAGTTTGAGGCTGCACACTGAGCTGAGATTGTGCCACTGCACTCTGGCCTGGGTGGCAGAGTGAGACCTTGTCTCCAAAAATAATAATAACAACCACAACTAGCATTTATTGGGAGATTTTTACTAACTCTGTAAAATGGAGATAATATTAACCTACTTTGTGAGTTAAGAATAATTGGTGGCTGGCAAGACGGCCAAATAGGAACAGCTGTTGTCTGCAGCTCCCAGCGAGATCAAAGCAGAAGGCAGGTGATGTCTGCATTTCCAACTGAGGTAACTGGCTCATCTCATTGGGACTGCTTAGACAGTCAGCGCAGCCCAGGGAGGGCAAGCCAAAGCAGGGTGGGGCGTTGGCTCACCCGGAAGCACAAGGGGCCGGGGAACTCCCTCTCCTAGCCAAGAGAAGCCGAGAGGGACTGTGCCGTGAGGGACTGTGCCGTGAGGGGCTGTGCTGTGAGGAACAGTGCATTCTGGCCCAGGCCCAGATACTATGCTTTTCCCATGGTCTTTGCAACCCACTGACCAGGAGATTCCCTCGGATGCCTACACCGCCAGGGCCCTGGGTTTCAAGCACAAAACTTGTCAGCCATTTGGGCAGACACCGAGCTAGCAGCAGGAGTTTTTTTTCCTACTGCAGTGGCACCTGAGGTGCCAGCGAGACAGAATTATAACTTCCCTGGAAAGGGGAATGAAGCCAGAGAGCTGGGTAGCTCAGCAGAACACAAACCCATGGAGCCCAGCAAGCTAAGATACACTGGCTTGAAATTCTCACTGCCAGCATAGCAGTCTGAAGTCTACCTGGGACGCTCGAGCTTGGTGGGGGGAGGGGTGTCCGCCATTACTGAAACTTGAGTAGGCGGTTTTCCCCTCACATTGTAAACAAAGCCGCCAGGAAGTTCAAACGGGGCAGAGCCCACTGCGGCTCCACAAAGCCGCTGTAGCCAGACTGCCTCTCTAGATTCCTCCTCTCCGGTCAGGCCAGGGCATCTCTGAAAGAAGGCAGCAGCCCCAGTCAGGGGATTATAGATAAAACTCCCATCTCCCTGGGACA
Organism: Macaca nemestrina; assembly: GCF_043159975.1. Lineage (NCBI taxonomy): Eukaryota > Metazoa > Chordata > Mammalia > Primates > Cercopithecidae > Macaca > Macaca nemestrina. Next base: position 144,494,768 of record NC_092127.1, read on the forward strand.
GTGCATCTGGGGGAAGGGGCAGCTTCAGCAGACTTGAACTTTCCTGCCCGATAGCTCTGAAGAGTGCAGCAGTTCTCCCAGCACAGCATTCAAGCTCTGCTAAGGGTCAGACTGACTCCTCAAGTGGGTGCCAGAGGCAGGGGCAGGTGCCCCTCTGGGACAAAGTTTCCAGAGGAAGGAACAGGCAGCAATCCTTGCTGTTCTACAGCCTCCACTGGTGATACCCAGGCAAACAGGGTCAGGAGTGGACCTCCAGCAAACTCAAGCAGACCTGCAGCAGAGGGGCCTGACTGTTGGATGGAAAACTAACAAACAGAAAGGAATAGCATCAACATCAACAAAAAGGACTTCCACACATAAACCCTTCCCAGAGGTCACCAACATCAAAGACCAAAGGTAGATAAATCCACAAAGATGGAGGAAAAACAGTGTAAAAAGGTTGAAAATTCCAAAAAGCAGAACACCTCTTCTCTTTCAAAGGATCACAACACCTCACCAGCAAGGGAACAAAACTGGACGGAGAATGAGTTTGACAAGTTGACAGAGGTAGGCTTCAGACGGTGGGTAATAACAAAGTCCTCTGAGATAAAAGAGCATGGTCTAACCTACTAAATGCAAGGAAGCTAAGAACCTTGAAAAAAGGTTAGAGGAATTGCTAACCACAAAAACCAGTTTAGAGAAGAACATAAATGACCGAATGGAGCTGAAAAACACAGCATGAGAACGTCGTGAAGCATATACAAGTATCAATAGCCAAATCGATCAAGCAGAAGAAAGGATATCAGAGACTGAAGATCAACTTAATGAAATAAACCATGAAGACAAGGTTAGAGAAAAGGAATGAACAAAGCCTCCAAGAAATATGGGACTATGTGAAAAGACCAAATCCACGTTTGATTGCTGTACCTGAAAGTGACGAGGAGAATGGAACCAAGTTGGAAAACACTCTTCAGGATATTATCCAGGAGAACTTCCCCAGCCTAGAAAGACAGGCCAACATTCAAATTCAGGAAATACAGAGAACGCCACAAAGACACTCCTTGAGAAGAGAAATGTTAAGATACATAATCATCAGATCCACCAAGGTTGAAATGAAGGAACAAATGTTAAAGGCAGCCAGAAAGAAAGGTCAGGTTACCCACAAAGGGAAGCTCACCAAACTAACAGTAGATCTCTCTGCAGAAACCCTACAAGCCAGAAGATAGTGGAGGCCAATATTCAACATTCTTAAAGAAAAGAATTTTCAAACCAGAATTTTATATCCAGCCAAACTAAACTTCATAAGTGAAGGAGAATGCAATCCTTTATAGACAAGCAAATGCTGAGAGATTTTGTCACCACCAGACCTGCCTTACAAGAGCTCCTGAAGGAAGCACTAAATATGGAAAGGAAAAACTGGTACCAGCCACTGCAAAAACATACCAAATTGTAAAGACCATTGACACTATGAAGGAACTGCATCAACTAACGGGCAAAATAACCAGCTAGCATCATAATGACAGGATCAAATCCACACATAACAACGTTAATCTTAAATGTAAATGGGCTAAATGCCCCAAATAAAAGACACAGACTGGCAAATTGGATAAACAGTCAAGACCATCAGTGTGTTGTATTCATGAGACCCATCTCACGTGCAAAGACACACATAGGCTCGAAATAAAGGGATGAAGGAATATTTACCAAGTAAATGGAAAGCAGAAAAAAGCAGGTGTTGCAATCCTAGTCTCTGATAAAACAAACTTTAAACCAACAAAGATAAAAAAATACAAAGATAATGGCAAAGGGATCAATGCAACAAGAAGAGCTAACTATCCTAAATACATATGCACCCAATACAGGAGCACCCAGATTCATAAAGCAAGTTCTCAGAACCTACAAAGAGACTTAGACTCCAACACAATAATAATGGGAGATTTTAACACCCCACTGTCAATATTAGACAGATCAATGAGACACATAATTAACAAGAATATTCAGGACTTGAACTCAGCTCTGGACGAAGCAGACATAATAGATGTCTACAGAACTCTCCACCCCAAATCAACAGAATATACATTCTTCTCAGCACCACATCGCACTTATTCTAAAATTGACCAAATAATTGGAAGTAAAACACTCTTCAGCAAATGCAAAAGACTGGAAATCATAACAGTCTGTCAGACCACAGTGCAATCAAATTAGAATTCCAGATGAAGAAACTCACTCAAAACTGCACAACTACATGAAAATTGAACAACCTGCTCCTAAATGACTACTGAGTAAATAACGAAATTAAGGCAGAAATCAGTATGTTCTTTGAAACCAATAAGAACAAAGACACAATGCATCAAAAACTCTGGGACACAGCTAAAGCAGTGTTTAGAAGGAAATTTATAGCAATAAATGTCCACAGGAGAAAGCAGGAAAGATCTAAAATCAACACTCTAACATCACAATTAAAAGAACTAAAGAAGCAAGAGCAAACAAATTCAAAAACTAGTAGAAGACAAGGATTAAATAAGATCAGAGCAGAACTGAAGGAGATACAGACACAGAAAACCCTTCAAAAAATCAATGAATCCAGATGGTTTTTTGAAAAGATTAACAAAATAGATACACCACTAGCCAGACTAATAAAGAAAAGAGAGAAGAATCAAATAGACACAACAAAAAATGATAAAGAAGAGATCATCACTGATCCCACAGAAATACAAAGTACCATCAGAGAATATTATAAGCATCTCTATGCAAATAAACTAGAAAATCTAGAACAAATGGATTCCTGGACACATACACCCTCCCAAGACTAACCCAGGAAGAAGTGGAATCACTGAAGAGACCAATAACAAGTTCTGAAATTCACGCAGTAATTAATAGCCTACCAACCAAAAAAAAAAAAAAAACAACAAAACAAACAAACAAAAAAAAAACCCCAGGACCAGACAGGTTCACAGCCAAATTCTACCAGAAGTGCAAAGAGGACCTGGTATCATTCCTTCTGAAATGATTCCAAACAATAGCAAAAGAAGGACTCTTCCCTAACTCATTTTATGAGACCAGCATCATCCAATACCAAAACCTAGCAGAGACACAACAAAAAAACAAAATTTCAGGCCAATATCCCTGATGAACATTGACGTGAAAATCTTCAATAAAATACTGGCAAACTGAATCCAGCAGCACATCAAAAAGCTTATCCACCAAGATCAAATTGGCTTCATCCCTGGGATGCAAGGCTGGTTCAACATATGCAAATCAATAAACATAATCGATCACATAAACAGAACCAATGACAAAAACCACATGATTATCTTAATGGATGCAGAAAAGGCCTTTGATAAAATTCAACACCCCTTCATGCTAAAAACTCTCAATAAACTAGGTATTGATGGAACGTATCTCAAAATAGTAAGAGCTATTTATGACAGACCCACAGTCAATATCATACTGAATGGGCAAAAGCTAAAAGCATTCCCTTTGAAAACAAGCACAAGACAAGGATGCCCTCTCTCACCACTCCTATTCAACATAGTATTGGAAGTTCTGGCCAGGGATATCAGGCAAGAGAAAGAAATAAAGGATAAATGGGAAGAGAGGAAGTCAAATTGTCTCTGCTTGCAGATGACATGATTGTATATTTAGAAAACCCCATCGTCTCAGCCCCAAAACTCCTTAAGCTGATAAGCAACTTCAGCAAAGTCTCAGAATACAAAATCAATGTGCAAAAATCACAAGCATTCCTATACACCAATAATAGACAAACAGAGAGCCAAATCATGAGTGAACTCGCACTCACAACTGCTACAGATAGAATAAAATACCTAGGAATCCAACTTACAAGGGATGTGAAGGACCTTTTCAAGGAGAACTACAAACCACTGCTCAAGGAAACAAGAGAGGACACAAACAAAAGGAAAAACATTTCATGCTCATGGATAAGAAGAATCAATATCGTGAAAATGGCCATACTGCCCAAAGTAATTTATAGATTCAATGCTATCCCCATCAAGATACCATTGACTTTTTTCACAGAATTAGAAAACACTACTTTAAATTTCATATGAAACCAAAAAAGAGCCCAAATAGCCAAGACAATCCTAAGCAAAAAGAACAAAGCTGGAGGCATCATGACACCTGACTTCAAACTATACTAGAAGGTTACCGTAACCAAAACACCATGGTACTGGTACCAAAACAGATATATAGACCAATGGTACAGGACAGAGACCTCAGAAATAATGCCACACATCTTCAACCATCTGATCTTTGACAAACCTGACAAAAACAAGCAAGGGGGAAAGGATTCCCTATTTAATAAATGATGTTGGGAATACTGGCTGGCCATATGCAGAAAACGGAAACTGGACCCCTTCCTTACACCTTATACAAAAATTAACTCAAGATGGATTAAATACTTAAATGTAAGACCTAACACCATAAAACCCCTAGAAGAAAACCTAGGACATAGGCATGGACAAAGGGTTCATGTCTAAAACACCAAAAGCAATGGCAACAAAAGCCAAAATTGACAAATGGGATCTAATCAAACCAGGAGCTTCTGGACAGCAAAAGAAACTATCATCAGAGTGAACAGGCAACCTGCAGAATTGGAGAAAAATTTTGCAATTTATCCATCTGACAAAGGGCTAATATCCAGAATCTACAAGGACCTTAAACAAATTTACAAGAAAAAAACAACCAGCCGGGCACAGTGGCTCACACCTATAATTCCAGCACTTTGAGAGGCTGAGGTGGGCAGATCACCTGAGGTCAGGAGTTTGAGACCAGCCTGGTCAACATCGTGAAACCCTGTCTCTACTAAAAAATATAAAAATTAGCTGGGCGTGGTGGCAGTTGCCTTAATGCCAGCTACTTGGAAGGCAGAGACAGAATTGTTTGAACCCAGGAGGCAGAAGTTGGAATGAGCCGAGATGGAGCCATTGCACTCAAGCCTGGGGGACAAGAGCGAGACTTCTCTCAAAAGAAAAACAAAAACAAAAACAAAACCCATCGAAAAGCGGGTGAAGGATATGAACAGACATTTCTCAAAATAGGACATTTATGCGGCCAACAAACATATGAAAAAAAGTTCATCACCACTGGTCATTAGAGAAATACAAATCAAAACCACAATGAGATACCATCTCACACCAGTTAGAATGGCGATCATAAAAAAGTCAGGAAATAAGAGATGCTGGAGAGGTTGTGGAAAAATAGGAATGTTTTTATACTGTTGGTGGGAGTGTAAATTAGTTCAGCCATTGTGGAAGACAGCGTGGCGATTTCTCAAGGATCTAGAACCAGAAATGCCATTTGACCCAGCCATCCCATTACTGGGTATATACCCAAAGGATTATAAATCATTCTACTATAAAAACACACGCACATGTATGTTTATTGCAGCACTATTCACAATAGCAAAGACTTGGAACGAACCCAAATGCCCATCAATTATAGACTGGATAAAGAAAATGTGGCACATTTACACCATGGAATACTATGCAGCCATAAAAAAGAATGAGTTAATGTCCTTTGCAGGGACATGGATGAAGCTGGAAACCATCATTCTAAGCAAAGTAACACAGGAACAGAAAATCAAACACCGCATGTTCTCACTCATAACTGGGAGTTGAACAATGAGAACACATGGACACAGGGAGGGGCCTGTCGAGGGCTGGGGGAGGGGGGTTAGGGGAGGGATAGCATTAGGAGAAATACCTAATGTAAATGACGGGTTGATGGGTGCAGCACACCATCATGGCACAAGTATACCTATGTGACATACCTGCATGTTCTGCACATGTATCCCAGAACTTAAAGTATAATTTACAAAGAAAGAACAATAATTAATACATATAAAATGGTTAGAACACAATAACTCAATAAATGCTAGCTGTTGTTGTTGTTACTACTATTTTTAGAGACAAGGTACTCTGTCACCCAGGCCATAGTGTAGCAGCACAATCTCTGCTCACTGCAGCCTCAAACTCCTGGGCTTAAGTGATCCTCCCACCTTAGAATCCCAAGTAGCTTGGACTATAAGCACATGCCACCACACATGGCTAAGTTTATTTTATTTTTTGTAGAGACAAATTCTCACTATGTTGTCCAGGCTGGTCTTGAACTCCTGGCTTCTAATGAGCCTCCCACGTTGATCTCCCAAAATGCGGGGGTTACAGGCAGAAGCCACAGTACCCTGCCAATTCTAGCTATGATTATTACACAGTAAGGTGAAAAGTTTTGTGTCCCCTCCCAAAATATGGACAGTTGCACACAGCATAAGAAAACAATGTTCATGTTCCCCTGTCTTCATCCTTCCATCAAAAATATAAAATAATAAATGATGTTTAATTTTAATGCCTAACTCAAAATTTAAATGCACTTTTTCTAACTATCCCAGACAAGTATTCAAGTAATATGTGCCTCCCCTGTCAGGATAGCCTGTCTTGGGGCTCTCACCTTCTGCCCTTAGTACAAGAGACAAGAATGGCAGGCCAAGGTGTCCTGGGAGTACTTCATCCCTGAGTGACAGCTGGTGCTGTCAAGAGTCGTTATTGCTGGTGCGCACAGACCTTCTGGCAAAGCCAGGCGAAACAGAGAAACTGCAGTCTCCCTGCCCACCTGTCAGCCTCGTCCAGGAACAGCAGAGAAATTTGCTCTTTTCTTTCTTCAAAGGGTCCAGCAAGCCCCAGCACCCTCATTAATGCATGCCTCTTCAATCCCAGCCTGCCTCCCTACCCTCCCTGAACACAGACTTCCCAACCTATTCTTCCAAGAAGGGGATTAGCTCAATTAATCTCTGAACAAATGTCAAGGAGTCTGGGGGAGGGGGCACCTTTCAAGTGCCGCGCCCCAAACAGCAAATAAAGCCAGACATGCGCTAAGGCCATACTACACAAGGGTGAGCTGAAGCAGCTGCCAACAGGATAGCACCAAGTCCTCTTAATCTCAGGCTTAGCTTCCCAGGGGCTCACTTTCTTGCCAGCCTGTTCTAACAGACCACAAGCACCAGGCGCTCAAGTTCTCCTCTCACCATCTGGGACGGGGGTAGTGGCAGGAAAGCTGCTTCAGGATCAGAATTCATTTTTGAGGCAAACATTGCTCTCCTCTCATCTCCTGTGTTGCTGCCTTCTGTGCTTGCCCTCTCCTCTCTGGGCTCACCTACCTCCCCCACCTTCAAAGGGCAGGCACTCCCCTCCAAAGCATGGTTTAAAAAAAGATAGTTCTTAGGTTCAGAGTAAGGAAACCAAGCAGGCAAAAAAGTCACAGGGAGAGAAGCCAGGAGTGGTTGGGGGTGGAGGAAATTCTCATTATGTAAACACAAAATTATTTTCCCCCAACCATAAGTTTCATAAACCTGACCCACAGAATTTTGGGAAAAGCCCTGAGAGTGCTTTCTCTTTGATCTAATTCCCAGAAAGACTTCATTCAATCCATCTAAGGGAGTGACTGAACTGGTAATAATTCTCTAGAATAGAGATTTCCCAATTGCTCTATGCTCATTCCAATTTTTTAATTTGTAAGGTATTTTCTAGTAGTTTAATCCTTCTCTGTCTCTTTCTCCCTTCCTCTTCCTTTTCCCCTCTCTCCCTCTCCCCCTCTGTCTCCTGAGCCAGCAAAATCTGGCCTAACCAGCAGGCTATTAAACAGCACTTCCACATGCTACAGTCCAATGATTCAGTAATTAATTTTCATAATGATGATCTGGAAGGATTTCTACAGCCTCTTGAAAGATCCAAGAATATATATACCCTACTGGTTATACATATGCTTTGAGTGTGAGAGGTAGCCTGGGTGTCCAGTTCTGGTGGTGTCATTTACTAACCGTGTGGCCTCAGGCAAGTTACTTAACCTCTCTGCCTGTTAACCATTTCCTCATCTGTGATACAGGAATACAAAGTTTATTATGAAAGAAAATGGTTAACACTCTAGTTATGAAATATGTCCTATGAACCAGACACTATGCCAGTTGATTTGCCTGAATTATTTTATTTAACCCTCACAACAATTGCTGAGTCACTATTAAGGGCATTTCATCACAGTCTCATTTGTTCAATATTAGCAATACACATATTATACCTATGGTGACTATAAACCAGAATATCTGATTAATGTAAACACCTCATTTCCTGGCTAGAAGAAGGCACAGGCAGTACTAGTTCAATTATTATCCAAAGTTCTTCTGTTCAGATGCGCTTTTGAATTCAGAAAATGTCTGGACTTTAGAAAGACAATATGGTTCATATAACAAATAGAACACACTGGTCTGGGGCAGCATCCTGTAACTGAACACATTAACATTTCTGCTCTGAAACATGAATCTTCTCCCTAAAGAGAACAACAAAGAGCTTCCTATCATCTCAAAACAGGTTTGGTTACCAAAAGTCATTCAGAACAGGTAGTTTTGTCATCAAATAAGTTAGAAAAGAAAGCAATAAATAAACTTAGGCTATTGTTTATATTTCAAAATTCCAGACAGGACATTGTGAACTTTATTACACAAAAGCACTAAACAAAGAACCGAGATTCTAGTCCCGGCTCTGGTAGTGACCACTGTGTCACTGTGGGCAAATTGCCAAGCTGCTCTGGTTTCAGATTCTTCATCTACAAAATAGGTGACTACAACTTTCTCCTAAGTTATACAGAAGTAGCTGTGAAGATCAAATGAGATAGAATCCATCGGAGTATTTTGAATAAATGAAATGCTTACCAAATTCAAGGGTTTTTTTTTATCTTTTAAAATGATTTTTTCAATGGTTACAGATTTAATTATGCACTACTGCTTCTTGTTTGAATGGCACAGTGTTGCTTACGTGGGAAAAGATTCCCCAATTAAATCTCCTTTTTGCATTCATCAACTATTGTTGTTTCTTATACATCAATAAAGATTAGCAAATACATGATGACTGTACTACTGAAATATTTCTCTGGGTTAAATTACAAGAATCATCTCTAGCAAACAATGATAAGCTGCCGTGTCAAATCACTGCAGTTACTGAATACCTGAAAGACCTTTTTTTTTTGTTTTGAAGAAGCAAGCTGTTCAAGTGTCAGGTTGATTTTAACCTGATTTTACGACTTCTTAAAAAATCTGCTCATGTCTTCCTTTTCTGTGAGATCTATGAAGACAGCATTGGCCTGGGAGTTTGATGATCCAGTTGCTAGTCCCAGCCTGACCTCTAATGTTCTGTGTGATCTAGGACAAGTCACAACACCTCTGAGATGAACTCTCCAAGTCCCTGAGCCTAGTTAGACTTTGGGAGGTAAGAGAGGGCTCACTGCTGCTATTTGGTGTCCCCAACAGAAGATTTTCTTCTCACAGGATTCAAGCCCTGGTTGTTCCTGACACACACTCCTGGCTGGCTGGGAGCTGCCTTTGCACTGATATCAATCACACGTTGCTGATGTCAGCCCAGCTGTGACAGCTGAGGCCACCACCACCCACAGCTGACTGAGTGAGTCACATCTGCCTCCTTTCTCTTTGACATGAACCTCTCGGAAGCCCAGGGACAGAGCCCACAACCTGCTTCTCCCTTTGCAGCTCTTTATACTCTTTCAGCTTACAAAGTCTCCATGGCTGAGTGATTTGTCTCATTAGCCACGCTTTTACAAAATTAACCATGAATGTTCTCCAGCATCCGTGGTAACCTTTCTGCCAAGGAGCAATTATAACTATAAGGTATCTTCTTTTGATGTTGACTTTTACAAACAGAGGATCCCTGGCAATTAAAATGCAATGAGGTGGTTATCTCATTAAAAAAATTATAAATACTCCCTTTCATAGAGAAGAAGGACACATTCAGTAACCTTTACTATATAATCAAGCTGGTAATTATTATCAATAACTGAAGGACATTCTGTGTTTTAAAACCCAAGGTCCATGACACATATGAAATGGTAGTATAAATCTAATATAGAAAAAAAAAAACCAAACTAGACTTAGAACCTGAATTTTCCTTACCCCCAGGGAGGCTGTGATCAAACAGATGAGGCAAAAATATAAAGCAATTATATTATTATATTTATTATATAAAATAATATGTAGGGGTGCGGCAAGATGGCTGAATAATACTCTCTAGCAACTGTCTCCCCACAGGAACACCAAATTGAACAATTATTCATAAAAGAAAGCACTTTAGCAGGAAGACTAAAAGATAAACCTATCAAAAATAATAACTATGACTGCTTTTTAAGGGATAGACAATATAAAAGACATAAAAAGAGACAAGAAAACGTCCAAAAGCAGGATAGGAATTAAAATGTGGAGTGTTTCAGTTTCCTCTTTGCTTGTTTGTAAGCAGAGTGAAGTTGTCATCAGCTTAAAATAATTGGTTGTAAGATGTTATTTGTAAGCCTTGTGGCAACCACAAGACTGAAACCTATGGTAGATACACAAAAAATAAAAAGCAAGAAATTAAAAAAATACTACCAGAGAAAATCACTTTTACACAAAGGAAGACCAGAAGGAAAAAAGAAAGGAAGAGGACCAACAAAACAACCAGAAAAGAAAATGGCAACAGTGAAGTCCTTACCTTCGATGATAACATTGAATGTAAATGAACTACATTTTCCCATCCAAAGACAGAGTGGCTGAATGGATAAAAATAAGACTCAACCATATGTTGCCTACAAGAAACTCACTCCACCTATAAAGACACGTATAGACTGAAAAAGGTGGGAAAAAATATTTCATACAAATGTAAACCAAAAAACAGTAAGAGTAGCTCTACATTTATATCACATAAAATACATTTCCAGACAAAAACTGTAAAAAGAGACAAAGAAGGTCATTATTAAATGATAAAGGGGTCAATTCAGCAAGAGGATATAACAGTTCTAATTATACATAAGCCGAATGCTGGAGCACTCCGATATATAAAGCAAATATTATTAGAGCTAAAGAGAGACATATACCCCAATGCAAAATTAGCTGAGAATTTCAACACCCAACTTTCAGCATTGGATAATCATATATACAGGAAATCAACAAAGAAACACGGAACTTTATCTAAACTATGGACCAAATGAACCTAAGAGCTATTTACAGAATATTTCATCCAATAGCTACAAAATACTCATTCTTCTCATCAGTACATGGAACATTCTCAAGGATAGATCATATGTTAAGCCACAAAACAAGTCTAAAAAATTCAAAACAAATAAACTAGTATCAAGTATCTTTTCTAAACATGATAAAACCAGAAATCAATAACAAGAGGAACTTTGGAAACTGTATAAACACATGGAAATCAAATAATATGATCCTGAACAACAATTAGGTCAATGAAAAAATTAAATAGAAAAGTTAGAAAATTTTTTGAATCAAATGAAAATGAAAACACAATGTACCAAAATCTATGGGATATAGCAAAAGCAGTGGTAAGAGGGAAGCTTATAGCAACAAACATCTACATCAAAAAAGGGAGAAAAGCTTTAAATAAACAACCTAATAATATACCTTAATGAAGAACTAGAAAAGCAAGCACAAAACCAAATTCAAAATCATTAGAAATAAAGATCAGAGCAAAAATAAATAAAACTGAGACTAAAAAAGTACTAAACACCCACAAAATGAAAATTTTTTTTTAAAACATAAGCAAACTTGACAAATCTTTAGCAAGATTAAGTACCAAAAAAAAAAAGAGAGCAAACCCAAGTAAATAAAATCAAAATGAAAAAGAAGACATTACAACTGATACCACAGAAATTTAAAGGATCATTACAGACTATTATGAGTAGCTATATGCCAATGCATGGGAAAGTCTATAAGAAATGGATAAATTCCTAGACACATACAACCTACCAAGATTGAACTGTAAAGAAATCCAAAACTTGAATAGACAAATAACAAATAATGAGATACAAGCAATAATAAAAAGTCTCCCATCAAATTAAAGCCCAGGATTCTATGGCTTCACCACTGAATTCTAACAAACATTTAAAGAATTACTTACATCAATCCTACTCAAACTATTCAAAAAAAAAAAAAATTGAGGAGGAGGGAAATCTATCCAAACTCATTCTACAAGGTTAGTATTACCTTAATACCAAAACCAGACAAAAGCACAACAACAAAACAAAACTGGAGGTCAATATCCCTGATGAACATAGATGCAAACATCCTCAACAAAATACCAGCAAACTAAATTGAACAACACAGTAAAGAAAACATCATTCATCATGATTAAGTGGGATTCATCCCAGGGATGCAAGGATGGTTCAACACAAGCAAATCAATCAATGTGACACATCATATCAACAGAATAAAGGACAAAAACCATATGATCGACTGGGTGCAATGACTCATGCCTATAGTACCAGCACTTTGGGCGATCGAATTGGGCAGATCACTCGAACCCAGGAGTTTGAAACCAGTTTGGTTTCAAACTTTGTGTCTAGAAAAAAAATACAAAAATTAGCCAGGCATGGTGGTGCATGCCTGTAGTCCCAGGTACTTGGAGGCTGAGGTGGGGGCATCACTTGAGTCCAGTAGGTCAAGGTTGTCATGAGCTGTGATAACACTACTACACTCTAGCACAGCTAACAGAGTGAGACCCTGTCCCATAACAAACAAACACCATATGATCATTTCAATAAACGCTGAAAAGGCATCCAATAAAGTTCAACATCCTTCATGATAAAATCTCTCAGACAACTGGGTATAGAAGGAACATACCTCAACATGATAAAAGCCACATACAATAAACCTACAGCTAGTGTCATACGGAATGGGGAAAAACCTGAAAGCCTTTCCTCTGAGATCTGGAATGAGACAAGAATGCCCATTTTAATCACTTTTATTCAACAGGGTACTGTAAGTCCTAGGCAGGGCAATTAGGCAAGAGAAATAAACAAAAGGCATCCACATTGGAAAGGAAGAAGTTAAAATCATTCTTGTTTGAGATGATATGATCTTATATTTAGAAAAACCTAAAGATTCCACCAAAAAAAACTATTAGAACTAATAAATTCAGTAAAGTTTCAGGATGCAAATCAACATACAAAAGTCAGCAGAATTTCTATATGCCAACAGCAAACAATCTGAAAAAGAAACCAAGAAAGTAATCTTATTTACAATTAGCTACAAATAAAAATATATACCTAAGAATAAATGTAACCAAAGAAGTTAAAGTTCTCTACAACAAAAACTATAAACATTGATGAAATAAATTGATGAGGACACAAAAAAGGAAAGATATTCCACGTACATGAATTGGAAGAATGACTATTTTTTAAATGGGCATACTACCCAACACAATCTACAGATTCAATGCAATCTCCATCAAAATACCAATGGCATTCTTCATGGAAATAGAAGGAAAAAATCTTAAAATTTATATAGAACCATAAAGATCCAGAATAGCCAAATCAATCCTGAGCAAAAAAAACAAAACTGGGAGAATCATATCAATTTCCTCACTTCAAATACTACTACAAAGCTATAGTAATCAAAATAGCATGGTATTTTGAACATCAGGAAGAATAGCTAATTTGTGTGGCTTAATGCCTAGCTGATGGGATGATCTGTGCAGCAAACCACCATGGCACATGTTTACATATGTAACAAACCTGCACATCCTGCACACATACCCCTGACCTTAAAATAAAAGTGGAAGATAAAAAAAATATCCTTTTGCCACATTTAAAAGAAAACAAAAAAGAAAAAAATGGGCAAAAGATCTGAATAGACATTTCTCAAAAGAAGACATACACATGGCCAACAGTTATATGAGAAAATATTCAACAGCACTACTTATCAGAGAAATGCAAATTAAAACTATACTGATATATCATCTCACCCAAGTTTAATTGGCTTTTATCCAAAATACAGGCAATAATGAATACTTGTGAGGATGTGGAAAAAGGAGAACCCTCATACACTGTTGGTGGAAACATAAATTAGTGCAGCCACTATGGAGAACAGTATACAGGTTCCTGAAAAAGCTAAAAATATAACTATCATGTGATCCAGCAATCCCACTACTAGGTATATATCCAAAAGAAAGGAAACCAATATATGAAAGAGATATCTGTATTCCCATGTTTACTGCAGCACTATTCACAATAGCCAAGGTACATAATCAATCTAAGTGTACATTGGCAGATGAATGGATAACGAAAATGAGTTATATATACGCAATACTATATTTTAGAGCTACTAGAGAGAATAAAATCTTGTCATCTGTAACAACATGGATGGAACTAGAGACAGTATGTTAGGTGAAATAAGCGAGGCACAAAAAGACAAATATCCCATGTTCTCACTAATATGTGGGAGCTAAAAAAATAAATTAAACTCAAGGAAAGAGAGGGTAGAATGATGCTTACCAGAGTCTGGAAAGGGTAGTTGGCAAGGACGCTGGGTAGAAAGGGGATGGTTAATGAGTACAAAAACACAGTTAGATAGAAAAAATATCTAGTGTTAGGTAGCACAATAGGATGACTACGGTTGATAATTTATTGTATATTTTAAAATAACAAAAACTATATAATTGGAATGTTCCTAACCCAAAGAAATGCCCAATACTTGAGGTGATAATACCCCAATTACTCTGATTTGATCATTATACATTGTATGGTTGTATCAAAATAACACACGTATCTCATAAGTACACACAGCTACTATTTATCTATAATAATTAAAATAATTTTAAAAATAATATGTAGTACAATAAAGATAATCACAAATTACTATGGGAGATATAACAATGCTTAATTTATCCTGAAGTTTAGAGAAGACTTCTTGAAAAAGGTGATTTATTGATGTTGAGTTACTTAAACTCTCTACGTCTCAGTTTTGTCATTTTTGTGGTGTAATTTAAAATACCTACATCTACATTTATGATGAAAAATTCAACATATAGGTAGGAGTTGCCATAACATTCCCAGCTCAATAAACATGCTGGTCTCTTGTACTAATATAGAAGCTAATATTCTTAAATCTGAATTCTGAAAACAGAAAACACCTTTTACCCAAATGTCCCACCAAGAATTTCTTGGCCTATGTCATTTTCTATTGTTCTAAAACATACCAGAGTCTGAAGATAGACTGATCATTGTTCTGAGCACCTTCGCTTTTCGGTAACTTCTAGCAAACAAGTTCACTCAGGTCAAAGAAGAAGTTGTGTTTCTAAATGCATTTTTCTTTCTTTCTCCCCCCTGCTCACTGCTCACTACCATATCTGGAGTTCTCTTTGGTCACAGCATTCTTTTGCCTGGAAGAAATGTCTCAGTATTCAGAACCTGTACTGCATGTCCATATGCTTGGTTGCAATCCAGTAGCTAAAGAAGAAGATAATCAAGTAGATAAAGTGGCTAGGAGAAGATGGGGCAAATTTTTCACACTAAATTAATTATTCAACAAGTACTCACTCCATACTAGGCATCATGGGGGATAATAAAGGGTAAGAAAGAGTTCTTCAAAGAGTTTGTGATCTAGTTTGAAAGATAAGACTAACACAATTGGAGAAATTAAAGTAAAATAAAATGTAATATGTAATAAAGTAAAAAACAAAGTGAAATATGTACACTGTGATTGTTTAAAGGAAAATGAAATATTTAAGAGAGTGTAAGGCAGCAAGCAGGAGGCACTCGGTCTCTGTAGGCTTGGGGAGATTTGACTGGGGGAGGAGCAGCAGGTCCTGCAGGTGAGAGGACTAAGACCCAAAGGGCAGAAAGAGCATGGTCTGCCCTTAGGGTGGTACGCAGACCAGTCTGACTGAAGTGGAGGAATATGCTAGGTATGAGAACCATCCTTCAAGGCTTACCCATCACCTAAGGTGACTCTGAGGTAGATAATTTCCTCATGCCTTGCCTGACCCTGTACAAATTTCTTACCTTATAAGGATGTACCAGAAATCTAAAAATATCTATAAACTCCCATGGATTTGTAGCCATTCACTGTGTGATGAATAGGCAAATAAGGAGTATTATTCTGGCTTAATATGGGGTAGAGTGTTGAGAGGGTTTGCTGGGATGTAGTTGTCTGGGTCTCCTATTAGGAGGAGCAGGACAAGTAGGACTAGGCCTAAAATATCTTTAATCGTGCAGTAAGGGTGAAATGGGATTTTATCAGAGTCTGATGAAATTTCCAAAAGGTTGTTGGATCTTGTTTCACGTAGGAGTAGGGGGTGAACAGCTAGTAGCGCTGTAATAATGAAAGATAGAATAAAATGGAAAACAAAGAATCCTGTAAGGGTGGCTTTGTCAACTGAAAAGCTACCTCAGATCCATTGTACTAGGTCTGTTCCAATGTACAGAATAGCTGATAGCAGGTTTGTAATTACTGTTTCTCAGGAAGATATTTGACCCCATGGAAGGACACAACCTATGAATGCTGCTGCTATTACATAACCTATGACCACTGTTGCTATTAGAATGTTATCAATGTTTCAAGTTTCTAGGAAGGTGTAAGATCTGTAACATAGGCCTCATTCTACATGTAAATATAGGCAGATAAAAGATATTGAAGCCTCATTGGCACGCAGGTACAAATGATTTAGCCATAGTTTACATCTCAGCAGATGTGTGTGACTGAAGCAAAGTCTCAAAGGGCAGAAAGAGCATGGTCTGTGCCCAGGGCAGTGCATAGACCAGCCTGACTGAAGTGGAGGAGTATGCTAAGTAAAGTGCCCCCATTTACTTGCCATGCTGTGGTCTCCATACAGGGTCAGCAGTCCTGATGACTTCAGAAGCTCTTGGGTGCTCTTTGAACAACAGATGGAACTACAGCACTGGGCTCCTTGCACAACAAAGGGAAAACTGAGTACCAACCAGGTTCCCATGGCAATATGAAAATTCCATAACAGTATAAAAAGTTACTTGGGTTGAATATTATATGAAAAAAGAAAAGTCATGAAGACTCCAAGCTTCAGAATAATCAACTTTTTTCTCCTCCCTCATTCCTACCCCAATCAATTATCAAATCTTATCAATCCCACATCTTCATCATCTTGCGCATCCACTAGCAGCTGCTATTCCAAAGTCAGGTACTTCAAGTTTTTGTTATTTTTCTTAACTATATAATAGCATTATTATATATATTATATGCTATATATAAAAATATATAGTATATTATATACATTTGTATAATATATAGCATATTATGTTATATATTATATATTATATATATATAAAACAACCTTCATCCAGATCCTCTTCCTTATCGCTATGTTCAACCAACACATTTTTACCTATTTTCCTTAATGCATGATTAAGTTGTTCACTCTTTGATGGCTTCTCATTGTATCCCTTCCCCCATACATATGCACACACACCCACACACAGACACCCTTTCCCCTAGACTTCAACACTCTCCACTATTATTCTTACTATTTAGCAAAAAGAGAGAAATCGGAGGTTATTCTTCTACTGCTGGTTCAACATTTTATTTGTTCTTCTTCGACTGCCAACTTCTTCACAAGAGTCCCCGCAAGTAAAGTAATGCTATGCTCATTCCTTCAGTTGCTCAGACTAAAAACATTTTAGCCTATGATTTATTCTTATGAAAGGAGTCTAAAAATTAAGCTTAAAATTATGATAAAGTCCAAAGCATTTGATTGTGGGTGGGATTTAATGATAACTTTAAGAGTATCTCTGTCCAGATTTTGAGTAAATTCGAGGTCAGAAACACCTCAATTTTTTTTTTTTTTTTTTTTTTTTTTTTTTTTTTGGAGACAGAGTCTCACTCTATCACCAGGCTGAAATGCAGTGCCATGATCTTGGCTCACTGCAACCTCCGCCTGCCAGGTTCAAGCGATTCTCCTGCCTCAGCCTCCCGAGTAGCTGGGACTCCAGGCACATGCCACCACACACAGCTAATTTTTGTATTTTAAGTAGAGACGGGGTTTCATCATGTTGGCCAGGATGGTCTCACTCTTTTGACCTTGTGATCCTCCTGCCTCGGCCTCCCAAAGTGCTGGGATTACAGGCATGAGCCATAGCACCCGGTCAGAAACATCTCAATTTTCTATTCACATTGGAACAAAGGGAATTGTATCAGGCCATTTTTGTGTTGCTAAAAAGAAATACCTGAGGCTGGGTAATTTATAAAGAGGTTTAATTGGCTCATGGTCCTGCTGGCTGTACACAAAACAAAGTGCTGGCATCTGCTTCTGGTGAGGCCTCAGGAAGCTTACAATCAGCATGGAGGGTGAAGGGGTGCCAGTATGTCACATGGTGAGAGTGGGAGCAAGAGAGGAAGAAGGGAGGTGCCACACACTTTTAAACAACCAGATCTCACAAGAACTCACGAATGGCACCAAGCCATTCACGAGGGATCCACTCCCATGACTAAAACACCTCTCACCAGGCCCCACCTCCAACACTAGGGATGACTTTTCATCATGAGATTTGGAGGGGACAAACATCCAAACTATTTCAGGATTTCATCATGTGTCCTAAATGAGTGGCCAGAACTTGGTGGCTCCATGGATCTGTGGAGGATTTCCTGAAAGACCAAAGTTTAGTGACATACAAAAGAGCATCTTTCTGATCTGCTGCCTGAGGCCTAATAATTCTTTCTCCGGAGACATGTCAGATATTGACGTTCAAACCCATCCTCCGGGTCTTCAATCCAGTTGGACTAACACAGGACTGTAGGAAAACCCATCATGATACTAATGATCCAAGAGGGATTTCCCTTTAATAAGTATTCTCCTTTCTAGACATTTATAAAGACACTAAAGCATAATAGTAGGAAAAGTATGTATGAGCTTAGGAGTATGAGGACTTCGATTTAAATAGTAGATTTGTGATATTGAGCTTAATATTGTGACATTTAGTCAGTATGATCCTCAGTTTCCTCTTCTATTAAAAAAGCAGCTATAATTAAATATATGACACTCTATAAATTGGGATCTGAACAAGAACACAGAAATTACTTCAAATATGCTTAATAGAGGGAATGTAGCACAGGGAACTGGTTATACAGGTGATGGAGATTATAAGCCAAACAGCAGACAATGGGGTAATCCAGCCAGGAGCAAGAGCAGGGAGTTTCACCATCCCTTGACTGCAGAGACTAAGGGAGGAGAGAACCTTAGTTATTTTGGCACCTCCAGTGGAGCCACCAAGTGGAAGTTTGAACCATGGCCTGCCAGTCCTAGGGGAGTTGAAGCCATAGAGAAGATGCAGCCCAAGGCAGAGAGGGAGCAGAGAAACAGACTGACTCCTCTCCTCACCCTCACCTCCACCAGTGCCTGAATGCCCAGACCCGGCCCAGAACCAGTGGCCAGGAGAGGCTGCAGTCTCCCTGCAACACTGACAGAGCAGAGGGAGGGTGAGGGGGGATCCAAGAACAGCAGCCCCAAGGCCTGTCCAAGATTCCATAAAATTAGTGTGAGAGTTAAAGACCACATCATATAAAAGCATCCATCACAAGGCCTCATGCATAGTGAGCTTTCAACAAAATGTTGTTCGTTTGATTATATGGTGCCATCCAAACAGACGGCACGATAACTCACCATGTTACCAAATCTATTGGTACAAAGTAAGGCTGTTATTACTTTTTCAGGAATAGTGAAAAACAAAAACAAAAAGCCCTTCAGCAAAAATACATTACCAGCTTCCAAAGGAGAAGCTGCAGATGGTGTTTGTGATTTTCACAGAAGTGTCTCAGTTAAATTAATTACTTATCTATTAAATGTTTAAGCTGGCAGCTCTTTTTGTCTAATGTGATCACTTCATGCAGAAACCAACAACCAATTAAATCAGAACAAATGACTAGCTAATCTCTAAGGTTGCTTCTGGCTCTACCATTCTGATTGTTCAGTTGCATCAATGATAAAATGATAAAAGGTTTTGGGTTCTGCCATTCCTCAGTCCAGAGTATTACCTGAATCAGTATCAAGAATCCATTGTCTTCCAAATATCTCAAATACACACTAGGCAGAGTAGAATTTATTTTAATTTTCGCACCTTTAAAGAGGACTTTTCCAAGACGATTTACTTGAGAAATGCATTTTTCCATACCATAAATGAACACTGAAGAGACCTATAGTTTGTTTTAGGTTTTCTCTGCTCACAATGCAAATATTTATATATTCTGGATATGATTTGGCATGGATTTCTTATGCATAAACTAATTGGGGAATATCTCCTGAGTATAGTGATGCTCTTTATTATCATCAACATCATCATCATAGATCATATTTATATGGTGCTTATAGTGCCTGGCATTATTCTGGGTATTTTACATATATAAACTCATTTAATTTCAAGTTTATGAGGTGGGTACTATTATATTCCCCATTTTACAGATAAGGCAACTGAGGCACAGAGAGGTTAAGTAACTTGCTTATGGTCACAAAGCTTGTACGTAGGAGAGCTGGTATCTAACCCTGGCAGCCTGACTCCAGAATTCAGGCTCTTAACTAGGGTACTAAGCTGAGGAGGAATAGAAGAGGATATACACATTCTAACAAAGACAGTGATAAGCCAGGATCCTCTCATTTTTATAAGGATGGCTTTCATGACTGACCCCTGCCCACTCCTCCCAAATTAACGTGTCTTCCAATCCCCTCTCCCCACTTGAACAACAAAGGTCTCCATTTCCCCCTCATTATCACCAATATCCTTTCCTCCACAGGGCCTTTGCATGAGCTGCTACCTCTGCCTGGAAGGCTCCTACCCCCTTTCGCCTGGTGGAACTCTCTGTCCCTCAGATCACCGAACTAGCTCTCTCTGGCCATGCTGAACCCTCAGAAATAACTCTTGCAGTCCACGGCACCTCTCTTTCCTAGCCCTTATTACAGTCACAATTTGACATTTGTTTTACATAACTCATGTCTAATTAGCTTCCTGTAGTATCCCCTGTGCCTAGAACACAATTATCATTCAATAAATACTTATTGACTGGCTTATTGATTGAGTAAATAATATGTGTCACCTCATTGGACTATGAACTTCATGAAGGAGGAAACCATGTTTATTCTTCCACTGTATTCTCAGCACCCAGTAAAATGCCTGACACATAAGATAACATCTATTGAGCAAATGTCTAAGCCAGAGCACAGTTTTGCTACCTCTATGACAATTATTTCCCAGGACCCTTAAAAAAATAACCTTCAATTCTTTTCATTTCCAAATAAAAACTCCAATATGAACAGAAGGCAGGGAATTCACCATTGTCTTCAGGTGGTCAAATCTGATAGAACATGCAAAAGCAGATGGGCGCGGTGGCTCACGCCTGTAATCCCAGCACTTTGGGAGGCCAAGACGGGTGGATCATGAGGTCAAGAGACCGAGACCATCCTGGCTAACACAGTGAAAACCCATCTCTACAAAAAATACAAAAAAATTAGCCGGGTGTGGTGGCGGGCGCCTGTAGTCCCAGCTACTCGGGAGGCTGAGGCAGGAGAATGGTGTGAACCCAGGAGGCGGGGCTTGCAGTGAGCCGAGATCACACCACTTCACTCCAGCCTGGGCAACAGAGTGAGACTCCATCTCAAAAAAAAAAAAAAAAGAAAAAAGAAAAAACCATGCAAAAGCTAGATTTCTGCAGGGACCTCCAGGACTCACCCATCTCCTCCACAGGCTGCCTGCCTTCCTGAACAGGAACTCAGGGACGACATCAGTGCAGTTAAGTTTGTATCCTCAGTCATCCTCTGACCCCACTCCCACCACCATCCTCCACCTCTTTGATGTCCATCTTAGACTACACGTGCTTCTAACAAGTGCAATTCTGAAGAAAAGAAAAGCAAACGTCAGTGCCATCTGGCCTCATCGGTTTTCATGACTTTGTGCATGTTAAACCCGATATTTCTATTGATATGGTATTTCTATAGAACAGAAAAGAAAGGAAAAGAAAAGAAATCATCAAAAAAGTAATAACATCTCCCCACAACTTCTGACAAGATACTTTTCTTCAAGCAAAAAGAATGATAAACAAGACTCCCTCTGTTGCTGATGGGCCACAGGATGATTGAATATGACCTCAGGATCTGTCACCATTGTCACAACCCCTTCTGAAAGCCAGAACTATCTGCTGACACTGGGCCAACCTTTGCTACTAAAAGAAATCAAAACTCCCTCTCTCCCCCAATTTGTAGACTATGGCAATCCTTTCCTTGTATGAGCAGAAGGCAGAACTTTATCACTCTGGGTTTGAAAGCACCCCTAACCCCTGACCCAAGGGGAGCTTGGAACTCACATTTCAGCTGGAAAGGGTTGCTGACCTCTGGAGTGGAAAGCATGAAGCCACCTCAACCCACAGCCAGTCAGTCCTTAACATGGATTCTTGTCATCCCTCTTTCTTCTTGGAGCAAAGACTATCTTCAAAATAGCTAAACAGATATAGGAGTTGCCAGCAAAAACTGAAATCCAATCTTTTCTACCAAAAACGGGAAAAAAAAAAAAAAGAGGATTTAAATAAGCCAGACACAAAAGGACAAACATTGTATGATTCTACTTATGTGAGTTATTTAGAGTAGTCAAAATCAAACAGAGTGAACGGAGAATGGCCAGGGGCAGGGGTGGGGTAGAAGGTGGGAAGAGAGAACTGGGCGTGACTGTTTTATGGGCATGAAGTTTCAGTTTGGGATGATGAAAAAGTTGTGGAGATGGGTGGTGATGATGATTACACAACAATGTGAATGTCCTTAACGCGACTGAGTTGTCCACTTAACAATACAATAGTTTAAATAGTAAATGTTATGTCATGTACATTTACCATAATTAAAAACAAAATAAAACAGAGGCTTTGGGGAACTTGTCCTGGCATTTTAACACTTTTTAAAAGCTCTATACATTTACTGGCCCCGATAGTTCTTAAGGTTAAAACAAACATACAAGAAATCTTCAAGGCCTTTCCTCTTGAGGAATCTCCTTTGTCACATTTCTATTACACTTTAATACACAAGCTTTAACATGATTTCCTTATCAATCAGACTATGTTGATAACCTCAAACTTCAATAGCTTCAAATAACAGAAGATTATTCATTGCTCTCTCTCTACAGGTCCATAGTGGGTCACTAAGGAGATTCCATCAGGGACCTGGGCTGATGGAGAAACCCCATTCACCATGCCAGCAAAGGAGAGTGTTGCAAAGCACACACTGGCTCTTCACGCTTCTGCCCAGAAAAGACCTGTTTCTCTCTCTTTTTTTTTTTTTTAATTTTAAATGTATATATCCTTTATTTATTTATTTATTTATTATTATTATTATACTTTAAGCTCTAGGGTACATGTGCACAACATGCAGGTTTGTTACATATGTATACATGTGCCATGTTGGTGTGCTGCACCCATTAACTCGTCATTTACATTAGATGTATCTCCTAATGCTATCCCTCCCCCCTACCCCATCCCACGACAGGCCCCCATGTGTGATGTTCCCCACCCTGTGTCCAAGTGATCTCATTGTTCAATTCCCACCTATGAGTGAGAACATGCGGTGTTTGGTTTTCTGTTCTTGTGATAGTTTGCTGAGAATGATGGTTTCCAGCTGTATCCATGTCCCTACAAAGGACACAAACTCATCCTTTTTTATGGCTGCATAGTATTCCATGGTGTATATGTGCCCCAGTTTCTTAATCCAATCTGTCACTGATGGACATTTGGGTTGATTCCAAGTCTTTGCTATTGTGAATAGTGCTGCAATAAACATATGTCTTTATAGCAGCATGATTTACAATCCTTTGGGTATATACCCAGTAATGGCATGGCTGGGTCAAATGGTATTTCTAGTTCTAGATCCTTGAGGAACTGCCACACTGTTTTCCACAATGGTTGAACTAGTTTACAGTCCCACCAACAGTGTAAAAGTGTTCCTATTTCTCCACATCCTCTCCAGCACCTGTTGTTTCCTGACTTTTTAATGATTGCCATTCTAACTGGTGTGAGATGGTATCTCATTGTGGTTTTGATTTGCATTTCTCTGATGATGAGTGATGATGAGCATTTTTTCATGTGTCTGTTGACTGTATGAATGTCTTCTTTTGAGAATTGTCTGTTCATATCCTTTGCCCACTTTTTGATGGGGTTGTTTGGTTTTTTCTTGTAAATTTGTTTGAGTTCTTTGTAGGTTCTGGATATTAGCCCTTTGTCAGATGAGTAGATTGCAAAAATTTTCTCCCATTCTGTAGAAAGACCTGTTTCTCTTCCATGCTTACTTCATCAGCCCAAACAGTCACAAGGCCACACCTAATTCAAGGGAGTATGGGACGCAGTTCTTTATTGCACTGCACACCTGGAAGGAGAGTGAGCTGTGGAGTGCCCTTGTGAATCCCACAATATCTTTCTGACCACTGTAGCCTCTCTCTAGGTTTTGCACATATCTTTGTACTATTTCTGAAGTTCATTTTAGTTATAGTTTATATTATAGCACACCTATATATAATTATACATATGCAATGATGTAAATTATAATATATATCATAATCACAAAGAAACAAAACCTGGTCCTACCATCAAAGGACATTCCCAGCATTCTGCCATGCGTATCATCCCAAAGTTCAAAGACAGTGAATTCACGGGCTGCTCTGTCAACAAAGGAGAAGGAGTATCTCCTCCTGCCATCACCTCCTCAACTCTGTTCTGTCCTTGAGCCCAGAAGTCAGAGGAACCCAAAGCATTAAAAGATAGGTTGCTAAATGCTTTATTTGGAGAAGTGAAAATGTAGTCTTGGCCTCAGAGGAGAAAAAGCTTTAAAAGAAAATAAACCTACCCTTGACATTGATTCACTCTAGGCTTACTGGTCTCATAAGACTGAGAAGCTGCAACATATTTTAGAGGTGCTAGAGATTCCATAAATCCACATGGATGGCCTTCATCCGCTGACACTGAGTTCAAGTGCAGAGCCCCAAGCAAAAACCCCTGATGGTTCTATAATGGCAAGATAAACATCCCTGTCATAGAAGAGCCTCCCCATCCGGACCCTCAGAAAAGCAGGACAAGCTCAGACAGCAGTGAAGCCCAAGCTATTCACTCAGAGTGCACTAAAATTGCAGAACTTCTCAGAGGTTACAGCATCACACTAAATGTGCAGGACAGAAATTAGCCAAAGACATGTACACAGGGACCTCTCTATATGTATACATATGCACACACACAGTCAAATGCAGATTTATAAAACCTTCATTTGCTGACCTCCTGTCCTCTGTTACTGTTTATTTGCTTTATAGCAGTATAGTCAATGTTAAAAAAGCTCACAACATCATGCCTCATGTCTTCATCCAATATATCCAAATAGTAATAGGCAGAGAAACCCTGGCCCTGTTTTATATTGCTTGCTAATGATAGCTTTGGGAAGATTTTCAAGTATCTCTGGCACATGAGCAAAATGTTATAACAACCACTAGCTAAAGCAGAAAAATAAATTTTATAAAGTATTAAATTTGGTCTTTGATGCTGACCAAATAGCAGCACCAATAATATGAGTCAACACATGAGCATATTCAGCAACTCTTTTATATTTTTCTTAAGGTACAGACAGGATCTCACTGTGTTTTCCAGGATGGTCTCAACTCCTGGCCTCAAGCAATCCTCCTGCCTTAACCTCCCAAAATGCTGGGGTTACTAGCATGTGCCACTTTGCCCAACCCCAGCAACTATTTATTACTTTGGATTTTATTGTTGTTGTTTCCTTCTTGGGATTTATTAAATTGCATAAAGAAACATTTCAGTCCCTAGTCATAAACTCAGCTGTTGTTTGAGGTTCATGTATGCACTGGCCAACTCTTAGAGAAAGACTAAGTTTTAAATAAATCAACAAAAAAATGCATTGAAATTAAATTAATTAAAATTAAATGAATCAAAATTTTAGGGAGGGATAATCTAAGGGTCTGAGAAACAAGCAAAATTGAATTATCTTATACTGGAGGTCTACAAAGCAAGGAGAACAGTAATAAGAGCTTGAATTTTGAAGTCACAGATGTAGGTTGAAATCATTGCCCTGACATTTACCAATAGCAAGAAAATAACCACATCATAGGGCCACACAAAGTCTCAATTTCTTCACCTGTAAAATAGAGAAAACAGCATCCAATTTCCACAATTGATGTGAGGATTAAATAAAATAATCCACACAAAGCCTTTAGTAGAATGCCTAGTACATACCAAGTGTTCGGCAAAGGCTATATGTTACCACTGATAGTATTTGATAGATTTACAAGGAAGGGAATTCTTTAACTAAAATCAAGAGATGTCTTGACAATTATCCAAGTGTCCCAAGATGCTGAAAGACAATGTGAATCTGACATTCTCAGTGGCATAATTTTCTGGCTTCACAGTCTATTCATCTGGAGATTGGAGGTGACAGATCTGAACTCTTGGCTTTGGTGTCTATTTGATGTGCACTGAAAACAGTGAGTTTTTGTTTGTAGAGATTATTCTGTTGCTTGAACTATAGGGAAAACCAGTGGGCACATTGCTAATAAAGCTGTACCTCTGGCCTGCAGGCTTCCTGAATACCAATGGGTATTAAAGTTCAAGAGAAGGGGACCATAGCTTTCATGGATGCAAACAGATTAATGACAAGAAGAAAACTTGGGAGAGATCAAGTGTTTTCTGTGGCCTCCTCTAACAGACTCAGAGCCATGGGTGCTACTGTTTTGTAAACAGAAAGACCTGCATTTAGATATTTGTTTTCAGTGTCTTCTCCTCTTTTTAACTAATGATGTCCCTATAACATGTTCTTTCATCCGGCCCAATAGCCTGAAGAATCTTCCTAAATTTCTCATTAGGAAGTAACTCAACCTTCAGTTCTTAACCCAGGTTCTTAGCCCCGGTTCTTAGCCCCGTCTGCAAATTAGAATCACCTGGGGAGCTTTTGAAAGTCCTGATGCACAGGCCACACCCAGACGAATTGAACCTGACTCTGTAGGAGGAATCCACCCATCCGGAAGTTGTAAAGCTCCCCAGATAATAACAGTGTGCAGTCAATGTTGAGACCCACAGTTGAGCTAAACAATGGAGATGTCATTATGTCTCACAATACATTGAGAAAACAAAGACAAGCCCAAATAGAGGTTGGTAATCAGTTAATCCTGAAGATTCACCCAATAAATTGACAAGATTCACCCAATAAATTGCTGGCAATCAAGTTGATGTGCGCACACACACACACACACACACACTCCCTTCTGCCTGCCCTAGTTTGTTTTGATTACCATCTGGGAGAGGTATTTCTGCCCCTCTTTCTTCTCAGGAAGTTTACTGTCTGTACACATCTCATACCCTCAACATGATGATTTAGAAGACTAACTCCTCACCAAAGAGATGGTAACCCTTGAGATAAAGGAAAATAAGCAGGTAAGGACCTTTTTTCCTTCCTCCAGTAGATGAGGGGCAGTAAGCAGATCCGGGTGGTCTCAAAGTCACATCAGAGCAGGAAGGAAATTAGGAGAGATAACCCCACCTTCTGTATTTGCTGTGTAAAGCACTCAGAAGACAACTACATCAGCCGTCTTGTGAAATGAGAGAAGATACATTTTAATCTAACTTGTATTTTAAGGACTCCAACCTGATAAAGTTGAGAATATTCATGTTTTGTTTTTCAGCTTTCAGAATCAGCAAGGACACAGAAAGCAATGAATCCCCTTCACTTCTACTTCCGAGCCACAGACAATCACAGATAATCCCTGACTTCCCTCCCTCTGCTCTAGCTCAGAAACTAAGGCTGTGGATTTGCTTGGCACCTTCCTTCAAACCAGTTTGTTTGCATATTTTTGCCTGGTTGAAAACCATTTTTGTATTTTCTCCGGCCCAGTTCTTGGCAACAGAGTCTCCTCCGTGACTGGAGTTGAGAATAGTGAAGCCGAGACAGCCTTTTGCCTGGCACATGGACTTCCAGTCCATAGGACTCTGGGTGAAGGCACCTGCTTCAAAGGCAGCAAGAGGAGCCGGGGAGAGAGACAAGCAAATGCAGTGACAGGGAAAGAGACAGGCTAGGAGTGGCCTTGGGCCTCTTGTGGTTGGCTGATTCAGCTTGCATATGCAGAAATGAAAAACAGCTTCCCATGGAAAACAGGGTCTCAATTTAAACATATGTGTAACAATAGACTGCTGTGCCAGGGGATTGTGAGTCTGGTTAATTTTTCTCTGAGGGCCCCACAGAAGATGGTTTGGGAGCCAAAGCCCTGAGGGTTTATGGACCATGACAGATGGCCATCCCCATACAGTCCGCAGCACCATTCTGTGTCCTCCTGGACCATGACAGATGGCCGTCACCATACAGTCCGCAGCACCATGTCCTCCTGTGCTTCCTCATCTGTGGTCTCTTCCCCCTCTCTTTCCTTCCTTTTAATCCCAGGGCTTGTTCAAGGTTTATAATCATCAGGCTGACTATATAGCACCAAGGTACTTTCTTTTCTTTTCAGGATTCAGAGAGTGTCCTCAGTTCTAAAGTCCCTTTAGTAAGCAAAGAATCACCTAATTTTACACACTTTAGATCCAGTTCTTATCTTTCTTCTTTTAAGACTAGTCTTTTTAAATCCCCTTTAATTTGTTCTTCTAGTCTACTTTCTTGCCTGCTTCTTCTGTTTCCCTTTCTACCTTTTGTCTCCAGCTCTTGGTTATTGTAACCATCAGCATTATTTTGACAACAGTGGTGCTATTTCTTTGTTCCCTTATTAGGTGTTAGGTGCTGTGTATTTTATTGTTGTTGTTCTTTTTAATTTATTTTTGGTCATTTCCCTCTCTGTGACTCAGTCTCCTTATCTGTTAAATAGGGATAATAATAAAGAGCTATTGTAAGGACGAACAAGTTAATTTTTGTAAAACACTTAGAACAGTGCCTGTATGTAGTAAGTGCCAAACAATGTATGCTGTTGGCATTGTTATTTACAGTAAGTTGTTGGCTTGGAAATACAAATGGAGTCAGAGGTGAGTGGAAGGAGTGGAAAATAAGTAGAAAGCAGGAATATTTTGAATGTCTACCTGATAAATACAGTCCATAGTGATTCTTACACAATTTTACTGGTTGCAAGAAGTTCAAAATTCAAGACATATATTAATCTCTTTTCACACTGCTATAAATACTACCTGAGACTGCATAATTTATGAAGAAAATAGGTTTAACTGACTCACAGTTATGCAGGCTTAAGAGGAAGCATGACTGGGAGGCCTCAGGATACTTACAATCATGGTAGAAGGTGGAAGGGAAGCAAGCACATCTTACCATGGCAGAGCAGGAGAGAGAGAAGAGACAGAGAAGTGCCACACACTTTCAAACAATCAGGTCTCCTGAGAACTCACTCACTATCACAAGAACAGCAAAGGGGAAAATCTGCCCCCATGATCCGATCACCTCCCACCAGGCCCCTCCTCCAATTCAACATGAGATTTGGGTGGAGACACAAATCCAAACCATATCATATATTTTGGATTAGTTTCCCAAAAGGCCATTACATTGTATTTGTCCAAATTGTAGCAGGTTTCACTCCTTTCACTTAACATGGAGAGACTTGCCTTATAACTCAGACCCCTAAGTTTGGTGTTTCATTTTCTGCAGGTGCTCAATGTTATCAGGTTATGAATTGAAGTAAGTTTCTCCATATCTTTAATGCTGAATGTGTCTTCTGACCTACCAGTGTCTGAAGAGTCAACTGAGTCCCTAGAAGAATGTCTGCCTTTCTGGATTAAAGAGATCTTTTATTAGACCCTGGCAACATCTAAAATGTGCTCCTTTAATTCTTTCTTCATACACACAATTTATGATCTGCGTGCAGCCTCTCACACGGGTGCTTTCCAGTGACCTCCCGTAGGTTAACTCTTCATTTTTTGGAAGATGTTTTTCTCATCTACTCTGATGACCAGCTGGCCTCAGCCAGGTGGCCACAGAGGGCTGTTACCCAAACACCTGGCTGTTTTGAACTGCCACACATTTTTCCAGGCCTTATAATAAGGCTTTTAAAAAAATAGTGGTCAAATGTTCCTTTTCATTTTCTCTTCTCAGTGACTAAGCCCATTACCTCTTTCTGTGTCTTTAGGAAAATCAGACCCACAAAGAACTACCCTCAACCCCAAACAAGAGCAGACTACTGAGCAGATTTGGGACACATGACATTCTAGATTTTATTCCAGCTTAATTTAAGTTGCTACATTATTTCTTTCCTATGATCTCCTATTAAATGAATACCATATTTTTCTCAGCAGCTGAACATGGCAGCAATCCCTCAGGCAATGGAGCTTCCTGCATGTTCCAGGAATGGTGCCTAGGAGCTGGGGATAACCTAGACACAGCCTCTGCTTACCTGTAACTTAGAACACTATCTTTGGCCTCAAGATAACTTTGATAAGAGATAAACATAGAAATTGTTCTCTACTTCTAATGCTCATTAGAAAAGTCCCTTAAAGAAAAAACTCCTTTTTCTGAGCTAGCCTTAAGGTGTGGAGCACAACTGCAGTATTTAGGTAAGGATTGCCTTAGCTGTATGTATACTATGTGTATTTAATTATATTTGTATCTAGCCTTAAAGGCAAATCTGATGCTTCAAATTTGGGAGGTATAATATTACATGCAACAGACCCCTGGTGTAAACTGATTTCAACTCTTTGAGTAACTCCAAATAGTAATTAAGAACTTAGGAGTTGTAGCCAAACAGTGTGGCTTTAAATCCTACTTTTGACACTTACTGACTTTGGCAACCTTATTCCTTATTAACCTCTCTAACCCCCCTTTTCTCCCTTCTCTCTGAAAGGCAATAGTACCACCTATGTTACGGAGTTATTATAAATGTCTGATATTATTTCAGATACAGTGCCCTGGTGCTCACTGGGCAATCACTAGAGGTAGTTAATAGCTGTGACTGTTGTCATCATTACAATGTGTGATAACATGTCATTTTACCCAAGTACACTTTGAATTGCACATGCTCTGAGAGTGGTGTGCAGGAGGAACTCAGTTGGTGAATAAACTTACTTACCAGCTCAAGAAACTTTGCTGAGTTGCTACTCATTGTTAGTAACCCTTGAGTGGCAAAATCTTTGTTTTTTTGTTAAGAAAAAAATGTGCATCACATGAAAAAGATAAATGGATGTATATTTCAGTGAAGATATGATTTAGGAGAACGCCAGTCAACTGTATAGACATTTCTATATTTGTAATTTCAAGGAATATTTGAACATCTTAAACATATTTCTTATAGATACTACTGTTTTAATCATATTTTATTATTTTACAATCCTTATAACAAAGAGGATAGATTTTGCTAAGTGAAAGTGAAACACTGTTTCCTACTAGATGAAGTGATAAGAGCAGGGGTCAGCTGGCAAACAAAAAAAGAGTAGCTGGCACTTCTTCTTCCTCAGAGATTGATGATGAGAGGATCAAGGGCTCCACAAACAACTTGGGAGGGTGAGCCACAATTCTAGGAAAGAGAACTGTCATTCTAATCTTCTAGCTGCTAAGGAACATTCAGTGGCTCTGTGAATGGCCAGCTGTGATAGCACAATCACAATTTATAGCTGATCTTTAGAGGATCCACTAAGACATTTCCAAGGAGTCTTGTGGTTGTCATGGAAATGTACACTCAAATTGTCTTCAAGAGAACCTGTTGTGGGGGCATGATTGGCTTGTAGGTTCCAGCTGCCACTCTTCCCTTTGAATTTACCACTCTAAAGCTATCCTTCCCCCAGACTACTCACAGCTAGCAAGTGAGCATGGTAAGAGGGCAGGTATGAGGGCCAGCCCATTGCTGCCCAGTGAGCATTCTTCTAAGAGACACTTTTGCTCAGGGAACCCATCATCCTGGCTGAAACTTTCTCAGAGCTGTGCTATAGTCTGAGACCTTGCTACCCAATTCTTCCTTCCCTCTCTCCTTTTACAGGTGTCAGACCTGCCTTGTAGTCTGAAGACTCTCCCTGCCTATAATTGCTCCCTTTCTCTTTATCTTCCCAGGCATTTCCTCCAATAAAACTTGTAGGTCTTATCCCATCGTGGCTGCTTCTTGGAGGATTTGAACTGGCATTCCTGTCCACCAGATGTGATTCACAAAGTAATTGGGTATATTAGTCTCTGAGTGGAAAATCAATTAGTAGTGACTGCCCAGAGCACTCTCTTGTGAAAGTCTCTGAGACTAAGTCTAGGACCCCAAGAAAGTGTGCTACAATTGATTATCAATGTCTGCAATGGGCATAGAAGGGAATAGAAAGGCATGCATGCCTTGTATTTATCCATCATAAACACAGTAGCTAGGTAATGCTAGCCTAGGCTTTTAACTTTCCTATCAAGTTATTTAGTGTTGTTAGGTTTTAAAATTGGAAATGTTGTAAAATTGCAGTTAAAATGCAGAAGTCTTAGCTAAATATCAGCGCCTCTAAACTTGACATCTTTTTGAATGACAAGCTAAAAGTAAAGCAAGGTAGATGTTTTTACTCTTTTTTTAATTTTATTTTTCATTTTGTGGGTACATAGTAAGTGTATATATTTATGGGGTTCATGAGATATTGTCACACAGGCATACAATGTATAATAATCACATCAAGGTAAGTGGATATCCATCACCTCAAGCATTTATCATTTCTTTGTGTTATAAACAATCCAATTATATTCTGGTATTTTTAAATGTACAATAGATTATTGTTTACAGTAGTCACTCTGCTGTGCTATCAAATACTAGATCTTATTCATTCTATCTAATTACAGTATATTTTTGTACCTATTAACCATCCCCACTTCCCCCGTCCTCATTCCCACCCCCACCCCCACCACCCTTTCCAGCCTCTAGTAACCATCATCTTACTCTCTATCTCCCTGAGTTCAATTATTTTAATTCTAACTCCCAAAATAAGTAAATAAGTGGTAATCTGTGAAGTTTGTCTTTCTGTAACTTGCTTATTTCACTTAACATAAAGTCTTCCAGTTCTAACAAGGTACACATTTTAAGCCTCAATTTCTTCATCTATAAATAAGATCTAAATATTTACTACTTCCCAGAATTATTGTGAAGTTTAAACAAGATTATATTAGGAAAGCTTGCAGCAAAATATTACGCTATTTTACAAGAACTCAGTGTTAATGTTTAATATTATGGTGTCACTTGACACATAAAACCATAATTTTAAGGTGCATATCTTTATATATTATATTGATTAATAGTTAATTCAAGACAGCACAGCATGGCTTTCTCATACATTTAACTAAGGAATATGACAAACTCAACCAAAGTAATACCATGATTGGGTTTTTCTCCCTTCTTTCTGTAATATGGGCATCTCACATGGATTGCACTGTTATTAGAAGCGCAGGTCATTTACATAGTGTATAAATAGCTAGATGATGAGACAAATAACATTCTTTGAATTCTGGAAGGACCATCCTTTAAAAATAATTTGTCGTCAGTGAGAGGGACTGAAGCATAACACTGTAAATTAATAATAACCTCATTGCACTTCCTATAAACTCAATAAAAAGTTCTCGTCAAAATCAATACATAAGGGATACTAATTTTAAGATGATGGGACTTCCTTTTGAAAAAAATAATAATAATGTATTTTTGGTCAGTTCCATCTGCCGGGTCTTCCAAGTCATGTCATTCCCCTCCAGGCGTATGTTCCCCAGGCCTCTCTCCCTGTCTGAGCCACCTCCTACACACATGGCTTCATTCCAGGTAAACTTGTTTACTATTTCACTGGGAAAATTAAGCCATCAATCTTCAACTCCCTAAGCTTCTTTCTCCCACCCCTATAAACTTGTCTATATCCAACCCATCTCTGCCCCTTCTAGGCTCTCTTCCAGTTCAAGCTTAATCCTTCTTCATGAAGCTTGATCCCTTTCCTCTATGCTGGAAGCTTGTTCAGTTATCATTCCTTCGCCCTCCTTCTTTACATTGGAGTTTTTATTATGCCAGGCCATATTCAACAGCATAGCACATGCATGTTAAGTCATCTCTCACTTCAGAGAGCCCTCACCCGAACTACATCTCCTTCTTCCATCCTTCCTGTCATGGGACAGTTTCTCATAGTTTTAGGTTCCACACTTTTACCTCCAAGCTGTCCTTCCAACTCTACAGTCTGATTTCTACTTTGAGCTCACTCCACTGAAGCCACCCTGATAAAAGGCACTACTGACCTAATGTGCAAATCCTATGAGTATTTTAAGTCTTTATCTTACAGGATTGCTTGGAAGCTCTCAACATTACTGACGGCTTCTTTCTAGAAACTTCCTTTATTGGTTTCCATGCTACCCCTCTCTCTTTACATTCCTTCTACTTCTATCATGCTTTCTTATTCCTCCTTTGGCAACCCTTCTTTCTCTGACCATTCTTTCATAACTCATTGAGCAATTAGTTATTGAGCAACTGCTATGTGTCAAGCACCTTTACAGGACTGAGGTGAAAGGTTGAACCAGACACAGACCTTACCAGCAGGAATTAAGCACAAAGGGAACAGAGAGGCAAACAGTCCATTTTACTTAGTACAATAACTCTAAGAAAGCATCTAGAAGGGTACTTTTCCTGGGGAAGGGATTGCTTTAGAGGTGGGTTTTGAAGGATCAGTAGGAGTCTGCTAGGCTCAGAGAGCAAGGAATGTTCCTGGCAGAGGAACAACTTGTGAAAAAGCCAGAGGTTAAGACAGAATGTGTATCCGGAGAATCTCAAGTGGGTTAGGTTGACTAGTGCATGTACTGCTGAGAGGAAATGGTGTTAAGATAAGATAAAAGGGATAACATGATAATAAAGGCCCACAAAAATATCTGCTGTTACCCACATTTCTATACTCAAATCTCTTTCCAGTTTCATCCATTCCTGTTGTTTTGCCTCTCCACTGGATGTTCATGACTCCTGAATCCATAATACTGGTCAGGACCTCATTGCTGAGTACTGGGTCCCTAGGTCCAGCAGCCAATAATAAGTACCCTTCCATCTGGATGTCTCACAGGCACTTCTAATATGTAGGAAACAAAATTCATAATTTAGCTCTCTCACTGCCTAAAAACAAAACAAAATGCCTTGTACTCTTTCCGTATTCCCTATTTTAATGCATGATACTGCATTTTATTACTAAAGCAAGAAACCTGGGAATCATCCCTGAATCATTCCTTTAGCTAATACAACATCCAGGTGGGGACTAAGGTTCCATAAAGTAAACTTTTTTATATTTGTATTATGTATTATGTCTCCTTCTTTCTTTTCCCTCCACTTTCACTAATTTAGTTCAGATTCTGCCATCGTTCCTCACCTGGACAACGGCTCTTTACTAATTAATCTCCCTGCATGTAACTGGAGAGCATCCAGTCTACCCTCTATAAAATGCATTGAGGATGGATCTAAAATAGTGCTTCCCCAACCTTAATGCTATCCAAAAAGTAACCTGATTTGCCAAAACATGGGCCCCTTTCCTGGAGACTCTTATTCAGTAGCTCTGGGTGGGGTCTGAGAATTTACACTTCTAATAAAGCTCCAAGGTGATGCTAACACAGCAAAAATACAAGCCACATGTGGAGCAGTGCTGATCTAAAACCATCTGATACAGTTACTCTACTGCTTAAATTCCTCAATCATTCTCTATTGCTTAGGGAACTTCAAAGGCTTCACTTTGTGATTTAAGACCCTCCATGATCTAGCCACTGCCAAGCCCTGCCACAGGGTTTCTCATCACGCCCCTGACCTGCATGTGCCATCTGCAGCTCTTCTGAGCTACTTGCAGCTTCCTAAATTTATTCTGCCTTTGCCCACGCTCATAAATCTCTTGCCAGCACCTCTGGCCTCACTGTCCTCTTCCTGGCAAACACCTAACCACCTTTTCAAACTCACCTCAAAAATAGCATCCACAGTGAATCCTCGTGCAAGCCACCTCCTCGCTCCATCCCCCCAAAACTGACAATTCTTTTGCAATTGCACTATTTAATCACTTATATTTATTATGAATCCATAAACACTTCACTTTACATACTTACATAACTGTCCGCTATTTGTCTGCTTGACAACTGCATGCTCTTCAAGGACAGGACTATGACTCATTCATATTTGTGTCTGCATACACTGTAGTACCCTTTGCCTAGCAGGTGCTCAATAAATGCTGAATGAACAAATATCATCATAGTTACCATTCATTAGGTATTTACAATATGAAAATCATTGTGCTAGACACTGTACATACATACACAGATATAATATATACATATAAATTCATTTAATCTTCACAAAAACTCTAGGAGGTACATATATTATAATCCCAATGTTACAGAAAAGGAAACCAAGGTTTATAGAATTGAAGAACCTTTTTTGCAAGGTCACATATCTAGTAAATCACATATCTAGTAAGTAATAGAGTCATAAATTAAAGTCATGTCTGATTTTAGACTCCAATCACTTCACTACTGTGCCCTCCTAAAGTGTAACTATGTCATCAAATTAGCATGTTGCCAAGGATTCCACCTCAACACCACATTGTTCTATAGTTAAGGACCTCAAACATTAAGAAGAAATAACCTAAGTATAGAAGACTCCACTAAATAAATCCATAAAACACCATACCTGGCTTATGAAAATCTTCATTGCTTTTGTTCCTAGTATATTGTCACTTTTGGTTTTAAAAGAAGAAATTAAGCATACCAGCAATAAATATGTAGGTCTTTGCCCTGTATATTTTAAGAGGAAACAGTCCTTTGTAATAATAATTATTATTATTATGGCATTATTCTACCCCACCATTTGTCAAAGAAAACTAGTTCTTGGAGATGCTCCAGGAAAAATAAATGGTCAAATAAATTTGGAAACCCTATACCATAGAGTCTGCTTCCTGGAGATTCATAATGCATGCATGTTAAAATCTTCTAGACATCCTGCAGTTTAGATCTGAAAAAAGCTACATATATTCCTCAAGCGTCCCAAACGTATTTGATCATAGAACCCTTTACAAAGAACTAATGTTCTGTAGAGCACGCTCCAGGGAACACTGATTTTAGCCATGTCTTTTTGGCTTAAAATAAATGGCACAAAGCTGCACAGCTGACATTTTTTGCCAAGTCCATATACTTTGAACTGAGCCAGTTCCACTTAGGGGATCCTCAGTCATGAGCTCATTACTTTCATTGTCTTTGAGCACCAAGAGCTGTATTTTTACTATTTTACTTACCAAGCTTTGAGACTTTGTATCATAATTTTTTTCATGTTAGAGAGAAATTTTATTGGGTTCTTAATATATGGATCACAAAAGGATATACAATCCTTAAAGGGGTTGGTGTAAAAGTTAAAGTGGATGGGAATATAATAAAGGGTAAAATTAGCATTATGGTCTTTACAGCTATGTCCCAAATTTAGCTCTAACTTTCCAATGGCTAAAGCAAAAAGGGAAAAAATTTTACAAAATGCATCATGTCCTTAAAAGGAAGACAAACCAACCACTCAGTAGGAAAATGGGTTTTCCTGGTACTGAGACATCAGAGCAATATCTCTTGTGAGACATTATGGGGTGTGGTGGACAAAGCCATTAAACACATCCTACAGTAAAATCAATTGCAAAGGATGCTCAGCTGCTGTTTAGGAAAACCTGTGCTGTGAACCAAGAGCAGTTCAAACTGAAGTGCAGTTAAGCTAAAGCACTTCCATAAGGAATGAGGTAGACAGTTCTCTGATGGTCTTCTTAATCCAAGAGAAAAACTTTTCTATCTAGAGGAGTGTGTGGACTGTAACATCAGCAAATGCTCCTGCATAATTATTTCTTGCAACAAAGATTTGATAGGGATTGGATGGAAAGAGATCAGGGACTGGAGGTTAGATCATCAGTGTTGTTGGTTAAGAGCAGATCCATATGCTTTGATATTGAACAGTGGTCTGGGGGAGAGGTAAGAATAACAGCCAGCTGTAAGAAATATTGGTTTACCTTTCTTAGTCTGTTTGCACTGCTATAATAAAATATTATAAGCTGAGTAGCTTATAAATAATAGAAATTTCTTTCTTCCAGGTTTGGAGACTGAAAAGTCCAAGATCAAAATGCAGGCAGGTTCAACAACTGGTGAGGACCATACAAGGCACCTTCTCACTATGTCCTTACTTAGTGGAAGGGGCTAGCAGGCTCCCTGGGTTCCCTTTTATAAAGGTACTGATCCCATTCATGGAGGTGGAAACAGTTCCTAAAGGCCCCACCTCCAACTGACCTTAGTGGTTAGTATTTCAACATATGAATTTTGGGGGGATACAAACATTCAGACCACAGCATCAGCCATATGGAATATGAATCTATTTGAGAAGATTCCAGATTCCAAGATACCTGCAGGAGTAGAGGGAGGAGAGTTCCACACAGCTTGCAGGCCAACATGTGCTGAGCCAACTTGTCCCCTTGGCAGCCCGTGAGTCAGCTGCACAATCATGCTTGCTGCTCACCACTCATTTCTGGCTCCATCGAACAACATTTCATTGGCTTTTCAGTGTCTCTTCTGTGCACGCTGTTTGACTAAACTCTTTGATCTAGATCAGCACAATTAAACATTTCTGACAGTGGCATCACTGGCAATGTATAACATGAAACCAGGCAGAAGAAAACAATAGCAGGCTATTTTCCAGCCCTTTAAAGTTAACTCTGAGAAATCCATGTTTCATGGATCTCTGGCAGTCTCATTTCCTCATCAGCCAACCTAAGCCACGCTCAGGTAAAGTTGCTATGGCTTTTTCCATATAACATTTAAGACAAGCTACGAGGAATAAAACTGCACCATAAATAATTTGGAAATTTCTTAATGGACAGTTTCCAGGGCACAATCTAAGACCTAATATGCTTAACAAATCACTTAAAAGTGAAATAATTGAGACTTAGAAACCAAATACATCAGCCTTATAGACTTTTTTAACTCACGTAAATTATTTTTTAAGCTGTCTTACCTCTTTTCTATGTCCCTATCAACTGTGTTCTCAAAGCAAGCAAATAGGAGGCAATACAAAATGTAAAGACTACTATGGTTTGAATGTAAAATTCAAAAACTCATGTGTTAGAAACTTAATCCCCAATGCAATGGTGTTGGTAGATGGGACATAATGAGAAGTGTTAGGTCATGAGGGCTCATGAATGAATTAATGCTGCTATAAAAAGGGCTTGTGGGAGTGGGATCCCCCTCTTCTGTTCATCTTTTTCTGCCATGTAAGGACATGTTGTTCCTACCCTCTGGAAGATCTACCGTTCAAGGCCTATTTTAGAAGCAGACAGACCAGGCCCTAATCTGCCAGTGCCTTGATCTTGGACTTCCCAGCCCCCAGAACTGTAAGAAATAAATTTCTATCCTTTACAGATGACCCCATTTCAGGTATGGTATTCTATTATAGCAGCACAAAACAGACTACAACAAAGACTAAATCTGAGCTAGTTAGGTAACAGCATTTCACTGAGAGAGAACTTTACAGAGATTTTAAAACTTTCCATGACAACTGTCATCCAAGATTTCAATTTGTTCCAGTCATCAATCTTGCTTTTAGTGACTTTGGTGCTTGTAGAACTGAAAGGTGGAGCCTCCTACTCTCTTCCCTCTGTGCTGGAAGGCAAAACTCTCTAAATGTATTATATATACAAATGTCATATTTATATGACATTTATGAGGGATTCAAGCATAAAGCTTTGATGAATGGAAAATTGATCCTATGATATGTATAAAAAGGCTAATAAAAGGCCCAGTACATCAGCAAACAAAAGTTTACTATGTTGCTAAGAATATGTTAATATCACATTTTATTAAAAGAACAATCATAAGTGCAACATGACTCATTTGAAATTTGGTAGCATTGAGGGAGAATTTATTATTCAGAGCAGTAATCACATCTGTGTTGCTTTTTCTTCAGCTCCTACAGATTTGACATTAAAAATGAAAGAAAAACCAGACTCTCCATTCCCTTTATTTAAGTAAGCATGCACAAAAATAAGCAAACAAGAAAATACTTTTTCCTGTGGCAAAAGCTTTTCATAATTAATCATCATTAAGCAGATCTTCTGCAACTTCAGTCCTGGCTGGTCACTCCTCATAGAGATTTCACATTATTTTTCACAGTAAATTGTGATAAAAATGAACCTTTGCCTTTTTTAAAAACCATCAATTTCTTTTACCCACACTTTACCGAAATAGTCACTTCTCATGGCCATGATCTTTTCTTCACCTGGAACTGCTTCATCTCCAAAATCTTAAACTCCAAACTTTTACTTCCTTTTTTTTTTTTTTTTTTTTTTTTTTTTTTTTTTTTTTTTGAGACGGAGTCTCACTCTGTCGCCCAGCCTGGAGTGCAGTGGCTGGATCTCAGCTCACTGCAAGCTCCCCCTCCCGGGTTTACACCATTCTCCTACCTCAGCCTCCCAAGTAGCTGGGACTACAAGCTCCCTCCACCTCGCCCGGCTAGGTTTTTGTATTTTTTAGTAGAGATGGGGTTTCACCGGGTTAGCTGGGATGGTCTTGATCTCCTGACCTCGTGATCCGCCCATCTCGGCCTCCCAAAGTCAAACTTTTACTTTCTAACCACAAAATACTATCTCACCAGCTCTCAAATTCCTAAATCAGAATCCTTTGCTTTTAAATTTCATTCAGATTTCATGTGGCTTGACTTCTCACTTTTCTCTTCTTAGTATCAGCTCGTTCTTCCAGGATAAGACAACAAGTCATTACTTCAACTCCTCACCAGCTGGAATATTTAATTTCTTCACCCACTTAACCTTTTTGCTTATATCTATTTTTCAAATTCTTTAAACCTTTCTCCACCTACTTTCTGTGTTTCTCTCTGCAGACCATGGATCACCTTTGAAAAAGCTGATGCTATCATATCAAGTGCTACCACTAAAACTTTGTGGTTTTGAAGTTCCGCCACACCAACTGTCAATTTCTTGTCCTGAGTTGGTGAATTTCCTCTTGTATTTCACAAAGGGGATATTTTAATATTTCACCCTATCTCAGAGCCCCTTAGCCCACTCCTTATTTGCTGCTCTCAGGAGATGAGTTTGCCTCTGACATCGCAGAACAATGGAGGCAATCCATAATGAATCTTCTCATCTTCCCCCTCCTCGCCATCACCAAATTTATCCGTAGTCATGTTTCTTTTTAACCTTATTCCCTGTCATCACTGAGGACTAGGCATTCTCTTTCCGTGCATCAATTTTTATCTTTTCCCATATTTTGGGGGGCTTCTCCATGCATCTTCTTCCATATTTTAACCTTTTGTTTTCAATAGCTCCTTCCTCTCAACCTCCAAATTTTCTCATTGTTTTCCAATTAAGAAAAACCTTCCTTTAATTTAGTGTCTTCCTCTGGCCAGTTTCCCTAGCTCTCTTCTCTTCTCCTGAGCAACCCCTAGAAAGAATAATCCATAGACACATCTCTATTTCTTTATCACACATTCATTTTTCAATTCACTTAAAACTCTTCTAGCACTTTAACCACTTTCCTGAAACTGTCTTTCTGAGGTCAACCAAGGGCCTCTTTATCGAACAGTCTAATGACATTTCTCAGTCCTGATCTCATGGTGCCTTGCTGCACCCAGTGTCACAGCAGTTTGCATCTCCCTGCTTGTGAAACTCTCCTTTAGATTCTGTTCTTTACTGAGAGTAAGTATTACCTTTTGGCTAGTATTTCTCAGACCTGTTTCTTCACTATTCTTGTTGCATGGGGTTGGAAAGAACTCATTCTAATCATATTTTCTTCTACATACCAGGTGAGGGGAGACTCTTAGGCTTATTTGTAGTTCATTTCCAATCACTCTCACCAAACTGGTAGCTAAATATGTAGTAGAGCTGTGTACTAGTATTTGGTCTATTCCATCCTTCCCCTTTCCTTAAGATGCATCCTCATTTGCATTCCTCACAATAATGCCTGAAGAACACATTTTTCAATGAGCTAGTTAGTAAGCCTGGGGCCTTCATTTAGCATTATACAAAGGTCGAAAATTTTAAAAACACCATAGAGTGTTTTGC
This sequence comes from Macaca nemestrina, assembly GCF_043159975.1. NCBI lineage: Eukaryota > Metazoa > Chordata > Mammalia > Primates > Cercopithecidae > Macaca > Macaca nemestrina. The sequence continues at coordinate 144,536,568 of NC_092127.1, forward strand.
ACATTTACAGAAAAATAAAAGATAATTATGTGGATGTCATCTTCTTAGCAATCTGAATAAATGTATTTTATTTGAATGCATTAATAGTAGGCGTGTTTTTACAAAACACTTGAAAGTCTATGTCATTAGCTCCTGAGGATCTAGCTCCAGGGAAGAGCTGCCAGAAGGGTTCCATTCAGAAATCAAAGTGTAGCCCTTTTGCTTTGTGTATGGAGCCTTCCTCTTTGTAACCGCCAGGCTCACTGCCAACAGGGTGATGGATTCACAGCTCTTCTCCTTCCCTTCCCAAGCAGCAGCCTCTCTGACAAGAACCCTCTTTGCTCCCAAGCAGCCTATTTGAGGGCAAGCCCTTGCCTGCGGCACTGTAACAACAGTGAGGAGAGCCACATCTTAGAGCTAGGAAGCCCCAAAGCCCTTTTCCTGCTCCAGCCTCCCAAAGGCAGATTTACTCACATAATGAAAACTACCTCGAATGTCAAGGAAAGATGTTAGCAATATTTTCTACATTTTCTCTGAGATTACCAAAGTATGAACGTATTGACTTCAAGGGGATAATGTGAGAAAACAAAGTGGCAGAACAAGCAGACACCCATTCTTCCTGCACAGTAACATTTTGTTTTTCTGAAATGAGTAGGCAAGGTAGAAATGCACTAGTATTCTGGAAACATGGAGTGACCTTAAAGTGAAATGTCTAAAAGCTGTCCTTTTGAATATCTGTGAACTTTATTCTGAGCTGTTGATTTTTATTTTCCATTTTTAATCCACTTGTCCTCAATATGAATTTAAAAATAAAAAAAGGTATTCTTTTCAGTGCTACTACAGATCATCAGACCTGGAACCACAAGCATAGATTTTTTTTTTTTTATACAAGTCCCCTCTCCCCCACCAAGGGGCATGGTACAGGAAATCCATTCTTGCAGCCTGGATGGTGGGGAATCCTTATTTACACCAAGACCGCTGACATAGCAATGCAGAGATGAGCGCTCACAGAAAAATATGACAGAGAAGGACAATAAGACAGAGAAAGACAACCTTTGCCACACATCATTTGCATGAGCGGCTCCTGAGGGGATGGTAGGCGCTGGAAAATGTGCGGAAAGAACAAGCTGTTTGTTTGCCATAAGGAACAGAGGTGCAGAAGCCCAGACACGTGGCAAGGCAGTCTGTTGTAAAAGGGCTCTTTCTGTCCCAAACCCAGCAGTTTTTCCCAAAGGCATTCTTCAACCCCCAACATGCTGGCACATTCCAAGGGCAACAGATCTCCCAGGCCAGCTCAGCCTTACTAAGGGCAGTGGGATCTGACTAGGCCCGGAAAGAACTCTCTCTAGTAAAGAAGATGGCCATAGAGGCAGTGAGAAGGATGTATGTGTGTAAGTGACCACAATCTAGAGGTTATGTGCTATAGGAAGATAAGCCTTTGCAGAACAGAAAGGAGACGTGCTCTCTAGAGTTCTTACTATTTTTAGCGTCACAGAAAAATATTTACTGTGTTCAATCACCACATCTATTGAAGGCAATTTATGTTCATTATAAAACAAGCTCATCATTTAAAATTGTAATGAGAGATATCACAACTATGCATGCAGATGTGATTGCACAGAAGTCTGCCAGATTTGGAACCATCCAAACACTCCCTGCCTTATCCTGGGGATCTCCCAGGATATTTACAGCTGTGTGGAGCCCTTTTTCGGCATCCTTCAGCTCGTGGGACATAAGCCTACCAATCATTTCCAAATACAAAGCTCTAGTGGACAGGACAGCATTGTTACATGCTTTAGTGCTGTGCCATTTGAGTACTCCTCATTTGGAGAGTGGGGAGATGGAAAACAGGGCACATTTCATTACACAGCTTTTCATTCATCTGATCATTGCTTAATGTATACTGTACACTCTCGGTGTTCCAAATTAGGCCCTCGTGGAAAGAATGATGAAGTCTCTATTATTGAAAGAAATGGATATAAGCAGGTAAAGCTCAACTGATTTATAACCAAGGTGTCTCTGTAAATTCTACACAAACACACCACATGGATTCTAGCAGTCCCTCAGCATCCATAGGGGATTGGCTCCAGTACCCCACAGATAACAAAATCTGCAGATAGTCAAGTCCCTCATATAAAATGATGTAGCATTTGCATATAACCTATGCACATCCCCCTGCATACTTTAAATCATCTCTAGATTACTTATAATACCTAATATAATGTAAACACCATGTAAATAGTTGTTATACTGTAATGCTTTTTATTTGGATTTTTCTTGTTCTATTGCATTGATTGATTGATTGATTGACTGACTATCTTCCATCCTCCCTTGGTTGAATCCTCGGATGTGGAACCCACAGACACAGAGGGCTGACTGTATTTTTAAAAGTTCCACATGACCCTGAAATTCAGGATTGGTTCTGCTCCTCTCCTGGCGTCATTACCTGGATGACTATAGGCTCTATTCTAAAAGGAAATGGAAAATAAATGCACAATCATTAAGCAGAAAACCATATCAATGTGTAATTAAGATGTGGTTTCTCAACCTCGGCCCCATTAACACTTTGGGGGCTGGATAATTCTTGATTGTGGGGGATGTCCTATGCATTATAGGATGTTTCGGTAACATCTCTGGCTTCTACGCACTAGATGCCAATAGCACACCCCCATACCCAAGTCGTGACAACCCCAGATGTCTCTAGATGTTGTCAAATGTACCCTGGGAGCAAAATCACCCCTGCTGGAACAACTGGCTCAAGAAGACTACGGGGGCCTTTTAGGAAACTTTTATTTTTTAACATGCGGGACCTCTAGCCAGGTTTCACAACAGAGCTAACAGCTTCAAACAAAAATGCAAAACTGTTCATTTCTTTTATGTAACTACAGTCCTATGTCAACCTATTTCACTCCACCTAATGTTCCTCCCTGCCTTTCCTTCTTATATTTACTTAACATTTTTATAGACATAGCACACCATTTAAGCCCTGAGAATACAAAAGGAAATAAAATACAGTTCCTTCACCAGAGGAGTTCAAAATTTTGAGGAAGAAACAGATTTGTAAACAAATAAATACAAGAAAACCCAAATGCCCTGCCAAACTTGCTGTATTACCATTCCTCCATATCCCCTCCCTTTTGGTCCCTACATAAATTTCTGACTATTCAAAGGTTTTGAAGAGTCGGCATTCCAGCATTCCATCCATCCATCATCCGTGATTTTATTTCTCAGCATATGGAATATGGAATTGGCATTGGCATTTATGCAAATTTCACAAGTATAGTCATAGGTAGATTTTGACCCACCTGTACTCTGCACAGCTGTGCTACTGAGGCATGTGGGTATAGAAAAGGATCCAAGACGTAGACTCCAAGAAGAAGGATAAAAAGATCAGATTTTAATTTTGCTTTATTGGAATGCTTCAGGGCACAGGGCTGGGCTCTTTTTTTATTCTGCATCTCTAACTTTTCCCATATGATTTCATGGGTTTAAATAATGAACATTGAGGTTGACTTCCCAAATTCGCTGTATTCCAGGTACAAAATACATTATCTAAGTCGATAGTGGAAATCCTATGATCATTGTCAGTGACTGGTTCAGGGATGATCAGGCCTAAGCCAATTTGGGTTAATAAGACATGAGCAAAGGTTTGCTGGGGGGTTCTGGAAAATAAGCCTTTTTTGTTCTTAAAGGAGAGCCATAGTTAGCTCTTACTCCCCTTACTCCTCCTCTTCTTCTCCCTCCCTTTTGATATGCATGAGGAAGCCCACAGTTAGCCTTTTTTGTTCTTTAGAGAAAGCCATAGTTAACCAGTCTCTCTCTCTCTCTCTCTCTCTCTCTCTCTCTCTGTTTTTCTTCCTCCTCCTCCTTCTCCTCTCCCTCCCTTCCAATATGAATGAGGAAACCTGTAGCTGTGACTTCAGCTATGAAACAACAAACTTTGGGATACAGAAGACACTACTGCAGTACAATGAAGAGAAGGGAATATTTGGGTCTTTGAAGATCTCATTGAAGTGCAGGATGAGGCTGGGCACAGTGGCTCACACCTGTAATCCTAGCACTATGGGAGGCCGAGGCGAGTGGATCCCTTGAGGTCAAGAGTTTGAGACTAGCCTGGCCAACATGGTGAAACCCCATCTTTACTAAAAATACAAAAATTAGCCTGGTATGGTGGTGGGCGCCTGTAATTCCAGCTACTCAGGAGGCTGAGGCAGGAGAATCGCTTGAACCTGGGTGGCGGAGGTTGCAGTGAGCCAAGATCACACCACTGCACTCTAGCCTGGGTGACAGAGCAAAACTCTGTCTCAAAAAAAAAAAAAAAAAAAAAAGAAGAAGAAGTACTGGATGAACTCATCCAGAAGCTTATGTATGTCCAGGTTTCCTCTTATGCGAAATAATAAATGCCATTATCATTTAACCTAGTTTGATTTGGGTTTCCTGTTATATGTAGCAGGAAATAACATAATTGATACACTTACCTACATGCATATAACCAAAATTTTTACCTTAGCCCTAACTTCTGCCTTATAATCCAGATTTAGATATCTGCCTACTTGACATCTCCACCTGATTATATAATGTTCAGACAAAACTCGCTTGTCCAAAAAAGAGCTCCTGGTTGCCCTTTTCCTCCCAAATCTGCTTCTCTCCTGGGCTTCCCCACCTCTGTAACTGTTACCACATGTTCAAGCCATGCCACAGGGCTTGACCTCAACCTACCCTCTTCCTCTCAGCCATATCCAGGCTACTCACCACTTCTGTCTACCCTACCTACAAAAATAAAAATCCAAAACTTCACATGCTTTTTCTCTCTACTCCTAACTTCTAGGCCAAACTACCATGTTCCCTCACTTGGACACACGCATTGGCCTCCAAACCAGCCTCCTGCTTCCCCTCTAGTCCTCCTGTCATCTCCTCAGAGCAGTTACAGTTATTATGTCAAACCGCAAATCAGATCATTCGCTTTCCTGCATAAAACCCCCCAAGCAACTCTCACCAAACCTAGAACAAGACTTAAATCTTAGGTCTTGGTCTAAAAGGTCCTTGGTGCTCAGCACCCTGGCTAACTGTGCAGCTGCCTGCCTGGCCCTCTCCGTGCTCGGCTGCCTATCCCTCAGGCCAGGCTCATTCCTACCTCAGGGTACCACACTTGTGTTCTCTGCTGGGAACTCCCGTCCTTCCAAAACTGTCTTTGGCTGGTTTCTCCCATTATTTGTGTCTCAAATTGAGCATCACCTCCTCAGGGAGGCCTTCACAGGCCAACCCAGTCATTATTACATGGTCTAGTCTTACCTCCTTCACTTGCTGGGGCGGTCTCTGTTACTTTCTTACTTACCCAGCTGGCTGTGCTTACTAGATGACAAGCCCCAGGAGGGCGGGGTCACGTCAGCCTTGTTCACTGCTGCGTCACTACTTCCTAGAACACTGCTTACCACAGGGGATGCGCTAAGTAAATATTTGTTAACTTGGTTGAATGAATGGATGAATGGATCTAAGGGTGGACAGATGGCTTATGGAGAAGCACTCTTTGGCTTTATTAACTGTTTACTTTTGCTGAAAAGACATTTACGAAAACCACCTTGGAAGCATGCACACAGCAAAGCTGACTCTCTGAGTTGGAAGACTCACTAGGATTCTGCTAGTCGGGGGCTGTGAACAAAACAAATAACCTTCCTGTGTCTATTTCATATCTGTGAACTGAATTACTAATAGTATCTACCTCACAAAATCACTATGAGAACTCAATGAAATATTTCAAAGGGCCTTAGAGCAAGGTCTAGCACACGATGAACACTGTCTAGGTTTTACTATTATTTTATATTCTCTGATAATTATTCCAGAGCCCCCCTCCAGAGCAGGAGTGGGTAAATTATGTCCCAGCAGTCAAATCCGGTCCTCCACCTGTTTTTGTAAATAAAATTTTATTGGATAACAGTCACACTCATTCACTTGTACATTTTTCATGGCTATTTTTGCCTGATAATAGCAAAGTTGATAGGCTGGGTGTGATGGTGCATGCCTAGTCCCAGCTATGTGGGAGGCTGAGGTGGAAGAATCACTTGAGCCCTGGCCAACATAGTGAGACCTTGTCTCAAAAAAAAAAAAAAAAAAAAAAAAAAAAAATCAGAGTGTTTCATTCATATTGCAACAGAAAGGCAATAATAGTACTTAAAATATATAGGCCAGGTGCAGTGGCTCATGCCTGTAATCCCAGCACTTTGGGCCTTTAATCCCAGCACTTTGGGAGGCCGAGGCAGATGGATCACCTGAGGTTGGGAGTTCGAGATCAGCCTGACTAACATGGAGAAACCCTGTCTCTACTGCAAATACAAAATTAGCTGGGCGTGGTGGCATATACCTGTAATCCCAGCTACTCGGGAGGCTGAGGCAGGAGAATCGCTTGAACCCGGGAGGCAGAGGTTGCAGTGAGCCGAGATCGCACCATTGCACTTCAACCTAGGCAACAAGAGCGAAACTCCATCTCAAAAAAAAAACTCTTAAAATATGTACTATGTGTCACTTTACAGAAAAAGTGTGCCAACCATTGTTTTATAGTATATCCCAAAGGTTTATATAGATGTATATATAAAGAGAGCAAGGATGGCTCTTTATGTCTAGCTGAATTTATAAAAGAGAAAAAAAAAAACCCACCTACATATAGCCCTTAGCATCTGGACCCTGGTTTGATCTCTTAGGCCTCAAGTTGTCTGATGTTATGATGTATTTGTTACAGGCAAAGCTGTAAGTGCCAAGGACAAGATAAGCTGCTACACCTACACAATATTAATCAGGAAGTCACCTGAACACAGAGGAACACTGTTGATGGTTGTGTTAACTTTCCTAGCAATCCTTTCTTTAATTGACAGAATCTCAGTAATTACTTATGGTCCACTGGTGGAACAATCCATAGAAAAAGGGTTTACAAAAAATTTCTTAAGCTTAAAAACAAAAAGGTTACACTGATATTAACTAATCAAAGCCCTCAACATCAGCATCTAAGCTAGGTCTCCAGTTTCTTCTGGGGCACACTGTAGGCTGACTTACATAAAACACAGCTTCATTTCAACTTTATTCTCCTTTGCCTGCCTCTGCTATAGAGATTGGAAAACAAACAACACAATATAACATTCCAGCATCTCTTTGAATAAGAGATATCTCTTATATGTCACAATTCTGGACAAAAAGATGCAAAGAAAAGCTATTGGCATCACCTTTCCAATTTTTATCTTTTTGCCCTGAATAGACACAGTATCTCAAGCTGCCACAGCTATTGTGATCACAAGAGAACAAGAGACATCAGTGAGAATCATTTTGAGTCTTTAATCTAAACCAACACCAGCAGTGCCTACCTCTGCCCTGGACTTGATGTGCGAAGAATAAACCACTCTTTATCTGCTGTTGGTGTTTTCTCTTACTTACCTCTAACAAAAATCCTTCCTAAATGATGTATTCCCCAAACAGCAAACTGGGAACTAGGGAAAGGCAACATGTTGTAAGAGAAAGGGTGCAGGACTAGACATGAAAAGATCTGGACTCAAATTCTGACCCTTTCATTTATCAACAAGAGGACTTAACGGCATTAACATCATTTGCCTCCTCTGTAATTCCAAGTGTTTACCTACCTCTGAGGGTTACTTAAGGCTCAAGTTAGGAAACAAATGTGAACATGCTCACAGATAAACTACAAAGCTTATCTAGAACTATGATTAAAGATATGCCACCAAGAAAAATGATTTCAATTTTTAATCACACATTTACAATACTCCATTGTGAGGAAATAGAGTTTATTTTCTCTTTTTTTGGTAGTGTATTGGGTCATCAACAGGCACAGCTAGTCAGAGAAGCTAAACATCCCTATCAGCCAAAAGAAAAGAAACCAATGTCCACCAGTTGTGTGGGCTCACACGTGTAATCCCAGCATTTTGGGAGGCTGAGGCAGGTGGATCATCTGGGGTCAGGAGTTCGAGACCAGCCTGGCCAACATGGTGAAACTCCATCTCTACTAAAAATACAAAAATTAGCTGGGCATGGTGGTGCATGCCCACCATCCCAGCTACTCAGGAGGCTGAGGCAAGAGAATCATTTGAACCCGGGAGGCGGAAGTTGCAGTGAGCCGAGATTGTGCCACTGCACTCCAGCCTGGGTGACAGAGCAAAACTCTGTCACACACACACACACACACACACACACACACACACACAAGAAACAGATGTCTAAATAAGGGTTAATCATGCTCGTCCAGTACTTGAAACTTTGCCTGCTTTGAATTAGACTGCAGTCTGGATTCTGCCTAGTGCTGAATCTGCTTCTCCATTTTTAAGACATAAAATATTAGTTTTTTTAATGTATGAAAAAGTACATTAATAAATATAGCATTAATGTTGCAATAAAGAATTATGTAAAATTTTCCCAATTCTCACAGAAAATATCTGCTTAAATGGAAAAAAACAAAACACAACGCCATGTGGACTTCAGGCTGTGTTTAAAGAAAACACTATTTTCTCACACTGATTTTAGGGGGATATACGTTCCAAATCACTAGATGTAGAAAACAAAAATCTGTTCTTAACCCATCTTCTATGTGCTAATTCCTGTAATTCCTGATTTATATACTTTAGCTATACTAACTTTAACATGCCAAAGATTTTCATATTTGAATATCTAAGTACCTATATAGTAACAAACCAGTTTATGAAATAGAATAAGAATCGCTTTAAGTTTCCCTGTCCACTCTTTCTCAACCCATCTCCCTCCCTCCCTATCAGAGCGAACTCCGCTTTGTATTTTTATTAATCATTCCTTTGCTTTTAAGGGGGCTTTTTACCACAAAGTGGGCTCTGTGTATGTGTGTGTGTGTGTATGCATGTGTCCCTAAATAAAATTGTTTAGCTTTGCTAGCTTTTGAGGTTTACTTACATAGAAGCTCATAGTATAAATGCTTAACATTATGTTTTGATAATCATCCATGTTGATACATGTAAGTATATTTCACTTACCTCTACTGCTATGTAGTAGTTTGTTAATTATCAAATTTATGTATTTATTCTTCTGTTGATTGACATTTGGGTTGTTTTCAATTTTTTGCTACTATGTTGCCATGTTGCCATGAATATTCTTACACTTTTCTCCTGATATTTAGGTACAAGTTTCTTTGTGTGTATACCTGAAAATGTAACTGTTATGTCATCATCTTCAATCTTACTTGGAAATGCCTAAATATTTTCCAAAGCATTTATAGCAATTTATATCCCTCCCACCAACAGTATATGAGTTCCCATTTCTTCACATCCTTGCCAAAAATTGGTATCCTCAAATCTGTTAGTTATTGCTGATATTGTGGATGTGAAATGGTATCTTGTTGCTTTTCAGGAAGACACCAGAAACGCCCTGACCTCTGTAGGGACTGCTGCTTCACCTCCTTGAGGTCTTCGCTTGTGTCACTTTCTCAGTGAGATCTTTCCTAACAATCCAATTTAAAATTGCAGCACCTAGATATTTCTAATCCCCTTTCTCACTTTACTTTTCCTACAGCTCTTATCACCTTTGGACAGTGTTATGGGATGAATTATGTCCCCCCAGCCCCCAAATTCACATACTGAAGTCCTAACCTCTCATCATTCAGAATGTGACTGTACTTGTAGATAAGTTTTTTTTAAAAGGTAATTAGGTAAAAATGAGGTCCTAATTCAATTGACTGATGTTCTTATAAGAAGACATTTGGACACAGAGACACACACAGGAAAATCATGTGAAGACACAGAAAGAAAACGACCATCTCACAAGCAGAAAGGCCTCAGAAGAAACCAACCCTGCCAATACCTTCATCTTACACTTAGCCTCCAGAACCATGGGGAAATAAATGTCTGTTGTTTAAGCCACCAATTCTCTGGTACTTTGCCATGGAGGCCCTAAAAACAAATACAGACATATTGTGTTTTTAATTATTTGTTTATTCGTTAGAAAAATACAAACATAAACCACAGTTGATTCATTCCTGCCCCAGTGGAGAATACAGAGCAATAATAGTGGGCATCTTCATCTTACTGTTGATAGTAAAATGAATACCCTCAACTTTTTAATTATATGTATTTAATATCTGATCATTTCAGTGCTGTAGTTTTTATAGATTTGCTTCTATAGTTCTTCATTACTGTTACTTCTCATAGTGCTTATTTTCTCATGTCTATAAGGACTTTTTAAATTATGAATGAGTTCATCTTACTTGAAACATCATCTGTGGGAATGTTGGAGGTCCTGTTTAAAGTGCATACCTTCAGGCAGAATTCATTTTGCTTCTACCTGCCACCTGGAGGCCATACCAGCCAGGACCATCTCACACTAAATACACAGTTTGGAGTGTTTTGGCACCTCTAAGATAGTGTGTATTCAAGTCCCAATCCTACGTGAATGGAGGCTTGTCCTAAGAAATTATCAGAGGAGGCAATTTTTATTTTTTTCTTCCAACCTCAAGCCAAAACTAAAATAGGTGCACATTCACATCATCTCTGGTGCAGAAAGAGAAATGTGTTCTAGGTCACCCTTCAGCTCCATGAGAAACCAGTCCTCACCCTCTGCTGAGCCACTCTTGTGTAACATGCATGCCCTTGGGAAGTTTGCTGGGGCCCATGGGCATTACAACCAATCTTAACAGAGATGAAAAAAAAAAGTTCATAATGTCTACTGGAGTGTTAAGGGCACAGAAAAACAAGAGCTCTACACTAAAACCCTGTGATGAGACAACTTAGGCCAAGAGAACCAAATAAAGCCCTTCTTAGATCCTAAGAAAACTATTTCTATGTATAGAAAAGAATAGAAAAAGGTCATAGATTGAAGTGGTTTGAGGTAGTTTTTGAAGAGACCAAACACTTTTTTCCACACTTCATGAGGAATTGTAAAATTACAGAACTGTTTGGATTTAAAACGATACACAGACTTTCTCCGACAGTAAGAAGAACTACACAAAGATGTATAGACACAATCAAGTGGTAACAATTTAATTCAAAATGATACCACTCACATTAATTACGGGAAGGACCTGATTAGCTATTTCACCAATTGGTCTGCAGATGCTGCTTAGCTGAAATGTTACAGTGTCCACAACTATGTTTTGCTGCTTTAGAAAAGTGGTTGCAGCCAATGCACTTGCAAACATCTTGACATGGACTAATATACATGCAATCAGATTATGTGACTTCATCTCTTTTATTTTTCAAATTTAAAAATGTGTCTCTCTAGCACCCACCACACACTCTAGAAGTTTACTAAAAATTCATATTCCAAATGCCTTGCATCAAGAAAGTCAAAAACTCCGCTCAGCCCACTCAGCCTACTAGTCATTTTCATTCCTCAGTTGATGTTGCTCTAGTGGTGGCCACACAACATGGCTATTGAAAATTCTCTCAGCCCACAAGGCCCTTCCCCATTGTTTGAGGGCTACACCAGCTAGCTCAGATCCTTGCACAGGCCAAGCTGGTTTTCCCAAGGAATGAGAACCTCTTGAAGCCCAGGGTCTTTGTTCTTTAGCTACAGTAACACAACCAGCCATTGTTCCTAAAGCAACGTCAAGGTAGTAGGTAGAGTAAACCTGTTAGTTAATGTCAGCTCTCCAACCAGACATGTAAGTCCAGCTGTTGAACTCATTTTGCCAACTGAGACTTCTCTTTTCCTCATGAGTTTCCCTTAGGCTGGGGAAAGTAAGTGGCATCCTAGAGCCATCTTAATCCACCAGAGCTTCTGAGAACAGTGAGCCTCAAAAAGTATAAGGTCAAAGCTTAACATCTTCTTGGCCTTTGTCAAGCCACCCAAAGAAAGGTCGTAATTCCTTCCCTCCAGGATAATTATCCTGGAGCAAAGCTATTTCTAGGTGGCTTTTCTCCATCTCATCAGAGAAATGACTTACATAGTTAAATATCATTGCTTCAAGAAAAGAAACTTCAAATCCTCATCTAACCAGGCATTGTGCTACATATTCATTTGAATCCTAACTGCAAACTCATGCATTTTCGCAAATAGCATCACCCTTTTGTTTCCCTCTAAATAGTTAAACAAGGAAGCTATTGAGGCTAAGACATTTCTGTCTTCCTTTAACAGATTCCTTAAAACATTTTTTCTACTTGCTTTGAACAAAAAGTGGCGTTGTTTTTTTTTTTGTTTTTTTTTTTAAATATGGACAATACTCAATGGTGCAGTGCCTACCAGAATGAAAGTAACTTATTCATATTTAGCCTGGAAGAAAATCTATGTATTATCAGAAGTGTGTTAATTGAGGCAAAAGAAAAAAAAATAGTGGATGTAGATTCTTTCTATCAAATTGTGCAGGCTAATTATCCTCTATATTTGAAGAAGTGCAAAGGTCAAAAGACTAATATGTAGATTAATCAGAAAATTATGCAAATTAATGCAAATCAAGCACATCACATAACCCCCATAATCAGTAAAATACGTAGTTCACTAGCAAATTGGGTGAAACTTCTAATTATCCGATCAGTAAAGAAGGACAAAAACCCTAAACATGGATAACTGTTATATCTCAGGTAACCATGATCTTAACATACTAATAGGAAAATACAGCATTGAAAAAAGGACATACACTCAAGAAATAAATGTACATGGCTTGGGAGGAAATCTCTAGAATGTGAGCACCATGAGGGCAGGGTGTTTTTTGTTTACTGATGTATTCCTATCATCTAGAACAATGTGTGGTACATAATAGATCCTGAATAAATATTTTTGAATGAATACTGAATGAATTATAAGAAAAAAATGTCATGAGAAAAATAAGACAATGTAAGTTTCAAAATAAGAAAAAACAGCTACATATCACAATTTCATGTATTTCTTCCTAAAGTTATTTTATAACCACTATCCTAACAATCTTCCATTCTTTACCAAAAATAAATGGAAGAAATATTGAAGTAATAGTAGCCTTATTAAAAATCAACAATCATTATTTGTGCTTACAAAAATGGCTATACTGAAGGAATTCTTTTTTAACTCTAGTAATATTAAACACCTCTCATAAATATTTGGAGACATATCTTATGTCAATATCCACTCCAGAGATCAGAAGGAGACACAAAGAGATGGAAGAATTTTTTCCAAGAGTCATTGTGAATTGAAACTCAAATACAATTGATTACACAGGGTAAGAGTCTATCCATTTCAAGTCATATTTTATTATTACCAAATATTTTTCTTATCATATTTCACATTAACACCACTGTAAAAGTACTCTTTTATATCTCTACATAATAAAACACCATCATTGTTCTTCATTCCTCCAATCTTACCACTACTTTAAAAATGTTTCCCTTATATATTCCCAGGTGGGAACATGATATAAACAAGAAGTAATTTTTTTAATAGGTAATGTATGGGTATTACCATATTCCAGAAAAAACTTAAGAAAGCTTACAAAATTGTACATTAGGACAAAAATAGAATGCTATTAAAAAATTAGTAGGTGAGAAAATGAGGGCAGGGGGAAAATGAGGTGTAGAAGATGAAAGCAAAGATTAAGTTATCACGCAAAATGCAAAATATGAGGTTTGTGAATTTAGTAGTAAGTTATGTTTCCAAGTTTCCTAGCAACCAAGACAAATAGGGCAACACAATCAAGTGATTCTGAGAGATAAAGCAGTTAAACTGGTCAAGAAAACACAGCCATTTTGGGTACTAGAACAAACAGAAATATCTTTTATTGATCTTCATGGTAAGAATAGTGGACAAGGTTATAAATACCCTCAACTTCTTTCCAAATACACTATGAGTGTCACATGGACTTTTTTAGACAACCTTCAATATGAGGGCTGGTTGCCAAAGAGCAATTCAATAAAGCAATGGGAGAGAGAGAAGGAGAGCAGCAAATGATGAGGTTCAGACACTATTGGTACCCAGTCTGGCTTAATCCAGAAATTGATTTTAGCATGTTTAGAAGAGTTTGGAGAGGCCACAAACCCCTCAGACAGTCTCTTCAAATGCTGTTCTATGAGCTTTTGATAAGAACTAAGGGAAATGTTCAAAATTCTATTTCCTGATCAGGACGAAGAATATAACTACTTGATGCTACCAGATTCAGACAACTATAGAATCTTTTTATTATTATTATTATTATACTGTAAGTTCTAGGGTATGTGTGCACAATGTGCAGGTTTGTTACATATGTATACTTGTGCCATGTTGGTGTGCTGCACCCATCAACTCGTCAGCACCCATCAACTCGTCATTTACATCAGGTGTAACTCCCAATGCCATCCCTCCCCCCTCCCCCCTCCCCATAATAGGCCCCAGTGTGTGATGTTCCAAGAGCTTCTCCACGGCCAAAGAAACTACCATCAGAGCGAACAGGCAACCTACAGAATGGGAGAAAATTTTTGCAATCTACTCATCTGACAAAGGGCTAATATCCAGAACCTACAAAGAACTCAAACAAATCTACAAGAAAAAAACTACAGAATCCTATACAGGACCAGCTAGACAATGCATGGGATCTCATGAAAAATGAAACTATGGGACTCCTTGCTCACAATCATTAAGAATTTCAAAATGGCTATAGAAGAATATTTAACCCAGAGAGGTCCATCTGAGAGTGGGGGTGGGTGTAATTGCATAGATCACACATCTGTGAAGCCAGTGCTGACCATGTGCTTTAACAGTCAGTCATATTTTTCAAAGATATGCTCTTGGATGATCTGGAAAAAATATCCTCCTTTAAAGAGAGCTTCCCTCTTCCCTTGGGGAAGTCCAAGATTCTTCCATTCTAACACACAGATGAATCAACAATCTCAATGACACAAACATGAAAACATGGCCCCAATATTTTAAGCCCGGACAGTTATAAAAATAGATATTATCAAATGACTACTTGGCTATTTAAATATATATATATCAGTAAAATACCTGCAAATTATTTACCCTTGATTAATAAACTTTTGTGCATATGCTCTAAGATGAATTGCTTGCTAAATGTATTCTGAGTAACCAGGTAAGTTACATTCCTGAATGGGGTTAATTATAATTCAGTTAACACTAGATGTCTAATCTATCATGATGACTCTATTTTTGAGGTCCTTCCTTCTGGCAGCTAATAGGTAGCAGGGCTCATTGACTATTGGGCCCTCTTTAGATTATTACTAGAGCCAAGATATTTTGTGGGTAAAAGGTCATAGGATCTTTTATTCTCTTTAAGGATGGAGGGAATGTACCCAGCACACTCAAAACAAGCAACAAGTCATTAAGGCAGAGGTTCAAAAGAAGAGCTGTAGTACGTCTCTGGTTTACCCATGTAGAAATTATACCTCTCATTTTCTTTCTTCTCCTGCTTTCCTAACAAATATATTCCATCCAAAGGAGGAGCCCTGCCAACCCACGACCCAGTTGGTGTTTGTTAGGATGCATTACATATTTTAGGATACAGGCTACATTATACATGTCTTGAAATGGCTTAAATAATAAATTTTCTACATTTTTCTAATTACAAGGAATCCAGAGGCGGGGCAGACTGGTTGATTCAGTGGCTCAAAGATGCCATTCAAGACTCAAGATTTTTCTCTCTCTCTGCTCTGCCCTTCTTATGTTGCTTTCATCCTCAGGCTGCAGCACTATTCACAATAGCCAATAGGTGCCATAATTCCAGACAATACAAGTAGATATAGCAGTACCCAAAAGGACATCATGTCTCAGTCCAAGGACTGAGGAACTATTTCCAGAAGTTCTCCAGAAAATCCTCCCTCAGGTCTCATTGGCCAGAATTGGGTCACATTCCCAAACCAACTACAGGCAAAGGGAATGAATTACCATGGTAGCTGGGGTGAGCTAGATGCTGGGCAGTCAATTGCAGTGGTTCCTACTTGGGCTCCCAGCCACTCCTACATGAACCAAATTTGGATAAAAACTTCAGAGGAACCCGTCCACAGGCACGTTTGAGTCAATGAGATTCTTGTTCGCTCAAATCTGAACTAAGGGACATAGAACGTGTGGGAATTTGGAGCTAGCTCATATTAATGGCAGAATACTAGATTAAAATTCCTTGAACTTGAGCTGCGGAGATCCTCAGAATCACCCTGAGTCTCACCTTTCCTAGAGTGTGATTGCTCAGTTTTCTTTGATTTCCATAAGACTTCTTATAATAAACTCTCTTTTCTTAAGCTAATAAGCAGGTATCTATTCTTTGCAAGTAAAATACTGTGCTTAAGATAGCCTCACTAGAAATTAAGATCCAACAGTCTAAAACCACATTATGGTTATTTTATGGCACAGGTTCTGTTTAAGCTTCAAAGTTAGGGTGACTAAATATCCTAATCTGTCCGAGACTGAATGGTTTCCTGGGACTCAGGACTTTCAGTGCTAAAACTGAGATAATTGGTCACCCCAACTTTAATAATCAGGATCAACAGCAAATACTAAAGTCCCTCCATATGTAGTACCTGTTCTTAGACTCAAATTTAAGAGATCAACAAAAATGATATCACTTCCTTAATTATCTTATATTCCTACTTCTAGACTTTACTGAGTTTAAAAGCACGGCATAAGGCGGCTACATTCAGTCCAGGGCCCAACATGGCATAAAACGCACTGTGGTAGTTCAACAGACATTGAGAAAATAAGTCCAAATGAGTACCATTATCCCTAACACAAAAGAACAGCTTTCCTAAATAAAATACACTATTATGTTCAAGTAAAGAAACATTCTCTGAGGTGAAAAGAAACAACCCTAAAGAGGCTCCTGACTTGAAAGCAGGAAGAATCATCCTTAGTGGGGTTCTGGCCCTTCCAAAGCAGTGTTGACTTATAAATAAAATAATCATGATTAATAATACATTGTATTTCCTCATGAAATAGGATAGAAGGCCTCTTGTTGTCTTTTTAAAAAAAGAACCACGGGAAGGAAAACAGGACAACATTGAGCACTGATAGTAAGTTGCCCTGAGAAACATCCCGAAAGTATGGTATAAAATGACAAGAAAATGGGATTCAACAACCAGAGGTTCTTAAGCTATATTTTCTCCCTGTCTTTAAGAGCACAGTCAGGGATGTGACAAAATCAAATCCATTCCCTTTCTTCACAGATATGAAAGGATATCTTATTTGTAGCTATTGTAGAAAAGGCACCAAGATAACGAACAGAAAAACCAATTTCACCTGAGGCTGTGGGCAAGCTAGTGGAATCCCATGAGATTCAGCAATAATGTCAACAACAACAAAAAAAGCCCAGGTCTTTTCCTAGACTATCATTTTTCCATCAAAATTAGCAGCATGGTTATCAAATTTTAAACTTTTTAAATGGAAGCAACTCTGACCTCATTAGGTCTGTACTTCCTTTCAAGAGTCCATATCCCATAGTAGAACATAGGCTCACTGATAATACTTCGATTCCTTTTTATGGAAACCTCGCCCGCCCGAAAGCCAGTCCATCTGTGGTTTTTTTGAGGAACCTCCATACTGTTCTCACAATGGCTGTATTAGTTCACATTCCCACCAACCGTGTATAAGAGCTGCCCTTTCTCCCCATCCTTGCTAGAACTTGTTACTTTTTGTTTTTTTGATAATAGCCATCCTCAGTTGGAGTCAGATAATAACTCACTGTGGTTTTGATTTGCATTTCCCTGATGATTAGTGGATATTGAGAATTATTTTCATACATTTGTTGGCCATTTGTATGTCTTCTTTTGAGAAGTGTCTGTTCAGATCATTTTCCCATTTTTTAATCAAGCTGTTTGGTTTTTTGCTGTTGAGATGTTTGAGTTCCTAGTATATCCTGGATATTAATCCCCTGTTGGATTAGAAATATTTTCTCCCATACCATAGGTTGCCTTTTCACTCCACTGATTATTTACTTTGCTGTACAGAAGCTTTCCCATTACTGAGCATTTCTCTAAAGAAAAGGAAGAAATCGGTACATCAAAGAGACATCTGCACCCCCATGTTTACTGCAATACTATTCACAATAGCCAACATACGGAATCAACCTAGGTGTCCAAGAATAGATGAATGACAAAGAAAATGTGGTATACATATACTGGGAAATATTATCCACCCATTAAAAAGAGTGAAATGCTGTCATTTGTAGCAACACGGATACAAGAGGCAGACATTTTGCTAAGTGAAACAAACCAAGAACAGAAAGCTAAACACCACATGTTCTCACTCATATGTAAAAGCTAAAAAAGATGGATCACGTAGAAGTAAAAAGAACAGAGGATACTAGAGTCTGGGAAGGGTAGGAAGAGGGTGAGGATGGGTACAGATTTGTTAAAGGATACAAAACTACAGTCAGATAGAAGGAATAAGTTCTAGTGTTTTATAGCACTGTACTGTGAGATGACTGTAATTAGCAATAACATATCATATAGTTTCAAAGAGCTGGAAGCAGGATATTGAATGTTCCCAACACAAAGAAATAATACACGCGCCAGGTGATGAAATCCAGGGTAATATGCTAATTACCCTGGTGGATGACTATTCATTATAGGTATTGAAGCATCACTATTTACCCCATAACATTTTTTTGTGTCAATTTAAAAATAAAAATAAAAATCACATCAATTGGACACAAGAAATATTTGTTGGACAAACGTGAAAGAAATGAACAAAGGCAAAAGAGAGCTAATTGGGTTAAGGGGGTTGCTGATATCAAAACTTAAACGTGTGTGTCAAACTTTCAAATAAAAATTAACAAAATAGTTCTATATGAGGATGTATATACATATGCATGCATATTTTTTCTGCCTCACCTCTTTCCCAAAACTATATGAAGCACAGCAAAAGTAAGGCAAAATAAATTACTAAAATAAGATTTTTAATTGGAAAGAAGAGGAAAAAGTAAATATCCAAAGTATAACAATGAGTCAGGTGGTTGTGATTGAGTGAAAAGACTAACTACAATCTTCCTGACAAACAAGACGAAGGAAAATGTGATAAGTTGTATAAGTCATTTTGATATGAGAAGAGGAAACCTACTACTTTCCCAAGGGAGATAAAGTTTTTCCCAGAACCAAGCTCTGATAAAAATTTCCCATGCGAGGAGGGAGCAGGGATCACTCAGTGACATAATGACAACATGTTTACAATTTCAGAGCAAGTAGAGAAACATCTGAAAAGAGATGCCTGATGAGGTTGAAGCAAAACTTAAAGTAGTCACCTTACATACCACAAAAAATTTTCTACAATCAGTGATTCCAGACAGGTTCATGTAGCTTGGTCCATAAATAAGTATATAGACTTCTTTATCAGAAGTCGATAAAGAAGAAAACACAATCTTACATAGATTTTCACAGGTTTTTTTCCTATGACATAAAAAGTGTAATAATAGCCAAAATAAGAATTTAAACAAATGTACATTTATGAGCATGTACTACAAACCTGGTTCTTACATAAATCCTTTACAAATATTACTCATTAGCAATTGCAACAATACTATCTAAGCACTATCATCTATTGTTTACTGAGAAAGAAACAGACTCAGAAAGATAAAGAAACTTTGTCCAAGAAACTTGTCACATAGCAAAGTCAGAATTAAATCATAGGATTCTCTGACTTTTAACTAGTATAATCTTTTTTTAATATTTTTTATTTTAATTCTGGGATACATGTACAGAACATGCAGGTTTGTTACATAAGTATACATGTGCCATGGTGGTTTGCTGCACCTATCAACCCATCATCTAGGTTTTAAGCCCTGTATGTGTTAGCTATTCGTCCTGATGCTCTCCCTCCCCTTCCACTCCACCTCCCCCGGACAGGCCTAGGTATGTGTTGTTCCCCTCCCTGTGTCCATGTGTTCTCATTGTTCAGCTCCCACTTACGAGTGAGAACATGTGATGTTTGGTTTCCTGTTCCTGTGTTAGTTTGCTGAGGATGATGGCTTCCAGCTTCATCCATGTCCCTGCAAAGAACATTAACTCACTCCTTTTTATGGCTGCATAGTATTCCATGGTATATATGCCACATTTTCTTTATTCATTCCATCACTGATGGGCATTTGGGTTGGTTCCATGTCTTTGCTATTGTAAATAGTGCTGCCATAAACATATGTGTGCATTTATCTTTATAGTAGAATGATTTCTACTCCTTTGGGTATATACCCAGTAATGGGAATGCTGGGTCAAATGATATTTCTGGTTCTAGATCCTTGAGGAATTGCCACACTGTCTTCCACAATGGTTGAACTAATTTACATTATCACCAACAATATAAAAGTGTTCCTATTTTTCCACAGCCTCGCCAGTATCTGTTGTTTCTTGACTTTTTAATAATCGCCATTCTAACTGGTGTGAGATGGTATCTCATTGTGGTTTTGATTTGCGTTTCTCTAATGATCAGTAATGTTGAGCTTCTTTTTCATATATTTGTTGGTCGCATAAATGTCTTCTTTTGAGAATGTCTGTTCATATCCTTTGCCCACTTTTTGATGGGGTTGTTTTTTTTTTCTTGTAAATTTGTTTAAGGTCCTTGTAGATTCTAGATATTAGACCTTTGCCGGATGGGTAGATTGCAAACATTTTCTCCCATTCTTTAGGTTGCCTATTCACTCTGATGATAGTTCCTTTTGCTGTGTAGGAGCTCTTTAGCTTAATTTAATCCCATTTGTCAATTTTAGCTTTTGTTGCAATTGCTTTTGCCATTTTTACCACGAGATCTTTGCCCATGCCTATGTCCTGAATAGTATTGCCTAGGTTTTCTTCTAGGGTTTTTATGGTTTTGGGTTTTACATTTAAGTCTTTAATCCATCTTCAGTTAATTTTTGTATAAGGTATAAGGAAGGGGTCCAGTTTCAGTTTTCTGCATATGGCTAGCCAGTTTCCAAACACCATTTATTAAATAGGGAATCCTTTCCCCATTGCTTGTTTTTGTCAGGTTTGTTGAAGATCAGATGGTTGTAGATGTGTGGTGTTATTTCTGAGGTCTCTGTTCTGTTCCATTGGTCTATATGTTTTGGTACCAGTACCATGCTGTTTTGGTTACTGTAGCCTCATAGGTTTGAAGTCAGGTAGCGTGATGCCTCCAGCTTTGTTCTTTTTGCTTGGGGCCGTCCTGGCTATATGGGCTCTTTTTTGGTTCCATGTGAAATTTAAAGTAGTTTTTTTATAATTATGTGAAGAATGTCAATGGTCGTTTGATGGTAATAGCATTGAATCTATAAATTACTTTGGGCAGTATGGCCATTTTTACAATATTGATTCTTTTTATCCATGAGGATGGAAGGTTTTCCATTTGTTTGTGCCATCTCTTATTTCCTTGAGCAGTGGTTTGTAGTTATCCTTGAAGAGGTTCTTCAAGTCCCTTGTTAGCTATCTTCCTAGGTATTTTATTCTCTTTGTAGCAATTGTGAATGAGAGTTTATTCATGATTTGGCTCTCTGCTTGTCTGTTGTTGGTGTATAGGAACGCTTGTGATTTCTGCACATTGATTTTGTATCCCGAGACTTTGCTGAAGTTGCTTATCAGCTTAAGGAATTTTTGGGCTGAGACAATGGGATTTTCTAAAGATAGAATCATGCCATCTGCAAACAGAGACAATTTGAGATATGTTCCACCAATACCTAGTTTATTGAGAGTTTTCAGCATGAAAGGATGTTGAATATTATCAAAGGCCTTTTCTGCATCTATTGAGATAATTATGTCACATAGCAAAGTCAGAATTAAACCTTAGGATTACGAGTATGATCTTAACTACTGCCTCCTGTAGTAACATAACGATGCCTGAAACCCACTTGTTTCTTCTCATAAATATTGGACCAAGAGACTCAAATATGCATTTTTTAGAAGGAAGAGGAAATAAACTGCTGAAAGTATATATTAAAAAGTGATAATTCTATAGCTTTGATATTCTATAATTTATTGTCTAAACTATGCTTTCAGGCCATTTAGATGGCATTGTAACTGAAGAACAACTTGAAGGAATTTGTCCTGCATCAGAGCTTTCCAGTAAGAGTTATCCTTGAAACAATCCTGGAAATAAGAAATATGCACCCAGAGTTCTAGACAAGATTATTAGTTGAATTGCTACCCAAACGGTTGATGACAATACCCCATTCAAAAAAGAACTCAGTGTGTAAAAATTTTTAATAATTTTTCAGATAGAAAAAGACTTTTCAGGCCAGGCGTGATGACTCATGCCTGTAATCCCAGCACACTGGGAGGCCAAGATGGGTGGATCACTTGAGGCCAGGAGTTCAAGACCAGCCTGGTCAACATAGCAAAATCCCATCTCTACTAAAAATACAAAAATTAGCCGGGACTGGTGGCACAGGCCTGTAGTCCCAGCTACTTGGTAGTCTGAGACAGTAGAATTATTGAAACCAGGAGGTGGAGGTTGCAGTGAGCCAAGATTGTACCACTGCATTCCAGCCTGGGGAACAGAGTGAGACTCTGTCAAAACAAAAAAAAAAAAAAAGAAAGAAAGAAAGAAAGAAAGAAAGAAAGAAAGAAAGAAAGAAAGAAAGAAAGAAAGAAAGAAAGAAAGAAAGAAAGAAAGAAAGAAAAGAAAGAAAAGAAAAGAAATAGACTTTTCAGATATCTTCCATTCATCTCTAACCAATGCCATGCCATAAAGTAATGGTGGTCTCTGATTATATAACAATTGGTCCTAAAAGCCATATCTCCCACTGGGGTTTGTTCTCGAGTTTGGGGTTTCCCTTCACCTTCTTAAAATAATAAAAGTACACTTGCAAGATATAAACTCTATGTTCATGATTAAGGTCTGGTTTTTGCTTGATGCGCCACATAAGTAATTTATTAAACCTCTTTTTATTTTAATTACGTTTCTCATCAATCTTTATTAATTTCAGGGTTAGGAGGACAAAGATCTCTTAAAAATAATTACGTTAGAATAGTCACGGCTTTGAAGATTCTCAATACTTCAAAATACGAGAAAGACTTCACGGAGGAGGCAATAGATTTAAGAATGTATTATATTAACAAGAGATACTAGAAAACTGGAGTTCCCAAATTCCCTGTTAATCCTTGCCTCAGTCCACTTGTAGATATAAGTAGGATTGCACAGAGTTACATTTAAGATAAGCATGAAGGGGAAACAATAGCTCCTGACGTCACCAATAGCAGACTATGAAAGCTGTAGTTTTTCATTTCCTAAATGCTGTTTCTTCATAGAGACAGCTATTCTTGTTTCCCTAGGAGAACTTCGTCGGGCTGCCAATCATGATATCACCTCAGTCATCAGTCTCAGCTACAGAAGTGGGCAGCCAAGCCAGGCCAGTCACAGAACCACATGCTCTAAAACCAACGATTGGCTATGGAACTGCCACATGATCCTCAAGAGCCCAAGAGGTCCTCCCTGGACCACTCTAATAATGCCCATTGGAAAAAAAAACTCTCCTTATCTGTTTGACAGAAAAGTATAACTATGATCTGAGGCTTTGCAGGAACCATTGTTTATTACAAGAAAAAAAAGCATGTATGCTATAAGAGAGAATTACACAAACATGCAAAGTGGGAGAGAAATAAGTAGATAAAGACAACATTGCTTGAGCCTCTAGTGTCAGCCATTTGGCATGTCTGCAGTCCACCACTGAATTCCCAGATAGGGGAGTCCTAGAGGCTTGGGGTTAATCTCTCTCACAATATTGATTCTATGGATAAGGTAAAAATGAGCTAACTCCAAAGTTGTCTA
The DNA here is from genome assembly GCF_043159975.1 of Macaca nemestrina. NCBI lineage: Eukaryota > Metazoa > Chordata > Mammalia > Primates > Cercopithecidae > Macaca > Macaca nemestrina. The sequence continues at coordinate 144,560,175 of NC_092127.1, forward strand.
AATCACAAGGGCCTAAGTAGGAGGTATTAGTAATATTTCCTTCTGATTTGTCTCAAAACATGACTTCAAATGTTTATATATTGGTTAGTGCTATACTGATATACTTATTGGAGACATACTATCTACATAAAATTTAGAAATCAAACGTTATAGGTGGTCCTACTTGAAACTGGATTTTACACCAATCTTTTCATTCCTTCTCTGCTTCCTTCTGTGTGAGAGCATTCACAGCTCTCTTAATTCTGGGCTCTCTTAATTATGGAATTTGAAGACACTAGAAAATTTAAGCCCTGAACTATAAGTCTTCAATTATCAGACTACTGGGTATTAGATCTGTTCAACTCTGTGCATTGTCAGGATGTGAAATTATAACCAGGGACTGTGGTGGTTAAATACATTTGTCAAATATAACTGCAGAGAGCATTCTCTGCTGGATTTACTCTCTACAGGTAGGCAGCGTGGATAACAGAAATGACTGGAGGGCTCAGGATGGCATTGCATTTCCGTTGACTTCATTATTAACTGTAGAACAAAAAGGGAGGAAAACTAAAATTCTATTCCTATTTCACATAGCTAAAAAGTCTGTCAATTGTCACTATATTTCACAAATGTTGTTTTCAATAACATACATTAGATATTTTCAAATGCTGAGAAGTGTATAGGACAAAACATAAGTTCTACCCCTTAGTTAAACCTGAATGTTTTTAAATGACAAAAGTCTAACACGCACATCATAGAAATCCATGTAATTTAGAAAGACATAATATAAGATGTAGAATTCTCTCTCCCCCAAATTCTACTCCTTCTCCCCACATTTAACTATTAACAAAATTTTTTATGTATCCTCCCAAAACCAAAAAGTTGAAATTGACTAGTAAATGTGTGTCTTTGTATATATCCTTTTATTTACGTCAATGGAATCATTCATACTGTTCGGCACTTTTTTCTTTTTACTTAATTTTATATCTTGTAAAACATTCATATTAACACAGAGATTTATTTCTTTCTTTTAAAAAGCTGTATAGTCTCATCATTTACATAGCCCATTCCTTACTGATAAACATTTGTGTTCATGGTTTTCTGCTATTGCAAATAATTCTGTAGTATGTATGTGTATATGTGTATGTAATATATGCACATATGTAAACATACATATATATCACAAGCACACATACATAGGAATCTCAAAATATATACATACATGTATATCACAACCACACTCACATATAAGTATCTACATATCTCACACACACACACACACACACACACACACACACCCTTTTAGGTATTATAATGACATTTTTCCCCATCTGGTAAAATCTGCTCTGTTATTTAATTCACAGGGCAAGGTATAATTAACAACAAGGCCCCCATGTGTTATGATTGTTATGATCCTTGGAATGAAGGTGCTACATTTTGCAAATGTGAAGAGTCATCATTAATGTTTTATCCTTAAAAATTGAATGGCTTCTTTTTATTTGAGAAGAGTTGCCATTGAGTTTTGTTCTAGAAAATGAAGTACAATGAGACCTTTCTCCTACATCCTAACTCATTCATGCTTTGTCTATATTCTCTGATTTAATCATCAGTTTAGTGAGCTTTCCTATTCTGCAGAAAAATTTAACAGTAAAAATAGAAACAATACCCACTCCATTCCTATACTGAAGCAAATACCATCTTGTGCTGTGTTTGTGTTGTATGTGGGAAAGACAGGCCTTTCTCAAAACTTTTCATTCAGGTACCCAGTCCTGCCAAGACAGTAACACTCCACCACTACTCAGGGACATATTCATCTATAAATCATGTTATACATGCGTGTTTATCTCCATCAGTATATACACAGAATACAGTCTTTTTTAATGAGCCTTGTTCCTGACTCTTGAAGCAAAAGTCACTTTGTAATCACCAAAATTGCCCCCTCTAAATGTGAGAAAACACAGGTTTCTGCATAACACTCACTTCGCATTTTGTATTTAGAAGCCCCCAGAGCTTCTAATACAGTTGTGCAGACTGGAAACTGAACTTTGAAGGTTAAGCAAGTGCCTTCGACTAGTAGCATTTCTTACAGTGCATTCATTATGATACTTGACACAGCACATTCCTAGATAATTATTTTTTAAAAAGAAGTCATTTACATAAGGTTTCCTCACCAAGAAAATATTAAGCACACCTCCAAGTTAGTTTGCCACTCTCATATAGTGCCTGGTTGCTATGGGTTACCACCTTCCCAGATGCATTTATCTCTGGAGGAATAATGTAAGATACCAATGAAGGGATCTATCACTGACTACACTCACTATAGTGTATACTGACTATAAAAGAATAATAAATGCAAATAGATTCCAGTTTAAAGTCATTTTTTAAGCCATAGCAAGGGCTCTTAACTTGTATTCCATTTCTTTTTCTTTTTTAATTTCTTTTTTCCTTTTGAGGGCAAAGTTTTGCTATTGCAATTGTAGCTGTTCTATCAGAAACAATTTTGTTGAATCTTTAAAATAACTCATCCAGCCACCATAATTCTTGTCTACCAAAGAAAAGACTGTTAGTTAAACATCAGGACTTTCAACATGAAATGAATTGCTCCAGAAAAAGAAAAGTTGACAGCACAGATTCAAAAACAAATTGGTACTAATATTGAATTGTCCTTTTGGGTGTATGGAAGGTGTGTTTGTGTGTGTGTGTGTGTGTGTGTGTGTGTAATCAATTACAAGGGAAGCAGAAGCATTTCACTGGAAGAAACACAGAGGAACTTAACACCTAGAATCTGTTCAACTTAAAAGAAAACTAAACAGGCTCTATAGCTGAAAAATAAGTAAATACATTACAGGATGCTCATCCACATACCAAAAGGCTTTACTCTGTAGCTCCCTAAATAACCACCACTAAAACGGCATTGAACTAGGAGCATATTTTCCCACCCACATCATGTAAGTTGACATGTTTGTGTTTTTATCTGGTCTTTATGAAGATTTTTAAATGTCAGCAGAGAATTTTAAAAGTTAGAAAAGCTTTTGTTTGTTTCAAAAGCATTTGAAGTCCATATCTCAGAAGTAAACACTGTTAACATTCATTGTACTTGTATTCAGTGACTAAAAGTGGTTATAAAGATTCCAAATTCTTTTTTTTTTTTTTTTTTTTTTTGAGACGGAGTCTCGCTCTGTCGCCCAGGCTGGAGTGCAGTGGCCGGATCTCAGCTCACTGCAAGCTCCACCTCCCGGGTTTGCGCCGTTCTCCTGCCTCAGCCTCTCGAGTAGCTGGGACTACAGGCGCCCGCCACTTCGCCCGGCTAGTTTTTTGTATTTTTTTTAGTAGAGACGGGGTTTCACCGCGTTAGCCAGGATGGTCACGATCTCTTGACCTCGTGATCCGCCCATCTCGGCCTCCCAAAGTGCTGGGATTACAGGCTTGAGCCACCGCGCCCGGCCAAAGATTCCAAATTCTTGACACATATTTCCACATTGTCCTTTAGAAAGGCTATACCTTTCATATCACTGGTGTATCAAAATGTCCATGTCACTGAACCCTTTTATTTTACCAAAATCCTTTGATCTAATTGAAAGGTCATGATTTTCTATAAAAAGCCAGATAGTGAATATTTTTGGCTTTGTAAGCTATAAGTCTTTTTTGAGACAGGGTCTCCCTCTGTCTCCTGGGCTGAAGTACAGTGGTAAGATCGTGGCTCACTGTAGCCTCAACCTCCCTGGCTCAAGTGATCCTCCCACCTCCCAAGTAGCTGGTACAACAGGCCCAAGCCACCATGCCTAGCTAAGTTTTTATTTTTATTTTTTGTAGAGATGTGGTTTCACCATGTTGCCCAGGCTAGTCTTGAACTCCTGAGCTCAAGCAATCTGCCCACCTTGGCCTCTGAAAGTGCTGGGATTACAGGCATGAGCCACTGCACCCGATCGCCATCCAGTTTTTATTGCAAGTACTCAACTCTTGTCACTGCACATTGAAAGCAGCTATAGACCACAAGTAAACAAGCGGGTACACTTATTCCAATAAACTGTGTTCTAATAAAACTATTTACAAAAACAGGAAGCTGGCCACATTAGGTCCATGGGCTATAGGTTGCCAAAACCTCTCAGAACTATGTGGTTCTACAATTTTAAAAATGAAGATTTCACATTCTTAGAAATCTACAAAGAATCGTGTGTGTGTGTGTGCACGTGTGTGTTTGTGTCTGCGTGTGTGTGTGTGTGTTCTTGTTGTAAAACCTACAAACAAATTCATTCATCATAAGTGAGCAAAAAAGGAAAGGGCAACTTAAAACTGACAGTGCAGAGACTCTCTAACTTCCGAAAATTAATCCCCATTTCCATAGCTAAAACTCATATAGCACTTTACAACTTATAGAGCGCGTTCTCATTTATTATCTCATTTGATCTTCCAACACTATGAGGTGGCTATGATTATCCCAACTTTACAGATGGGGAAACTAAGGCTCAGTGTATTAGCTGTGAGATTGAAGCCCAGACATGACTTTGTTACCACAACTTCTGTTTAAAGTATACACCAAACAGAGAAGTCAGTACCAAAAACTCTCCTGATAGTGCAAACCCAGAGAGGCAAAATTACAGACATATCTTTCCTCTGCTTTTCAGGTAAATTGCTTGTTTTCTCTTTAAGATCTGAAGATTTTGTCAGCAGAAATGGGTGGTAATTAGTAAGATAAGAGATTGATCTTGTATTCTAGTCTGCTAATGTTTGTTTTGTGCCAGAATTGTCCCTGTGGCACCGAGCCAAAAAGAATGAAACAGCTATAAATGTCTAGGCAGAGGCCTGAAAAATAAATTACAAGAAAGAAAATATATAATTAGGAAACCTGTGAACTAAATTTGAAGATATTCACAAGCTCTGTGAGTTTTTGCAGTAGTGACGAGAGATTCAGATACCAAAGAGCAAAGGAGAAAATTGCACTTTTTTTCCTTGAAAGAAAGACACAAGGAAGAGTGCTAAAGCATATTGAAAGGAAGAGGTTGGTAATTTTTCGTTAACTATAGAGGCAACGTCAACCAGTGACCACAAAGAACATTCTGCTGACCTTGACCATTTTTCCTCTCATCTATGTGCTGAGCTCTATGCATAGCCCTCAGGCAAACACAAAGCAGAGTCAGGCATAGCTCTGGAACTCCAGTGCATGTTCTCTGAGACTTACATCAGTCTGCACCTTTGCCAGTAAAGGACTCTTCCATTCACATTAGTTAAGAGCCAGGCTGGTCAATGGCCACATATTGCCCAGTTACTCCCTGTTATTCTTCAGCGCTTGAGGCAGAGCTTTAGCAAGGCCCTCACAAATCCTTCTTCCCACGTTTTCCAGTTTCCAAACACAGCTTTCTATACAACAGCTACAGGGGTATCCTGATGTTGTCTCCTCTTTGAATGCACTAGGCAAGTGAGGTTGCACCGCAAACAGCTGGCTGCTGTGAGGCCTTGGTGCCAGCTCGGATGCATGCAGATGGCTAGGTTTTCCAAGTACTTGCATGTTATGGGCAGTTTGCAAAGTCAGCACTGTGTTTTGGAAAAAGAACAAGCCCAGAGACAGCCAAGCCCATTTACTAGAACACAGTAGTGAGCTGCTAAAATTTTCTTTGGAAACACAGCCCTGAAAATGTTCACAGAATGCTGCTAACCTCCGCGACTTGTGGTCCAGTAATGAGTTGATCCAAAAAAATGGGTATAGCTGAATTGGAAGGAGAAGGGCAGGTCGTCAGAAAGTTGGCAATCAAGTCCAAGGTGGTAAGCAGCAATTCCTGGAGTGGGTTATAGTTCCAGCCTCTGCTATTAAGTTATGTTACCTCAGCAAGTAAGTTCAGCTCTCGGGACTGCATCTTCTCCATTACAAATAAGGGAAAGACAATGTATTCTATGATGTTTGTGCAAAGATGAAAGGAGAATGAGTTTTCTAAACTGTGAAATGCTATCCAAATGTCAGGAACTGTTACATACTTATAGATCTTCCTCTATTATGAATCACTAGGGATGTCATAAATTATTCTTGTGCAAGTTTATCAATACCACCTCAGAGATATACTGAACATCAACTGGCACTTCAATAGCATCAGTGTAAACACCTGGCCCACAGCCAGTCACCATAGCATGGAATTAAGAGGGAAAAGAGAGTATGTCTGTGGTTTTGGAGTGTTTCCTTGTACTCAAAAGAAGAGCCGAAATTTCAAGATTTGATGAAAAATACAAAACAGAATCAATCACCCTGCCCAAGTTTGTATATCCTTCACATAAAGTATTTTATTACCACCATTTTATAGTCACCTTACTGGGCCTAGAATAACTGATGCTAGATTAAGGAAACTATTTGTGTGGGAAGTAATCTAAAAATATAGTATTTTTCCTCTTAACTGTAATTATACCCTGTATTGTACATAGAATATCCTGTCTGAGGTTGGAATGATTAATTTCATGTGTTAATTTGGATACATATATATGTGTGTGTGTGTGTGTGTGTGTGTAGTGTGTTTTGGAAAAAGATATATTTAATATTATATATATATATATAAAAAGAGATATTTCATTTCACATATATATAGACACACACACATATATATATACCTCCTATTGGTCTGTTTCTCTGGAGAACCTTGACAAATAGAGAGGTCGAGTTCCATTACTTAAACAAAAATAAAAAGGAGAAAATGAAAAAAAAAAAAAAGAGGCACCTTCCTTTAAGACAGCTCCCCTTAAATTTTTATTTAAATGGTAGAGGCTGTATTATTTCCTTTAAAATACTGTGTCTTAAGTGTACAAGTTTATAAATAATTTAAAAGGTACTTTATTTAAGCAAGCACTTAATAAATTAAAACAAAAGCTGTGATAAGAAGTAGATTACATGGGACACATTTTGACAAGTATTGGATTGTAAATTTGTGGCAGACAAGGTTCCTTGTACCATATTTAGTTGAATCTCTGATCTGTCAGACTGAACCATATGAAATTGCTGATATTTGAATGTGTCTGACTTATTTAAAAGGAGCATTTTCATTTGGTTCAATCTAATAGGAATATATTACATTTTCTACATAATAGTCAAGAAAGAGCATTTTTAGATTACTTCCCACAAATAGTCTCCTTGACCTAGCATCAGTTATTCTAGGCCCAGTAAGGTAACTATAATATGGTGGTAATAAAATACTTTATGTGAAGGATATACAAACTTGGGCAGGGTGATTGATTCTATTTTGTATTTTTCATCAAATCTTGAAATTTCAGCTCTTTTTTTGAGTACAAGGAATATTATGTATATATGTGTGTCTGTGTGTGTATGTGTGTGTGTATATATATATATATATAGAGAGAGAGAGAGAGAGAGAGAGATTTATTTCATTAATTGGTTAATCTATTATGGAGGCTGGTAAGTCCAGAATCTGCAAGGGAAATCCTGCTGGAGTCCCAGGGAGGAGCTAATATTGCAGTTCAAGCCCAAAGGCCATCTGCTCTAGAATTCCCTCCTGTTTGGGAGAAGTCAGTCTTTTGTTCTACTCTAGTCTTCACTGCTTGGATAAGGCCCACCCACATTATGGAAGGTCAACAGCTTTACTCAAAGTCCCACTAATTTAAATGTTGATCTTACTCAAAGGCACCCTCACAGAAACATCCAGAGTAGTGTTTGACCAAATATATGGGCATGGTGGCCCAGCCAAATTGACACATAAAATTAATCATTCCAACCTCAGACAGGATATTCTATGTACAATACACGGTATAATTACAGTTAAAAGGAAAAATACTATATTTTCTAGTAGCATTAAATTTATATTCTATATGTACTTTATCATAATAAAATTGTGGCTGTTTTTCCAATGAATCTTTAAAACAGAAGTTGCTTCCTTCACACCCTTAAGAAGTATGGCAGGCAGACAGCAGGCAGAATGGTCTCCCTTTTGGGTAATATTTCTGAAGGAGGCACCATTCCACCTCCTCAAAAGCTAGATGTGACATGTTTACCTTCAACATTCAAATTCGGCTTTGAGAACTGTATCAAACATCTTGAGATAATTTGTCTTACATAACCAAGCTTGGAAACCACCAATACACTGAAAAAATCACACAGCCTCTTCCTGTGAAAAACCAATAGAGATTTTGCTCTGTTGAGCTACATATAAAAGAAGGAGAAAATGACCCAGAGCCAGGAAACACGGAATTATTTTTAAGCCTATTGATCAACTTTCCCCACGAACCTCTAAACTCATTCATTTAGATTCCATCTGCTTAACTGATCTTTACAGGGCCTATTGAGAGATGAGTAATAACAGTAACTAGGAAAAAACTCACTTTGAAGTTCACCCGCCCTCACCCAGGAGTTCACAGTGCTTCCGAGGCTCCGGGGTGCAGGCTCTGAGAGCAGCTGCAAAGCCCTCTGGGAGTAGGGAGCAGGGCAGAGATAAAGGCAAAATTAACCTTCCAGCAATTTCCCACTTTGAGGACTTAAGTCAGCGTTTAATCTCGTTGGGATGTGGTTTTTCCTGTTGGCTTTTTAAAATTAAATTTGTCAAATACAATTCACCTAATCTTATATGTAGTATTCTTATTAGGGTATTACCATGTAAAATATATTATCATTACAGGACTATTACAAAGGCTAAAGCTCAGAAAAATAGAGCAATTATCATCACTCATAGATCCATGGGGAGCAGTATGGCATAATGGAGAAAGAAGTATAATAAATTTGATTTCAAAAACCATATCCACCTTCTTCGCAGTCAGGCATTTCCTACGGTTTCTGCCCCAATCTCACTGGCCTTTCACCCATCTCTCTGGGGAAGGAGGAGAGTTACACAGGGTGAACCTTATCCCCTCTCTGCATCCAGAAGACTGACTCAGCAGGTGCACATGAGGCCCAAGAGAGAACAGCATCCCAAGTATTTTACTCATCAATAACTTTGTGATATTATATGTATCATGCTGATATGTTGCATTTAAAAATTAACCTGATATAGTCTTATCCTCAGTCTTGCATTTTATTCTTCCAATAAATAACAAGCCCTTTTTCTCCAGATCTATTTCTTATGCTTCCTTTGTTTCCTTGATAATGATTTCCACAAAGCTGAGCACATAGAAGGACCAAATGAATGTGTAATAATCTACTTTTTTTTTTAATTTCTGGGGTAGGCAGATTGAAGTGAAAGAGGAAAAGGTGGATGTTTAATTCAATGTGTTATTATGGTTTTTGTTTGGTTGACTGGTTTGGGGTTTTTTTGGAATTGTTTTTAGAGGTGGGGGTCTCACTCTGTCACCCAGGCTGGAGTGCAGTAGCACAGTCACAGCTCACTGCAGCTTGACCTCCTGAGCTCAAGCAATCCTTTCACCCCAGCCTCCTAAGCAGCTGGGACTACAGGTACAAGACACCATGCCTAATTTTTTATTTTTTATGTTTAGTAGAGACAAGGTCTTTCTATGCTGCCCAGGCTGGTTTCAAGCTCCTGGGTTCAAGTGATCCTCCTGCCTCAGCCTCCCAAGATGTTGGGTGGTTTTACTGAAGTGGAAAAAACAATGAAGCATACTGCCTGTTTTTTATCGAATATTTCACTGTGGATCTCAGGCATTATAATATTCTAGGGTTGTGAAAATAAGACCCACTCCACAGGTCAGGGAAAAAAGGGTGGCAACTGAGAATTTCACAGGTATGGCTACAGGTTTAAGATATGCTCCACATCCCCTTTCTCTTTCTGTGTGCTTCCCTGGAGCGCTCTAACTAGCCCATGACCCATCTCTCCCACTATGAACCTCAAAGCCTTCTATCCCCAGTCCTGGGCAATAGCCAAGTGAATAGGGAAGATACTTGATTTAAACCTGGCAATCAGACTTGAAACTGGGATGGTCTCTCTGTGTGGCTGCAGCAATAATTAACTCTGGGACCAACATTCCACAGTGCAGTAGATATTCCACCAGGTGTATTGGTGAGCAAAGAAAGCTGGTCCCAAAGAGAATGAAGCTATTAGGCAGAAAGGAGAAAAGGAGAGAGATGGTGAAAATCCCAGTGTCTAGGCTCAGCTCCTTTCTGAGGTCTGCCTACCTTCCTGCCTTTGGGCCTATGATTCATTCGTGCATTCTTACAAATAAGTTATTGTTTGTTCAGCCAGTGTGAATCAATTTCCGTTTATTACAACCAAGAGTTCAAGTTCATACAATGGGGATCTATCTATTCTGGAAGGCAAAGGGGAAAAGAAGAAGAAAACATAACCTGGTGCCTTTTTAGACAGATAAATTTATAATAAAAATTATTTCTTTTCAGTGGAGGCTCTTGAGCCAACTCAGGCATCTGGTATTTCAGTTAACCACATACACAACCCATCATTATCATCCTTCTGGCTTCTTAAAGCTGAAATACAGTAACCCTAAAGTGTGAATAAATTCTATACAGCATGTTCTTTTTCCTTTAGCCTAGTAGATGCACAGTTGCCCTCTGAGACTGTGCTATTTTTTACAGGCCATAAAAGAATATTCATTACTGTTGGTGGGATCACATATATTCTTAGGGGGAGCCACCCATCTCGGATATGTAAGAGGAAACAAGCATAGAAAAGGTCACCCTCCCATGCTTGCCTACTTTTAAACTTTATTTTTATTCTCATTATCTTTGTTACTCTTCTCATACATGCCGACAATTCTTATTAGTCCATCATCTATTTCTATACCTTTAATAAATGGTTCGTTTCCATGTTTCTACCATCATCATGGTTCTTCCTTACTGTTCCCACAGTATATATGCTTCTATGATATTGTATTCTAAAACACACAAGTTAGTATGTATTTTTAATTCTCTTATCTCTCCCACCAGGCTGGAAGCTACTTACTGGAAAAGGCTGTGCCTTAATTACTATAATCTTACTATCTCATACATTGACTAGAAACGAATTTTTGATGAATGGACAAGTGTATGAGTGAGTGAATGAATAAATGGCTTTGCTCCATCTAACATTTCTGAGAGTTCAGTCCTATATTTTAAATGTGTTCTCCATTTCTTTTTATCAGAATAAATGACTAGCATGCTCTCTGACTGAGCTTCTATAATTATATCCTTTTTCATTTAACATCCTATACTTATCAAGTTTTCTTAAGAGAGTATGATGATTTTTTGATGTGTCAATCTGGCCAGGCTATAGTCCCAGTCATTCAATTAAACATTAATCTAGTTGTTGCTGTGAAGGTATTTTGTAGTTGTGATTAAAGGCCATAATCAGTTGACTTTAACAGAGATTTTCCTAGATGATCTGGGTGGGATTGATTCAATCTTCTGAAAGTCATTAAGAGCAGGACTGAGAAAAAGGAGAGATTCCCACTGTGGGTAGCAGCTTCAGCCCAAGCATGAGAGTTCTAGCTTTCCTTCTGGACAGCCTGACCTACGGATTTCAGAATTGACTACCCAGACCCACGACTGTATAATGAATGGAGCACAGCAGCCAATGCAAGGCTTGATTCTATGGATAGCCAACTGTTAATCTGTGTATCAGTCAGGGTTCACCCAAAGAAAGCAGAACCAGTAGGAGACACAGATTAAGAGATTTATTGCAAGAAGGCTAGAACACTCAGTTGTTGCTGTAGCAGAACTTTCAAGGGGTATTTTATTCACTTTACATTTCACATCTATTATCATTTTTGTGGCACATAACTATTGTTAATGCTATTTACCGGCTTTCTCATTTTATATCCATCTTGTAAACTTGATTTGAACGTTGTGCTTCAATCTCATCCTCTGGCTGATTTATTCCAAGTAGCTGGCTTCATATATCAGACATCGGTTGTTGTGGGCTCCATCCTTTTTTCTCAAGATATAAATTCTTCCCTCAAACTGTCATTCTTACAATACAGAAAGATGTATGTCCTTAAATAATTTTTCCATTCCACATACCTTTTGAGGAGGATATGCATTCACAATTTATTTTTATGAACATCTTCCAACTCAGATTCCACACAAGAGAAATCTCACCTATGCACAGCTCTCCTTTCCTCCTTCATCAACAATGGGTTTCCACTTTGTATCTGGCTTCATTGTTGGAACTAAAATTACATCAAGTTTCTCTTCTGTATTAGGCCATTCTTGCATTGCTATAAAGAAATACCTGAGGCTGGCTGGGCGTGGTGGCTCACGCCTGTAATCCCAGCACTTAGGGAGGCTGAGGCGGGTGGATCACGAGGTCAGGAGATCGAGACTATCCTGGCTAACATGGTGAAACCCCATCTCTACTGAAAAAAAAAAAATACAAAAATTAGCCACGCTTGGTGGCATGCGCCTGTAGTCACAGCTACTTGGGAGGCTGAGGCAGGAGAATGGTGTGAACCCAGGAGGCGGAGCTTGCAGTGAGGCGAGATTGCACCACTGCACTCCAGCCTGGGCAACTGAGTGAGACTCCATCTAAAAAAAAAAAAGAAAAGAAAAAGAAATACCTGAGGCTGAGTAATTTAAAATGAAAAGAGGTTTAATTGGCTCATGGTTCTGCAGACAGTTCAAGAAGCAGGGTGCCAGCATCCACTTCTGGTGAGGGCCTCAAGAATCTTACAATCGTGGTAGAAGGTAAAGGGAGAGCAGGCACATCACACAGTGGGGGGAGTGGCAGGAAATTGCCACACACTTATAAACAAGCAGATTTCATGAGAACTCACTATCATGACTTTAGCAGCAAGCCATGAGGGATCTGCTCCCATGACCAACCACCTCCCACCGGGCCCCACCTCCAACACTGGGGATTACAATTCAACATGAGATTTGGGCAGGAACAAATATCCAAACCACGTTATCTTCTTTCCAGCCACATAAACTGCACTGTTAGTCTTCCACACTTTATTCTTGTTTTTTTTTTTTCCCTTACAGTCTAGAAAAGCCACATACTTTATTATTTTTGTGTGATATATGCCTACTGTAACTTGAACATATATATTTTTTCTTAAGAACATGTTTTATCCACTCCCATCTTCCCATGTCCTATGTAAAAGCCTACTTTTCTTATTATATTTCCCCTCTCTCTTCCTTGGTTCCCTTTTGCTGCCTCTTCTAATAGTTCCAATTTGCACTTATTGTGCAGATCCAGCTTGCTTACTTGGCTTAGCTTTAAAAATGTTGATCAAGTAACCATTATATGGCAGATAGAACACAGAGGTAGATAAAAAGTGTCTTGTTATTTAAAGAGCTAAAAGTAAGGAAAGGCCTAGGAACAACTAAATTACAAAGCATGCTTTTAGTTCTGGCTTCAGCTAATACAGTGGCATCTTGCTTTTAGTGCTAACCAGTTCTAAGTATCTCGCACGCTGCATTTATTAGAGAAAAGATCTTTTTAAAATGTCATTCTTCTGCTTAAAATTCTTCAGTGAATCTTCGGTCTGAAGGATGGAATTCAAACTACTTAGGAGGTCATTCATGATCTGGTCTTCGACTACTACTTATGCCTCATCTTGCATCATACTTCCATTGGCCTATATCTCTGTGTATACATGTGCATATCTGTGCATGCATGTTCAGGTACAGGTGGGCAGTGGGGTGGGTGAGCTAGGCCAGAAGGCTTAAAGGAAAATAAAATCTGAAAGCCTAGGGGGAGAGATAGAAAACATGACCAAATTTGGAAATGGGTGCAGGTGGTTGCTGAAATCAAGTATGAGCCAGATTTTGGAGACAGAGTGAAGGCAATGGGTCAGAATCAAAGCGTAGAGTGCTAGTGGAAGCCCTGAACTCTGTCAGCTAGCCTTTGCAGCTTGTGTTCACAGTTGTCTTCATTTAAAAAGGCTAGAATAAGGTGAAGGCTGGTGCATGACCTTCTCTTGTAATCCATCCCTGGACAGTGGGTCTCAAGGCCATTCTGGATTTATCAGATGGTATACAGCAGCATGGCCAAGGAATTGTCCAGGTGAGGGGTAGGCTGAGGCCCATACCTTCCCCTTGAATCAGGTGTTGGAAAGGATTGTTGTCCTCTGGGATGGTGAAATCCACTCCTATACACTCTGTGTCTGCCTAAGGCTCTGAGGACTAGGCTCAGAGTGGATGTGGGGGCAGAATTTCTGAGGGGCAGAAGTGATGCGGAGCAGTGAAAGCCAGGGTGAGTCCACAAGCACAGGATATTAGAAATAGAATGCCATCTTTTTTGTTTGCTTTTTAAAAATAGTTCAAAAGAGTGGTCCCCAGATCCTTTTATGGGAAAGATTCTGTATTTGTACTTGGAAATTAAGGTTTCTTCCATTCAGACTGCTTTCCTGATGACCAGGTCTATAAGAATTAGCATCAAATTGCCTCTTGACATAAAAAGAGTATCTTGCAAATCTTCTTGAGTAACTGACAGTTTTTCCAGGTACCTCCCAGATATTGAAGCTGTAGTATTTGGAGGTACAATAAAAAATACGGAAAGAAGCTGTAGGATTTTCCGTATTGAGGAGGGTTTTAAATCATTATATGTTAGGTTTAACAGTGTTAAGATACATGGAATGGCAGGTTATATGTAGAAGGGGCCAGGATTCCACTAACATGTTACATTGTACCATCAGCATGAAGATGAGGATCCCAGGATGGATGATTCTGGACACACAATATTTTGAACTGTGCCTTCTAGATCCATCATATAAATTGATACCTGGAATCAGAGTTCAAGCATTAATTGTAGAGGGAGGAATTTCCCTAATGAAGAGTACAAAAACTCTGTAACTATTATGTGCTCCTCTGTGTTCTGCCATCTTAGTAAGGGCAGACCCGTTGTAGTTGTGGGATGGAGGCAGGTTCATGGTAAAATCCATCATAATGGCAATCTATCAGTCCTTGTGGATTAAGAGCAAATCTACTCTCCACTTTGGGATTTTGGATGTATCTGGTCCATGCACATTTGTTCCAATGACTGGTGTGTGTGTAGGAATGGGTCTTATCATGAATAGGGCCACCAAAAGTCCCTATAATCATGTTCAGGGTCTTGGATTGGCTATTAAAGGTCAATCAATGGTAATATGGCAATAAGGCAGAGCTGTACTATTTGAGTTACCTGCCCATACAAACAAATAACTAAGTGACAAATAATTCATAGACAAGATCCTCCCATCTCTGTATTTAATATCTTTTGGGGGCCATTCTTGGGTAAGTCTGAATTTCAGCAAGTTCTCAGCATCTTCTGGCTGCTGGGAAATCAACCTGATTTCCTCTAAAAACAAAAATCTGCTATAAAAGCCAATACACACACAAAGGGAACAGAATAGAGATCCCAGAAGTAAATCCATGCATTTATAGTCAACTGATTTCAACAGACACCAAGAAAATACAATGGGGAAAAATGACAGTCTCTTCAATAAACAGTATTGGGAAAACTAGATATCCACAGGTAGGAAAATGAAAGTAGACCCTCATTTCTCATCATATACAAAAATCAGCTTAAAATAGATTAAAGACATAAACACAAGAACTGAAACCATGAAGCTACTAGAAGAAAATACAGGGGAAATAACATTGGTCTGGGCTATAACCCCAAAAGCACAGACAACAAAAGCAAAGTAGACAAATGGGATTACATCAAACTGAAAAGCTTCTGCACAGCAAAGGAAATAATCAACAGAGTGAAGAGACAGCCTGCAGAATTAAAGAAAGTATTTGCAAATCATACATCTGATAAGGGATTAATATGGAAATATATAAGAAGAAAACAACCCAATTTAAAACCCAATTTAAAAATGTGCAAAAGACCCAAACAGATATTTCTCAAAAGAAGACATACAAATAGCCAATAAGTTTGTGAAAAAACTGCTCAACATCACTAATCATCAGGGAAATGCAAATCTAAACCACAATGAGACATTATCTCACTTCTGTTAGAATGGCTATTAAAAGAAAGACAAAGATAACAAGTGTTGGTGAGGATGTGGAGAAAAGGGAACACTTGCACACTGCTGGTGGGAATGTAAATTAGGACAGCCATTACAGAAAACAATATGGAGGTTCCTGAAAATATTAAAAATAGAACTACCATAAGATCCAGCAATCCCACTACTGGGTACACATCCAAAGGAAATGAATGAAATCAGTATGCTGAAAAGACAGCTGCACTCCCATGTTTACTGTAGCACTATCACAATAACCAAAATATGGAATCAACCTAAGTGTCCATCAACAGATGAATGGATAATGAAAATGTGGTATATATATACATATATAGAATACTACTCCACCATAATAAAGAACAAAATCCTGTCATTTTCAACAACATGGATGAAGCTGGAGGACATTATAGTACATGAACTAAGCCAGACACAGAAAGACAAACACTGCATGATCTCACTCATATGTGGAATCTGAAAAAGTTGGTCTCATGGAAGTGGAGAGCAGAATGGTGGTTATCAGAGGCCACGGTACTTAGGGAGAGGGGGAATGGGGAGATGTTGGTGAAGGGATATGTAATTACAGTTAGATAGGAGAAATAAGTTCAAGAGAGGTACTGTAAAGCATGGTGACGATGAATGATGATATATTGGATTCTTGAAAAAAAAAAAGCAGAGGTAGTAGTATGTGAGGTAATGCATTTATTAATTACCTAGATTTAACTATTCCTCAATGTATATGTACTTCAATAAATCATGTTGCACACAATAAATATATGATTTTAAAGTCTGCTTAATGGCAGATTTGGCAGCTGCTAAATGAATTCAAAGACATAAGTTACATCTTTGATCTTTCAGAGTTTGAGACTTCTGACACTCCCTGATATTCTGGTTCATAAGAAAAGGCAGTTGACTATTCAGGTGTCAGCAAGTGGATGTAAAGCTCCATGCTGGAAGACTGAATCCCTTCTGGCCCAGCTTAGTCAAGCCACCTGTCTGCTCCATGCTCTGTTGGTATCCTGGAATAGTCATATTTGATAGACCTCTCCTAGGCAGTGTTTCCAACCTTTGGGAAAGTTAACATAACCTGGAACTACTTGCTTTGGGGACAAAAATGTTGCCACTGCATTGTTGGCAGCATGAATTTCAATCAAAACAATCAAGGTAAGACAAGATCAGGCAAAAATTGTATATGACTTAGGAACAGAAGCTCATTTTTCTCTCATGTACCAGTCTGGGGTGAGTGTTTCAGGTTGGCTGTCAGCTCTGCTTCATTTGTTCTTTCAGAGCTCTGGGCTAACAGTGGTTCTGCCAGCTTCAACATGTGGCTTCCAAAGCCGCCCTGGTCAGCTAGCAGGAAGGGTGCAGAGAGGCCACGGAGAAGCCTGTTCACTATTCTAAGAGCCCCAGCCCAGAAGCAGTGAACATCACTGCTACTTTTTATTAGTGAAAACTCAGTCTCATGAACCACAACTAACTGTAAGAGGAGTGGGAAATTTAACTCTTGTCTAGGTAGACATGTGCCCAGCACGCTCTATTACTAGGGAAAAATGGATGAAAAGGTTTGGTGGGCAGATAGGCTAGCAGTTTCTATCATAGAACAAATACAGGTCAGAAGTCCAAATATTTATTGATGTCTCTCAGGGAAAATCAGATCATTTAGCAGAGGATCTCAATCAGAGTCTGACCTATTAGAATCATCTGGGAAGTTCTTCCTAACCATGTATGCACAAATCCTACCGGATACAATGACAGATCCTATGTTTTTCTTGAGAGTTTAAGTAAGGACGGATATATGTATTATATTTGGACAGTACTCCCCAGGGTATTGTGAACCAAATACATGCCTTCAATTTGTCAGTCTGTGAAGCCCGGATGAACTGGTTTTAGAGAGACAGCTTCATGACTCAAGCTTTCTAAGGAGCAGATCTAAGAGATGTGAGTCTAGTTCAAAGAATCTCAGACAGTGACAACACTGAGGCCACATTAGAGGTGGTGTCAAACAAAGATCAGTGAGGGAGGTGCCAAAGCTTTCCAGATCACCCAGCAGTGGGGACCTGGAAGCAGCACCCATGCCATGGAGGAGATCAGGTTGGTAGCAAGCTGGGTCCACTTAACCAGGGCCATTGCATCAGAAAATACACTTAGACATGGGAAACCACTCACTCCTTTATTTCACTGGTTCTTAACTCTGGCCGCACATGAGAATCCTCCAAAGAGCTCTCAAATTCGCCACTGCCCAAACCGCATGCCAGAACGAATGAATCAGAATCTCAGGGAGAAGATGTAAGCTCAGGAATCTGCAGTTTATTAAATTTCCTCAGGTGTTTCTGAGGCACAATAAGGACTTAATACTGTTGCCTTAGCTTCTAACCTTAGGAGCAGAAACACATACCATTCTGTCTCCTTACTTGACCTCTCCAGTCTCCGTGGCCATCAGCAGAGCTATCTGCTGCTGTGTGCCTAAGTCTGTGTTCTCACCCAGGCCTGTGTTTCCCAGGTGCAGGGCATAAAAGATGGTGGCAGCAGCTCCATCCAAGTGGGTGATGGAAAGCCCAATCTCTTAGGAGGATTGTGATACCACCTGAGGAACCAGGCAAGGGTGGCCACCTGTCATGTTAGTGACTAAAGGGGAATGAGTTCACCTGGAAGAGGCCAGGGCCTGAAGAGAAAGCTAGGTCAGTAGCAGCATAGGAAAGGAGAGTCAGGAAGTGTTGATGATCCAAGGGACGCCCCAGAGGCAGACATCTATCTTAGGGGATACAAAGTCAGGAATTTAAATCTGGAAGATAAGAGCAATCAGTAAACCAAATGGGTCTGGATCAAACAGAAGTGAGTTGGGACAGGGTTGGCCAGGGTTCCACATGATTTTCTTCAATGCCTTCCAACATATATGGTTTATATCAACGGTCCCCAACCTTTTTGGCACCAGGGCCAGTTTCGTGGAAGACGATTTTTTCCATGGACCAGGGCGTGGGGAGGAATGGTTTCAGGGTGATTCAAGTGCATCACAGTTATTGTGCACTTTATTTCTATTATCATTGTATTGTAATATATAATGAAATAGTTATTCAACTCACCATGATGTAGAATCAATGAGAGCCCTGGGTTTGTTTTCCTGCAACTAGACGGTCCCATCTGGAGGTGATGGGGGACAATGACACCCGAAGTGTGTTGCTTATGTCCAGTCTACTCCCTAATCTCGTTCTGGTTGCTGTCAGTGTAGAAAACCCTGCTTCACAAAGGATGTTGGAAATGGAAGCAGGCTTTCCAGTACTTTTGTGGCAGTCTCAGGACATTCCACCTTGACTTGAATTCAGAATGTACAGAGATTTGAAGCTGTCTGAAACATACTTTTAAGGCCACCAGATGCAGCTGTACAACTGAAATACATCAACTCGCTTGCCATTATAAAGCCTGCCACCAGCTCACTTGTGACTCACTGATACAGTTTTGATACCAGTTTGCAAGTACCTGATTTATGATGGTCTCTGTGCAGTCAAACCTCTCTGCTAATGTTAATCTGTATTTGCAGCCACTCCCCAGCGCTAGCATCAACACCTCAGCTCCATCTCAGGTCATCAGGCATTAGATTGTCATAAGGAGCTCACGACCTAGATCCTTCGCATGCACAGTTCACAATAGGGTTTGTGCTCCTATAGGAATCTAATGCTGCCACAGATGTGACAGGAGGTGGAGCTCAGGTGGTCATGTGAGTGAGGATTAGCAGTAAATACAGATGAAAATTCATTCATTCACCCACTGCTCATCTCCTACTGTGTGGCCTGATTCCTAACAGGCCACAGACCAATACCGGTCCATGGCCTGGGGGTTGGGAGACCCCTGGTTTATATTACAGATGAATCAGTTTAATTCCAAGAACTGAAAATGAGGTTGACAGTTATACACTGAACTACTGGTGATGCCAGAAATGCAACCACAGGCATCTCAAGTCTCCCCAGGCTTATCTGAGCTGTTTTCTCCATGTAAAATAGTATTTCCTCTCCCCACCAAATCACCCTCCACAGCACATCTTCCATACCCTTTGAGTAGTTTCTTTGCTGCAAATGTTACTTCCTTTACTGGACTGTGAGCCTTTTGCAGACAGCAATTTTGTCTTACACGTTTTTGTGTTCACAGGGCTTGGCACATGACAGGTGCTCATGAAGTATATGTGAATGAGTGCTGCAGAAACAAAATACATGTCCAATGTTCTGGGAAACAAAGGACAGAAAGCAGTTTGGAGAGTGGTGGAAGTCTCTGCCACCGAGGCAACATGTGATAAGGGCCTGCTGAAGCGCTTCCTGGTAAAGTAGGAGGAAAAGGTAGAAGGAACAGCATGTTGAAAGACACAGAGCAGTAAGAGATCTCAGTTAATTCAAGCGGCGTCGCATTACCAGTATTATTGCTCCTCTTTCCCCTTTACTCTAAGCTCTTAATGCTAGCTAAGTGTTTGGTATTTGTCTACCTTACTTACTGTGGCAAGCATTTTTTGCAAAAAAGTATCCTTCCCCACAGGTGATTCAAGAAATTCAACTATTCTCCTTCTTTACCCCTAAAGCACATTTCATGACTAAATATTCCTGTTCAAATAATTTTCAGGTCATTTTTTATATCCTGCTTATCTTTGGCTGTTTCTTATGCCAGATACAATTATTTGTTCTTAAATGAAAAATATAGGCCTACAGATAACTCATTCTCCCGTGCCAAGTCCTAAACCTATCTGTGAATAAATTTGTTTAAATACCACATTTTCTTCCATCTAGATGACCCACTATTTTTCCAATCTCTCTAGAAGCTAGTGTTTTGGTAAACAAAACAGACGAATAGAAGGTTCTAAAAGTCCTGATCCAATTTCCCTTGATTCGCTCATGCATGCAATAAACATAAACAGAGTGTTGACAGCGTGCAAAGGAGGCCCTAGTAGGTTTACAGTTCTTTAGCATCTAAATTTTCGGCAAATGCTTCAAGGTCAGACTTAAATGCTTTATTAACACAGCTGTGAGCATTTCCACACATTCACCCAATTTTACAGGGGCTGCTCTTCTTTTCCAATGCACATTTTGCATAATATTGTATGGCAGCAACAGGGTTTTTTCCCATTGCCTCATTTTTGGAAGACAAATCTTCAGACTGAAAGTGCAAGAGATACCTTTATTACCTGGAAGTCCCAAAACTGTATTTACATGGTCCTTTCCTTTATCACACGAACAAATTCCTAACCATCCCTTGCAGCTGCAGCAGCAGCAGGAGTTCAAAACCAGTCTGCCTGCTCTTTCACCACTGTTTTGCACTTTGCATTTTGTTCCCTCCTATTTGTGTGCCCTACAGTCTTCAAATTAACCTAAATTGCACAATCATCAGATAGAAACTGTGCATTCACTTATTCATTCAGCAATCATTCATCTAGAGATTGCTTTGTATCTTCACTTTATTATGTTATACCTTGGTTCCATTCATTCGTTTATTCATCATTCAACAGGCATTCATCAAAAACCTGCTCTGTTCCAGGGTCTGGTCTGGGTGTGCTGGGAAGACCAAAATAAGAGTATTGCCACTCCAGCTCTTCAAGAGTTAGCAGTATATAGGGTTCATCACAGTGTAATTCGTGAAGAGGGGCACTGCCCCAACTTCTCTCATTAGAAACAGATGAAACATCACAACAAATTTTCCCCAATTGGCTCTTTCTGGTCTGTTCTTCCCTTCACAAAACTGCAACAACTTTTTAAATCTTCCCCTCCTGTCCTCCCATAGACCTCACAGAAAGGTCTTCTTTCTGCCTCCTCCTTTTTCTCCTCTTCCCCACCCTCAGTAGAGGAAGCCACATTAGTGCCCCTCCAGCAGATGCACAGGTAACCCTCACAGAAAAAAACTGTACATTGGGCCTAAACACTATTACAATCATTTGCCACATAAGAAAATAGATGCTGAAATTAAGATACTTCCTCCAAACCACACAAGTCCAGGATGAAACCAGATCCAAGGTCTTGATCTTGATCTTTTTACTACACCATGGTGACTCAAACATGATTTCCCTTGATCAATCAATATTAGTTTGAGAAAGCATACATAGTTATAAGTAGCTAATTTTCACAGAATCAATCTGATTTCAGTTTTTCTTTTTCTCTGGAGTTGTGCCTATTCTTTCACATAAAGTATAGATATTTTTAAAATTCTGCTACAAATAGCAATAAAACATCAGGCCAAACTGGCAGGTTTTCCTGACCTGCTCATGAATTTACCTGGTATTCGCTGATCCCACTAGAAGGAGTTTGCAGACAAAAGGCAACTTTTTAAATGCTGAGGTAGCAAGTTTCATTTTGAGGATGTTGAATGGCTTGTTCAATAAGTGAACTAGCTTCCTTTTTTATGAACGGAGGTCAAGATAAGAATCTACAGACACTCTAGCTTTCTCAATCCTTTAGATCCAGACATTGTTGAAAGGAACAACATTACAGAGATAAGGAGCATTGAAAACAGAACGAACTTCCTCTGCCAGCTGATTGGTGTCTGGAGGAACAAAAAGACCAAAATTTTACTTAATTCACCCTCACACTTTTCTAGAACTGGAAGTCTTGTGAGCACCGACTTTGGGTAGGTTATCAGAACATCCTAGCTAGTCAAGATTAGGATTCCCAGGCTCCCTGTTTATGAAACTGGACCACTGACCATCTGAGCATATACATTTAAAAACCAAGGTACCTAAAAGCTGTTTTTGGATGAAAGAGAGAGTAGAAATTTTGGTGCAAGGTAGTTCAGGAGAAAAGAACAGAGACGAGGAAGGAGTAGACAAGCATAATGGAGGGGAATGCTACGGCAAATATCTTTCCTCTTAGATTTGAAAATAGGTATTGAGACCCACTGGGGAGGGTGGTAAGAACAGACACTGACAGCACCGTGTTTATGAAGGAGTTTGTGAAACTCTGAGCACAAGCAGTGCTGGTTTGAGGCCTAAAGGCCCAAGTTCTTGATACAGCTGGGGAGCAACGTGTTCTCCCATTTCATCACTGAAGCACAGCAGCACTTTGCAGGATTACAGAGCGCAGCCATGCAGTGGTGGTGCCCACCCACCCACCAGACCAACAGGGGAGCAGTATTTTCACGGAAAGCCAAAGGCCAAGGCAATGACAATCTTCCTTCAGGTAATTTTAGTTGGCAGATTTTCATGAGGAAACCTGAGAAGTAGATGTGAACAACTCTTGGAGACTTCCAGAAATACACAATGTGAGAAACATGGCCAAGAACAGAGTTGGCTACTTCAGCAGGTGGGTGCTAGGAGTTAGCAAATATAGTATTCCTGATATTTTTGTTACAACCCGGTGAGACCTGGGACACTCAGGTAAAACACACTGGATAAAGCCAGAAATTCCATAGTTGATTATTTTACAATTTAACAGGAAGAATTCAACTCAAATAAAAGAAGAGTGAATGAAAGGAGTAAATGTAGTCCTGCTTAATAGCACAGAGATGGGTTCTGACCTTCCTCTCAATCGGGCAGCTTTAAGAAATTAAAGGTCACTCCTCAAAACTTCTTTGGACATATTTGTCCACCCCTTCTGCCTTTAAGTAAGATTAACCCAACTGTACCACACAAAACTGAAGCTACATTTGTAAAAGCTCCAGGTAGACCACAGTCCAGCAGAAATCACTTGATGACCAGCACCATCTGCTTCCTTACCCTTGTTTAGTTCCATCCCTGGGACTCCCAGGCCCTTGGCACAGGCAGTAGACCAGAATCCCAGCCAGGATTCCTCAGATACTTTGACCTTGGAGCTAAATCCAATCAATCCAATGCTTAATGAAAATAAACTTGAGGATAGATGTAGCGCTCTGCTTCCTTCCCCAAGGAAATTCTTGAATGAGGCAAAGAATGAGGTGAAATTCCAGCCACCCTGCCTGAGCACAAGGTCAGTGCTGCTGGCCCCTAGAGCTTATGAAGAAGCCAGCTCCAAAGAAGAGGGAATGCAGTGTCCTGCTTTCTCCCAAGGGGTCTCTGAACAGAGAGGCAGCTTATCTGTAAGGAGTGATCCTGTAGAAGTTCTAGAATCACTGTTCAGTTAGGACAGAGACTCCCAGGCTGTCACTGATAATGTCCAGAGTATGCAAGGGGAGCTGGTGGTCTTTCAAGAGCTGAGGGCAGATCCAGTCCAAGAGGTATTGGTAACCATTGAGGAGGTGCAGTTCAATCAAAACCCCCAAGAAAAAGGACCAGAAAGCCAACACACCCCACAGAACCCTCAGCAGACTTTGCCTTCCCCTTCCCTAAATGGAGAACAGCATTCTAGAAGTGGAAATAGCTCATGCCAACAAGGGGCTCTGATCAAAAACATTCTTTATCTGGGTTCTATGAACCACAGTGGAGAATGGGGCAAAACTTATTATATTTGGTATAGAGCTTGCAACCTCACGGAGCTCTAGATTATAGTACTTATTTCTTACAGGCTATGAAAAGAAGTGATACACTATTTTGGAAAAAATTAGAAAGGCTCTACTAAAGCTAAGCATAAGTATCTATGCCCTATGACCCAGAAATTCCACTCCTGTACAAATGCCCAAGTGAAAGAGTGCTTGTGGCCACCAAAAAACAAAATACAAGAATAATCATAGCAGTGTTATTTACAATAGCCTCATGAGAAGCAACTAAAAAGTATACCAACAGTCAAATGGATTAATAATTGTGGTATGTTCTGGCAAAAGAATACTGAACAACCCTGGAAAGAAAAAGAACCATTGCTACATGCAATACCACAGAGACTCTCGCAGGCATAATGTTGGACAAAAGAAGTCAGAAGCAAAAAAGTAAATATGGTATGATTCCATTTATTTAAAGTTCAAAAACAGGCAAAACTAATCTGTGGTGATAGAGGTCTGAAAAGTGGTTGTCTTACTGGGAGGCATGAAGAAGTCTACCAGGGTACCTGGAAAGTTCTAGATCAGATATGGATGGTGAATACATGGGAATATGCAAAATGTATTGAACTAGTATACTTCAGGCTGCATGTTTTCTATATGTAGGTTATACTTTAAAGAAAAAAGAGATGTAAATTTTTTAAAATAAGATAATTATGAGTACACCTATAGACATATGAAACTGACTGGAAACCAAAGGAGAAAGCCAACTAAGTTTTTGAGAGCATTAGAGAGCCTAAGATGAAACAGACTGTGGCTGCTCAATGAGCAGGCTGGGAAAGTAGCTCCTCCCCTAGGAAGGGCATATTCTCCAATGCCATCTTCACATGTGGCCGAGCAGAAGAACAATAAGAGCAAGCCCTCTCAGAGGAAGAACCAGTGGCCTGGGAAATTATCTCCTGGAAACAGAAGTGAGACCTAATCAAGGGTCATTGGCCTGCACAGATGTCAGGACTGTACAGCCAGCAGCTGCTGCAAATGTCTAAATTTCCCCTTTCTAATGGAAGTAATTCCACCATTTTATGTGGCATGTATGCAGGGTAGATAATTTGCCATGGAGAGGGTAGTTAGATCTGTCTCCATCTCAAGAGAAGTTACATCCAGAAATGATGTAGACACTCTCATAAGGTCCTCATCTTTGGGTTCGATGTCATGACTGGATAGCATGAGGTAGATATTATTATTATCTCCATTTTAAAAATGAAGAGATGGAGGCTCAGAGAGGTTTAGTAATTTCACCCAGCATTACGGAGCTAATGAGCGCTGGAGGCAGCATTTTATACAGGCAATTTGGCTGCAGAGTCGTCTAGTGGTTATAGAAGAACTGGAAATGTATCTGGTGCTTTAAATAATAATATCACCTATTATGTAACAATTAAATATTAAAATTATTTAATAAATATTACATATTATATAACAAATAATATTAATATTAATAAATATTACATAACTTATGTTCACCAGTAAATACATAACTAATAACCCCATTTGATGTGTGACAGTACATCATCATGTTCCTTAGAAGCTTTAAAGATTTTTAAAAATACTTGAGAGATCTAGGAGAATCATTGAGGAAATGATCATAAAAAGAATTTTGCCCACCAAGATGAAGAGTGACCCAGGATTAAGGCCAGAGGAAGAAAGCCAGATGCCCTGGGGTGGATAGGACTAGAAGTTTCACAGTCGATCACCCTCATTGCAGTCCTATGACTTCTTTCCCAGTACAACTATGTAAAGGAAGGTGAGCACGTTCTCTATCCTTCCTGAGTAAACCAAAGCACATCTTCCAAAGGGGGCATCCCTTGCAGCAACATGAGCAGAAGGTGCTGCATGGAAACACAATGAGGGCGTGCAAAACATTTGCAAACCTACAGGATGCTTCCTCTGAGACACCTGGCAACAGTGCTTGTAACAACTGAGTCCCAAATCACTTTAAGAGGTAACAAGAGGAGACCTCCCTCAAAACACCAGATCACCTTGATAACACTAGAGAGCCTCAAGATCTCTTCCTACTTGAACAATCTTGAGATTTCCAGCGTTAATGCACAATGACAAGCTCTGATTTAGCAAGGAGTGCCGCCTCTGTTAGACACCTCTGCTTGCTCTAGGTGCTGACTTTCGTGGCTCTCCAAAAGAAATGTAAAACAGTACTTTCCTTTTCATCCTTGTTCCACTTCTAGATTGCATGGAAGAAAAGACTTTGCCAGGAACATCTTTGCAAAGAACACCGAGTGGAAACAGATTCTGCATCAAAAGGACATGGCACCTGTCTTTCCCATGGAGACAGGCGGATGCTTGCGGCAGGATTTGGGGAATCAGTAGGTCGCTGGCAAGGGCCCTCTGCAGTTCTTTCCACAGGCAACTGTGTTCAGGTGCTTTCATGGCAAGCTGCCAGCCCAAAGGGCTAATTAATTGAAGGGCTCTCTGTGCTAGAGATATTGGCCATTTTGACATCTCAGTTGGACACTTGAGCTCATGAAGGTTCAGCTTCCGAAGAGCAGCTCTGCCTTTATCACGTCTGATCTCCCCAGTGGGAAAAGCTAAGTGCCCAGAGTTGCAATAATCATGTTAAGTACCAGGTTCCTTTGCCAGAAAAACAGTGCACTCTTTTCTTTATCCTTCCCTTGAGGAAAACTCCCACTGAGCCATTTACTGGGTTCTCTGTTTATCTGGCAATTGTACACCAGCAGCACCATTTTTTTTTCAACATATGTAGGCAGTTCTGCAAGTCTGCATGGTCTGTGGTTTTAAAAGACAGCATTAAATTTAGGCTCAACCTCAAACAGAGCAGGACAGAGCTCAAGAACTTTTGTGACAATATTTAAAGCACTAGCAACTTGGTGAATTATTCCACTCATTTCCATGGGACAGGCAAGTCTTTAAGAAGGCCTCCCTTAAGCCCCTGACTCAGAATATAGTCTGCCAAGCAGCCAAAACCTATCCAGTAACCCAGGAATGCATTTAGATGCCCTTGTAAAAGTTTAAAATGAAACAGGTAGAACAAGTTAGTGGCTCTCCCAGGGAGGGTTATTCACAACCTTTTCTCTGCTATCAAAGCATTTTATTTATACATTTATTATAGAGTTTACCCTATTGTGATTCATTGATCCAAGTAGCTTTATCTCCCCCAAATTAACCATGAGCTCATTTATGACAGGGAGTCATTTGTCTTTTATCTTCCAAATAATCCAGGAGAGGCCACGGATTATTAATTAATTAATTAATTAATGGAGTCTAGGTGAATCCAAACCATCCTCTCAGCCAGGGCCTAAAGAAGATTTGAATAAATTTTGTGTATTTGTGAGAGGTCAGGTGGGGACATGAAAACAACTTACACCTTATTACTTCATGTATGAAATCAAAAACAAAGGAAGAAAGGAAGGGGCGAGTAGAAAAAGTTCAATAGAGAAATGAAGAAAAAGTAAAAAAGAAAAAAAGAAAAGAGAAAAAAAGAGATTGAAGTTATTGAGATGCACAACCTAGAAACTGTAATTGCAAAAATACCTTGTAATAGACTGCATCTATTTTTAAAAGCCAAATGCAGGCTCTTTCCCCAACACAATGAACACTTTGTGGTCAAAGCCATGATGATAGTGAAATGATAAAATGCTAAATCTTTTTGTTAATACTTGAAATTAATGTTTTTAAGCAACTAAAACCTTCATGAATATAAGCAGGCTTCTGGCGTCACACTAACTTTGCCTAATCCGACACTTACCTTTGCTTGAGCTACGTAGAAATATAAAACGTAAACTATCAAAAACAGTTTCCATAAGAATTTGGTAATAGGTTCAAAGTTTGTCCAAAATGAGGGTAGAACTTCAGGATCTCTGGAGGCTTCAAACTTCACAAAATGTCACAAAATATACCTCTAGCTGCCCAGACTTTTAAAATAAAATAGTAAAATTAGCAATGCTTTTGTGATTTTAGGGTATGTCTTGAAATCCTCCACCTTTTTGATACTGTTATTGTTACTGACAGAATTAAGAAAAGGCAACATGAAATATAGCCCAAGCAGGAAACATCACATATACAGTTCAGAGTATACTTTTGCCAATGTATTTTACTGAAGTCAGGTAACACTTAAAATATCATTACTTAATCTAACAGGGCCCACCCATTTTCTACACATATTTCAGCAATCCCATATTCTCAAAGCACTTTGCAATTGCCCCTTACCCAACTTATTGTCAATATCTGAAGACCAACAGTATGCAAAATGTGATATATGTCAAATATTTTGCATGCTTTTCCATAACAAAGGCCCTGTCTCTATGGGAGCTTCGTGAGACAAGGTATTGAAATGGCACACATGGAGCTCTATAAAATACTGTACATTTTTCTTCAAAAATGGTTTTCATGCCTGGCGCAGTGGCTTACACCTGTAATCCCAACACTTTGGGAGGTAGTGGGTCATTAGAGACCAGGAGCTGGAGACCAGCCTGGCCAATATGGTGAAATACCGTCTCTACTAAAAACACAAAAGATTAACCAGGTGTGGTGACACACACCTGTAATCCCAGCTAGTCAGGAGGCTGAGGCAGGAGAATCGCTTGAACCCAGGAGTGGAGGTTGCAGAAGCTGAGATCGCGCCACTACACTCCAGCCTGGTGACAGAGCAAGACTCTGTCTCAAAAAAAAAAAAAAAATCCACGCAAAACACATGACCTAACAAAAAAAAATAATGCCATGATAGGCAAAAATCTCAGCCCTCACCACTTTCACCAGATTCAGCCATGAAGTTGGACATTTGGTTTCTAATGAGCAAATCCTGTCTCGCAATACCAGGCACTTCCTTCAATTTGCCTGAGCAAAAGAAAAAAGAGAAGTGACTAACCTGAGCAAACCTCTGCCAGGCAGTGTTTGATTCAATTCCTGCCACACAACATATATTTCAAAATGAATTAATACATAATATTAATATAATTAATGAGTGTTCACTAATGAGTTGATCAATAAATAACAAAGAGCTCTCACATTGACCTGGAATGCTATTAACCTTAAGTGAAAACTACTTTTGTTACCCTCTTGTGTTCTTTACAAGTGGTTAAAAAAATAACGTGAACTCTGGAGTCAGACAGCCTAGATTTGAACCTGGGCAGTCTGCATCTGACTACCGGGTGACCTTTAATAGGTTAATTAACCTCTTTGTGCCTCCACTCCATTATCTGAAAATAAAGATGGGAAGAGAATATGCCTCAAAAGGCTGTTGTGAGTATTAAATATATTAATCCCTAAAAAGCGTTTATTACAGTCACTGGCACACAATAAACCTTCAATAAATGTTAGCCTTTATTATTTTTATCCACCCAGCCACACTGGCCTCCTTACTCTTCTGTATATGCCCCAGGCACATTCTGGTCTTAGTGTTTGGCACTGGTTGTTCCCACTGCCTGGAGTGCTCTTTCTTCAAAGATCTGTGTAACTAACTCTCGCATCCCGCATCCCGTTTGACCAAATGATACCTTCCCAATGACCACCCTATTTAAAACTGTAACATGTGCCTCCCCAAGAGCCTCCAAGTCTTCTATTTTTTTTCGCTTCACATTCTAAGATACTATGTAATTAATTAATTTGTGTTTTGTATATTACGTCTCTCCTGCCAATAGAATATATTCTGAGGTGACAGGATTATTTTCGTATCTCTTTTAGTCACTGATGTGAACTGGTACTTGAACACAGTAGCTCCTCAAAAAATATACACTGAAAGCCAACTCGGTGGCATGCTTGCAGACTCAGCTACTCAGGAGGCTGAGACTAGAGATGACTTGAGCCAAGGAGTTTGAGGCCAGCCTGAGCAACATACTCCATCTCTTAAACAGACACACACACAAACAGACACACACACACACCCTGTTAAAGGAATTACTGGCACTACCGTTACCACCACCATTTTCCATCATAGCAAGTAATGAAACCATAGAGTTTTAGAACTAGACATGACCACAGAGGTCATCTCTAGGACAACTCCTTTTGTAAACACAGAAATAGCCATCTCCCTGAGACACTGCATCCTGTTGACTCTGCCTTGCCTGAGCCTGCAGGAGAATTCACAGGCCCAGGTGCACAGTCCGTGGCAGGTAAGTCTGGGTCACATGGTGCACCCACCACACTGGTTCCTTATTCTAGCAGCTCTGAGGTCACCATTACATAGCTGTTCTATCTAGTGGTTAACATGAGCAGCGATTTAGGAGATTACAGCAATCATCAAAGGCTGGAATTAAAATAATAAAGAAAAACAATAAACAGGAGGAAAGAAGGAGGGATTGCTTTCCCTCCACAGATCATTTATGTAAACAAAAGAAAAATCACAGAGCTAAACCACTAAATCAGAGGTTGCAATTAGCTCAATTGTAGAGTGACTTGGTGCCATTTTGAGGAACAATAGCCAGAGTGATCGCTCTTAATTAGGTAAATTAAGTATTCTGATTACTCCACTTTTATGAAAAACAGTTGCCAGCCATTACAGAGATCCAGTTTACATGAACTCTGCTCCATTTCTCATACTGACTCATTTTTTAAGTTTTTTTCTGCTTCTTTTCACATCTAGCACATTTTGCTGTAGACTAAGAAAATAAGGTTCTGCATCCACAGATCCACCAACAGTGGATTGAAAGCATAGTATCTGAGGGATGTAGAACCCCTGGATTCTAAGGGTCAATTTTTCATAGCCATGGTTTCCTCAGGGTGGACTGTGAAACTTCGGCCTCAGTGAATGTTGGTATCTACAGAGGTCCTGGAACCAATACTGAGGGATGGCTGTATCTCTATGAAAGCTCACCCTCCAGAATACATTATGTAAAATTAAATGCTTGCATGTGTATATGTACACGTAGTTTAATAACTACTCCCCAGTCCTGATTATGTAAGATTCTGGAAAATCTGAAAGGAAAATAGGTAAAAGGAAGGAGAAAAAGTTGCTACAGTGCCCTTGAAGCTCAATAATAGAGCAACCAAGCAGGAAAACTCTAGAATCACAAGGGAACACAAATTACAACCAAAAGCGCACCATAATATCTTTAGCACTTTACAAATAAATGAGCGAAATCAAGTTAGTGATTACGCAGCTGAACTTGGTAGTGTGTGGCATTTGCTCACACACACACACACAAAAAATGCAAGAGAAAGTGCTATTATTAGATGCCCTTTGCACGTACAGTTTGCAAGATTAGCAACACTTCTTTATTTCTGCTCCCCCTTTAAACTATTTGGCTGTCTGGAATTGCTATGAGAAAAACCCGTGTTTTATTTGTAGCTCAAAATAGCTTTTTTAAGGTGTATACGTGGGGAAGGGGGAGTTGTACTGCTAATTATTACCGTTTCCAATATATCCCTGAACCAGAGACTACAAAGGTCATTCTTGAAACTTGTTTTCACGCAGATGCAGCCACAATAATTACAGCTCAAAGAGGATCAGAGCAACATATTCCATGACATTTGCCCTTAACTACCTTTCTTCTTATTAGCAATGATCCTGTTACAGACAATGACTATATTATACATCCATGGATGTAAATGTGCTGTTTATTCTGAAGTGACAGTGACAATTATAGCAGCTGTCAGGAAGGAATAATGGGTATACTCTAACATTGGCAGTGGTATGGTTACCAGTAATGCCAATTCACAAAAAAATCCCACACCCCAAAAGGCAGCAGGTAATGCTACTCATGTGATTCTATTGCTAAAATTTAAAAATTGAAGTCATTAAACTATACACTTAAGATCACTACATTTTACTCAATGTAAATTATACCTTAACAAAAATATGATTATTATTTATTCTTGATTCTGGCTTAGGGTAATTGTTACACATAAAAAGGCAATGCATGTCTTCTGGCCATGAGACTATTTTCCACAACGAATTTTAATCCTATAAACTATGACTACTTGGTTTGACCTTGGGTAAATGTGACTTTCCATACGAAAATTTCATTGCCATAAGCCTAAGAATAAAAAATTCGTAGCCTAGGGATGTAACACTATAACATGGAAGAACTCACCAGTATTCACTCTACTCAATTATTTCCATGGCTACTACACTGCAAGCAAAAAAAAAGTGCACATTTCCATAGCACTTCATATTCATCAGCCCAAATCATCCATGTGTTGAAATGCTTCCTTTCAATACAAAGAAAAGCCCACAAATCCACTCCACCCACAGTTTTGACTCTACCTGGCCCATACCACATTAATAAATGATACCTCCTCTAACATATTATGATGCTAACGGTCAAAAGAGATTAACATTTAGAACAAGCAATGGACATTTATTTGAGGGACAGGAATCTTTTGTATTTTATTCTATACCTCTAAACAGGTAATAAAGTACTTTTTTCCTACCTGTGAATGTTCCAGGTGCTGGCATATGAAGACATACCAAGAGGGGACTCTTCCCCTTCCTTTCTTTTCTACCTCAAGCCTTACTCTGGAGGCCTTTGGAGAAATAATATCATGCCAAAGTTAGGAATTAACAAGCATTATTGAATGTCTACTATGTGTTCATAATTGTGTTAGGTGTTGGAGACACAGCAAAGTACATTCATTGTACGGTACTGTTTGGAAGGTTTTATGCTTCATTTATTAAGAAATGCATTGCTTCTACAGAACTGGAACTTAACACTGAACTTGAGTCTATTTCAATTATTAAGAATTATCTTAAGATTTAAAGAACCATCTGAAGGTATTTCTCCAGTGCAACTACAGTCCAAGTTTTCTCCAAATGCTAATGTTGGCCCAAGTCTACTGATGTACTTTCCTTGATATTGTTGTTCTGTTAGAGCAAAAAGATAAAGTTGGACTCAAAGCTACCAAGGCTCAAATCATTCTCTGCGAGCGCAGGGATGAAATAATAATGACCAACACCTACTGAGACACTGTTCTAAGAGTTCTACAAGGATCCAAAAAGAAATTAAATCCTTACAACAGTTCTATAGGTCAATATCATTCTTTGTCTCATTTTACAGATGAAACAAGTGAGGAACAGAGAAGCTAAGTAACATGGGCAGAGTTGCAGTGCTCGTGGGTAGTGGAGTCTCAGAAATAAAGCCCTCAAGCCTGTGCTCTTAACCCCCACGCCATACTGCCTCTCAGGAGAGCAGGATAGAAAAATGCAATGATAAAAACCAAAGCCAGGCAATAAAGCCTGAAAGGAGAGGACATGGAATCCAGAACCACAGTCCCTTTTCCAAACACTGCTAGGAGCTCCTTCTTTGCAGGGAGAATGACAGGAGAAGAGGGAGGAAAGGAGGGACGTGGCGGGGGTGAAGGTAGGGGAGAAAATTGTAGCAACTCCCTTCTCTTAACAGTGATGCAACTTCCCTTCTCATAAATTAGTGGCCTGTGTTGGCACATATGAAAAAAGATAGGAACTTTGCAATGTGTATATAACATCCTGCATCCAGCAGAGAGCCCTATCGCAAGTCAGCAAAAACAGCACTCTGCCAAAAATGAACCTTCACTGCTTCCAAAAATCTATTTTAGAAGTAAACAGTGTTTAAATTTGCTGGAAATGATATTCTTTGCTGTGACTGCTCCAGAACAAGGCATTCTGTCATTCTAGAGGAGAACTGAGGAATTTCCTCCCGCTGACAGGGCTGACTTTGTCTTCGTGCCTTTTCTCAGGGCATGGGAAGAAGGCTCTGTGACCGACCAGCCTGAAAATTCTGCCAAGAGGCTGAGAGTCACGGGAATCTGCCCAACCAGCTTTGTGGAGGTCACTGAACACCATCTAGGCATTAAAAGAGGAAGCCAGACACAATATAGTTTCAAAGGACTGTGACAGTAAATGTCTTAACCACTGATATGATTACCTTGAGTTGTGATTACCTAGAGACCTATTCATCAACACTGATGAAAAGGTTGAGTCTTCCAATAGCCCATTCCATTCTCTATTCTTAGTTACCTCTTCCTGAAGGAAAATTACTTTGTCTATGTGAACGAAGCATTACTGATGTCTAGTAAAAATGAAAACTTCATCCAGTGGGCCAACGGACCACACGGGCACACTCTCCGCACACTTACACACTCACATCATTAGTAACGCAAAGGGAACCCAAGTCAAAGCCAACAGTGGAAAGGAAGAGACAACACAGCCACCAATAATCCCACAAAATCACAGTGGCCAACAGACAGATTCCCTTTAGGAAATCCCAGATATTCTAAAACCAATACTTTTTTACACGATAGGAATACATTTCCTAAATAGTGTCTTTAAACTATTTTTTTAATCGTCTTTTAAATGAAATTTTTAAGCTATTTTTTAAAAGTTGTCATTTATATGCATTAAGATATCAGAAGTTCAGGGACAGAGAGCAGGGGAAGACATACAGAGAGAGAAACAGAGCCTCCTCCTCCTCAAAACGGTATAATAAACCATCAAAATGGTAGCTGAAGTTTAAAAATAAGCTTCCAACCTCAGGAACCTATTTCTATGACTATATACAGGGACTCCAGATGGAATTCTAGGTTACCATATGCAGACAGAAATTACAGCAGGATGAAGCACGGCATTTGGATGCCAAACTGGAAACACCACTATTTTTTTCATTTCAAGTCATTTGTGAAACGGACATCCCTAAACTTCAATCCATCCCTGGGATTCATCCTTTCCATGACCCTCACCACATCTATCACACTTACCTGTCTATCACTCCTATCCTGCCTCTAAAATATGCCCGAGGGTGGGAGTCACAAGACCTTGAAGAAGGGGTGAGGAAATCCCTTTTGCACCTTCCCTGTACTTTCAAATAATTAAAATGTTGGAGGTTCAACCGTGCTATGTCAGAATGTCCCTGCACAAAAACTGCTGAGTCAAAATAACTGGGTCCAAATGTCCCGCACCAAGAGATGTAAAAATATCAAGATACAAAGATATAAACATCAATAACATAAAACAGGCGTCATGAGACACTATAGAGCAGGCTTGAGGAGCAATCCCTGGTGCTCATCAATGCAACACACATCTTCTAGACGTGAGCTTTAGTTAAACAGCACAGGATGCAGAGGTTGTACAGGGAATAAATGAGAAAAGAGGAATTAGGCCTATCCTCTAAGAGTCTGACTAAAGCTTAATATGTGCCCTGGAATAAGTCATTTCATGTTTCAGCACGTTAGTTTTTTCCTCTGCAACATGTTAACAATAACAACTGTCTTGCAATGGGAGGCACTCAATAAATAAGTATTAATGAATGAGTGAATTCATGTATGTCCCCTAGATGTTCCTAGGTTTTCCAAATTAAGGAATAAACTGGTCTTTGACTGAAAATAACAACAAGGGTTCTTATAACTCAATAAAGTGGTGTTTAGAGGCAGGCCTTGGGGATTTGCTACCTCAGGCCAAACAAAACACTTCAATCTCCCCAGCTATCCATTAACACCTTATTTTAGTGTGGAAATTCCCTTCATGAGTAAATTCTGAGTATAAATATTACTTTCTCAACTTCTATGAAAAGAGAAAAAAAGATTTTTCTAATAACAAACAAAATGACATTAGAATAATCTCATACCAATTCATAATCATGTGTATAGCAAGATTATTTCTAATAACAAACAAAATGACATTAGAATAATCTCACACCAATTGATAATCATGTGTATAGCAAATCCATTCATTAAATAAATGTTTACTGAGTTCTTACTACCTGTGAGGTATTGTTTTAATATACCTAACAGAATCAGTCATTGTTCCTTTCCTCTAAGAGCTGACAGTTTAAGGGGAAGCCAGACCCATAAATATTTAAAATCCAGTGGGGAAAAGAGGTAGCAAAACACTAAAAGCAATGTTTCTGGCATCATACTGCCTGGATTCACATCGTGGCTCCAACACTTACTACCGGAGTGTCCTTAAGCAAGTTCCTTAAGGTTTGGAGGCCCCAATTGCTTTATTTGTAAAATGGTAATAGTAATTGCCTACCTTGGAGGGTTGTTATAAAAATCAAATGAAATAGTCCATGTAAAGCACTTCTCACAGGGCTGGGGACACGGTAAACTTTAGACAAGGTATGTGATTGTTGTTAGATGTTATATTAAGTACAAAATATTATGAAACCAGTGGGTAAAATATCTCATCTTTACTGGAGAAATCGAGATAGTCTTTGAAAAGAAAGAGACAATATAAGGAACCTCTCCAGGAAAGAGTAAAAGTTTTCCAGACAGACCAGAGGGAGAGGAAAGCATTCCAGAAAGAAGAAAAAGTTTGTACACCAAGCACAGTTATCCAAGATTTTCACATTCTGGAGCAGTCTGCTTAAAGCCTTTAGACTCCAGCTTCCGGGGCAGTACCAGGAGATGAGGGTGGAGAGAATGGGAATGACTTCTCAAGGTGAGTTGAGACTGGAGACAACGGGAATGGTAACGACTTCTCAAGAAGAGTTCGGATTTATTTTGAATAAAATTGAAATCCCTCAGATGTTTCTTAAGTACAGGTTTGTGAACCCAGAGCTGAGACAGGTCTCAGTTAACTTAGAAAGTTTATTTTCCCAAGGTTGAGAATGCATGCCTGTGACCCAGCCTCAGGAAGTCCTAAGGACCCGTGCCCAAGGTGGTTGGGATGCAGGCTGGTTTTACACACGTCAGGGAGATGTGAGACATCAATCAAGTACATTTAAGAAACACATTGGTTTGAAAGGCGGGACAGCTCAAGGGGTGGCAGGGCTTCTAGGCTATAGATAAATTTAAACATTTTCTGACTGACAGTTGGTTGAGTTTGTCTAAAGACCTAGGATCAATAGAAAGGAATGTTTGGGTTGCGATAAGAGGTGGGGGAGACCAAAGTTTTATCACACAGATGAAGCTTTTAGCTAACAGGCTTCAGAGGGAACAGGCTGTAAAACGTTTCTTATCAGACTTAAAGTCTGTGTTGATGTTAATGCTGGAGACTTACAATGAGGTGTGTCCCACCCCAGTTCCCTTCATGGCCTGAACCAGTCTTTCAGGTTAAGTTTTTTTGTTTTGTTTTGTTTTTTACTATACTTTAAGTTCTAGGGTACATGAGCACAATGTGCAGGTTTGTTACATATGTATACACGTGCCATGTTGGTGTGCTGCACCCATTAACTCGTCATTTACATTAGGTATATCTCCTAATGCTATCCCTCCCCACTCCTCCCACCCCACCACAGGCCCCAGTGTGTGATGTTCCCCTTCCTGTGTCCAAGTGTTCTCATTGTTCAATTCCCACCTATGAGTGAGGATATGTGGTGTTTGGTTTTCTGTCCTTGAGATAGTTTGCTCAGAATGATGGTTTCCAGCTTCATCCACATCCCTACAAAGGATATGAACTCCTCCTTTTTGTGGTTGTATAGTATTCCATGGTGTATGTGTGCCACATTTTCTTAATCCAGTCTCACTGATGGGCATTTGGGTTGGTTCCAAGTCTTTGCTATCGTGAATAGCGCTGCAATAAACATACGAGCGCACGTGTCTTTATAGCAGCATGATTTATAATCCTTTGGGTATATACCCAGTAATGGGATGGCTGGGTCAAATGGTATTTTTAGTTCTAGATCCTTGAGGAATCGTCACACTGTCTTCCGCAACGGTTGAACTAGTTTACATTCCCACCAACAGTGTAAAAGTGTTCCTATTTCTCCACATCCTCTCCAGCACCTGTTGTTTCCTGACTTTTTGATGATCACCATTCTAACTGGTGTGAGATAGTATCTCATTGTGGTTTTGATTTGCATTTCTCTGATGGCCAGTGATGATGAGCATTTTTTCATGTGTCTGTTGGCTGCATAAATGTCTTCTTTTGAGAAGTGTCTGGTACTGGTACCAAAACAGAGACATAGACCAATAGAACAGAACAGAGCCCTCAGAAATAATACCACACATCTACAACCATCTGATCTTTGACAAACCTGACAAAAACAGGAAATGGGGAAAGGATTCCCTATTTAATAAATGGTGCTGGGAAAACTGGCTAGCCATATGCAGAAAGCTGAAACTGGATCCCTTCCTTACACCTTATGCAAAAATTAATTTAAGATGGATTAAAGACTTAAATGTTAGACCTAAAACCATAAAAAACCTTAGGAGAAAACCTAGGCAAAACCATTCAGGACATAGGCATGGGCAAGGACTTCAGGACTAAAACACCAAAAGCAATGGCAACAGAAGCCAAAATTGACAAATGGGATCTAATTAAACTAAAGAGCTTCTGTACAGCAAAAGAAACTACCATCAGAGTGAACAGGCAACCTACAGAATGGGAGAAAATTTTTGCAGTCTACCCATCTGACAAAAGGGCTAATATCCAGAATCTACAAAGAACTTAAGCAAATTTACAAGAAAAAATCAAACAACCCCATCAAAAAGTGGGCGAAAGATATGAACAGACACTTCTTTCAGGTTAAGTTTTGAGAGTGCTGGCTGAGGAGGAAGTCCCTTTATATGGTTGGGGGACCTTAGGATTTTATTTTTGGTTTACAGGTTTGACATAAACAGATGTGTTTGTTGTTTATTTGTCTTCCAGAAAGTAACTTTCATAGTGTTTTGGAAAATGCAATGGGAAACTTGGTATACGAAAAGAGTGAGAAGGGAGTTGCTGGAACCTTCTAAAGGAGGGATGAGGAGGAAAGGGAAGAGATGACAGGAAGATTCCAGGGACGTTTCAAAATAGAATTTACAGGATTTGACAGTTAGTTGGATGTGAAAAGTAAAGGAAAGGGATAAACCAGGGATGATATTAAAGTATGGTGAATCCATTAACCAAGGTGGTGAATATAAGAGAAGAATGTTCAGAATGTAGAAAAACTTCATGTACATTGGACACAGTCTGTGGGATATCAAGGTGGAAAAGACCTCTAGTTAGTCAGCAGCATGGTTCCTTGCCTCAGAAGAGGCCTGTGCCTCTGTGTCTGTGACACAGATTCTAGAATAATTTTCTTAAGGTAGATCTCATTTGAACAAACTAGATTGCGCAGAGATTACTGATCATGTAAATGGTGCTATCTATGTAAAATATTATGGGGGAGTAGCTGTAGACTAAATAAATACTGTGAAAATAGTATAACTTGACATTAATAATGTATTTAACAAAGTCCCTCTTGATTTTTCTGCCTACAAAATAGAAAAAATAGATTTGTGTAAACAACTTTAAATGTTTCTTTTTTAAATGTTCTACCTAGTGAATGGATAATATAGTTGTGCAGAGTCAAAGAAGTTGAACAATAATCCCACTTCCCTGCAAAAATAAATAAATAAATAAATAAATAAATAAATAAATAAATAAATAAATTGATCAGAGTCATCTGATAGTATGCCCACATTTTGGCTCCCTGCTTCCATAACTCTTTTTTTTTCTTTCTTTCTTTTTTGAGACAGTGTCTCATTCTGTCGCCTAGGCTGGACTGCAACAGCCCAATCTAGGCTCACTGCAACCTCCGCCTCCCGGGTTCAAGCGATTCTCCTGCCTCAGCCTCCCAAGTAGCTGGGACTACAGGCACGTGCCACCACACCCAGCTAATATTTTATATTTTTAGTAGAGACATGGTTTCACCATGTTAGCCAGGATGGGCTCAATCTCCTGACCTCGTGATCTACCCACCTCAGCCTCCCAAAGTGCTGGCATTACAGGCATGAGCCACCGTGCCCGGCCTTCCATATTAACACATGAATTCTATCCCTTCTTCCTTCCTTCCTATTGCAGGGCAAGATATATCCCTCCATCCAAGGGATAATTCCATGCTTTAGGATCCAAAGTCTTCAATCCTCTCAATGATCTCACTCAGAGAATATTCCCCTCCTTCCTTATGGATCCTTACCCCTTTCCTTTCCTATTGTTTTCTTTCTTACAGCATTTAAACACCCTCAAATGTCTCATTATTGTAAGATACCATAACTCAACCCATAACCTACCCAACTACTCAATTCTCTCCTCCCTCTTGCAACAAATTGCTTTTAGAAGACTCTATTTTACCATTTTTTATTTCATTATCCCTACTGAGTCCATCTTGCCCTACCATAGGAAGGAAGGAAGAAGGGATAGAATTCATATGAGTAAGAGTTGTCGAAGCAGGGAGACATTTTTCTTTATCCTGGCTAAGTCCCAGTCCCACTACAATCTGGCTTCTGTGTCCATCACTTCAATCTCAATAAAACCAACAAGCCTATGGTATTAAGAAAGCCAATGGATACTTTTCAGTCTTTATTTTACTTAATCACTTAGCAACAGTTTTGATACTTATGACTACCTCTTTTTTTATAGATAATGTTTTTATTGACTTGATTTCTCAGACATCACATTCTTCTGATGTCTTCCAACCTCTGTGGCTTCCCAGTTTCCTACTTCCCTCCAAAATCCATAGTCTTCTCCCAGCTCTTACATGTTAACTTTCCTCAAGACTCTTGAAAACCCTCCTCCTTTTCACTTTACACACCCTCTCTGGGTAATCTCATTCATTCCCACTCTTTTAATCATTCTCTCTATGCATATTCCTCTCATATCCATATATCCAAGCTCAGAATGCTTTCCTCAATTATAAATCAAAATGTCCAGCTGTCTGCCAGGCATCCTTACTAGATCTCACACATACCACCAAATTGACATATACCATTGTGAACTCATCAACTTCTTCCCTAAATATGGTCCTCTGCTAGTGGTTCCTGTCTCAGAAAATAGAACCAATATTCTGACACTGGCCAATGTCAGAAATCTAAGAATTCCCCTTAGCTACTTCCTCTCCCATATCCAAATTATCATATACTGTTGATTTTGAGAAACATTCAAATGTTTCTTGATTCCCCTCTGCCATTATTCTGGTCGTGGCCACTATCATCTCTTGCCTAGATTATAGCAGTAGCCTTATAATTAGACTTCACATCTAAATCCTGCTTTTTCTGCCCTTCAGTAACCAAGCGATCTTAAAAATCATATCATGGCACATACACCTACTTTCCCAAATTCAAGCCCTTTAAACATTTCTCATTACCCTTAGAATAATTTAAACTCTTAATATAGTTGTATCAGGACCTCAATGCTCATCTTTTCCAATTCAAGTTGTCATTTTTCAGGCACTCTGAATTTTGTATAGCTCTCCCCCTCACCTATAGACATTCACACCTGCTGTTCTGCCACTATTTTGTGCTCATGGAGCTAAATCTCCGTCATTCTTTGGATCTCTGCTTGAACATCATTTCTTCAGGGAAATTTTCCCTGACCCCTTGAGTAGGTTAGGTTCTCCTGGCGTGGGATCCCATGAACTCTCAACTTAAAAAAATTATATCATCCATCACAATTTTGCTAATTACTTTATTAATGAATATCTGTAAGTTCTATGAGGGTAAGGATCATGCATACATGATTTGTTCATCATGATAGTCCGATGCATGTCACATAGCATATGTTCTGTGAACACCCATTAACTGGTTAGATGGAAAAAATTAAAGTCATAGAAACTGACTATGCTATGTTGATTTTTGCATGACATTAAAATGGGAGAAGTAGTGAATAAGCCCAATAACAGAATTGGATGATTCAGAAAATTAATTGATCAAAATTTTAAAAACCAACAGGAATAGCTAAATGTCCTATCTTCATATTCAAGGAATCATTTACCTAAATATAAAAGAAAGTTCTGGTTTAACAGCAGCTCATGTGAAAATGCCTTAAGGCCACATACAAGGACTTCAAACTTCACACAGCCAACAGAAAGATATGGCTCATAAGTAGAAACTGATGCCATCTTATACTGTAGTGGTGCTACACTTAAGAAAACCTATAGTTTGCCTTCACATCATAGCCCACACCTTACAATGTACCTGGCATACACCAGGTGTGTAAACAAAGCTTGTTGAATGTGGAGTGAGAAGTCCCATGATGCTTTATGCCAGACAGACCACATCCGGAGACGACATACAATTCTTGACATCAATAACAATGATTGTGTGAGCCCAAAAAAAAGAGGGGAGCGTAACCTTGTCTAGAAGCAATAACAATAATAGCTAATACAGCATTTGCTATATGTTGGGTAATTTTGTAATCATTTTATATGTATGATTTCAGGTATTATATGAGATAGGCACAATTATTATGCACATTTTACAGATGATAAAAGTAAGGAACCAGTAGGTTAA
This sequence comes from Macaca nemestrina, assembly GCF_043159975.1. Classification (NCBI taxonomy): domain Eukaryota; kingdom Metazoa; phylum Chordata; class Mammalia; order Primates; family Cercopithecidae; genus Macaca; species Macaca nemestrina. Next base: position 144,602,448 of record NC_092127.1, read on the forward strand.
ACAACCAACCCAAAATCACATAAGTAGTGAGGGGCAGAACCAGGTTTCAAAACCAGACAACATGAGCTCACAGTCCATGCTCTTAGAAATCAATCATATCAATGTGCCATTGAAATGAAAAAGGAAAATTGTTAGCCTGGAGATGGGGTAGAAAGGAGATTCAGAAAACCATACTAACTGGCTTCATACTGAAATATATAGGAAGGAATCTAAAGGAGGCAGCTATTGGCTCAGTAGAATAAAGAACTTGCTAACACTTTGGGTTGTCTCACTAGTGCACATTAGTGAGCCTGACACATAGTCAGGCTCATTGGGTTCCCTGTCAATAGAATATTCAGTTAAGGGGTAGAGGTCCATCTGTAAATGATGTCAGTGGCAGTCCCATGCCAGTAAAAAGGTGAGACTAGAGATCCCACAGAATTCCTTCTCATTCTCTAAGATCTATAATTCTTTTTTTTTTTTTTTTTTTTTTTGAGACGGAGTATCACTCACTCTGTCATCCAGGCTGGAGTGCAATGGTACGATCTCAGCTCACTCCAACCTCCACCACCTGGGTTCAAGCAATTCTCCTGCCTCAGCCTCCCGAGTAGCTGGGATTACAGGCATGCACCACCACACCTGGGTAATGTTTTGTATTTTTTTTAGTAGAGACAGGGTTTCACCATGTTGGTCAGGCTGGTCTTGAACTCCTGACCTCGTGATCTGCCCACTTCAGCCTCCCAAAGTGCTAGGATTACAGGCGTGAGCCACCACTCCTGGCCAAGATCTATAATTCTAAAAATAATACATAGTCTTCATTCTCAGGCAGCACACAACTCAATGTAGAGAACAAGACAAATATAGCATAATTCAATGAAGATGCGGATGTAATAAAACATTTTAAAATTATCAAAATAATGAAATGAATGTTACTTAGAGCAGTAGGCCCTCATGCCACCTTTAAAGGTAAGTAACCCTGCTACCTACTTCCATATCAAGCAACATTAGAAACAGAAACAGCATAGCAGACAATGCCATAATATAAAATCCTAAGAAATGCCAAGGAATTATATATTATGCACAGGTCAACTCTACATGCACCTGGTTTTCTGTATCAATAGATAGTGTCAAATAATTTGAGTTGTTTGGACTATGAAGCCACTTCTCTTCCCCCTCAAGGAGAATATCTACCTAAATCTGAGATTAAAGAGGTGGACAAATGTGACCCCTGGCCTGCAAAAGCCAGGAATTAGACACGAGGCTACAGCAGGGAGTCTTCAAACTTGATCTATTACAGGGATGTCTTCCATCAGATGTTAGTGAAGCTAATCCTTTTGCAAAGCATGACAGCTTTCAAGCTTGACTGTGGTGAATCCAAACCAGATTTTTATGCTATATGATCAGCTTTCAAAAAACAAAATTATTTTTATATTATGTTAGGTTTACATTTATTAGATTTAAATTTGCAAACAAAGATATAGAAGCCTGCAATGCAGTTTATACAGCATTCCCCGAACTCCCCTGATGCTCATCTGGCAGGATCAAGTATCAGATAATAGTGAGATGCAAATATATGGAACCAGAGCTTCTCTATAACAAAATGCTGTTAAATAATGGAGTTTCCCACATCCTTAGAGTAAACCATTCACATTTCCATCTCTAAAGAAAGAGAGCCATAATATTCCATCAGAACATCCCCACTGATACCATGGCTTTTCATTCGAATATCACCAACTCTGAAGCCTTTCTTACTCTGACAGCGTGCTAGAATTATCGGATGCTGACTTACCTTTTTGCAGTCAGATAAGGACTTCTCACTGGCCAATGTGCTGAAAATGGTGGTCTACAAAATAGGAAGATGGAAAACACTTTAGAACTGTTAACATATAATGACATTGACCCTTCCCTGTTCATTTCCAATCCAAGGTAGGCACTACCTTCTGTGTCCCCCACTGATTTCTCTGAATTTTAAAATGTGTCTGCCCTTCACTATTCCCAAAGCTACTCTACCCAAGCTAGAACATTCATTATGGGCCAAGAACCATTCAGTGAGGTAAGGACTCTAAGTTATCTTCATTTTACAAACAAGGTAACAAAAGCACAATTGGGTTAATTGCTATATACATTGGACATAGTTAGGTCAGGAAGCAAAGGCATCTGACTCCAGAATCCACCTCCAACCACACATGATCTTCTATCTTGAAGAGATATGTACATAATGATAGAGACAGCTATGCCCAATCTTTCAAATGACAGCTGTTATGAGCCCAAGTGGGAGAGTGGAGCTTCTGCCTATGTAAGAGATTTGTGAGTCTGAACAATACCAGGGCTTGCTATCTGCTTTCTACTTTCTTTAATGCACTCACTCTCCCTGTGGTTGACTTCTCACACATTTGTATGTATACTTGCTTGACCTGATAAACCACTCAAAAGACACTGCAACATTCAAGGCTATATTGGGATTTACATGCAAGCCTGTTCTCTTTGGACAATCCTATGAATAAACACACAACTATGGTCAGCCATACAAACAGTATTGAGATTTTTTTCAGTAAACCTTTTGTATATTTTTTTAATTATAAGACTAATATTTATTCTTAATGAGTTAGTCTCTTTTATACCTTATCCTCCTGAGGTCATCAATAATACAAATTTGTATTCATCCTTCCACACTTTCTCTACTCCCATGCAAATAAGTCTGCACATACTATATAGAAGTCTTGTTCTTATGATCATACCATCTTAATTAAGAATATATAATCAACGTCTTTCCAGGTCAGCCCATGTAGATTAACTTATTCTTCTTAATACCTATATAACATTTCATAATATGAATAAATCATACTTTTATGCTTTCCTTTATTGATCAACAGGTTTTGGCTCTTTCATTGTTGCTGTTTCTTGTTTTGTTTGCCATTACAAAGTATGCTACAATAAACATGCTTGTATAGGGCTGGAAAATCTAGTGTATATAAACTGTCTCCTACTCTCTGCTCATATAACATCATAAAAATATTTAACTCCTTACCTAAGGTTTTGGTTTGCTTTGGTTTTTGTTTGTTTGTTTTGCAATAAGCATGTAAGAAAGCTAAGGATCTAAGTCAGCACATATTCTGGGTCAAAACAACATGCAGTATTAAAGGACAGAACAGACAGAATGTGAATACACATACAAAAACGCATCTTTAATAAAAAAAAATTAGTTCATGGTTGGGGTTAGATGGAATCTCCAAGTTTGGCTTGCTGGCCATTTTTATTTCATTTGAGAGGGAAGGGATAAATGTTACTGGGGAAGTTTGAATTAAAAAAGGAAAACAGAAAGAAGGGATGAATTCCGGTGGCAGAAGAAAAGAGGAAAGGCAAAAGACAAAAAGGACAAAAAGAAAAGTTTGCAAACAACAGGCACAAATAGCAGAATTGTCAAAAAATTAAAAAAGAAGAAAATGGTTTCCACAGAGAAGCAGTCATCTTCGCTCAAAGAGAATGAGGGCATGTGACGCGTTCCTGTTACCATGATCTATCCTGTTGACCTAATTTCAGCCCTGAAACACTGTAGCAGGTGGTGAAAGGACAGGCATAGCCCTGCAAATACCATCTCCTTTTGCTCTTTGTGCTGCCAGGTATATCTTAGTTTCTCTCATTTCTGTATTGCATGGGGATGTAAGAAATAGTGTTCTTGCTGGCTGTTCAAAGATTAGGGCAGGACAGAGAGAAAAGCCAAAGAACCAGGCAGCTCTCCACATGCTATCGTGAACCACCCCACCAACAATCTTCCCATCAGATCTCTTCCTCATGACTTTTCATCATCTTTACTCATTTGTACACATGAGCACTGTGTCCTGAGGGAGGCCTCAGTGTTGATTCCCAGATTTCTGCTCCAAGAAGGTAAAGACACACTGAAACTTGGTCATTGCAGTAGTCCCATTACCTAGCCCAGTGCCTGGCACAAAGAAGATAACCAATAAATATGTACTGAGTAGATGCAACAGAAAATAACATCTGGCAAAACTGCAGTCCTTATCCCAAAACACTTCTTTGAAAGCACCATGCTGGAAAAGCAGCTGCACACGAAACACCATTATAAAGTGAAACTCAGGGACATAGGAAAGAAGAGAGATAAAAGACTTCTAAATTATGGTAAAACACATCTTCTACTTAGCATAAAGCTGTTGTCTATGATCTGCTTGGTTTGCCTAAGCCAGGCTTTTTCAGTGATGGCCCTGTGAATGTTTTTGTACTAGATAACTCTTTGTTTTGAGGGCATGTGGGGACACACGGTTGTGCACTGGAGGGGGTTGTGTAGCATGTGTGACCTCTACCCACCAGATGCTACTGACAATGTCCACTTACCTCAGTCATGACAAACAAAAATGTCCCCAGACATGGCTGAATGTTCTCTAGGGGGAAAATCTGCCCACATTTGAGAAAACTGGACTAAACCCCAAAGGGGCTATAGAAATGACCCTGATTCCCTGGCTAATGCAACTAAAAATTTTTTCCAGGAAATTAAGTCCGGTGGTGAAAATTCCTCTTCTCAACCCTGAATTCAAGCTTCATTCTCTGTCTGAAATGGGACTCAGAACATAGGGAGGACACAATCTCCAGCCACTGAAGAGTCCATGTAGGGGCAACTCAAGAGACCATAACTGCATTTTTAAGTAAGCTTAAGATACACGAGCACTGCCACCCTGGGGACAGTAAATTAAGTAACATCTCTAAGAATATGGACATTAGTGCCATAGCCCCAGGGGAGATGATCTTCAATTAAACAATACCATTCAACCTTTGAGAACAGTCTCAGGTGACCTAAAAAACATGTTTGGAGGAAAATTTAGAGTCAGAGATGGGTGAAATTAGCTTCAGTAAAACATACACACACACACACACACACACACACACACACACACATATATACACACACACATAAGTAATTTTAAATGTTGTATTTGTAGAAAGGAAACACTTTAGCCAAAGGGCAAACGTATGCAAAATCTCAAGACTTGGAATGAGTGTGAAAGGGGTCAATGAGAGTCCATCTCCTTACTTTAGCCATTTTCTAAGGGGAGTTTACATATACGCTTGGTCAGTCTCATTTCATTCTCTGCTTCAAAAGACTTTAACTGGCATTTCAGTTTACTAATTGCAGCTATTGTGACTTTGGGTGGGCTTTCTAAACCTTCTGATAACATGTTCACTTTAATTACTGAAAATGAAAGACTCAAAATACGGTGACTTGACCATGCTGTGACTTTCTTGATGATTGTATCAATATTTTTCTACTGAAGAGGAAATTCCTAATGAGTCACCTCCACCAAAGTTGGCATGATGCTGGGTTTGTCACAGGAGCACAAGCACAATAAAGCACAGTGACTTTTTTAGAGCATCGACTCCTAACCTTGTTAGTGGGGTGACCAGCATGAAATGAACAGTATTATACATGGACAGTTTTAGCAATTTCCCAAAAAGAATTTAGATAGGTAAGGCCTCTCTTTTGACCATTTATATACTAATGCCTGAAATTTCACTTATTAGAGCTCTGTTTTTAGCATAAGGATTTGACTCATAATAGACAAACTCATGAGGGATGTTAGGGTATTGGCGGGGAGGTCACTACAGAAGGGAAAATTGGACACTTCATGTATTATAGTTCATTGGTCTGTTATACCTGATAGGGAATGAGTTTATCAGATGCCTTCCAAAAGTATATTGTTATACCTTGGAGTTTTGGGTGTTTGTTTTTGTTTTTTAATAATTTCTTTTTTTTTTTTTTTTTTTTTTTTGAGACAGAGTCTCACTCTGTCGCCCAGGCTGGAGTGCAGTGCCGTGATCTTGGCTCACTGCAACCTCCGCCTCCCGGGTTCAAGTGATTCTCCTGCCTCAGCCTCCCCAGTAGCTGGGACTACAGGAGTCCACCACCACTCCAGGCTAATTTTTGTATTTTTAGTAGAGATGGGTTTCGCCATGTTGGACAGGCTGGTCTCAAACTCCTAACCTCGGGTGATCTGCCCACCTAGGCCTCCCCAAGTGCTGAGATTACAGGTGTGAGCCACCACACCCGGCCTGTTTTTTAAATAATTTCAAAAGCAGATTTTGATAGGAGAGAAATGAAGACTTAAGTCATGAGGATATTGGACATTCATAGTGATGATAAGCAATCTAAAGACACAGGTCACCGGCTAGGTTCCCTAAAAAGCAGACTGTGAGATGGAAATTAGCAAGCAGAAGCTTTATTAGGAAGTGTTCCTGAGATCACCGCTTATAGGAAGATAGGGAAGGATGTGGCATGGAGAAGATAAAGAGGTTGGACCATGGTGCAGACTCAACAAAGATCTCATCCAACAAAATGGAGAGCTCAGAAGCGGGGTAAACTCATCCCAAGCTGGCGTGAGACAGAGGTCTGCCCTAGGAAGGCAGCATGATCCTGGGCAACATGATTGTTTCCAGCCAAGGGCAATTTCCTGGGAGGACTGATAGCTGAGGGCAGTCAGCTGGCAGGACTCCTGGCAGCAGGGAGCTCTGTGCACAGCATTGCCAAGTCTACTACAATCTACTTTACTTTGACACACTTTTACCAAGGGCAGATCCTGGCTGTGGCTGATTGACTCTAGTTGAACATGAGTCCATATTATAGTTAAAAGTTTGCTGGTCTTTTATGATACAGCCTTTGGACAGAAAAGCAAATTTGCTCAGGAGTCTGGGGCCTAATTCTTGTCCCTTCTTAACAGACCTCCTTGTGAGCTTAAAGTGGATCGCTGGCCTTGGGGTCTTGAATTCTTTGCTATGAAATGAAGAAACCCATATTCATTTCCTTTTAGGTCATGAGAGCCTTGTCCAATTTGAAGAAAATTGACCTGATTTTATCAGACACATTGTTTGGAAATCAGTGAGCAAACTGCTTAGTTCTTTTCTTCATCCTCTGATAAAAGAGCATATCTGACTAAATAACATGGTCAGCTCCTGATTATCTACAGAAGGAAAGAGAATTTCACAGCTGAATTTGGGTTTTCCAGAGAAACAGAACCAATAGGATATATAGAGATATAAAAGAGATTTCTTATGAGAATCAGTTTGTGTGATCATGGCAGCTGAGAAGTCCCACAATGTGCCATCTGCAGGCTGGAGACACAGGGAAGCCAGTGGTGTAACTCAGCCCCGGCCTGGAGGCCTGAGAACCCAGAGGCAGAGGGAGGGAGGCCACCAGCATAAATCTGAAGGCCCAAGAATCAGGAGCTCCAATGTCTGAGGGTTGGAGAAGATGGATGTCCAAGCCCAAACAGAAACCAATTCCGCCTTCCTCTGCATTTGTGTTCTATTGGGGCCTTCAATGGATTGGATGATGCCCACCTACCTTGGTGAGGGCAGATCTTCACTCAATCTTCTGATTAAAATGTTCATCTCTTCCAGAAACAACTTCACAGATATAGCTAGAAATAATGTTTTACCAGCTACCAGGGCATCCCTTAGCCCAGTTAAGTTGACATGTAAAGTTAACCATCACAATGGGTGATTCACAAAAGCATAACTTCTAAAATGCCTTTACATTTGACTTTGACACACATTAGTGGTTAATTTAGAAAACAGGTACTTCAACATATCTTCCGTAAATTAACATTAATAACTGTTTGTAGAAATATTCCAAGTGGGCAGAAAGGGAAAACTGACCTAAAAGGAAAAGTGAACTGGGATTTAAAAAAAAAAAAAAAGTCCCTAATAAGTCCTTGGACAGAAAGCCCACACATAGGAGATCAGTAATTGGTGGCTCATTTAGTCCAGCCTACAAAAAGACGCTTCCAGAAAGTGTGTTGCTTACCCAATTCTCACTGGTGGAAATGTTTTTGCAAAGTGATTGAGCACTGAAAAGAGATCTCAAATATTCTTTCTAAAAATTAATTTATCTTTTATTTTGAGATAGAGTCTCATTCTGTCACCCAGAATGAAGTGCAGTGGCTCAATCATGACTCACCGCAGCCTTGATCTCTCAAGCTCAAGCAGTCCTCCCACCTTAGCCTCCCAAGTAACTGGGACCAGAGGCATGCACCACCATGCCTGGCTAATTTTTTTTTAATTTTTTGTAGAGATGGTGTCTCAATATGTTGCCCAGGCTGGTCTCCAACTCCTGGGCCAAGTGATCCTCTCACCTCAGTCTGCCAAAGTGCTGAGCACTTTTGACTGCAGGTGTGAGCCACCACAACCAGCCAAATCCATATGTCCTATACTCCTTTTTTCAAGGGAGAGTTTACCTCTGAAAGATTTTACAATGCTGTTAATTCCCATTAAATTTAATTTAGAGAAATAGAAATAAATCTATTCTATCTCTACTGTGTCCATTTCTGTTATGTAATGCTTGTAACTAAGATTTACATTTTTAAAACAGCAAATATCTGACACTTCATTAAATTGGAACAGTCATGTGCAAGAGAATTGCTTAAGTACTGAATTATAAAATTAAGAAATTCAGAAATTGAATCTCTAAGATAGCAATATTATGAAATTTTATTTCGGGTACTATTTGTTCCTTTATATATGTATGTATCTGTGTTTGGGTGTGGTTTTCACTCTCAGCCAGATACCCCCAGACAGAGGCCAGGTAGGTTTGATGAATGGTCAAATACAGTTGAAAGCTAAGAGCCATTTAAAGGAATGATGTTTCCATAAAGCATCTCCATTTGATACCTGCGACTTGCACCTCACAGACACAATGGATGATTTCTTACTCATTGGTAGATGTCAAGACTAGACCTATCACATTACTAACAATTTGGAAGTCTCTTACACTTGAATCAATGAGTTCCCAAAGTGCACACTACTTGGATGCTTTCTTAGACAGTTTAGCCAGCCAATTCTAGGATTTCTAGACAAAATATGAATTTCCATTAGGTCTTCATTGCTTTAGTAGACTAGTATTGATAAATATACACTGGATACAGTGGTGTTCCCTCCAGGCAAAGTATGGCATTCACATTCTTTTTTTAAAAACTGCATAATTTTAAAACATCAGCCAAAGGAAAAAACATACCACCAAATAAATGATAAAATTACAGTGTTTTCTTGTAGTCCATGAATACTGAAAATTTCAATTAACCAAGTGAAAAGCCATTGAATGTGCCAGCAGGATTTATATCCCAGACTAATGACCATCATCTGCATCCTATTTAGCTAATGAAGGCTTGGAACACTTGTGGATAATTAAGGGAAAGCTGATGGGAGGAAATTCAGACTACTGAAAGATCAAATCTATTTATGTCTGCATTTAAAACTAAACATATCTAATAGTTCACTCAATCAAGGCATAATGTCTGTTCATCTGGGATAAGATAGATGCTCAGAAGTTAAGTAGCTTGGTTAGCTCCCCAAACTCCAAATTCATTCCTCATTCATTCATCCAATACCCATCTATTGAATACCTACCACATGCCTCTTCCCTTGTGAATCAACATGACAGTACCATGATCCCCCCAGTGTTTTTCCCACGACTTCACCTTTTCCACCTTCATTAAATGTACTGCTCTGGTTTTCACTTTACCCATGTAATTATTGTCCGCCTATCATAACAGACATGGCATGGCTGCAATCCAGGGGCATGATGGGAAATACAGGGTGCGCAGTGAACACCCGCCTTTTTCTCAGACCTGGCAGAGAAGGAGCAGGCCCCAGTCTGATTAATAGATGGGTGTTCATGTGAGGAAGACTAAGGATGTTAGAAAAAGATAAAAACCTGGCATTCAGAAGTAGCCAGAACAGGAACCAAGCTCAGAGCAGCTCTACAGAATTTCACAGAATAGTTTACCAGTCATCTCATCCAACTGGTATTTTCTCACTCAGGGAGCACCTTAAAACCCCCTCTCTGGACCCCTACCAAAATCCCTGATTCATTTGTGTTTAGCAAAGGTGGCGCTTCAAGAACCTGCAATCCTAGGATCTGTTCCTATGCTGAAAAATGGCAAACATCAGTGGCAGGCATGTTGTGACAGCTCAATCTTCGGGGCACACATTTATGCCTACAGAATCCCTTCCATATGCGAAAGGAAGCTCAGGTGGAAAAACATCAGCACATCAGAGCCTACCTATATCCAGCTGGGCACAGCTTAAAGCCAAAGGAGCTCAAACTTCAGAGGCATAAGAATCACCTGGAGAGCTTATTAAACCACAGATTGCTAAGCCCCTCCTCCAGAGGTTCCAACTTAGAAGGGATGCAGTGAAGCCAAAGGATTTGCATTTCTAACACATTTCTAGGTACAGCTGATGCTCCCAGTCCTGGAACCTTACTTTGAGAACCAGTAGTCTAAGCTATACCCAAAGCAAGTTAACACCAATGATAACTATGCCTCACAAAAGAAGAAAATGTCTCTGGAATTTCCAGAGCATAATTTTAATTAGTAACAATCCTAATACCTCCTGACATTTATCATTTATATAATACTTTCCATTTCTAAAGTCCCTTGACACACGGTTTTTTTTGTTTGCTTGTTTCTGGTTTTTTTGTTTTTGTTGTTTTTGTTTGTTTGTTTTGTTTTGTTTTGTTTTTTGAGATGGAGTCTTGCTCTCATCACCCAGGCTGGAGTGCAATGGTGCGATCTTGGTTCACTGCAACCTCCTCCTCCCGGGTTCAAGTGATTATCCTGCCTCAGCATCCTGAGTAGCTGGAATTACAAGCACCCACTACCATGCCAGGCTAATTTTTGTATTTTTAACAGAGAAGGGGTTTCACCATGTTGCCCAAGCTGATCTCAAACTCCTGACCTCAGGTGATCAGCCCACCTCGGCCTCCCAAAATGCTGGGATTATAGACCTAAGCCACCGCGCCCAGCCAGACACATGTTGTTAAACTTGAACTTCCAAACAATCCTATAAAGTAGTTATTAATCTCATTTTAGGACACTAAGAAACAGATTAAGTGACTTGCCCAAATTTTCTTAACTAATATGTGCCTCTGACCCTGGCAAAGAGGTTCCTGAAAGACCAGCAGGACACTAAGCTCTGGGGCTAGGAGACGAGAAGCTGTCAAAACACATTTCACGCACTTCACAACAGTGTTTGAATGTGGCCAATTAGTGCCAGGAGCAGAGAGCAGAGCAACAAAGAGCCTCAAAGAAGACACAACAAAAAGCAACATATTTGGACAAAAAGCACTGAATGGTGACGGGCTCCATCCCACAAAGCTGCAGACCAAGTCTCTCTAAAGCCATCAACATTAACACAACAAACCAGGCACAAGGCCTCTACTCAGGCTTGCTGGGTATCCTAATCTGACATTGTAAATACTATAAGGAAGAAGGGTTGAAAGAACTGAAGCAGAGAAGTGGAACATTTCTATACATTTTGACTTTAAAAGAATAGTAAGGGGCTGGGCAAGGTGGCTCATGCCTGTAATCCCAGCACTTTGGGAGGCCGAGGCAGGCAGATCACGAGGTCTGGAGTTCGAGCCCACCCTGGCCAATATGGTGAAACCCCGTCTCTACTAAAAATATAAAAATTAGCCGGGCATGGTGGTGGGCTCCCGTAGTCCCAGCTACTCGGGAGGCTGAGGCAGGAGAATTGCTTGAACCTAGGAGGCAGAGGTTGCAGTGAGCTGAGATTGTGCCACTGCACTCCAGCCTGAGTGACACGGCGAGACTCCGTCTTAAAAAAAAAAAAAAGAATGGTAAGGCAACTCTATACTGGAACTGGAAGCCATTATCCTAAGTGAAATGACTCAGAAACAGAAAGTCAAAAACTACACGTTCTCACTTATAAGTGGGAGCTAAACAATGTGTACACACGGACATACAGAGTGAAATAATAGACACTGGAGACTCTAAAAGGTGCAAGGGAGTGTGGGGAGGGAGGGAGTGGGCTAAAGGATGAAATACTACCTATTGGTACAATGTACACTATTTGGGTGATGGGTACACAATAAAACCCCATACTTCACCACTGTGCAATATGTCCACTTAAGAAAACTGCACTTGTACTCCCTAAATCTATAAAAATTAAAATTCAATGTATATTAGCATCTATAATTTTTAAGTCACAGCAGTGGTACATTAAATAATAGGAACTGTCAATGATTTCAAAATACTATTTTTCAATATTTAGGAATTTAAATCTTTAAGATCCCTTCAAATTTCCACTGTACTTTATACAAACCCCTTTTACAAAACTCACCACAGGTGATTTATCTTGTGCATTGCACTGTAAGCTCACCAGGACCAGAGACCAACTGTTAGTCATCTTTCTACCCTATACGTGAGCACAGTGTTGGGCATAAAAATGAGAACACAGTGGGGATGTCATGAATATTTGTCAAATATATAGTGAATAGGGCAAGGGAGGCAAGAGGAAGGAGAAAGTGAGAAGGGGAAAGGAGGAACAGAGGGAAGAAGGCAGGAAAAGACAAATGATAAATGATAACAAGGGGACAACGTGCTACTGTGGAAAGAGTCTTATGAGTTGAATTGTATCCCCTAAAAAAGAGATGTTGATGTCCTAACCCCTCGTACCTGTGAAGGTGACCTCATTTAGAAATAGGATCTTGGCAGAGGACCCAGTTAAGATGAACTAATTAGAGTGAGTACTAATCCAATAACACTGGCATCCTTACAAAAAGGGGGAATTTGAAGACAGACACACACAGAGGGCAAATGAGGTAAAGACAGCCACGTGAGGACAGAAGTAGAGATTGGAGAGATGCACCTACAAACAAAGAACGCCAAGGATTGTGGCCACCACCAGGAGCCAGCACAAGGTAAGGAAGAATTCTGCCCAGGGTCGCAGAGAAAGCCCATCCCTGCTGGCACCTTTATTTTGGACATTTAGACCCCAGAACCATGAGATGGTAAGTTTCTGGTATTTTAAGCCACCCAGTTTGCGTACATTTTCCAGCGTTCCAGGCTGGGTACAGTGGCTCATGTCTGTAATCCCAGCACTCTGGGAGGCTGAGGCGGGCCAATTACCTGACGTCAGGAGTTCAAGACCAGCCTGGCCACTATGGTGAAACCCTGTCTCTACTAAAAATACAAAAATTAGCCAGCCATGGTGGTGGGCACTTGTAATCCCAGCTACTCAGGAGGCTGAGGTAGGAGAATTGCTTGAACCCGGGAGACAGAGGTTGCAGTGAGCCAAGATCATGCCACTGTACTCCAGCCTGGGCAACAGGGCAAGAGTCAATCAAAAACAAAACAAAATAGCCAGGCACAGTGGCACACGCCTGCAATTCCAGCACTTTGGGAGGCCAAAACAGGTGGATCACCTGAGATCAAGAGTTCAAGAGCAGCCTGGGCAACATGGTGAAACCCCATCTCTACTAAAAATACAAAAAGTAGCTGGGTGTGGTGGCACAGGTCTGTAATCCCAGCTACTTGGGAGGCTGAGGAAGGAGGATTGCTTGAACCCGGGAGGCAGAGGTTGCAGTGAGCTGAGATCGCACCACTGCACTCCAGCCTGGGCGACAGAGCAAGACTCCATTTCGAAAAACAAACAGAAACAAACAAACCAGAAACATTTTCCAGCCGTCCTAGCAAAGTAATACAGGGAGTATATACTGGGGCCTCTATTGATCTTCTATTTCAGTGGTTGGTAAACTTTCACTGTAAAGGGCCAGATAGCAAATATTTTAGGCTTTGAGGTCCATAAGGTCTCTATGACAACTATTCAACTCTGTCACTGTAGCTTGAAAGAGGGTATAGACAATATGTGAATGAATAAGCTTGGCCATGTCCCGATAAAGCCTTACAGACATTGAAATTTGAATTTCACTTAATCTTCATGTGTCATGAAATATTATGCACTTTTTTGTTTTTGTTTTTTTTTTACAACTATTTAAAAATGAGAAAACCACTCTTAGCTCACAGACCATAAAAAAAACAAAAAAACAAAAAACAAAAAAACAGGCAATCAGCCAGATTTGACCTGCAAATTATAATTTGTCTACCCCTGGATACAGATTTAGGAATCAGAAAAACCTTGCTATAGTCCTGGTTCCACCAATTATTCTCATAAATTTGATTGAATCACCACACTTGGTCTTCAAAGGAGCATAATATTTTTTTCTGCCCACCTGGAAGTTTATTATGAGGATGAGACAAACATCATAAGTTTTAAATACATTGTATAAAGTAATAGTATTGAAAACTTGAAAGATCTAATAAAAATTAACACTAAGGCCAGGGTGATGATCAATCGATTCTGAGTCATGGAGTCTGCGTGGGGGTGGAAACAAACACATAAGCCTGTCAATCACCACATCTTCAGATGGAATCAGTAAAGAGGAGAAGATGCATACCACACACAAAAGTGTGAGCAGCCAGAAGGCCTTCTGAGGTAAACAGCAACTCTAAAGGCAAATGGTCAGTATCTTCGGTCACATTTGACCCTTGGATACTGCTGAACCAAAAATTCCTTCTCTCAGGCAATGTTCTGGACTAGAAGGGGACTACTTCCCAGAGCTACACTGTAACTTGGGTCCTGAGATCATCATTCTAAATAAACATTCATCTTCCACTAAAGTTTCTTTGACCATCTCGAGCTCATGTCTTTGGCGCCAACAGCTGACAAACCCATAAATATTACCCTGCATGCAGAAATATCTTCACACTCACTGCCATAAGGAATTGGAACCCTGCCACTGTGCTCTGGACGGGGCTGGACTTGGGCGGACGGCTCCAGATTTTCAGGTCTGGCACAAGGTAAAGCCAAAGAAAGCAGCAAGGAATAAAGAAAATAGTTCACAGGAAGAAATATCATTTGCTAACACTACACGGGGTTATAGACCCCCTGGAACTAAAGTTAATGCCCTTGAGGAGAGTAGCTCCTTCCAAATTACTGGTGTAACCCACCACAGTCATAAGTTCTTAGACAGTAAGGATTTTTCTCCAAATTAATTATCCCAATTTCCCTTCATCCTTAATACTGCGTGTTTCCTTGATGTACACAGAAGTGTTGCATTGACCTGATTCTCAGTTCCTGACTCTTCATACTCAAGTTTGAAGTGAACAGAGAAAATCCATAGCCTTAGCCAGCTCTTGGCTGCTACTCTCTCCAGAGTCTCATCCTCTGTCACCTCCTTCCCCATTCCCTCCACCCTGGCATATCATCACCACCTACTTTCAAAAGAACTGAGAAGAAAGCCATGGTTACCGAATGTCTCTTAGCAACTTGACATCCTCCTCAAAGATGCTCACATAAAAGTGAGGGCGAGCCAAAGGACTCCCTCTAGGAAACAGGGTAACCTAATGGAAGGGAAATGGATCAACCCCAGCTCTGCCCCTTGTTATATGGAGTGGGGCTTATCATTGAAATTCTCTGAGCCTGAACTCCCTATCTGTAAAACGGGAACAAGAGCATCTACTTTAGAGTATTTTGTAAGAATTTAAGGTGATGTGTATTGTATAAATAATAGTGATTCTTACAATAAGAATTTCTGAGAATTCTGAATATCTTCTACATCTCTGTCTCCAGCCACACTTACCCTACAGAGTTCACAAATGCCTATTTATAGGGATCTATCTGTGCCACTAACGCACACAGTGGTGGCTTGGGAAGCAAGGAAACAGCTACATACTTACTTAAAGCTCAGGCTCAGGCTCTAGAGCAACTGGATGATAGCAGGGAGGAGGGATTGGCCTTCTCTTCCTCAAATGCTCTTTGTGGGGTTTTTTGGGGGTGTTTTTTTTTTTCTGTTTTTGAGACAAGGTCTCACTCTGTCTCCCAGGAAGGAGTGCCGTGGAGCGATCTTGGCTCACTGCAACTTTGACCTGCCAGATTCAAGCAGTTCTCATGCCCCAACCTCTCAAGTAGCTGGGATTACAGGTATTCGCTATCACACCAGGCTAACTTTTGTATTTTTAGTAGAGAAGGGGTTTCACCATGTTGACTAGGCTGGTTTTGAACTCCTGACCTCAAGTGACCTGCCCACCTCAGCCTCCCAAAGTGCTGGGACTACAAGTGTAAACCACCTTGCCTGGCCTGATCTTTGAATTAGTATATACTGGTAAATTCTCATGCTCCTGGTTAAACTACCTGAATAACTTATACAGTGAATACCATGCAGTGCCTGAGAGGAAAGACAAGTGCTGCAGATGATCATTTTCAACACACACCCACACATACACACACATACACATACATGCACACACATGCACATGTGGTTATGCTTGCAAGTTTGAATTATTGAGAAAAACACTCAAGGAGCTCCCAAAAGCTCACCCTCCAGAAACCATTATCTTTTCTGCAACAAGAGATAGAATATAATCAGGAAAAAAACATTTTTTAACTCGAAAAACTAAATGTCAACTAGATAAAACAATGAAAAACATTAGACCATAATTGCAATTATTTGTGGGGATGGGTGTGAGTAGGGTTAAAACATTAGTCTCAAACTTAGCTGTGTGTGCTTGATGATAAGATTCCTTCCTTCAAAATTCTCAGGAAAGTTGAGAATGAAACAGACGACCAGTCAGGCAATGAAGCTGAAAGTGCTGAACCCCAAGAAAGATCCTTCCTGTTGGAGTGGGGGAGTGGGATAGGGGAATATATTTTATCATAAGCATTTTACCACAACGTCTTCTTCCTTTTCCTTTTTCATAGTAATTCTGCATATTAACGTACACCTAAATAGATCCATCTTAAAAAAAAAAAAAAAAACCCACCAAACTATGTTCATTTGTAATCCAAGCTGATGAAATACTAACTTGCAAATTTGGCAGGTGGGGAAGAAAGGAGGGAGAAGGTCAAGGAAGAAAAACATTTTCATAATTACTAGCTATTACAAATCATTTAAACAACAAGAATGGAGGTTGCCAGGCCCAGTATGATGGGTTCCTGTTTAAAAGCTCAGCACTGTCATTAGTAAATGAACAGTGATGTGGCATTATCTCAGACTCTCTAAGTGATGGTTTGACAGAAAATCGATGGCTACGCAATTTTACTGCACACCAGAAATAAAAATAAAAAGGTCTGGTTTGCCATAAACACATTTCATAATTAGAGCACTGACAGATGGAGCCCTTATTCTCGTTCTAAATTGCTGCATCTTCATTTCTTCGGGGTTTATTTTGAGTTCCACCTGCACAAGCTCTCCAAGTTAACGGCTAACAAGAAATGATTCACGTGTTCCCCGGGGCTTGAGGAAATCCCATGTTTTTTTTTTTTTTTTTGTCTTTCATTCTTTACCAACTGCCCTGGGCCCATTTATTAAACAAACGATACTGAGCATTCATGTTCCAGGATTAGGCCGAGTACTGCTGGGAGGATAGAGAAAAATGAGATATATATGTGCCTTCAAGAGATGATGAAGCTGTGAGGCTGATTCTTTGAGAAGTTTGACTAAGTTCTGTTTTGGTTTTCTTCTCTTTTCTCTGCCCTGTCTACCCCATCCTTCCTGTGATCTCCTTTCTCTTTGTGCCAATTCTATACTTGTACACACTTCTATAATAACCTTTTTCATTTTATATTGCATTTATTATGTTCCTTGTCTCAGGAGAACTCTTTGGAAGCAGTGACCATGCCATAAGCCATGCTTCTCCTATTCTACTTTTTGTTTTATTCTTTTTGAGACTAGGTCTCACTCTGTCATTCAGGATGGAGTCCAGTGGCACGATCACAGCTCACTGCAGCCTCGGCCTCCCCGGGCTCAGGTGATCCTCCCACCATAGCCTCCCAAGTAGTTGGACTATAGGCGTATACCGCTGCATCCAGCTAATTTGTTTGTATTTTTTGTAGCAATTGGGTTTTGCCATGTTGCCCAGGCTAGTCTGGAATTCCTGGACTCAAGTGATCTGCCCACCTCAGCCTCCCTAAGTGCCAGGATTACAAGCGTGAGCCACCACACCGGGCCATACTTTGCTACTCTAAATGACACAACAGCTATAGATTTTTTAAAATGTATTGATATTTTTAAAAGATATTTAAATAGTAGATATTTCTAAAGATTTGTTGAACATAAACATAACCCACCACTTTTATGGCTTCAACTACTAACTAAATGATATTCATTTTAAATGTGTTTGTCCATCCCTGGTCCCCCTCCCAAGCTTCAAATTCATTATTTCTAATTGCCTATTACATATCTCCATTCAAATGTCCCATAAGCATCTATAAGTCAACTTGTCCAGAACTGAACATATCATAGTCCTCTACTCCAAATCTGTCTCCAATTGCTCATATCTTGGTTAATGGTGAGACTATGTATTCACTCTTTCAACCACAGGGTCTTTTTTGACTCTTCTCCCTTCCTTACCTTTCTCTCAAATCACATCCTATTGATGCTACTATAGAAGACTCTCAAATCATAAAGCTTCCTTTTCTCATTGCCCTCGCCACTGCCTTAGTTCAGACCCTAGTCACCTCCTATTTCATTTTCTACCAGATTTCCATGCTACCAGTCCATCCTCTACATTCCTACCACAATGTCTACCTAAACCAAATGGGATTCTGCAATTTGCCAGTTTAATGATCTCTGCTGGCTCCACAGTGCCTACTGTACTTGCATCCAAGAATGGTGTCTGTTGACAATCTGACTACATCTTATTTTGTCAGGCTATATTCTTACACTAGATCCTTACAGTGTAAGAATCCTATAAACTAGCCACAAACCCGTAGATTGTTATCTGGACAAGCCAAGGAGACTGCCAAGTCCTTGCACATACTATTGTATTTCCTCTGCCTAAAAATCCCTTCCCCTAATCAACTGGTCAAGGGCCACTTCCCTCCGAAAATATTTCTCTCATTTTCCCCAAGGGTAGGTAGTTAGTGGTTTCCCTCCGTGTTCCTAAAGTCCTTTATTCTCATGTATTTTGTAATATCTTACGCAGTTCTTGCTAGCTAGACTGAAAACTCAGTGAGTGCTAACGAAGGCAACTTTATTCATCTCTGACACTCCAGATGCATTATATATAGCCAATGGCTGTTTGATAAAATAATGAATGAATCACTAGTTTAATAGTGTAAGGCTGATTAGAGATATGGTTAGGCACCATGTATAAGGATAGTCAAAGCCACAGATATGACTGAGAATGCCTAGGAAAGTGCTTAATGATAAGAAATAAGGAACTGAAGGAAGCCCGAGAAAACACTGACATTTATTAAGATGAAGAGAAAGAGCCAGCCAAGGAAATTGAGAAAAGGTAGTCGGAGGAGTAGGAAGAGCCAGACGAGAATGTTATCAAAGAACAAGCCTAGGAGAGTACTTGCGGAAACAATCCCTCCCAGTCTCCCAAATCAGGACTAAAATCTTCCATCTCCTCCCACCACATCATACTTAGCCCTATCATAGTGCTTATCACCATACATTTAACTGTCTACTTACCTGTAACTCTCATAGAATATTAGTTCCTCAAAGACAGGGACTCTGTCATATTGACAGCGTATCCTCTGTACTTGGCATAGTACATGACACATAGCCAGGGTTCAATACATATTTGTAGAACGATTGAAGGGATAAATGATTAAACAAATGAGTGAGATGCAACTAAGAAACCACATAAGAACTGAAAGAGGTCCCTAATTTTAGTATTCAGAAAGATATCGGGTGACTTTGGTCTTACATTTTGCCCCATACACCCATACTCTCATTGGTTTCACATTGGAATGTCCAAGAATTTGAAATAAAATAAAAAGCCTCATGGCTTGTCACTTGGACTTCCTTCCCAGAGTGATCACTTTGACGATGGATGGATGGCTCTGAATAGGTGCAAATAGTTTTCATTCAATGCTTTTCAACCAGATAACACATAATAGAGTCATTATATCCCTTAAGAGATTGAAAGTTAAATATGTCATTTCAAAATTGCTTCAGCATATATAGTATCATCTTTAAGACAAAGAAATTTTAAACAATGGTAATCAACTCACGCCTTAGTGATCTCGAATTTTTAGCTATTATTTCCTGTACATGTTGTAATCATATGCCCACTATTTGAGAAATCGTCGTGAAATGTGACAACAAAATATTTATCATCATAAGATTCTAAGTTGCTGATATAAAAAGTATTTCGATAATAAATCCCTAGACAAATGAATGGAACAGAACCTCTGACAGATTGCTAATGTTTTGTTTTTAGATTTACAAATGAGGGGAACTTGTAAAAGGAGAATTGAAAATGGAAAACATAAGTACATCCTGTAGACAAGAAATGCCCTTCAGGATATGAGGTAGGGAATTAAAAGGCGATGCATTTCAGCAGTTTCTGAGAGTTGCTGGGAATTGAAATTTAGATACCTCTGGCCTGTGCAAACACAGTGATAATCAGCAAGCTATTTTCTTCTCTCTCTGCCCTTCTTGTATTTACCAGTGAGTGCCATTTGCACACAGAGGACTGTCAAAGCAAAGAAGACGTACGAAAGGAAGTTGCTTTCATTTCTCAGCCTTGCCCCTTGGCAAGTAAAGGGACATTGACTAAGTGTTTCCTATCAATTGCATCTCGCCTACAGCCTGGATCTTCAGGACACTTATGGACTCTAATAGAAACCATAACATAGAGCTGATAAACTCGCTTTCTGTAAGAAAGAGACTTGGAGGAAATATTTCTTGGGCTTTTTTTTTTTTTTTTTTTTTTGGTTGGGGGATGGGAGGTGTTTGTTTCAATTCAAGGCATTTTGAAAACTGTCTCTTAAAGTGGTCTAGTAGAAGACTAAGGGGATCCAAATGCTCTACATGAGTTTGACACACCCCATGCTGTCTCTTGCAGAGCACCATTTACTCTCTGGAGAAGCAATTCACCTCTCAGAGACATCGAGTCTGGTTCTAACCTTTTGATCACAAAGATTGAGACTAGAGTTCAGAAAAATCATTCTTAGGTTGTTTAATCAAAGATTTTTAATCAACATTTTTAAAGGGTTGTCAGAAAACTACATTATTCAAAGAGGGCTGAGTTCTATATGTTAGAAAAATGTTCTAGTGTCAAAGGGAAGTGGTATATCCTAAAATATCAATGTAACAGGGTAGGAAAAGTGTAAGATTTATAATCAGAAATACACCATTTCAAACAGTGACCCATACTGGTAGTATGACAAGTTATAAGTTGTACAAGTTA
The DNA here is from genome assembly GCF_043159975.1 of Macaca nemestrina. NCBI lineage: Eukaryota > Metazoa > Chordata > Mammalia > Primates > Cercopithecidae > Macaca > Macaca nemestrina. The sequence continues at coordinate 144,623,435 of NC_092127.1, forward strand.
CTGACCTTTCTAGGCAGCGGTTTTCTCACCCACACAATAGCAACAAAAAAAGCCCATTTTCCAGTATATGAATATTAAATACATCATATTCCCAAAGTGCATAGGTCAGACATCTACTGGACATTCAATAAATGTTATTATCTCTTCCACTCTTAACTCCCTACAAAATTTTATTAGAGGCCAGGCGTGTTAGCTCATGCCTGTTATCCCAGCACTTTGGGACCCCAAGGCAGGCGGATCACTTGAGGCCAGGAGTTCAAGACCAGCCTGGCCAACATGGCGAAACTCCATTTCTACTAAAAAATACAAAAATTAGCCAGGTGTGATGACACATGGTTGTAATCACAGCTACTCAGGAGGCTGAGGCACAAGAATCACTTGAACCTGGGAGGTGGAGGCTGCAGTGAGCCGAGATCATACCACTGAACTCCAGCCTGGGCAACACAGTGAGACTCTATCTAAAAATACAATAAAATAAAATGAAAAAAAAATTTTTAATTGATTAGAAAATGAAGTTCTTGTGTCAAACAACTCTTTAAGACAGCCCTGAACTCTAATAAATCCAGATGGATACATTATAATATCAGATATAATATTTTATCAAATTAAAAGTTGATTATGAGATATCACTGAGAAAGAGAAGTGCTGCCAATTATAATTGCATGTTGCTACTAATTATGTAAAGCATCATAATTTCAAAAATGTTAACACATGAAAATATGTGCATATTTTCATAAAATCAATAAAATACATTAAAGTGTCTAGGATTTTAGATAAGCTTGGAAATACAATAGACACAAGAAACAGAAAACAAAGAGACCCATATTTCCTCCTATTGCTTAATCTCTTACCTTTGGAGGAAAAAAAATCATTAAGGTGCAGGCCTGAGAGTCAAGCAATTGCTTAGTTAAGAGTTCCTTTAAATACCAGTTTACCTGGTTTGTACCAGTGACTAGATAGGCAGAAACAGCATTTGAGGGAAAAGGCATATGGAAGGAAGAAATCAAGAGCATTTTGTGTTTTACAGCTTTGTTTAAAAATCTTAATTTCAATTTTAAGGCTTTTTAATTCTTGGGTTTAAATACTTAGGTATGTAGTTCTAAATCTGTAAGGAGATTAAATGGTAGTTTTCAAAGCTTGTAGAACAACACTCACACAGAGCACTCCTGACCACTTAGTTATGTAACCTATAGCGACATTTAGTGGTAATGCCTGCAAATTACAACTAGGTGTCCCAAAGGGGTAGGACAATTGTTTGGATAAAATGACTCAGCAAAATTCTCCTTTATCATAGTGTGAGTGATGTCACATAATCCCGCCCAAGAGGTTATTAAGAGGTCTTTTGGAGGTGGTGCTAGATGTGGTAGAAGCTAATGTCATTGCAATCTTACATTTGAGAACTAAACTCTGACCTTTTTCTTCTCTTGCCCAAATTTGTATCTAAGGGGCCTGAGGGGTTACACCCTACAATCCAAAATGTCTCATCAAAGGGGTTTTATTTAACCCTATATAATGTGGCTCACTTTCCAACCTGACTCTGGCATAATATCACGTGACAGATAAAGAAGGAAATCAAAGTAGTTTAAGCCCAAATATGTTTCATTTGCCACGTCCTGAAATAGTCCTGCAAAGTTGACTGTTTTGGGGGAAATCTACATTCTGAAGAGAATTCCCTTCCTTTTCCTTCCTTTTTCCTGGTCTAGGTGAAAGAAATCAACTCCGATAAGAAACATTTACAATCTATTATCTCTAAAGTCAGCTACCTGGAGACCTCCTCTGCATAAGATAAGGGGTTGGTTGGTCTCCACAACCCTTTATCTTAACCCAGACATTCTTTCTATTGAGTCAAGGTCTTTAAACTCTTTAAACCAACTGCCAATCAGAAAATCCTTGACTCTACCTATGACCTGGAAGCCCTTGATTCCAGTTGCCCTGCTTTTCCGGACCAAACCAATGTATCTCTTACATACATTGGCTGACACCTTGTGTCTCCCTAAAATGTATAAAACCAAACTGTATCCTGACCACCTTGGGCACATGTTCTCAGGATCTGCTGAGGACTGTGCATACATCATTGGTCTTTGATATCTGGCTCAGAATAAATTCCTTCAAAATATTTTAGAGTTTGACTCTTTTCGTTGACATATTTTACATAGTTTGGTATTTTCTGCATATGCTTTTCTCCATAATAGAATCATAGTGCTGGAAGAGACCCTGGGGACTATCTAATCCAATTCTCCCATTTGCAGATGATAAAGCTGTGACTCAAATATGCAAGCCCAAGGTCACCCAGCTAGGAAGGGGCAGTTCCAGGCCTTGTCAAGAATTCTAAATGCATTGCTCTTGCAATTAAATGGCTTTGTCATTCATACAGCACAAATTAGAGTATTGGCTATAGTTTTCAACACTTATTCATTAATCACTTAATATAAAATCAAGTATATTAAAAAGATATTTACAGCTCTGTTCGAAAGTTTGAGATGAATTAGGGATTGGTACATAAAAAACAAAGTCCATGAAAACTAATAATTAAACTTATATAGTTTTGACAACTCTACGAGATAGGTACAGTTATTATGACCATTTTACAGTTCAAGAAATTGAGACAAAGAATTATTAAGAACTACTAAGTCCAAAAAAGAAAAAAACTATAAAAGTTACATAGAAAAGTAAATGCAATCATATTGTAATACATGGCTCAGCTGTGATAGTAACACAGGCTCAATGATAGAAGCCACAACCTTCGAACAATCAGAGGGGAAGACAGGAGGGGAAGTATGTGTTGAAGAACAGGGTGAGGGAGACAGAGATAGGGGATGTAAGAAAACTCATCAGTTTCTGTAGAAGGCATGAATAGACATCTAAAACTAGCTGGACATGGTGGCTCATGCCTGTAATGCCGGCACTTTGGGAGGCAAAGGCAGGAGAATCACTTGAGCCCAGGAGTTTGAGACCAGCCTGGGCCACACAGCAAGAACCTAAACTCAACAAAAAACTAAAAAATAAGCCAGGCATGGTGGCACAGGTGTAATCACAACTACTCAGGAGGCTGAGGTAGGAGGATTGCTTGAGCCCAAGAGGTTGAGGCTGCAGTGAGCCATGATCGTGCCACTGCACTCCAGTCTGTGTGACAGAGCAAGACTCTGTCTCAAAAAAAGAAAATATCCAAAATTGAAAAATTGACACAAAAAAATAACATAAGCATAGAGATGTTTATATAGAGGTAAATCCAAACGAAAAACAGAAAAGGGAGTTGAAGTGATTGCCTACAGAGAATAGTAGGTATTAAGAGCAGGGAGAGGTGGAATGGAATACTACTGTTTTTAATTATAAGGTTTGTAGGACTGTTTGATGCTTTAAAATGTGTACTTTTATGACATAAGAAAATATAAAATCAAATTTAAAAGCTAAAACATAATACAGGCAAATCACTAAAAATATTGCTTTCAAATTATGTGTAAAAAAGACAACGATGTTTCACAAGCATCTCTAAATAAGCTGAAAAAGAACATTTTACACAATGATCTATTTATGTTATCTGCACAAGATGTAAAACATCAACCAGTGGCCCATACTCAAAGGCCTTGTTCCTATAAGTAAAAGGCAAATCAACTCACATTCCTATATTTTAAGTTGAAATAGAGTATTTGTGGGTGTATGTATCATTTTTTATGATTCTCCTCTTTGACCGACTTTTTTGAATTCACCTACTAACACCCCAGTGGCATTAGTGTAGCCTTGGCTGCTGCGATGCCCTGCCCACATCTCCTCCTCAGGACTGGAGCACTCACTCCTCCAGCTGCTGGGACTGTTAGCAGCAGATGGCTCTCAGCTGAGTTATTTTCCAGTGATTGCCTTTAGCCAGAGTGCTGCCTAGCCCAAGGTCACCAGGCCTTTCCAATAATAGTCAATGTGGTGGTATAAAGACTCAGTCCTCTTGACCCAAGGCAGAGCAACTCTGAGGTGCTGTCCAGTTTCAGAACACTACCACGGATCAGCTGGGGCCTCTGTTCAGCCTGCTTCCTGCTCAGCCTGCTTCCTGCTCCCTCTTTTCTACAGGTGTTGATCCCATCCTCAGAGCACTCCCCAGCAAACTTCTTGCACACAAATCCCCATGTCAGCGTGTGTTTCCAGGGAATCTGAAGTAAGAGAGTCCAGTAAGAGCCTTTTTACAGTTCTACTAGGTACAATAATATCATTATTTTAGTTTAAGTGATATTAAAGACAAAGTCTCTTGACTCTTCACCTTCCTTTAACTTATTTTTCAGAGTTTTAAATGGTGCATGCCATGTGCATTAATCTTATCTTACATCGCAGAGCGAAATTTATCTTTAAGTTAATGTTGGAGATAAATATTAAACTTATTTAATATTTAATATAATTTACTGTTTGAATGTCTACTATATACAAAGTACAGTGAAAGGTGAGGAGGGGAGGGCAGAAGGGAATCCACAATGAGGAAGCAAATGAATCAAATGAGGTTTTTTCCCTCTTTGATGAGTTTATAATTTGGTAGAAGAGATAAAAATGTACACTAATTACTGTAATCACTGGAATGTAACAAAGAAGTAAAAAGCGCTATAGAAGTTCAGAGAGAAGATAATTTTGTTGGTTTTGTATTTGGTTGGGGTGGAAGAAGTGAAGGGTTGTTACATTTTCCCTTTTTAACCTACTTCACATCAGCTTGCCTTTCAACACTGAATTGGAGTTCGGTGGAGGAAAAAGGTAGAAAAGTGATTTAAGACAGATGTAACAGACAAGAGTAAAGGCTCAGAGGTATAAAGGGTGGTGGTGTTTGGGGAATAACTATTATACTAACAGAGTTTAACTGGAGCACTATAGGTACAAAACAGACAAGCAAAGTGAACATGCTAGAAGGGGGAATCTGTCTAGAAATGCATCCTCTTCTTCTGTTACAACCACCAAATCAGACAAATCTTCTTCTGTCATACCCACCCAATCAGACATTCTAGGACAGGAACAATGGCTTTGACCAAGCCACAGATCATCACCTTTCAATGTGTCATTAGGAAGGCTGGGGACTGCCCCCCTGGGTTCCAGGCCATCTGGGCAGCCGTGAGACTCCTGCCCACTACAGATGCATTTGCTTTTCCATTGAGCCACTGTCAAAGTCCCAGGGGATTCTCATTCAAACATTTTCCAAAGAATTGCTTTTCATGTACTATTACATTATAATTTAAAAGCCATAGCCTCTTGTAGGGTAAATGCACGTGACAGCAATAACTGAAGCATACTCTTAGAATGACCCTGCATGGCAGATGCACCTGAATGTGTGTTCCAAGCTAGGCAGTTAGGGAGTGGCCAACCTGGACATTGGTTCCCTGTCTATGAGAAACACAGGAGCCCCCAAGTCCCATTCCACGGAACACAGACCGTACAGAGAATTGAGGCCCGAGTTTTGGGCTTGATGAAGGTTGCCAGGTGGAGATCGTTAGCGGGAGTGTTCAGTGAAAATGCTATATCAACTGCACGCTGTTTGCAAGTGTTTTCCTACCCAGCCTCCCACCACTGGGTCAAGTGGATATGTTGTCTGGTCCACCACCACTGGACTCTTTCTGTACGTAAGGGGGTTTCTCCTGTCCAGCCCACCACCACTGAACTCTCTCCCCTGTATGTAATCCCCTAAGAAAACCCCATGTCTCATTTGCTGGTTCTAGGTCTCTTCAGCCTCTTGAACCTGGTGCCTTTCCTGTTGAGGTTAATAGTTGTTTAACACAACACCTCTCCAGGAAAAAAAAAAAAAAAAAATTTAAACTTTTTCGTCAGCCAAATTTCAAATTTCTTTTTTTTTTTTTTTTTTTTTGTATTTTTAGTAGAGACGGGGTTTCACCGTGGTCTTGATCTCCTGACCTTGTGATCCGCCCGCCTCGGCCTCCCAAAGTGCTGGGATTACAGGCGTGAGCCACCGCGCCCGGCCCAAATTTCAAATTTCTACAAAATTTCTAGTATTTGCTATCATAAGTTTCTCATAGAATATTTTAATTATTTGTCTAAATGTACTCTTTTGTAAAGATCTTCATAATTTAACTGAACAAAAGCTGTTTAATTCACTGTGAATGAATATTCTTTTTGTTCAGTGCCCTCCTTTTAATTTTACATTTCTACCAACTTCAGCCCAAATCCACTGACTTGGAAAACCATGTTCCACCTTTTATTTACAAGGCAGCAGGGAGGAGAGAGTCAAATTCTCTTCCCTTCCTGATAATTAGTGGTCTAATTAGCAATCAATCAGTGTTCTGTGTTTTTCTTAAATATCTGACCATTTTTTAAGTCACAGTCACATTTATTATACACAGATGTCATGTTTTTATAATTTTAGGCTTTTACACATTCACATTTGCATAAGGATACCCCAAAACAGAACTTTTCCATCCTAAACTTCTGAACATAAACTCCCCAGTGACCATTTCAGACCATCGCATGGTGATGCTACCAACTGGCTAACAGTTCAGTTTCAGCAGTGACACCTTCTTTGCCTGTGCCACAGTATCTTTTGTGGGCAATTTTTTGGATATTTCATTTTCTTTTGTCCTTTTTTTGTAAAACCAAAATGAGACAAAAATAAATTCATATGCTAAAATTAATGATAATAAATGAAGATCTCATCAAAATCATACAAGAGAGACAAAGAAGCAAATTCTTAGCTCTCCCAAAAGTGGAAACTCCTAACTTTCAATCAAGACATGATGGAACTTAAACTTGTCAATCAAGTCTTTAATGGGAAAGAAAAAAAAAAAAAGAATGTACATGAAATGAGACAAATATATCAATGAAGAGGATATCTAAAAGGAGTAATTAAGATTTTAGAATATATTTTTAGCTCTCTGGCACTAGCTATCCATCCTACCCCATGGCACCTCGAATTTTCAAGTCCATTGATCATCTTTTATGCATTCATCTTTCATGCACATTTTCAAGAACGTGTTACGCCTGGAAATTGTCAAACACACTAATTCAGAGCTAATCTTATTTCAACACAGCAGTATAGGCAGGTATTCAAATAAGGACATTATTTATAAGAAAATACCTATGTTATAAAGCTCACGGCTAGTTACCAAAAAACAAAAGCTATCATTACTTGAAATTTAGAGCAGATTCATTAATCTCTGCTAAAGAAAAACAGAATTTTATAACTGGAGGAAAAATAAGACATATGAGTCATGCCTCCATATAATGCAGTTCTATAAAAACCTGAAATAAGACAAAAACGAGGACCTCGAGAAAGAAAGTCAAATGTAAGTGAATGATTAAATACATATGCACTCAAGAGGGACACTAATCTATTCAAAACATGAAGCAGGCAGCAGAAAGATTAGACCAGGTTTGGTTTGATGACAGAGATATTCAGCTTCCAGCATTCCATGCCAACATTACAGAATTTGCTCTCCTGTTGGCAATCTCCCTCATTTTTCATCAAGGAAGAATCAAGGGCTTTTAATTAATTGTGCAAGTGAAGGGAACAACCTGTTGCTGTTCAAGTTCTCTGACTTTACAGAGAGGTTCACCATTGGGACTAAGAAACCTATGAGATGATAAATTGGTCATCAATTTTATATTTTCACACTCAGTTATTCCTACCAGACTCTTTACTCCTAGTACTTAGGAAGAAGTTTCCAAACCCCATCATCAGAAATGTGTGGAACCTTCTAAACTGCCCCCAAAATACAGAGTTTAACTTATTAACCTTAACTGAAAACAGAGAGAGACTCTACCATTTCTCTGGCTCACGCCTGTAATCCCAGCACTTTGGGAGGCTGAAGCAGGTGGATCACTTGAGGTCAGGAGCTCGAGACCAGCTTGACCAACATGGTGAAACATTGTCTCTACTAAAAATACAAAAATTAGCTGAGCGTGGTGGCACACACCTGTAATCCCAGCTACTTGGGAGGCTAAAAGAAGAAAATCACTTGAACCCAGGAGGCGGAGGTTCCGGTGAGCCAAGATCACACCATTACACTCCAGCCTGGGCAACAAGAGTGAAACCCTGTCTCAAAAAAATAATAATAATAAATAAAAATTTAGAAAGAAAGAAAGAACTGATATTTTCACTTGGAAAGTATTATAGAAGAGCACTTTGGCTGAATTCAAATGTAATTAGAGATTTTTTTTTTTTTTTTTTTTTTTTTTTTTTTTTTTTAGACAAAGCCTCGGTCTGTCACCCAGGCTAAAGTGCAGTGGCGTGATCTCAGCTCACTGCAACTTCCACCTCTCGGGTTCAAGCAATTCTCCTGCCTCAGCCTCCTGAGTAGCTGGGATACAGGTGTGCACCACTACGCCCAGCTAATTTTTGCATTTTTAGTAGAGATGGGGTTTCACCATGTTGGTCAGGCTGGTCTCAAACTTCTGACCTTGTGATCTGCCCATCTTGGCCTCCCAAAGTGCTGGGATTACAGGTGTGAGCCACTACACCTGGCCCAATTATAGAAATTCGTAAAGAAAATGTTAACTTCAATTGTATTATCTATAGAGAAATTAATTATGAAAATAAATAAGAACAAGATGGGTAAAAACGGGACTTTATACCTTCCCCAAAAGATGCACCTTAGCCTTGGATTTGGGATTATTTTCAGCTCCCAATGCCAGACTCTGGGCCAGTTTGTTCATAGGGGTTGGCTAGGAAAGCCTTCTTAGGTGCCAACTTTCTCAGGCCAAATATCAGCATGAGGACATCCCTATGTGTTGGTAATCTGTAGCTAATTTACCAGTAGCCAGAGATTCCATATTCAGTGAAAAAGGCTCATGTCTGTTCCCAACGAACAGAGAGCCACAAACTTACTATCTTCTCTATCTACAGGCAGGTCTTCAATGTAAAGTTCTACCTGAGTAACCATGACCCACCTCTGCAGAAAGTTGACTGGTCCCTAGTTCAAAAAAAGGTTTGGGTTTATTCCACACTTCAGCATATGTCTGTCTGACTGCACAGTGGGACAGAAATCTTGCCAAATAACCTGGCACTCTTCACTCTGGCTTTCAGAAGACCAAAAACCATAGAGCCATGGTAAGTAACTTGCCAAGACAATAAATTGGTAAATCTCCCAAGCAATTTCTTAACTCAGGATGGACTTGGATAATTTCTCAATCTTCAGTAATTCAATATCACATTTTTTTTTTACAAATATATAGAAGGAAAGTAGTGAAAAACTTTAAAATCTCACAAGAGATGGTGTAGAAACTACCCACCCATATGCTATATGACAGTTGTTCTTAAGGTAGACTAAATGTATCAGCGTGATAAAGAGTGTTTTTATTTTGTTTAAATCCAGAGCTAACCACCAAAATTTCAGTTTCTTTCTCAATTTCTCCCTCGCACTTTTCATATATTTGTACACAGCACCTAGAACAATACCTGAACAATATTCAATAGATATTAACATACATTACATGAACAAAAAAATGTTAATCTCTAGAAAGAGCTCAAGGCTCTCTCCCCTATTCTCCTACACCCACTCCTAAGGAGAACATATATGGTGGGTATGATGGGGGCAAGGACAATATTGGGTCACATTTTTGGTGTGATAAAGGTGAAAGATCTGGAGCCATACCATTTCCTTTGGATTTGATCATTGGAATCCTGACTTCCTTTTGAATTATCTCTCCTGTACCCCGCTCCCCCAATTCCTACCCTACCCACAGCAGGAGGAAATGCCACTGTCATTCTCCTTCTCCTTTTTCTCCTTTCCCTCATTGCCTCCACATTCCCTTTATAGAAAGGCAAGCAGAAACGAGGTATATTAGTCCATCTTCACGCTGCTGATAAAGACATACCCTAAACTGTACAATTTACAAAAGAAAGAGGTTTAATGGACTTACAGTACCATGTGGCTGGGGAGGCCTCACAATCATGGCAGAAGGTGAAAGGCACATCTCACATGGCAGCAGACAAGAAAAGAGAGAGAGCTTGGGTAGGGGAACTCCTATTTTTAAAACCATCAGATCTTAGCAGACTTATTCGTTATCACGAGAACAGCAAGGGAATGACCTGCCCCCATGATTCAGTTACCTCTCACCAGGTCCCTCCCACAACATATGGGAATTCAAAATGAGATTTGGGTGGGGACACAGCCAAACCACATCATTCTGCCCCTGGCCCTTCCCAAATCTCATGTCCTCACATTTCAAAACCAATCATGCCTTCCAAACACTCCCCCAAAATCTTAACTCTTTTCAGCATTAACTCAAAAGTCCATAGTCCAAAGTCTCATCTGAGACAAGGCAAGTCCCTTCCACCTATGAGCCTGTAAAATCAAAAGCAAATTAGTTACTTCCTGGACACAGTAGGAGTACAAGCATTGGATAAATACAGCCATTCCAAACGGGAGAAATTAGCCAAAACAAAGGGGCTACAGGCCCCATGCAAGTTCAAAATCCAGTGGGGCAGTCAAATCTTAAAGCTCCAAAATGACCTCCTTTGACTCCATGTCCCACATCCAAGTCACACTGATCTAAAAGGTGGGCTCCCACAGCCTTGGGAAGCTCCTCCCCCATGGCTTTACAGGGTATAGCTGCCCTCCTGGCTGCCTTCCCAGGCTGGTGTTGGGTGTCTGCCACTTTTCCAGGAGCATGGTACAAGCACGGTGGATCTACCATTCTGGGGTCTGGAGGATGGTGGCCCTCTTCTCACAGCTCCACTAGGCAGTGCCCTAGTAGGGACTCTCTGTGGGGGCTCCAACCCCACATTTCCCTTCCGCACTGCCCTAGCAGAGATTCTCCATGAGGGCCCAGCCCCTGCAGCAAACTTCTGCCTGGGCATCCATGCGTTTCCATACATCTTCTGAAATCTAGGCAGAGGTTCCCAAACCTCAATTCTTGACTTCTGGGTACCCACAGGCTCAACATCACATGGAAGCTGCCAAGGCTTAGGGCTTCCACCCTTTGAAGCAATAGCCCACCTGTACCTTGGCCCCTTTTAGTCACAGCTGGTATGGCTGGGATGCAGGGCACCAAGTCCCTGGACTGCACACAGCAGAGGGACCCTGGGCCTGGCCCTCAAAACCATTTTTTCCTCTTAAACCTCTGGACCTGTGAAGGGAGGGGTTGCCACTAATGTCTCTGACATGCCCTGGAGACATTTTCTCCACTGTCTTGGTGATCAACATTCAGCTCCTCATTAGTTATGCAAATTTCTGCAGCGGGCTTGAATTTCTCCTCAAAAAATGAGATTTTCTTTTCTGTCACATTGTAAGGTTGCAATTTTTCAAACTTTTATGCTGTCTTTCCCTTTTAAAACTGAATGCCTGTAACAGCACCCAAGTCACCCTTGAATGCTTTGCTGCTTAGAAATGTATTCCACCAGATACCCTAAATCATCTCTCTCAAGTTCAAAGGTCCACAACTCTCTAGGGAAGGGGCAAAGTGCTGCCAGTCTTTTTGTAAAACATAACAAGAGTCACCTTTGCTCCAGTTCCCAAAAAGTTCTTCATCTCTATCTGAGATCACCTCAGCCTGAATTTCATTGTCTACATCATTATCAGCATTTTGGTCAAAGCCATTCAACAAGTCTCTAGGAAGTTCCAAACTGTCCCATATTTTCCTGTCTTCTTCTGAGCCCTCCAAACTGTTCCAACCTCTGCCTGTTACTCAGTTCCAAAGTAGCCTCCACATTGTCGAGTATCTTTTCAGCAGCACTCCCAGTACCAATTTATTGTATTAGTCTATTGTCATGCTGCTGATGAAGACATACCCAAGACTGGCAATTTACAAAATAAGAGGTTTAATGGACTTACAGTTCTATGTGGCTGAGGAGGCCTCACAATCATGGCAGAAGATGAAAGGCACATCTCACATGGGGGCAGACAAGAGAAGAAAGACAGCTTGTGCTCCCATTGGTTTTTGTTGTTGTTGTTATTGTTATGTTGTTTTTTCTTTGTTTTTGTTTTTGTTTTTGAGACAGAGTCTCACTCTGTCACCAGGCTGAAGTGCAGTGGCACAATCCTGGCTCACTGCAACCTCCGCCTCCCAGGTTCAAGCAATTCTCCTGCCTCAGTCTCCCGAGTAGCTGGGACTACAGGCAAATACCACCACGCCCAGCTATTTTTAGTAGAGATGGGGTTTCACCATGTTGGCCAGGATGTTCTCAATCTTTTGACCTCGTGATCCACCTGCCTTGGCCTCCCAAAGTGCTGGGATTACAGGCATGAGCCACGGCGCCTGGCTGAAACTCCCGTTTTTTAAACCATCAGATCATGTGAGACTTACTATCACAAGAACAGCACAGGAAAGACCTGCCCCCATGATTCAATTACCTCCCACCAGGTCCCTCCCACAAAGCATGGGAATTCAGGATGAGATTTAGGTAGGGACATAGCCAAACCACATCACCAGGGATAGCCACAGGATAAATAAGGCCTGTAGAAACAGCTTTAGTCCTTCTGTGTTAGGCTAGAGACATGTCCTCCTTTTCCTTTAGCCATCTTTCCTTGCTTCCTGTGACCACAGGATGAACACAACAGAAGAGAGCGAAATTCAAGGAAAAAGACTAAGGAAGCAGTTGAGGCTCAGACCTACCTTGAGGAACGGTGTCATACATGGGAGCATCCAGGAGACCTAGTCACAAATCACGGAATGGTTTGTGACCAAAAACCCCAAATAGTGATAAAGAGAATAGATTTTTCTGGCCTTGACTTTTGTACATATATATATATCTCTTTAGAAAAAAGCTTAATTTTTGGTAAATGGCTGGTTAAAGGTTTAGAGCTTGATCATGGTAAAAATCATCTTGAAATAACACATAAATAGATCAGCAAGAACTGCCTTCACTAAATGGAATTAATCCATAACCTCCCCCAAAAACTTCAGAGTGGTAAATACAATGCAAATACAAATACAATATAATATCTATAGGGCATTAATGTAAAACTACACAGGGTAAAATGGGGGAGAGGGAAGGATTCAGTCCCTCTCAAAGGCCTGAGAATAAGACAATAACACATACAGCCTCCAAACAAGCAATAGCATAAAGTTCATTCACATCCTCAATAGGATGACAAGGACATATCCAAGTCACCTACAAGTAGGGGCAGAGCCTAGAGGCTGTCCTCAAAAGGCCTCAACCTCATTTACAGCTACACCCCTTCCAGACCTGCCTTGGTCCATTATTACCCTTCTTTCCTGGGGACAAATTAATATTTATTATAATAGCTAATTTCAAATAATTTCATTATATCCCTACTGGCAACAAACGTTGCATGTAAAGAAGCTTTATAATTGTCAAATTATTTATTTCTATTCCATCTTTTAGAGAAGTCTAAGAAAAGTCAAAGCTTAGAGAGCCCAGGAGTGGTTCCTTTCCATTACAGACTAAGTTATTTGTAAAATTAGGGCAGTTGGAAAAGAAGACATTCAAACTCCTAATCCTGTTCTCATGATGCACTTCATTATTATTTTATGGGAAAAGAATTCTGCAAACAGTAAAGTCATTTTCTTTCTTGCTTGCTTTCTTGCTTTTCTTGACAGGGCCTTGCTCTGTCACCCAGGCTGGAGTGCAGTGGTGCAATCACAGCTCACTGCAGCCTCTAACTCCTGGGCTCAAGTGATCCTCCTGCCTCAGCCTACCAAGGAGCTGGAACAGCCACATGCCACCATGCTAGGCTAATTTTTATATTTTTTACAGAGATGGGGTCTCACTATTTTGCCCAGGCTAATATCGAACTCCTGGGCTTAAGCAATCCTCCTACCTTGTCTGGAAGTGCTAGGATTACAGGCATAAGCTACCACACCCAACTCAAAGTCATTTTTAAATGTGATTATAAATGCTACAATGTATACAATTTTGCACCACTTTAATATGAATTTTTTATACTAGACTTTGTTATAACTCAGGACTGCTCTACTTCTAAAACCCTAAACTATAATATAATAGTCTACTAGCACAACCATCTACCCCTCCAGTTAGTATTCCATTTCTCCTGTTCCTGTTATGTGTTCTAAACTCCCAAATCCATATTTCCATTCATAAACTTGCTACTACTCCAAACCTATACACAATCCTCTTAGATCTCTTCACCTGAATGATTTACAGACATACAAACTCTAAATTAACTTTATATTTTTCTACAAACCCTGCCTTCTCCTTGAACCCCATGCTTCACACACACCAAACTATTGTCCACTGAATGCGTTCTTCTGAATCTCTCCTATGCATTTGCTAATATCTTTGCCTAAACTTATATCCCACATTTCTACCCAATTCCTTCCCAGTTCTCCTCCAGAAACATGCCCACTCAACACTTACTCATCTCTCAAGACACGTTTCAAGTATTACCTCTTACTACCTCTTCTTGATTACATTTCAAGCAATCCCTTCCACACCAAGGTAGACTGGTCACTTTTCTTTTGAGTTCCCACTGATTTCTACATGTTCCAAACACTTCTGCAATGAAGCAGAGATTATTATTATACCTATATGGGTTAAAAGACTTTAGAAAATCACAAGCCATTTTCAACTCCAAAAGAAATCTCAGGAACTCTTAGATCTGCCATCAGGTTAACCTCTCAAATCACACTGCCCATCAACAGTAGACTGAGGTATGCATACAGTCTCTAATTTTGGTGAGGCCTAGGAAACATGAGAGCAAAGACAGTGATAACAGGCTCAGATAAATAAGGTAGAGAGCTGAGAACTGGATTGGAAATACATCTCTGCAGCTATCCTTGCACAACAGTGACCCCCAAATTAATGTAATCACAACTTTCCCCCTTTCTCTACTTTGCCAGAGAAATAGGTCTTTGTGACTAGGACAGTCACCAGGCCTGGGTCTTTTGTTGCATTGATTTGAGGTACAGGATGAGTTGAAATACAAGAAGAATCATAACAGCTAACGTAATGTGTACTAGGGGAAGAAAAAAGAACAGGAGGTAGGTGAGGAGAGGAGAGAAGAGATCCAGAGAAGACAGTGTGAGAGACAAGAGCCAATTGGGATGTTTTGTGATGGAGGAGTCCTTTGAGGTGGATGTTTTGTAATTCCTCAGTGCCCTTCTTTGAGCAGGGCATGTGAGAAGTCCTCCTCAGTGTGTCATGTGAGATATCCTATTTCATTGAATCTAGGATGCTATTTCTCATAAGGGACATTATTATTTTATCTATTGATAAAATATTGAATTGAAAGAAAAAGAGATGGGGAAAAGATTTTTATTTCCTGCTTTGTACTGTATAAAAGAGGCTATAGGAATTTTAAAGGAATTTTTAAGAAACTTGTAATTTTTTTATTGTTTTTAGACCTTTTTAATGGGATATTAGACAGGTGTTTTGGGCTTTTGTTTTGTGTTTTTTGCTTGTTTTCAAGTGACTAAGTGCAGAGAGTAACTTAAAGGCAGCTCAGTTTTACATAGTTATATTTAACTATCTAGAGCTTTCCTCAACATTAAAAAATACAGATTTTTCAGATGTCTCTTCCCATTTCCCTTTCTGGTATCAACTTGAAAAAAGCATTAGGGGGGACCCCAAATAATAATAATATCTAATATTTTTAACACTTTGACTTAAGATTTTTAAAATGAATGAACTCATTTAATTTTTACAACAACTCTGTAAGAAGATAGAGTTTATTATCACTATTGAACATAGAAAGCTTAGTATAACCAATAAGTGGCAGAGCTGGGGTTCACATCCAGTCATTCTGGATCTAGCATCCATGTTCTTAACTGCCATATTCTACTGCCTCACACTTTAAAAATACACCATGTTTTCCATAAAAGGAAGCCACTTATTACTCTTCCATGTAAATAAAGTCAATTGGACAATGACTTTATGCCATATACTTCAGTAAGCAGATATACACCCAAAAGCCTAGTATAATAAGAAAAACAACAACTTTTAAGCCAACTAATCATTGAAACATGCAAAGATAAAAAGAATATTATTAGACAAAGTGAAGATTGGATTTTTTACAACTATAGTTGTTTTATAGTCCTAGAAACTAAAGAGCAAGTAAATCAAGAAACACAGTTACATTTATTTGGAGGAAAAAATAAAGACTAAAAGACACTGGTAAGAAAGTTGCAAAGATTGAAGATTCTCTTCATTTGATATTAAATTATGCAAATCATATGCAAACTATGCAAATATACATGAAGATAGGAAGAATCTGTGGTTGTTTTCTTTCATTAAGCCTTATGTAAACACAGCTCTGGGAGCAATTCCTTCTATTGGCTTGATGAGAAGAGAGGGTAAAGTAAAGGGGACTTTGTTTTGCAACTTGGATACCAGCTCAGCCACAGTAGAAAGAATAGGGTAGAGTCCTGTGGCCCCCATTCCAGGCCCCCATTCTTGGACAATATTTCTAGTCACCCTGGCTCAGAAGGGAACCCACTGCCTTGAAGGGAAGGACTCAGTTCTGGCAGAATCTATCACCTGCTGACTAAAAAGTCCTTAAGTTCTGAATAATTGGCAGTGGTAGCCAGACAGTACTCGTTATGGGCCTTGGGTAAGACTCAGAGCTGTGCTGGCTTCAGGTGTGTCCTGGCACACTCCCAGGTGTGACAGCTATGGGAGAGGTCCCTTCATGTTAAGAAAAGGAGAAGGAAGAGTAAAAGGGACTTTGTTTTGCAGCTTGGGAACCAGCTCAGTCACAGAGGAAGAGAGCACCAAGTGGGCTCCTAGTGTCCCTGATTCCAGGCCTTAGCTCCTGGACAGCATTTCTGGACCTGCCCTGGCCTAGAGGGGAACCCAATTCCCTGAAGGGAGAAACTCAGGATTGGTTCTCTGTTGGTTGGGAACAGACACGAGCCATTTTGACTGAATGTGGAATCTCTGGACTATGGGTAAATTAGCTAGAGATTACCAACACATAGGGATGTCCCACGCTGATATTCAGCCCAAGAAGTTAAACTAAGAAGGAAAACTGACAAACCTTTAGCCAGACTAGCAAAAAAAAAAAAAAAGAGAGAGAGAGAGAGAAACAAAACAAAAATATAAAATCAGAGATGAAAACGGAAATATTACAACTGAAACCATAGAAATTCAAAGGATCAGTAGAAGCTACTATGAGCAACTACATGCCAATAAAGTGGAAAACCTACACGAAACATGTGAATTCCTAGACACATACAAGCTACTAAGATTGAACCATGAAGAAATCCAAAACTTGAATAGACCAATAACAAGTAATAGACCAATATCAAAGCTGTAATAAAGAAGTTTCCCAGCAAAAAAAGTCTGGGACCCAGTGACTTCATGGCTGAATGTCAGCAAACATTTAAAGAACTGATGCCAATCCTACTCAAACTATTCCAAAATAAATAGAATAGGAGGGAATACTCCCAAACTCATTCTACAAGGCTAGTATTACCCTGATTTAAAAAAAAAAATCAAAAAAAGGAAAACTACCAGCCAATATCCCTGCTGAACACTGATGCAAAAAATCCTCAACAAAATACTAGCAAACAGAATTCAGCAACACATTAGAAAGATTATTCATTATGACCAAGTGGGATTTATCCCAAGGATGCCAAGATGGTTCAACATATGCAAATCAATGTGATATATCATATTGACAGAATAAAGGACAAAAACATTCATTTCAATTGATGCTGAAAAAGCATTTGATAAAATTCAACACCTCTTCATGATAAAAACCCTCAAAAAACCGAGTATAGAAGGAACGTACCTCAACTCAATAAGAGTCATATATTACAGACCCCCTAACTAGTATCATACTGAATGGGGAAAAACTGAAAGCCCTTCCTCTAAGATCTGGAAGAAGACAAGGATCCTCACTTGTATCACTGTTATTCAACATAGTCGTGGAAGCCCTAGCTGGAGCAGTCAGACAAGAAAAAGAAATAAAGGGCATTTAAATTGAAAAGGAAAAGGTCAAATTATCCTTCTTTGCAGATGAATAATACATTTTGAAAAAAACTAAAGATTCCACCAAAAACTATTACACCAATTAAAAAAAACAGTAAAAGTACAGGATACAAAATCAATGTACAAAAATCAGTAGCATTTCTATATGCCAGCAGCAAATAATCTGAAAAATAAACCAAGAAAGTAATTCCATTTACAATACCTACAAGTAAAATAAAATACCTAGGAATAAACTTAAATAAGTGACAGGTTTCTACAATGAAAACCATAAAACATTGATAAAACAAGTTGAAGAGGACAAACCAAATAAAGGGAAAGATACTCCATTTTCATGGATTGGAAGAAATAGTATTATTAAAATGTCCATAGTACCCAAAGCAATCTACAGATTCAATGCAACTGCTATCAAAATATACCAATGACATTTTTCAAATAAATAGAAGGACGATCTTAAAATTTATATGAAACCACCAAACACTCACAATAATCAAAACTATCCTGAGTAAAAAGAACAAAACTGGAGGAATTGCACTACCTGACTTCAAATTACACTACAGAACTACAGTAACAAAACAGCATGGTACTGGCTGGCATAAAAACAGACATGTAGACCAATGAAACAGAATAGAGAACCCAGAATAAATCCATACATTTACAGTCAACTTATTTTGGACAAAGGTGCCAAGAACATACATTGGAAAAAGGACAGTGTCTTTAATAAATGATGCTGGGAAAACTGGATATCCATATGTAGAATGAAACTAGACCCAATATCTCTCGCCATATACAAAAATCAAATCAAAATGGATTAAAGATTTAAATCTAAGACCTCAAACTATGAAATGATTACAAGACAACATTGGGGAAACTCTCCAGGACATTGGTCTGGGCAAATATTTCTTGAGTAATACCCCATAAGCACAGGCAACCAAAGCACAAATAGACAAATGGGATTATATCAAGTTAAAAAGCTTCTGTACAGCAAAGGAAACAATAAATAAAGAGATAACCCACAGAATGGGAGAGAATATGTGCAAACCATCCATCTGACAACGGATTAATAGCCAGAATATATAAACAGCTCAAACAACTCCATAGAAAAAAAAAATCTAATAATCCATTTTTTTTTTAATGGACAAAAGACCTGAATAGACATTTCTCAAAAGAAGACATATGAATGGCCAACAGGTATCTGAAAAAATGCTCAACATCATGAATCATCAGACAAATGCAAATCAAAACTATAATTAAGTATCATCTCACCCCCGTTAAAATGTCTTTTATCCAAAAGACAGGATATAATGAATGCTGGTGAGAATGTGGAGAAAAGGAAACCCTTGTATGCTGTTGGTGGGGATGTAAATTAGTAAAAGCACTATGGAGAGGAGTTTGGAGGTTAGTCAAAAAACTAAAAATAGAGCTATCATATGATCCAGCAATCCCACTGCTAGGTATATACCCAAAAGAAATCAGTATATGGAAGAGATATCTGCACTCCCATGTTTATTGTAGCACTATTTACAATAGCAAGATTGAGAAGCAACCTAAGTATTCATCAAAAGAAGAATGGATAAAGAAAATGTGATACATATACATACACACACACACACACACACAATGGAGTACTGCTTAGCCATAAAAAAAATAATAATAATAAGATCCTGTCATTTGCAACAACATGGATGGACCTGGAGGACATTATGTTAAGTGAAATAATCCAGGCACAGAAAGACAAACTTCACATATTCTCACTCATCCATGGGAGGCAAAAATGAAAACAACTGAACTCATGGACATAGAAAGTGGAAGGATAGTTATCAGTGGCTGGGAAGGATAATGGGAGCTGGGCAGGGGAAGTAAAGATGGTTAATGGGTATGAAAACAGATAGAATGAATAAGATCCACTATTTGATAGCACAATAGGATGACTACAGTAAATAATGTACATTTTAAGATAACTAAAAGAGTATAATTGGATTGTTTGTAACACAAGGAAAGGAGAAATGCTTGAGGTGGACACCCCATTTAGCCTTACGTGATTATTACACATTGTATACCTGCATCAAAATATCTCATGTACCACATAAATATGTACACCTATGTACCCATAAAAATGAAAAACGAATTTTAAAAAAGAAAATTTTGTAATCCTTTTATCACTATGGTAATTTATAAATGGTTTTTATGTGCCTTCTAGGACTCTCTGCTTCCAGATCTCCACCCCTTATACAATATGCCATTGCTCTTTCGCATTGGTGCTAAAAGCCAAAAGTATTATTTACATCAAAAGTAAAGTATGTTACATCAGAATTGGTATCACTAAATTCAAAAGACTCAATCCGACCATGAATATATCCTAATCCATGTACCAATGAAACTGATTTATAACAAACTCCAATGCTCAGGATAAAAAATTTCCAAGTATTTGATTATCTGAGGTAATTTGCATGAGCTAACTCCTTTACTTAGGAACAACTATTTCAACACGACATTATTCTCACTTCAGATGAAAACCATTATAGAAAAAAGCCCACTCTTCAACCTATTCTGGTAACACAGAAAAGCTATTTCATTGCCACTTCTGTTGAGTCTATAATCCTTGAGATAAATGAAAAAGAATTCCAATTCCTCAAATTAAGTAGAAAAGTACATGCATAGAAAATATGGTAAGCATGGAGAAAGCCAATTAAAAGGGCCTAAAAAGATTTCTGCTAGTTACCTCTTTAGAAAGAAAATCCACTAAGGATAATGGAGCTGCATAGATAAATAAAGTACGATTTCTGCCTTAAATCTTCTCAGACTTTTACACTTTCACTTGGAATCCAAGATATGAAATTTTAGATTTATCAAAGCATATATAGTATCAGTGGGAGGTGGGGAGTGGGGAGGGAGTTCCTTAAAAGAGGCCCAGCAATTCTTTATTAATCAGAGTAAATAAACTATCCTATTCTCAGGGAATATAATATGTCGTATCCTTTATTGACAAGAGAAAATCCTGCTTGCCACTCAAGCTCTCTTAAAAAATATGATGGGGAAGGAAATTGAATCCACTGGGTGACATCTATAAAATATTGGCATTGTAAGAGACTTCAGAGAATTTGTTCAACTGCCTCCTTGGTCAGATAAGGAAACAAGAGGAAGAAGATCCAGAGAACTTATTTTTGTCGCAGTTACTTAGTGACAATGGAATAAGGACCCAACCTGATACCAATTTTTTACTTATTATGCCAAATAATCTTCACTAAGGATTTTAATTATTTATGCTTTCCTAGACCAACTTACAAATTGGCTACTGACCACATATTCCCATTCCCTGAAAATTAGCAAGAATTATCTGATCATAGATTATTTCCAGAGCAGTCTTCCCAAATATATTGATAATCATGTCACTTCTCTGCTTTAAAAATCCTTTTTTTCCCAGTGGATAAATTCCAACACAGGTTCTTTCATGACATAGTCACTCAGCCTAGACTTCCAGATCCTCCACTTTATACCTTATATTCCAGGAACACCAAACTGCTTGTAGTTTCCAAAATAGGAAAGATTGTTTGACACTGCCTTGCTTTGCACAAGTTCCTCCCTCCACCTGACAAACTATTCTCCCACTTGTTTTCAGGAAGAACTTCTATTCATCCTTTAAAAATACACCTCTTTCCCAAAGACTACCCATTCTACCTTTCAGGATGAAATTAATCACAGCTTCCCTTGTATTTCCAACATTGCTCTACTGTTAAAGAAATCACAGCACTCAGCAATTATCTCTATCTCCATCTAGTAGATGTGACTTTTCAAGGGGGTAGTCTACAGCTTTGCATCTCTACATTTCCAGCTTTGACCACATAAGACATACTTCATAAATATTTGTTGAACTAAATGAGTGGGGTGGGGGCTAAAATAAGTGCAATTGTTTCTGTCTCTCTTTGTTTATATGAGAGGGATCTGTTCAAAATACAGTTGACAACAATCAAGGAAATATGGTAAAGCTAAAGATTACCACTTGCAATTATTACTTGTTTTGAATTAGCAGAAACATGTTTGAAACCTGATTTTGGAAAAGGAGCTGCAGCACAGAGAACAATCCATACACAATGTGCATTGATCTCAGCAGGATTTTTGAAAGAAAAGCTTTCTTGGAACAGGTGACCTTTATTACCACTTTGCTTTAATTGCAAATACTTTTACCACCTTATGCTTATTAATTTGTCAGCCCTGCCAGGAGCAAAGCCAAGAAACCACAACAAAAGAAAAATAAACCTTTAAATGCAGGCAATAAAGAATTGGCTCTAAGTAACAACTACTTTGGGTAATGCAGAAACGCTAAGTAGCCAGCACAGTTCACTAAATAAATTTCATTCTTAATTATAGAAAATAAGGATGGCAAAAATAAAAACTTCATCATTCATTGTAATTTGTAGGAATCCAAAGGGAAGTATAGATTGCTTCATTTTATTTTATTGAGTAGAACAGTTCAGCTTCACTGAGGCAATCACACCCGGCAGAAAGGACCTTGCCTGTTTATTCATAGCAATATGTGTGCAACCAAGGGGCAGAGGATCCAGATATAAACTGCCAAGAAATTTCTCTCCAGTCATTCTAGAAGTCATTTCAATGATAGCAAGTCAATGAAACTGAAGAATTATTTGGCTAGTGTCTAATTCTTCCTGAAAATTGACTGGATGCAAACTTGGCATCAATAAAATATTTGGAGTTTCCATAAGGTTTTGATGTTGCAGTATGGCAGAAGATAAATACTCTAAGAATGCAACTATTTCCCTGGAAGTCAAAGTTCACGTGAGTTCCTGACCCTGGTGTTTCAAATCCACTGACTGACCATGAAATCAAGTACTCCCGGAGGCAGAGAAAAGGGAGATGAGAAAAGCAATGTTTAGTCCTATCTGTCTTAGTCTGTTTGTACTGCTATAATAAAAAATACCTGAGACTGGGTATTTTATAAACAACACAAATTAATCTCTCACAGTATGGAGGCTGGGAAGTCTAAAGTCCAAGGCTTTTGTCTGGTGAGGGACCAGTCCTTACTTCCAAGATGGTGCCTTGAACACTTTATCCTCACATAGCTGAAGTGGTGGAAAGACAAAAAAGAGGTTCACCTAGGTCTCTCCAATCCTTTTATCAAGTCCTAATCCCATCCATGAGTTGGAGCCCTCAATGGCCTAACCACCTCCTAAAGGCCTCACCTCATAATACTGTTGCATTGAGGATTAAGCTTCAATGTGAATGTTGGAGTGAATACAAACATTAAAACCACAGCACCAGCCAGTTAAACAGTTCAGGAATGAAAGAAGAGATTCCCTAAAGAAAAATTGGATGCTGTTAAAATAAAAGAGAATGGGGGAATGGGGTGGGCATTGTGGCTCACACCTGTAATCCCAGCACTTTGGGAGGCCGAGGCAAGCAGATTACTTGAGCTCAGGAGTTCAAAAATGGGGGAATGGACACTGGGCAGATAAAAATGCAAGGTGTACATTTCAGATGTAAGAAAGTTAAAAACTGCTAAATGTAGGCCAGAGAATAAAGATACAACAACATACTCAAGTACTTCAACTCTGCCAAAATAATTTGTAGATTCATCCCATGAGTGTCAGGAAAATAGGACTAGGACCAAAGGTAGAATATCAAAGAAACAGCTTCAACTTAAAATAAGGAATAACTTTATCACCAAAGGAGATGTTTAAAAGTAAGTAGGCTGCCCTGGCAAGGAGTAGTCAGTTCCCCATGACTGAAAGAGACAAACAGAGATTCTTCTTCCAACACTTCTGCCTTGGGCCCACCTCTCCTATTTTAGGAGGAAACCTTTTGCTCTGCCTTCTCTTCTTACCCTTAGATGCTCCACCCTATGGGAGAGGGAGAAAGTCCATGTCATGTTTAGGCAAGGTTCTCTCGAGGCTCCTTCCTTTTCAGAGCTGCCTGCACATGGATCACATCCATTCTCCCCCATTTCTGTCTCCTCTTTGTGGGAATGCTCCCCAGAACAGTTCCTGGTCTTACAGGGGTAGAAAGACTTGTCATTATTTAGCTGTATAGTCTACAACTAAGTGAGTGGGCTCAATCCAGGATATAAGAAACCAGAAACCCACTTTGAACATAAGATTCTGAATCAAATTTGCCTGTATTAGTCAATGTTTGACTCTTATCTAACATTTCTATGTATACCTCAAGTGGATCAAAATTTAAAAGGAAGAGAGATAGTTATTAACTGGCTTCCTTAGGCTCTAACATTCCCTAGAAGGGATTCCAACATGGAATCCAAACAGCATGTTTGGAATGGAAATGTTGTTTGGATAGTCCACTAGCATTCTTCCCAACCTATGATATCAGTTAGATAAAGCAACAAAGGTCACTGACAACAGCTGGTAATTATTGGCACATATTTATACTTCAGAAATAATCTGAGACTTTCACCTGGTGTCAGGCCACTAGAAAATCTAGCACCCTGCTTGTATTAAGAACTGACACTGATAGCCTCAGGCAGCATGGTCTAATGGAATTCACTGTCCCTAAAAGCTGAAAACCTGACTTCTGCTTCACCAAATAATCATATGGCATTTACCATTTAGCCCCTCTGATCCAGTTACTCTTTGTATAAAATAAAATAATAATGATAAAATTTTGCCACAATGTTGGAAAATCTCTTAGTATTTATAAAGTATTCATAATATGCTAAATGCTAAAAAGAACTTTTAACTTTCAAAAGTAGACAGGTTCTTATATTTAAAAAATGACCTGCTACATTCTCAGACCAAAATTAGTAGAAAATATGGGAAAACGTAAGCAACGGGCCTAGAATATTCAAAGCATTCTTGGAAAAGAACAAAGCTTGAGGACTTACACTACCTGACTTCAAAAATAACTATTAAGCTATAGTAACTAAGATAATGTATTGCTAGTATAATAATCAACAAACAAATCAATACAACAGAGTAGGGAGACAAAAAATAGAACCACGACTTTAGTTTTTGACAAAGATAATCTAACGGGGGCAGAAAAGTCACAACAAACGTTGTTATAAAAACTGGTCATTCAGATGCCAGAAAATGAACTTTGACCTCTACTTCACACCAAATACAAATATTAATTTGAAATGGATTATACACTAATCATAAAAGTTAAATAACAAGGCTTTTAGAAGAAAGGGTAGGAGAATATCTCCAATACTTTGAGATAGACAAATGTTTCTTAAACTAACCTTCCCAATAAAAAATGGGCAAGATTGCAACAGATCTTTTCACTATAGAAGAGCTATGAATGACCAATAAGCACATGAAAAAGTGCTCAACATAGTAACCATAGAAGTCTAAATTTAAAATTCACTAACATCTACAAAGATAGCTAAAATGAAAAGAACTGACAGAACCAAGTGTTGACAAGAATGTAGAGCAACTGGAACTCTCACATACTGTCAATGGGAATATAAAAATAGTACAAGCAGTGGTGTGCAGAATCCACCTGGCTCTCAAGATAAAATTACATACATCTCTTCCCATCTCAGCCCTCAATGACTCCACATTGGAAGCTTGAAAATGGCTATGGTGGGAATTACATGATGGAATTGGCAATTTAGCATCTGGTATTGGTGGTGGTGATCATCATTGCCACCACTGCCTCCTCCTCCTCCTCCTCCTCCTCCACCATCTTGGTCTTCTTCTTTTGGAGGTAGTCTGTTGATAAGCATTTACCAACACATCACTGGATATAGCCACTTTGGGACAATTTATGATTATTTCTTATAAAACTACTTACTCTCTGATCCAGGATTTCTGCAGAAAGAATTTTGCAAGAATGTTCATAGCAGCTTTATTCATAATAGCCCAAATCTGAAAAAAACCCAGGCGTCCATCAACATGAGAATGGTAAAACATACCATGGGACAGTTATGCATGAAGTAGTTTTCAGCCATAAAATCAAATGTACTGCTGAACACTCACTAATAAGGATGAATCTCAAAAACATGCTGAGTAAAACAAGCTGCACAAAGAGTATATAGTATTTTATTACATTTGTATGAAGTCATAGAGCAAGCAAAACTAACCTAAAAAACAAAAACAAAAACAAAACAAAACAAAACAAAAAAACAAAAAAGAATAGTAGCTGCCTCTGTGGGTGAAGAGTGGAGGTGGGATTGACTGAGAAGGAACATGAGGGTATCTAGGGGTAATGATAAAGTTCTGTAATTGTTAGGAAATGTGTGTTTTTATCTCCTCAGCATTCATATGTTGAAATCTAATCCCGAATGGGATGTATGAATCCTGAAATGGCCAATCCTTCAAGATGAACCCTGAGTGGCTAACTGGGCCTAAATTCAAAATGGAAGCAAGTGGCCAACCGCTGACTAGATGTCACACACACACTCTGCATTCCTGAGAAAACCACACACTTGTGTAACTTAGGGACCTTCATAGCTGTGTGTTCCTGTTTATGCCACCTGAACCAATAGATGGTGGTGATGGCCCATCTGGAGCAGCTGCTGCAGTGATGCCAGCTGCAGTTGGGGAGGTACAGCCAGGGCTGTTCGCTCCCTGGAGCTGGCAGGGGCCAGGAACAGGTGGGAGCCCCACCATCTACTGAGTTGGTGGGGTGGGAGCCCCATGCTCCTGGGCACAGCTGCAGCTGCCCAGCCACAGCTCCAGACCTGGGCATTTCCATTTTGAATTGCTCTCTCGGGGGGCCCAGGAAGCCCCTGGATCCTGCAGGCTCAGAGGTGCCTGCTCCCACTCCCTGGCCTCTCCCTGCTCCCAGTGCCCATTCTGGTGTGGAGCAAGGTTGTGGCCAGGACCAAGCACTTCACACCCAGCCAGGTGTCCATACACTCAGGGCAGCACTGACATGCCAGCTCCCTGCCACCTTAGCCCCCTCCAGACTTTGGGCACCAATGAGCACGGGAGGGAAGCCAGATGAGGGATGCTAAGGGCAGCTCAGTATAGGCCTGCAGGCACCCCTCAGCAAAAACAGCCAGAGCCCTATGGGCAGCATGTTAACATGAGGAGGCAGCATGTTGACGCGAGGTGGCATACAAGTTCGTGGGCAGAAAGGGATGGGTCCCTGCTAAAACTCCACCTTCTAGACAAGGATGGCCTGAAGCCTGGGGGCCAGGCTGCCAGTTTTGAGTGGAGTCCATGGCCTGGAGTGAAAACGTATGGTGCTTTTTCTAGGACCATGGATTAATCAGCATGCATCAGCTCCTTGTGAGCCCATAAAAACCCTGGACTCAGCCAGGCTTGGACAGATGTAGGGACTACCAGCTACAGGAAGGAGCTACCCACTTTGGGTCTCCTCGACTCTTCAGGACAACCTGCCCACGGAAAGGAGCTACCCACCATGGGTCTCCTCTCTGATGAGAACTGAACAATTGTCGGGAAAACCTATCAGCAGAAAGAAGCTATCCACTTTGGGTCTCCTGAGAGCTGTTCTGTTGCTCAGTGAAGCTCCTCTCTCACCCTCCAGTTATCCACATATCTCATTCTTCCTGGACATGGGACATGAACTCAGGACCTGCCAAATGGCAGGACTGAAAGAGCTGTAACATGAACAGGGCTGAAACACACTCCCCGCTAGCCATGTTGCAGGCAACAACAAGAAGAGAAGAGCTGTGGCCCTTCTGGGAACCCAGACCTTGGTGCTCCCCAGACCAGAACTGTGACATTCTGTAACACTCTCTTTGGGGCTCTGCAGTTCCTGGTGTCTCCAAGCTTTCAGATGCCACCACGGTCTCCTTGTCCAGATGTTGGTGCCTGCAGCAGAAACTACTTGCAATACATCTGGTCCAACTGCAGCATTGCACAGAGCCAGCATCTGTGCTGGCACCTGGAGCTGCCATCCTAGATCTAGCTGGTGCACCTGGCTGTGCACAGTGGCTGGACCCCATGCTCACTCAGTTATACACCCCTTGCTACTACATGCCTGGCTCACCCTTGGCAGGCATAGGATCTGGACCAGTAGTGCAAGCCAAGTGCAGCCTATTGGGCCAAGTGGGTGGAATGAACCCAGCAGGCCCAAGCAAAACTCAGGCAAAGGCAGGCTAGGTGTGGTGGGTCATGCCTGTGATCCCAGCACTTTGGGAGGCCAAAGCAAGTGGATCACTTGAGTTCAGGAGTTCCAAGACGAGCCTGGCCAATATGGTGAAACTCCATCTCTACTAAAAATACAAAAATTAGCTGGGTGTGGTGGTGCGCACCTGTAATCCCAGTTACTTGGGAGGCTGAGGCATGAGACTTGCTTGAACCTGGGAAGTAGAGGTTGCAGTGAGCCAAGATTGCACCACTGCACTCCAGCCGGGGCAACAGAGTGAAATCCTGTCTAAAACAAAAACAAAAAAAAAACCTCAGGCAAAGGCACCACCAGCCACAGAGGTTTCCTGGTGGGAAAGTAAACACCCTAAGGATCCTGTGACATTCCCCCCTGGGAAGTCTCATTTGGCCACCTGAACTTAACCAATAGAATGTTACCTGCCTTCATTCTTAATATCAACCAATCAGAAACTGTTACCTGCATTCGATCTTAATGCCAACCAATCAGAACTAAACAAGTTTGCAGCCCTCATTTGCATAGCCAACCGGAGTGAGAAACTGGGTGGGAACAACTCTTCTCTTTGTTCTCACCTGTCTTTGTTTTGTACTAAAGGCTGCCTCTCCCCAGTTTGTAAACTGCTTGCTGGAATAAAGACTCTTTTTAAAAAAAAATCCTTTCAGTGGTTTCATTAACAGATGGTATTTGGAGGTGGTAATTTGGAAGGTAATTAGGTCATGAGGGTGAAGCACTCATGAATAGGATTAGTGACCTTATAAGAAGAAGGGTAGCTAGTTTTCTCTCTTTGTGTCATTTGAAGATGCAACAGCAATCTGCAGTCTGCAACCAGGAAGTGGGCCCTCACCAGAATCTGACCATGCTCGCACCCTGATCTCAGATTACCAGTCTCCACAATTGTGAGAAATAAATTTCTGTCCTTTATAAGCCTCCTAGTCTATGATACTCTGTTATAGCACCCCAGGCTAAGACTGTAACTTAATAGGAATTTGGGTTAAATGAGTACAGGCATTTGTCCAAGCTCAGCAAAAATACACTTAAGATTTGGGGATTTCACTGCATTACCAGGAAAGAAAAAAATGTAACAAATATTGCTGGGCCCAGTGGCTCACACCTGTAATCCCAGCACTTTGGAAGGCCAAGGCAGGCCGATAACCTGAGGTCGAGAGTTCAAGACCAGCCCGACCAACATAGAGAAACTCCGTCTCTACTAAAAATACAAAATTAGCCGGGCATGGTGGCACATACCTGTAATCCCAGCTACTCGGGAGGCTGAGGTAGGAGAATCGCTTGAACCCAGGAGGCAGAGGTTGTGGTGAGCCAAGATTGCACAATTGCACTCCAGCCTGGGCAACGAGAGCGAAACTCCATCTCAAAAAAAAAAAGGAACAAATACTGAACTCTAAAGATTTTCATGCCTAAATGTTTAGGGAAAATGTACTTGTGTCTGCAATTTACTCTGAAATGTATCAAAAAATACGATGGATTGGTGTGTGGACAGGGAGGTGAGTAGATGACTAAGTACACAATAAAGCAAGTATAGTATAATGCTCATGGCAGATGGATATGAGTGTTCACTATAAAATTATTCAATTTTTCTGTATGTTTGAAAATTTTTATATTAAAATGTTATAGATATGTGGATGTCTCCAAATATTGGAGTAAAAGAAAATTTATAGCTCTTATTTACTGAGTGCTTACCATGGTCAGGTACTATGCTAGATGTTTTATAACCATTATCTAATTTACTCCTCACAGCCACTCTGTGTGTTAGATGCTATTATCATTCCCACTTTATTAGTAATTAAACAAAGGCTTCGGGAAATAAAGTCACTTGCTCAAGGTCACACAGCAAGTAAATGAGGAATGAACTCAGCTCAAACTATCTCAACTATACATTATACAAATTATCTCTCTGTATGGAAAGAACAAAAAGAGAAAAACAGAACACGAATGAAAAAGGAAAGCAATCTCAACTGGTAATCAACTAGAGATTGGAACATTTGATCAGAGTCCTCACATCACCCATCTTTTAATTCTAAACTACGAGCGAGACTGTCTACATAATTTGCAGAGCTTAGTGCAAAATAAACATGGAGTATCCCTTGTTCAAAAATGATCAACTATTTTAAGAAGACAACAGCAGAGCATTAAACCAAGTACAACCTTCTGAGAGCCAGCTCTGTGTGACCACACAGGTCGTGAGCCCATGAAGCAGTCAGTCCCTGAGTGCAAGAATATGAAGCACTCCATGTAATTATGATTACTACAAATTTCTCAGACTATCAAACAACGCTTTCCGTGATAAAATCTTTTTTCTTGTCTCCCTCTCCCGTACTTAGTATTTTTGTACCAAGGAACAAAAAGACAAGCCCGAACCTTGGTGGTCATGACATTTGAATACTGAAGCTGTAGTAAGTCTCCATAAAAGACTTTTTTGTTTTCTTCCCCCAAATCAAGACATATTAGTCATAAATGGTACTGATCTTCCCTTCAAATTGGTTGTCACAGACACAGCTGGGAAATGCTGATAGATCATCCGATGAAGGTAAACAGGTTTCAAAAGAGGCAAGCTTTGTCATTAGTGGAATGAATCAGTTATCCATCATTCCCTTCCAACTCCAAAATTGATCAGGCAGTCACAGAATTTCTCCTGCATTTATGTAGCTGCCTTTCACCCTCAGGATTTCTAACCAAAGATCTTATTTATACTTTAGAAAATGGAGACCATGGCACCAATTGAAAGTGTTCTAAAAAAAAAAATAAAGCTCCCATCTATTTTCAGGCCACAACAATTCAGCAGCAGCTTCGTTGCTTCCTGCCTGGACTGTTGCTGTAATCAGTAATTCTCAGACAGACATAAAACACTGTAGTTTTGCTATGGATAATAGGCTGTTCATCCACTGAAAAGACTTCTATATTTTTTCATGTACTGTACAAAATGCTTCATTTCGACTAGAATCAAAATGACAAATCCTTTTACATCAGAGTTTTGCTGGCTGCCTCAGGAAGCTGAAAAATACTGTCACTAGAGAATAACTGGATGGATTTTAAGAAGCCCAGGATAGGGAAAAGGCACAGGAGACATGATTGCCCTCCCTTTTCATTCTTTACCAGACACTGCAAGGGTTATTCAAATTAAAATGATCAGTCTGTACGCTTTGATAACTCCACATTCAAAATTGATGCCCCAAATTACTAGAATGTAAGATCCCTGTATAAGGAAGGCCACATGAAGATGCAGCATAAGAATGAGTCGTCTTGAGGACTTCCAGGAAGTCCTTCATTTTAAACTGGAGAAGCCACTTGAACTGGGAATAGGGGAAAGACATTCAATATGCTGATTCTCTAGCAATTTCTGGGGCTGCTGCCTCGTTAAAGGCTATAAAAGCCACTTTGCAAAAATGCAGAAAGCCAGCCTGCTTCCACGGTGACTGAGAGCCCCAGCTGTCTTCCGTTTGGAATGTGAAAAACAGTATGCATTTTGAAGTGAAAAGAGATTCTCCTCTCCTTTGCGGACTTTCAACACGCCTGGAAATATGTCGAGAAATTCTGCCTCATAGGGACAGCTAGGTTATTTGAATCAAAATGTGTTTTGTCTTTGTAGGAAATCAGAACAAGGACAGGTAAGATCAGTGTGGATTTTTAATTTGGAGAATTCACCAGCATTAGGGCAACTGCATCCAGCAAAGGAAATCACTAGAATGAAGACTTCGGGTAGACTTCCTGCCGCCTGCGTTTACCACACAGATCAACGTACACAAGCCATGGAGTACGATGCTGGGGAAGTAGCTGAAGTCATGTATATATTTATAGTTCCAAACAAAGCTGACTCCTCCTTCAAATAAAGTGAACAAACGGGTAATTTGTTAGACCTGGACATGTAATAGATAGTGTATCTGAATACAGATATATCCATTTTTCACTACTCTTGTATTTTTTAGACAGTCGATATCTTCGGAAACCACTAATCTTTTTTTTCTTTTTTTTAATTTACTTCTATTGCCATTGTTAACTAACCTGAGCTTGGAGAGAAAGAGAACAGCATGATTTTAACTAGGGTGGGGAAATGTTTATTTTAAAAATAAATATGTTGATCTGTTTCTGTTAAAATATTTCCTTGTTTTTCTTCAAAATGCTAAGTTGGGAAACAGATGAGCTTTGAGGTTAGGTAATCCGTATGGAATCCTGCCTCCATCGGTTAGTAGTTAGCTCCAAACCTCGTTCTTTCCTCTTTCGTAAAGCAGAGGAAATAATACTACCTAATTCATGAGTTGTGAAGATTAAATAAGATAACGTATGTAACACACCAGCACAGGCCTCACACATAAAAAGTGTTAAACACACATTGGTTCCTTCTCCCACTCCCCTCCCCTTCCCCTCATCAAGTCACTGGAATTACTATTTTGGGCGGCCTCCTCTTGCATGCATGCTAATGATTGCCTGAAGGTGGTTTGAGAGCAATTTTAACAATCTCAAGTTATTCTACTTGTTAGTGTAGTTACAGTGAAAAATAAATACAACTTGTTAATCATTCTGGACAGTGTCTGCATTGGAAAAATCACACTGGCAGCTTTGCATAACAAAAGGTTAAACTATGAGCCTCAAAGGGAATAAATAATGCTTGATGATTCAGATCAAAATTCAGTATTTTATACTTTTGCCTTTCAAATGAGTCCAATTGAAGTGCCTGCAATTGCCTTCTACCAACATTTAATCCATATTTCTCTCTAACAGGTAGTAGTAAAATTGCAAGATCTTCCCTCAAAAAATAGTGAAGCCTCATGCCCTGGGACCAGACCACTTGGGTTGCAATCCCAGCTTCTTTACTTAGTAACTGTGTGAACTTGACAAATGTCTGATCCCTTTCAAGAGGTGGTTTCCATAACTTTTAAATGAGGATGAAAATAGCATCACTTTCATCTTACCAAGTTATTGTTAGATAAATTTATAAGCACATATGATAGTATCTGACACAAGAGTAAGGGCTTAAATAACTAATTTTTTTTTCCAATCCAACTAATACATCAGTTGGGATTCTTTCTGGGAATGAGGGCATTGGACGACTCTCTTCAAATAGAATGCTACCACCATTTTCCTGAGAAGGTCAATGTCTCCATCTGTGGCTATACAGCATCCTGGAAAACTCTAGTTAGGAAATGGAGAGGGGGAAGTGGGACTGAAGATATCCACAGATCTGCTCTGTCTTGGGTCTGGAAGGCATACCGCACACATATATACACACACAAATACTTTAGACCACTGCTCCTCATAGAGAAAAGGAATTTAAGGAGTGATTAAGTGACGAACTCAAAATCCATTTCGCTTTCAACTTAAAAAGAAAAGAAAAATAAGAATATCAAGTATTTAAGTTAGCCCCTTTACTAATGATGATTTCCAAAACAGTTAAATGAAAAAGAAGATCTCTTCTGATTTCTAGGTCAAAGTCAGGTGATTTAGCACTGTCCTTCTCAAACGTTATGCATAGGAATCACCTACATTAAAGTGCAATTTCAGATTAAGTAGGTTGGGTGGGCCTTGATATCCTGCATTTCTAACAAGCTCCCAGGCAATGGCAGTAAGATGGCTCCCATGGACCACACTTTGAAGAGCAAGGATTCAGAGACCCAGTCCAACATATTCTGTTAGTAAGGATCAACACTTGCAAATTCGTCTTTCCTAAGAAAAATCAGCCCAATATCCAAAGAAAAATGGCCTGTGCAAACACTTGGCTAGAAAGATTACTAATTTTGGGCTTTTGATGGAGCTACTCCATGGAAAGTAGCTCATTTGGTGAAAATATGCTACTAACAGAGGTCTAGAACTTGACCTTGACTTCATCAGCCATTTATCAGCATAATTCTTTTTTGTTTGTTTGTTTGAGATGGAGTCTCGCTCTGTCACCCAGGCTGGAGTGCAATGGTGCAACCTTGGCTCACTGCAACCTCCATTTCCTGGGTTCAAGTGATTCTCCTGCCTCAGCCTCCTGAGTAGATGGGATTACAGGCATGTGCCACCACCCTTGAATAATTTTTGTATTTTTCATAGAGACAGGGTTTCACCATGTTGGCCAGGCTAGTCTCAAACTCCTGATCTCAGGTGATCCACCCACCTTGGCCTCCCAAAGTGCTGGGATTACAGGCATGAGCCACCACACCCGGCCATCATAGTTCATTTTTAAGACTATTGAGTGACTCCTTTGTGAGGAACACTGTTCTAGGAACTAGGGAGACAGCAAATGATCACAACAAAGTTCTTGCTCTCGTGGAGCTCATAGTCCAGTGAGGGAGGCAATAAGCAAGTAACCAAGCAGATAAACAGCACGCTGGGGGTGATAAATGCTACAGAAAAAAGTAATGCAGAATAAAAGAGATCAGTGTCAGGCCTTGCGTTTGAGATAGGTAGAGTATTTAACAAAAGATGGTCAGAAAAGGCTTCAATCATAAGCTAAACTTTGAGCAGAAACCTTTAGGAAGTGAGGGACAGAGCCATGTGGACATGTTGTAAAAGAGTGCTCAGGCAAACAGCAAGTTCAAAAACTGAGACTGGAAACAAGAAAGCCAGGATGCCTGGAGTATTGTGACTAAGGGGCAGAGAAACAGCAGATGAGGTAACGTTCTGAACCGTGCTGCAGTATTACTTGGAGTTAAAAATCACACCAAAGTGAAAACAGGAACAAATCAAAACTATAATAATCTTTCTAACTTAAGATGAAAATGAACATTTGACATGGGAACACTTATCAGTGGGTTTTAGTTAGAAGTTAATGGTGGACCACCTTCTCTACTAGAAAAACAGGTAAATCAGTGTCCTGATAAGGCATTACAAGAGGAAAAGTAATAAAGTCCTTAACATGAGAATGATAATTCCAAACAGTTACATCATTACTGAGATGCTTTGGAGTATGGGAAAGTAAATGCTTTTGCCATTTGGTCAATGGGTTATCACAAATTAGTTTTTCTATCAAAATTACCTTTCTAATGGATGCACCTGAATAAATGCATACCCATCCAAATGTGAACCTGGAGGATTTTGAACAGAATGCTGCCAAGCCAGGACTTCTGCTGTCAGTTCCAATAAATGCAGATGCATCCCTGAGTGAACATTCAGATATTCATATTGCTTAGATCACACATTCATTGTTCCTGGAATCCATGTTCTCCCAGAGGACTCAAATGAGCACCAATGCAAGCACATCACAAATCACAAATGTATGACAAGCCTGCATGCAATGCTTTTGTACTGTGTTACACTCTCTAAGGAATACCCTGCACCAGCAGGAGGGAGTTAGGGGTGGTCAAGGAGAAGGGAAAGAGCCTGGAGGCACTGTCAGGGCAGGAACAGAACAACTGGCCATAGTTATAGTCAAGCTGTGTATGTACCACGTCAATCATATGGGACCTGAACGTGATTTCAGGAATAATCCCACCACTGGCCAGGCATTCTCCATGGCCTGCTCTGCTCCTCAGCATATCATACTTTTTAAATGAACAAACAAACATACTTTATCTGATTTCCCATCAGAGTTAAAGTAAAACCCAGTCATTTTCATGGGCTACATAGCCTACAAATCCTACTTAACTTCCAGCCACACTGGCCTTCAGGATCTTCCAGAAAACACCATGAACATCCTTTCTCAGGGCCCTCGTAAGATCTGTTCCCACAGCCAGGAAAGCATCCAACAAATATCCACATGCCTCATCCCCTTACTTCATTCAGGTCTCTGCTCAAATGTTGCCTTACCTTCCGAGCCCACCTAAGGGAGCACCCATGTGACTCCATCACCTTACCCTGCATCATGGTTCTTCATGGCACTGTCACAGCCTGACATGACACTGCAATATGCTCATTCATTGCCTGTCTCCCAACTAGGATGTGGCTAGATCTTGTTCTCTTTTATTCACTATGGCACTCTTCAGATCTAGAACCATCAGGCACACATTAGGTACTCAACAAGTATCTGCTGAATAAAAGAATGCATAGATACATTTAATTTTTTAATGTAAATTACAGGAGCTATATTGGCTTTCTTTGAATATTTTACCATAATAGTGGCTATTGGTTTATGCTTATTTTCTAGGCATGCACTTCATTACTAAAGGATATATTTTTCAAGCCAAAAGAATGAGAAAAAAGATGATACAGATATTAGTGCACCAAACAACGCACTGGAGAAAAAAGAAGGAAATAGAGCAGAACAAGGTCCCCCAAGAACACGGCAAAGATAGAGAAGCCTAAATGACGGAATAAATAAGCAATTTGGAGGATCACAGGAGGGACCAGACAAATAAATGCCCTGATTACAAAATTTTTTTTCCAAGTTGGTGCTCAGTGAATACTGAATAAAAAGGATAATGGTAATATACTATAGGTTATACCTGGTGAATCTTCAAACTCTGCATAGCTCAGATCATGAATTGAAAAAAAATTTTTTTTCACAAGGAAGATTACATTACAAATAACAGTTTTAATAACCAATAGTTGGATACTCTTAACATCATAATTTTTCAGAGGACCCTATATTCCAGTTATAGGTGACAATTTTTATTTATTCAATCATAAGCCATAACTTGGGTCATAAACTTGAATGCCCATAGGAGTCAGGCAGGCAATGTAAATGAGGGAAATGGGCAGCGCACAGGCTGGGGCCACCTGGAGGGGGCATGCCATGTCCCTTCCAATGGGATCAGGGCTACTCAGCTCCAGCCAGATAAGCACCCAGGTTGCTGGGAAACCTGGGCTTTCTGGTAAGATCTCTCAATTTTTATTGTTGGCAACTAATTCAAGCATCATATAGAAGTCATGCAAACAAAACACATTTTGAGCCACCATCAGTCTTCAATTTGTAATTTCTGATAAACTACTCAAATATAAAATCCAACTGGAAGGACAGAAACACTATGTCTACTTTCTAATTATCTGACCAAATTCTAGAAGAAATATTTGCTATCTACACAAATCCAGAACTTTATTAGCTTTAAATGAGGGAAACTAAGGAAAATCTGAAATATTCGAGGCAAAAGATAGCCACTTTGTAAATGAAACATTAATAATGAAATGACTTCAATTTTATCCATAGACTATTAAGGTTATATGACTAATAATTTAGTTATCAGGTATTTGTTAAATAACAAGCTTCCAACCAACACACGAAGTACTTAAAAAGAAAAGTATTTGTCTGGCAGATTTACTTTCAAATCTATTACTTTAACTAAAAAACAAGCCTACAACTAACATACAAAACACAGACCATTAGTATTTACAAATTTAACATTTGTGGTTTCAAATGCAAGTGAACCTTAAAGGGCCATGTCTTGCAAAGATCAGTCAGCTTGTTGAGGATGGACTTGGTGAGTGAATCTAGCAACTGCCTAGCACACTAGCAAACTAGCATCTCTCTGCAGCTTTGTTGTTTTCTATTCCTCGTCACATACGCAAAACAATTTTTACTCAATGTCTAAAAGAAGGGCCGGGCATTGTGGTTCCTGCCTGTAATCCTAGCACTTCAGACTGGGAGGCCAAGGCAGGTGGATCACTTGAGCTCAGGAGTTGAAGAGCAGCCTGGGCAACATGGCAAAACCCTGCCTCTACAAAAAAAAAAAAAAAATACAAAAAAATTATCCGGGCATGGGGATGTGCACCTGTACTCCCAACTACTTGGGAGGCTAAGGTGGGAGGATCATCTGAGTCTGGGGAGGTCAAGGCTGCAGTGAGCCATGATTGTGTCACTGCACTCCAGCTTCGGTGACAGAGTAAGACCCTGTCTCAAAATAAAATAAACAAAATACGTTCATTTAATTTTTCAATCATGCTTTACTGCCCTCCATGATCAGATTTAAATGTTATCACAGTAATAGCATATTGGGGGGTTCACAAAACTGTTGGCATATTTTCCTTACTAATGCCAAGGTATGCCTCACCTATTGACATCCAGTGAAAGCAAGCCTTATCTTCACAAAGACTCCCAGTGCCAGGAGGCATCCCCACCCTCCCCAGCTCTGTCTCCACCTAGTTTCACTTGTCTTCCTGCCTGCCTATGAGCCATCTCCACTTGCATTTGTGCCCTGGTTCCTACTCCCCACTGAATCTACTCTCCCACTCATCAAGTCTGACAAAACTCAGCTGTCTCTTTCTTAGCTTCCTAGCTCAGCCTGCAGGCCTGGTGGGATGCTATATCAGTTTGGGTCCAGTTGCAGATGACAGACACTATGATAGCTAGTTTAAGCAAAACAATATTTTATTGCCAGGTATTAAGTGCTTAACACAATCTCTAAAGAAAAAGGCATAAACGAAGCTAAGCTTACAGGAACAGCTCCCATCATCATACATCCTTTCCTGTGATCTAAAAAGCTCCTCTCTCCAATGCTGAAAGTAGAACCACACCTTCTATACCAGGACAGGAAGAACCCTGGAGCCTGCAGGAACCCAGTGAATCAGGAAGTTAAGACCTCACACCTCCCTTCTTGCTCCTCACTGGTGGTTCAAGTCCCTCACTGGTGGTTCTTAAAGGTGCAGTCACCTTATTCTATGTAGTATTTGACTATTGCTCACTCTCATTCTCCTGCCTAAAAGCCTCCCAAGGCCCCATGTGCCTGTTGTAAATCCCTCAGGCAATCATGCACAGCTTCTTTACAATCTCTATGTACCTTCTTGGCCACAGAACACTTTTCAAATCCACAAACATCCCCCCGCTGTGTTGTATCTCCTGCCTTTTCATACTTTATCCCTTGTCTGGAGTGGGCTTTGCTATCTTTCTTCATCCTCCAAACTCCTAGTTATTCCTTCAAAAACTACTTCAAATGCCACTCCTACTGGAAAAGTACCTCAAGCTGACATGGTCAATGCTCCCCTTCACTTTCTTCCCTGCTCTTAGAGCACTGAATACATAGCGTTATACTGGGAATTCGAGACTCCAAGTATTTTCTTACATGTATGACTCCTTTATTTTACTGTGAATGGGAATCATGACTTTTAAAAGCATACCTTTTTAAATCCTAAGTCTTTGGACTAACTCCACATAAAGCTACACTAAATAAATGATCAGTGTAGCAGCCAGGTTTGTGGCATTTCCAATCAGGGAAAAAAAAAAAAAATCCAAATTCCTAAATATATCAAGACAAGCTATTTCTCAGGCACACGTTTTTAAAATTCAGTAAACTTTCAGAATATGCAAATGACAATAAAACTTCCCTTCAGCACATTAGAGTGACAGTTACAAGAAAATGACATAAAACTGCTCCCTGAGGAACCATCTCAAGACAGCATTAGATACTCAGGGTTGTCACTATGAAGGGTACCATCTAAGTCATATCTTTTTTCAGCTTTAATAACAAAGATGGGACAGTCACCAATATTTTTCATTATCATCTTTGCCTTCAGAACTTTATTTGGCCTGGCCCTGAGAGCAGTAAAGAATTTGTTATGAATGTTAAGCATATGACAGCAGAGGGCTACTGGGTTTTAAGCAGATTCATACGAGGATATGGATTTGTAGTCCACGGGGCCCCACCTTCCCCGGGATACCAGTGGAGCTGCTCCATCCCTGAATTTTCCTTTGTGAGAACAGCCCTATCCCAGGTCCTCAACACAGGATGAGCTACTTGCTCAAGTTCCATTCAGTCTCAGAGTCTGTCTCAGATGCTGGGGCCCATCAGAGCTTTTAGAGTCCGTGAGAACCCGGAGGCAGGTGGGAGAAGTCAGGGCACTTCCACACAATTAATGTGGTTGGAGTTTCCTCAGGCACATAGTATTGTAGAGAAGTAAGACAGTCATGTTACTCTGCATACTTATAGGAACAACTCTGGGTCCAATTAATGTCCAAGCAAAGTCCGTTGCCAGTTCTGCAGGGCAGAAAATCATTCATCATCGCCAGTAATAAATTTTCCACTTTCTGGCTTCTGCATGTATTCAGCTAGTCAAGTGTCAGCACAGAGCCCAGAAGTCATAAGCTTTGTGGCTTTCATTGTGACAACTGCATTTCTAAGCCTATGGTTGCAGGCAAGACAACATTTGTAATTGTCTTGTTGGTTCAGGGTAAAACAAATACACATTTAGATCACAACAGATAAATGCTTCCTCTGAATTAATCACACAAGGGAGGCCAGAAAACACACATCTATCAGGGAAATTGAATCTCATAGTGGCAAACCCACAAAGAAAACAGAATTTCTTGAAATAGGAGCAAATGGTAGAATATTAACGGTATCCTTCAAGCGGGAGCTCTTGTTAGGAAACAAGTTCATAAATGGCAGCAAATAGATAAAGCTAACTGAGAATGCCTGAAGGTGAATGGTTGTACGCAGACATGTATGAGGATGTGGATTTGTAGTTCATGGGGCCTCACCTTCCCCAGTCTCAGAGTCGTGTTTCCAGTGAATCCCTCCCACCCCAGCTAGTAAGACCACACTGATTACAGGGCCAGTATAATTTATTTTAAAATTTAACTTTTGCAGGCCCACTGTATGCTTCATATGGAAGACCATGAAACCCACTTCCATATCCTACTAGCAGGAGAGAGAAGCATAAAGCCTCTTGGTGAAAGCTCCTCACTATAGAAGCTGTAAGTAGACTTTTTCCCTTTTCTTCTAACAAATACATTTTCTTCTGCACACACAGTGCTGTTCTGTTCGGAGCAGAGCTGGTTAAGTTCAACTATGGTGCAGAGCGGTGAGAGGATGGAGAAAACAGATTTTGTAACAAAGCAGACTCTATATACAGAATTACTACCTAAACCCAGTACTAGCCCTTATAGTGGAAGGTGAGCAGAATCATCCATTATTAAATAATCTCAGTGTTAGCTGAGCAAGCACATCAAGGGAATCCAGAAGAAGGTACAAAGAGTCCTTTACTTCAAGTTGGAGTCATTTGTCTAACTATACTGAGTAACTTTCCTGGAGGTTAACAGGAATGGGTCTTTCAATTTAGATGCCTTCAGGAATGACCACATATGATGGTCCACAGGGAAAAATTCCCTCTCCTTTGGGTTCTCGTCCCTTCCTTTTACTTTCCTTACTTTCCCTTCTCTTCCTTTCCCCTCTCTATTCTCATAGGTCCAGTTCTCCAGGAAATAGACTCTAAGATGGAGATTTGCATTCAGGAACTTTACAGAGAAGTGCTTGAAGAACCACAGCTGTGAAAGGTAAGAGAAACAGGCCTGGGCAGAAGGAGAAGTTGCCCCTGATTGCAACAGAAGCTTCAGCCAACTCCACAACGAACTACCAAGCCAGGATGGCCTTTCAGTAATGCCTACAATGAGTTCTGGCAGTGCCAACTTGATTAGAGAAGGGTTGTAACCTTGGGCTAAGCAGCTCCCTTCAAGCAAGGGCAACATCTGAGAGAGGACTCAGCTGTGAGCCTTCAGCAGCCAATGCACTCTTAGCAGCTGGAGACTGAGTAATTCAATTCTGAAAGGAAAATCTCAGTGGCCCATCACAGCTCCATTTGCTTTCCTTACTTCTCCCTTCCCTTTCCTTCTCTTCTCTTCTTTTCCCATGACTCAGAGCCCTTACATTCCTCTGATCTCCTTTCCCCAGTGTCCTTGTTCTTATTCCCTTTGGTGTATGAGACAAGTTTGTAATAATTCCAATCCATCTAGCTCCACTAGGATTGGGTAAGCCTGCAAGACAATCAACCTTTCCCAGTGATAATATGTAATTTCTCTTAGCAGATCTGCAGTAAATTTTCAAAAGAAAATTATTCTTTTTACAAGAATGTTCACTCTCACAACTCCCATTCGACACAATATTAGAAGTCCTAGCCAGAGCAATCCGGCAAGAGAAGGAAATAAATGGCATCCAAATACGAAAAGGAAGTCAAACTAGGTCTCTTCATTGACAGTATGATTCTATACCTAAAAAACTCTAACAACTCTGCCAAAAAGCTCCTTGAACTGATAATTGACTTCTGTAAAATTTCGGGTTACAAAAACAATGTACAAAAATCAGCAGCATTTCTATACACCCATAATGTTGAAGCTGAGAGCCAAATCAAGAATGTAATCCCATTTACAAGAGCCACACACACACACAAAATAAATTGTCTAAGAATATATCTAACCAAGGAAGTGAAAGACCTCTATAAAAACTACAAATCACTGCTGAAAGAAATCATAGATGACATAACGGAAAACCATTCTATGCTCATGGACTAGAAGAATCAATATTATTAAAATGTCCCTGCTGCCCAAAGCAATCTACAGATTCAACACTATTCTTACCAAATGACCAGTCATTTTTCAAAGAATTAGAAAAGACTATTCTAAAATTCATATGGAACAAAAAAGAGCCTGAATGGCCAAAGATATTCTAAGCAAAAAGAACAAAACTGGAGGAATCACATTATCTGACTTCAAATTACACCATAAGGTTACAGTAACCAAAACAACATGGTACTGGTACAATAACAGACACATAGACCAATGGAATAGAATACCGAACCCAGAATTAAAGCTACATACCCACACCCATCTGATCTTCAACAACATCAACAAAAATAAGCAATGGAGAAAGAACACCCTATTCCATAAATGGTGCTGGGATAGCTGGCTAGCCATATGCAGGAGAATGAACCTGGACCCCTACCTTTTACCATAAACAAAAATTAGCTCAAGAAGAATTAAAGATTTAAATGTGAAATCTCAAACTGTAAGAATTCTACAAGAAAATAGGAAACACCATTCTGGACATTGGCCTTGGGAAAGAACTTATGACTAATTCTTCAAAAGCAATTGCAACAAAAACAAAAACAAACAAGTGGTACCTAATTAAACTAAAGTGCTTCTGCACAGAAAAAAAAAAAAAAATACCAACAGTATAAACAGAAAACCTACAGAATGGGAGAAAATAGTAGCAAACTATGTATCTGACAAAGATCTAATATCCAGAGCCTATAAGGAACTTAAACAATTCAGCAAGCAAAAAACCACCCCATTAAAAAGTGAACAAAAGACAGGAACAAACACATCTCAATAGAAGACATACAAGCAGCCAACAATCATATGACAAAATGGTCCACATCACTAATCATCAAAGAAATATAAAGCAAAAACACAATGAGAGACCATCTCACACCAGTCAGAATTGCAATTATAAAAAAGTCAAAAAATGAG
Organism: Macaca nemestrina; assembly: GCF_043159975.1. NCBI lineage: Eukaryota > Metazoa > Chordata > Mammalia > Primates > Cercopithecidae > Macaca > Macaca nemestrina. Next base: position 144,666,403 of record NC_092127.1, read on the forward strand.
ATGCTGGTGAGGCTTCAGAGGAAAGAGAATGCTTACACACTACTGGTGAGAATGTAAATCAGTTTATCTACTGTGGAAAGAAGTTTGGAGATTTTTCAAAGAACTTAAAACACAACTACCATTTGGCCCAGCAATCCCATTACTGGGTATATATCCAAAAGAAATTAATCTTTCTACCTAGAAGACAAATGCTCCTCTATGTTCATCACAGCACTATCCACAATGGCAAAGACATGGAATCAACCTAGGTGCCCATCAATGGTAAATTGGATGAAGAAAATGTGGTACATACACACCATGGAATACTATGTAGCCATAGAAGAGAATGAAATCATGTTCTTTACAGCAACTTGGATGCAGTTGGAGGCCATTATCATAAGCAAATTAATGCAGCAACAGAAAACCAAATACTGTATGTTGTCACTTATAAGTGGAAGCTAAACACTAGGTACTCATTGGCATAAAGATGGGAACAATAGACACTGGGGACTACTACAGAGGGGAGAGAGGGGAAGGAGGTAGAAGGGCTGAAAAACTATCCATTGGATACTAAGCTCACTACCTGGCTGAGGGGATAATTTGTAACCCAAACCTCAACACCATCCAATATACCCATGTAACTAACTTGCACATGTACCTAATGAAACTAAAATAAAATTTTCAATTTATTTTAAATTTTTGTTTAATGAAAGTTGTGATTTTTATCTAAAGTCCACACTACCAAATGGGTACCATACCTTACCTTACCCTTAGTATGTGCCATGGCCCCAGTAGGAGTATTAATCTAAAAGTCTCTGCTTCTTCCACCTTAAGACAAGAAACTACATGTTCTCTTTGGATTGCCCTAACTTTGCATGTGACATGATCATGGTTAAAGAAAAATAAATGTTAACACATTAAAGTGTCTTAAGTATCTTAACTGAATCAAAATATGGAAAGTAACAATATTATAACAGGTCTTACATATTAAGCATATGCTAAGCCCTACTGCTGGATACTTGGAATACACTGTATCATCTAATATTTACAATATCCATACAGGATTATATTATCCCCATTTATAAGTAAGAAAACAGAAACTTAGAGAAGCTATGAACTTGCCTGAGATCACACAGGTAGGAAGTGCTAAAGGTTGGATATGGAAGAAATGATTAGCTGTCACTAAAATCCATATATCTCATCCATATGTTCAGTGGTCTCTTTGAGGAAACTGTCCAGTCAAGGACCACATGTTCCTGTCCTCTTTGTCCCTAGGTAGGTCATGTGGCTAGTTCCAGTTATACGAATGTGAACAGAAGTGATATATGTCACTTGGACATTCTTCATGTTCCCTTCTCTGCCTGCCAACCATATGCAGTGGTCTCAAGACCTAGGGGAAGGCACAGCCATGAGACAGGAGCCCAGATCCATGAATCACCAAGTAGAGGAAAGCCACCATCAACCATGAACACTACATTAGACTATTTATATGTGATAACTATACTTTTGTTGTGCAAAGTAACTTTAATTTAGGGGCTTACTTGTTGTAGCACTAGCATTACTCTAATTAGTACAGGGTGAAGCCTGGACTTCCATTTACATAGTCATTTATTCATTCAACTAAACATTATTTGAGTAACCTCTACCAATTAGGTACATACTCAACACTGGGGATGTAAAGATGCACATAACATAGTCGCTTTCTCCTAGAAGTTCACGGCATAGTAAAGAAAAGAGATTATTCACAACACTGTGGAAACACTGAAAGGGAATCACAGGTTCTTCATGGTCTAATTTCTCCCCTGTGTAGACATTCATAGGCTGACATTCATGTGGTAATCTTACTTGTACTTATTTTTCTACATTTATTGCATTAACACAACTTCTTCTCATGTGGATTTTCTGACAGAGAGACCTGTTTAAGAAAAAAGAAAAATCCCTGAAATCAGTTCTGGAGAGGAGTTGGTTAAAATTGAAAGTCAGACAATGTGTTCAGTAATTACCAGTAACTGTCCTAAAAATAATATTTTGAGAGTTGGTTACTTTCATCCTCTGCCTTCAAAAACTGGTTGGTAAAATAAATAAATTAAAAATACATTAAGGATAGGTGCAAGAAAAAGTGGCATTTTTTTCTTTCTTAATCTCACTTTAAATTATACCTTCGTGTCAAAGGGAAAAGTCAAAAAGAACAAAAGAGATAAAAGAAACATGTATATACGCATACATGCATTCCTCACTCCCTCCACCATTTCACCACTACCCCAGTCTCTGAAGCTGACCCAGAATACTCCCTTTTCCGGTTCTAATTGCTTCCACTGGTGGAAAAAACTTTTTTCATCCTCCTATGTCTCATCCATCTTTCCATCTCTATCCATCTCTCCACAACCACTTGCATACCACCCTGCTTATGCTCCAATTATTCCAGCCTATGCTATCTTTCCTTTTTCTTTTCTTTCTTTCTTTCTTTATTTTTATTTATTTTTTTTTTTTTTGGCAATCCTACATTTACCACATAGCTGTGATTAAAAACTTAATTGTTCTCTAAGCATTTTTTTATCTCTGCGTCTTCCAATGCAACTGCAGACTCCTTAAAGACAGAAAACGTGGCCTGATTTTTTTCCCCCTGTGGCTAGAAATGTACTGAGCACATATATAACCAAAAAAGAAATGCCTAATGAGCAACTAACTGCTTAACTGACCCTTCCTGGGTGATCTCATGGGGCCACGGGACAAAGAAGTGTTTTAATAACATGCTGTCTTTAGCAAACTTTTAGCAAAAGGAAACATGACATGGGCTGAAGAAAGAGCACCATGCTGGGCAAGGACTTCATGACTAAAACACCAAAAGCAATGATAACAAAAGCCAAAATAGACAAATGAGATCTAATTAAACTAAAAAGCTTCTGCACAGCAAAAGAAACTACCATCAGAGTGAACAGGCAACCTACAGAATGGGAGAAAATTTTTGCAATCTACTCATTTGACAAAGGGCTAATATCCAGAATCTACAAGGAACTTAAACAAATTTACAAGAAAAAAATCAAACAACCCCATCAAAAAGTGGGTGAAGGATATGAACAAACACTTCTCAAAAGAAGACATTTACGCAGCCAACAGACACATGAAAAAATGCTCATCATCACTGGCCATTAGAGAAATGCAAATCAAAACCACAGTGAGATGCCATCTCACACCAGTTAGAATGGTGATCATTAAAAAGTCAGGAAACGGCCGGGCGCAGTGACTCAAGCCTGTAATCCCAGCACTTTGGGAGGCCGAGATGGGTGGATCACGAGGTCAGGAGATCGAGACCATCCTGGCTAACACGGTGAAACCCCGTCTCTACTAAAAAAAATACAAAAAACTAGCCGGGCGAGGTGGCGGGCGCCTGTAGTCCCAGCTACTCGGGAGGCTGAGGCAGGAGAATGGCGTGAACCCGGGAGGCGGAGCTTGCAGTGAGCTGAGATCCGGCCACTGCACTCCAGCCTGGGCGACAGAGCGAGACTCCTTCTCAAAAAAAAAAAAGTCAACAACAGGTGCTGGAGAGGATGTGGAGAAATAGGAACACTTTTACACTGTTAGTGGGACTATAAACTAGTTCAACCTTTGTGAAAGACAGTGTGGCGATTCCTCAAGGATCTAGAACTAGAAATACCATTTGACCCAGTGATCCCATTACCAGGTATATACCCAAAGGATTACAAATCATGCTGCTATAAAGACACATGCACACGTATGTTTATTACAGCACTATTCACAATAGCAAAGACTTGGAACCAACTCAATGTCTATCAATGATAGACTGCATTAAGAAAATGTAGCACATATACACCATGGAATACTATGCAGCCATAAAAAAGGATGAGTTCATGTCCTTTGTAGGGACATGGATAAAGCTGGAAACCATCATTCTGAGCAAACTATCTCAAGGATAGAAAACCAAACACCACATGTTCTCACTCATAGGTGGGAATTGAACAATGAGAACACTCGGACAGAGGGTGGGGAACATCACACACTGGGGCCTGTCGTGGAGTGGGGAGAGTGGGGAGGGATAGCATTAGGAGAAATCCCTAATGTAAATGACAAGTTAATGGATGCAGCACGCCAACATGGCACATGTATACATATGTAACAAACCTGCATGTATGCACATGTACCCTAGAACTTAAAGTATAATAAATAAATAAACAAACAAACAAGAAAGAGCACCATGCTGATTAATAGCAAAGCAATCTTAGTTCTGCCTCCATTTCAACACCTGTGTGGCCTTGGGTATAGTATTTACATAAACATCTCTGAGCCTCAGTTTCTTAATCTTTAAAAAGGGAATAATAATGGCTTCCTCTTAGAATCAAAACCAGGTTGGCAGAGGAAAGCCCTTCAAAAATTCTATTTTGTTTAAGGGATTTCCTTCTGTATTGAATTAGTGAGTAACAGAATCCAGTCATTCTTGTCCAAAGTAATTCTAATAAGCATCCTAGTAATAAATGACCAAAGAGGGATTACCTCTCGGAAGAAAACAGCACTCCCTTCTAAATCCATGCTTCTCCCAAAAGCAATTGACTAAATAAATGAAGGATGTGATGCATTTAACTGTGTGCCCTTTGCTTTGGCAACCTGATTCTGCAAACTGCTGAAAAGGCACTTCTCTAAGGGAACCAGGAGGGCAGTGGTGGATTGTCTGGTCACAAGCCCAAGCTACGAACAACATAGAGAAGTGTCTCCTACCATCGCGTTGCTGATTAATTGTCCCATATAAGGCAAGTCACGGGGGAAGAGTGAGCTCTTCCAAGATGCAGCAGGGAGGCTACAGAGGCAGGAGAGCCCAGCAGCAGGGGTCTCCTGCTGCTCTGTCAACAAGCTCCAGGCCTCACTGGGGGCCCCAGGCTCCCTCAGAGAGCTTTATTCTTCTGTCAGCTGTGACTCCTCCTCCTCTCATTAATGTATGTCCTGGGGTCTTCTCTTCAGAAGCTGAGGCAGCATTCTTCAAGACAGTTCTCCTAATTGATGGAGGAGCACTGGGAGGTGCACGTTCAAGTAGAAGCAAATGTTGACACGGTGCCTTTCCTCACTCCTCTTCTCAAAAATACACACAAGACCCCTGGGGCACAGTTTCCTTGGATGTACATTAATACTGGCTGCCTCCCTTTTTTTTCTATTCACTATCTCCATGGTCTCTTCATTCACCACAGAGTGAGTTAGTAGCAGAGGCTCCAGGGCACGCCGGCCAAGGACTGAACCCTGGTCCTGTGTAAATTTGGGCAAGTTACTTCATTTTCTGCCTCCTAATCTGTAAAATCAAAGTAACAGCATCTTTCATACAGGGTTATTATGATAATTAAATAACATAATGTATGTAAGGCACTTCCAAGCACAGACCTTGCCATATAAATTAAGTATTCAGTATCCTCAAGTATCCTCTTTGGCCACCTATAATCTTGTTCCTGTTTGTATCAATCCAATAAAACTTCTCTCTCTCAGGAAATACTTCAGTGTCCTCTTCCCATCATAATCCTGCCGTTTGACTCTTTCTCTTATTCCCTCTGTGGCTTTTAACAACAATGTGCCAGTTTACATGACACCAGAATACCGAGCACTCTTTCCACAGGTCGAGATTGTACTTGGGATTTTTGTGCAAAAATTCAGAGTACTACAGATCACTTGGAAAATTCACTACAACCTTCCATTGTATTCTAACCTTGATGCGATCTGAAAGTATAAATTTGTACGCAAATAAGGGAAGAAATCCCCAGTCTATCAATGATGGGGGAAAATAGGCTGCAATGTGATTTTCAGCCATGATCAGTCGCTTCCATTGTTTCCCACCTGTCCTCACAAATTTAAGAAAAAGGCATATTTTCATCAGATTGGTATAACAGCTATCAGCAGATACAAAATTTAATAGGAAAAAAATGTCTTTCTACACAGCAATTTACTTAGTCACCACCAATTATTTCCCATTATAATTAAAGTGATTTTCAGTTTCAGATACCAGATTTTCAGTTTCAAGACAGTAGATACTTCCACTATCTCTCATTTCATTTCATGTCATTTCAAGACAGAGTCTTGCTCTGTTGCCCAGGTTGCAGTAGAGTGGCACGATCATGGCTCTCCATAGCCTCGATCTTCTAGGTGCAAGCGATCCTCCCACCTCAGCCTCCTGAGTAACCGGGATGACAGGTACATACCATCACACCCAGTTAATTTTTAAATTTTTTGTGGAGAAAGGATCTCGCTATGGTGCCCAAGTTGGCCTCAAACTTCTGGGCTCCAGCGATCCTCCTGCCTGGGTTCCCCAAAGTGCTGGAACTTCAGGCAAGAGCTACTGAACCCAGCCCAACCTCTCTCATCTTAAACATCACCCAAACACTTAAGGAAATAAGAATCAGAAATAGAAAGTCAACCTTCATCCATTTTGGAGACAGTTTTAACTGTGAACTAAATCATAAGATGGCAGAAAGCAATAGGGAAGTAGATGGCTCACCAGAGAGGAGCCAGGACACAGCTAAGTGCTTCCAAAGGGAGGCACTGATGAGAAGTGAATTGGAAATGCCCACAGAATCCAGACAGCAGCGAGCACAAGTGCCTCTGAAGGTGGGAAGAGGCTGGGTCTGGCTACTGCTTCCTTAGCCCAGCTGGAGGAGGTATGGATCCAGAATCAGTCACAAGAGGCAGAAGGTCAAGTGGAGGTGAGACATACGAGTGAAAACAGGGAGATGAAATGAAAGTCGGCAGACTGCACAGAATGAACCCCCAGATGATTGGAGGAACCTTCTCTAGCAAAACTGAACCACCTTCAGCCAAAATACTATAGATTCTGATATTTGAAGGTCCCTGCTGAAAAAGCCATGTCATCCTAATGGCCCTACGGTGAAGCCCACAAGTTGAAAAGTCCAATGAATTGACACAAAACTTCCCCTCAGGTTTCCAAAGATTTTCTCTTGAATATGAATAGACAGCCAAGGATTCCAGGCACACGGGGAAAGTCTGCAATATTAAAGTGAGACAAGCGAATCAGTAATTGAGAAAATGAAAGAAACTCACAAGAAACAGATACAATGCAGGAAGAAAAGAAAACTTCAAAGACACTTTAATCAGCAGTCTCAGGAGTTCTGACACTTTTCTCCCCAACAGGCCTAGGGATAGACACACTCTTGGCACCAGTCCCCTCCTGCCTGGAGGATGTATTAGCACATCTACTGGGAAAGGAAAAAAGTAGGTAGTTCAAAAGTAATTTTTTTAAAACTTACATCCATGAAATTAAAACACGATGCTATAAAAAAATTTTAATAAAGTTATTTTAGATATAGTTTTTAAAATAGCACTAAAATTTAAAAATTAAAACAGTAAAAAGGCAGTAAGATTAGGTCAAGGAATTCACCCAGAAAGTAGAACAAAATGACAAAGAGATAGAAAATAGGGCAGCAAACTTAGGAAAGTTAGAGGTTCAATCTAACCATCAGGAGTTCCAGAAAGAGAGAACAGAGAAATCATCGATGGAGAAATTCTGAAATAAACAAACCAAGGACATTTACAGAACTGAAAGACATGAATTTCTGGCTTAAAAGACACAGCAAATGAATGAAATGTAACCCATACTGAGGATAGCATTGTGAAATTCAAGATTATCAGAGATAAAGGGATCTTAAAGGTTTCCAGCAAGGAAAAACAGGTCATAGGCAAAGGATCTGGAATAAGAAAAACATCCATCTTCTTGAAAGCAACATTACAAGCTAGAAGTCAGTGTAGACATGTCTCCAAAATTCTGAGAGAAAATTATTTGCAACCAAGGATTCTCAATTTAGCCAAACTATTAATCAGGTATAAAGGTAGAATAAATACTCTTTTTCAAACACTGAAGTCTCAGAGCATTTACCTCCCATGACTTCTCAGGAAGCTACAGAAGGATGAATACATAAAATAAAATAAAATAAAATAAAATAAAATAAAATAAAATAAAATAAAATGGCATCCCAGACACAAGAGAGAGAAGCAAAGTGAATTAGACAAAGGCCAGTTCTGTAACAGGCCCCAGGAGAACCCAATCTAGGGTGAAAGAGAATAGCTGAAGGGTACAGATGTCTCAAAAAAATGGATATGATAGATTATTTGACAGGTTTTATTATGAGAAAAAATTTAAGACATTTGACAAAGTTGTTGTAGGGCATGGGAAGAGTTGGGCCAGAAATTTGAAGGCAGTGAAGCAGATTTAAAAAATGAACAAGGCAATTATTAAATCCAGGAAAAACAGAAAGTTATAAAATAAAGCTATGTAATCACAGCCTACTATTTGGCTCAGCAATAAATAACATTTATCTAGTAAAAACAAAAAAAAAACCATGAATATGGATGTAACCAAATATTATAAAAATAACTATATTTAAAGGATATAGGAGGTGAGGGGATAGGGTATGAAACTAAAGATTCCAACTTCACAATAAAGGAAGTCATAGAACAAGAAAAGAGCTGTAAGCAGTTCACTACTGTTGGAGAATGGCCTTGAGTTGGGGCAGGGGAGAAGGTGAGTGCTACTTTTGTATGTATGTCTTTTAGTACTTTTTGACTTTTACAACCATGTGCATGCCTCTATGTGATAAATTTTTAAATTTAAGTTAAAAAAGGGATAAAATTACAATACAGTTAACCTTGTACCATTTCTTATCTGCTACTTAAATATGTCTAAACTGTACTGGAGAAATTTTTTAAAACCCTCTCCATTGGAACTAAGCTATGGATTTGTACTAAGCTTATTTCATTTAAAAGATTTAGTTATAAATTATTAATTCCCCCCCTCACCTATCCTTTTACCTACAAATTACCAAAATGCAAAGCTCTTTGCAGCCATCTTTCTTTTTTATATCATTATTATTCACTCATGACTCTAGGTGTTTAGAAGTGACTCTGAATACAGAATGTCTTTAAGACAGAGGATCACAGAAAACACATATGAGATCTCCTTCCTCTTATTCCATTCCCCATTGCTAAATCAGGAAAGAAATGTTACAATTTGTCCAGAACTATCTACCATATGACTGTAAAACTTTCAGCAGTGATGGTTATCATTTTTGTCATACTATCATTAGGATTAATTATACATGCTAAGGGCTGTAATAAAAAAATACCGAGAGCTAGCAATTTGCTAGGTGTCATGGCTAACATGAAGTTAGAAAGGATTCTCCCAAGAATGTATCAGAAGGACAAAAAAGAAGCAAAGGTTAAATCAGGGGTTCTGAACTACTTTTCTCCCCAACATGGCTAAGGAATAGAGCACTCTCCATTGCTCAGAGGCTCACCAGTCACCTCCCCTTACCCAAGGGGGGTATAATGTCCACTCTTCTAGTGGAAGAAGAGAGGTGAGCAGCTTGGAAAAAAAACCCCACAGGTAATTCTAGCAGGCCCTGTGTCCTGCTGCCCCCCACTCATGGATATGTTTCCTCTGCTCCCCTTCCCTCTGCACTCTGCTCCTCTCATCCAACTGAGATACCTCATTTAGGGATCAAATTAAGAAGATATGTGTCACCATGGGGCAGAAGATAAGAGCTCAGAGCAACTTGGACATAGAACATTTTACAACTTGCCTCCACCACCTCATGCCAAGCCTGATGTTGAGACTGCGGAATGATTACAAAAGGAGAGACTGCAGCCTGCAGGAGACAACTTCGGACAGCTGTCCCATCATCAGTCCAGACACAGGACTCCCATTTCCCTTACCAACCCCGGATCCAAGAAGGGATTCAGCACATTCTCACTCTCTCTCTCTCCCTCACCCTTCCCATACCTGCTTCCTATATATACTTGAGTGCTTTGGTTAATGGGTAAAATAGCAATAATAACAGCCAACATTGACTGGACTCTATTACAACTCAACATTTCGTGAAACAAAATTTCACACGTTATTTGAGATTTTGTCCATAATATTTAGATATATAAAGAACATAAACGTAAGGTGGAAGGTTTTCCAACACTTTCGCAGATTCGTGTTCTAGCCTAAGGTAAATCATACACATCTCATGTGACTTTTTGTTTTTTCACCTGGTAAACAAAAAGAGGAAAGGGACACTCAGATCGGTCTCTGGGCCCCCACCCTACAGGCCCCTTCTTACCCTTTACCCTCAATGATTCCATCAGAACAACTCTGACTTTTAGACCACGTTAACTTGCACTGCAAGACTGCATGTGAAACACATTTGAAAATGGCAGGTAAGGCTCCTTCTAATTCCAGCAAGATATTCACTCCAATACTGCCTTGTCAACAGTCACACCTCGGTTTAATGTTTCCAATATGCTGACTACATGGTCTACACATATACGTCTATGTTAGAGATGTCTGTCTGCTCTGATTCCTTAGAATCTAATACAGGGCATTGCCATCTGGGCTGGTTCAACCTTTCTCCACACATTCTACCCCATCTAATTATCCCCACCTCACCCCACAACACACCCTTTGCATTAGTCACTAAAGCACCTGGCATTAGCTCATCATTCCAGGTGATTTCACGTCTGTGTACCTTTGCTGAAGCTGTTTTTTCTACTGAGCATGCCTTCTGTCTACCAATGTCCACTTTGAAAATTCATATTCATCTTTTAATGGTCAACCCAAATACCACCTCCTATATGAAACCTTTTCCGATTTCTCTTGGCAGGATTAATTACTCTTGTTTTTGTACGCTCTACATTAAAACCATCAATTACAAAATATAGTTCACTGCTTATATATCTATTTCCTATGCTACTTTAGATTCAGTGAGTACGTGGGAAGGTTTGTTACATGGGTATATTGCATGATGCTGAGGTTTGAGGTCACCACCTGGGTTCCCATCACCCAGGCAGTGAGAATAGTACCAATAGGTAGTTTTTAGTCCTTGTCCCCTGTCCTCCTCCTCTTCTCCCTTCTACCAGCCCCCAGTGTCTATTGTTCCCATCTTCATGTCCATGAGTACCCAATGTTTAGTTCCCACTTAAAAGTGAGAATATGAAGTATTTCATCTTGTTTCTACTTTAATTCACTTAGGATAATAGTCTCCAGCTTCAAAGCACATTTGTGAGTGATAGTCAAAGTAGTTCTTATTACCAACTCCCTGACTTTTTTATTTTTTAAACAGATAAGGAACCTGAGGCTTGGAGGGGTTATGTATCTGTCTGGTACCAAAAACTTTGTAAGCGATAGAGACACGACACTATGTTTCTTGGTATCTACAGCAGATGCTGTGACTGTCTCACACATCTCTCCTTTATTAGGTCGGTTTATCCATCTCTCAGCAACTTGTGGGTGTTGCTGCTAACAGCTTATAGCTGCACCTTTCTCCAGAGAATTGCCCTCCATGTTAAAGCTTGGGAGATTATATACATTTACCCTAGGGGCCTCCCACAGTGAATGACTGACTGATACAGGGGTACCAAAGCCCAGCCACTTTGGTGACATTCAAGCCCCAAAGTTTCCTGTGCAATCAGGCTGAGACTAGACTTCAGCTGAAACACATCTTTGCTTATCTTGGTTCCCTCCCCATCATATTCCCTCACTTTCTTACAAGTCCTTTCCTCAATAAATGACTTGCACATCCCTGTCTCCATCAAACCTAACCTAGGATAAGAACTATGTTTTATGATTCCAAGTCCAGTGGCTTTCCCACTGCAGAATGTTGTGTGGCTAAGGAAATGAGGAAGATGCTAGATGCTAGTCCCTTTCTTATCAATGCTGGTAACTGATCCAGGATATACATTTTTCCTCTATCTCAGAAAAATCATGTAAACTTACTTCTCAGCCTATCTTGTAGTTACGTCTGTCTCAAATAAGGACAATGATGTTATGCTGTTATATATAAGCTTTTAAGTATTTCAATTAATATACTGTAGTGGGATCATTTTATTTCACATTAGATCATTTGCTAATTACAAAAATGTTATAAATCCAAAGTGTATATTAAAGAAACTCAAAGGTCTATGAAATTAATATCTCATTTTATAGCAGCATGTAAAATAATTCATCATCTCAGAAATAGCTGCCTACAAAATGATATCATTATTACCTTCTAAGTTTTCCCATATTATTCTCTTCTTTCAGGCCTAAAATGAGGTAAATTTTATAAACTGTAACTTTCCAAAAATTCTCATGAAAACCACAGTTCATTCTGTTAGCAAGTATCCCTGGGAAATGATACCTGTATCAGCCAAGGTCCAAGTGGGAAATCAAAAACCACTTTAAATCTAAAACAGAGACTTTAACAACAGAGAATTGGTAGCACAGGCAATGGGAGAGCTGCTGAGAGCCAAACAGGAAAGTGAGGGAGCCCAGAGATTAGCAGCAGCAGAAAGCCACTACCCACCTCCCCAAGGTACAGCATAAAGGCAGGTGGCAGACATGTGGATCACCTAGAGGAAGCTGGGGGCCCTGGCTTCACCTACCCTCAACCTTCCAGAACCTTCCATTGGTTGATTCCTGCCAGAAATCAACTGACAAGGAGGAGCGTGAGAATCAGTCTAACCTGCAAGGTTTGATCCTACTGTTACAGGGGGCAGAGCAAAGGAAAGGCAAGGCAGGCATGTGCAGGCAAACAGGACCAGGATTAGCACATTGCCATGGTGCAATTGCAAGAAAGAGCATTAGAAACAATAAAAGGCCCCCATCTGAGAAGCAGCACACACGTAGAGCTCATTGCCTGGAATTCCAACACCAGAGAACAAAACAAGGGGGAGTCTCGTCTTTGATTTTGCAGCTAATGAAATTATAAATCAAAACCGCAAGGAAAGCCTTCCTACTCAGGTTTGTAGCAGCACTTACATGTATTTCAGGAAACCTCACTAGCATCATTAGGATCAGTTTGAGGAACAGTCTAGGCGGCTTTTCAAAAAAGTGTATTTCCTATCAGGCGAAAGAAAAACTTATCCAGTTTTTTTTGTCACTATGTTCTTTTTCTTGTCAGTTAACCTCTAAGCCCTTCTTTAAAAATATAAATATTTGCTGTGTATCTGCTATGGTAGGTTTATTTAAGGGATTACTGATTTTAAAAATATGTTTCTACATGTTTGGGTGAAAATCATAGTGTGAACACTACATATTATAATTAATGCTTGCAATGATACTCCTCATTAAAATAAAAGAGAGTTGATTCAAGCATCAATCTTTGAAGCAAAATATTAAATTTAGTAGAGAAAAGTCTATTGTGAAAACTGGAAATGTACTCATTAGCATAATGAATCTAATGCTTTTTCAAATTATTCATTTTTACCTGTTTTTATTTCGTAGGTAATATAATCAGAAACTGAAGTATAATTAGAAACTGTGTTATGAACAATCAGGATATGTGGAAAGCAGAAAACTTGAAAAATACAGAAACTGTCATAATCCCACTAGCACAAATACTGTTAGCATATTCATGTTCTAGTCACAAATCATTTATTGACATTCCCAAATGAGCTAAGTCTGGTGCTAGAAAATGCATAGTCTTAATTTTATTTTAAGTCTAAATTGGCTCCCATGGGCCATGGGGAAGCGAAGCAAGAAAAATAACATATTTGCTGCCCTTCCCACCATACTTCAGTGACACAAGAGTCTGGGTCCAAGGAAACCTACCAATTCTGCGGATGCCATATACTGTAAATCAACTGTCTGGTTTCCAATAGAGATTCCTATCTCCAACCAGAATCATACTTCACAAGCTCCCTAAGTAGCATCCTAAGAGGAAGTGATCCCTACAGGAGTGAGAACTAAAGTTCCATTAAAGAACCTTTCTCACCTTCTTACCTTAGTTCTACTGCCTTGTCCTTCAAAATGTTTGACTCTAACAAAATTAGACTTTTACTTCTAAAAGGTGAAAGACCCAAAGGGGTCCCTCAAAACCTAGAATCTGTGTCATATAATTTAGTGTCAAATAATTCCATAATGTTTTACTATTCTATATTTTTACATGCATATTTTTTCTCAATTCGCATCAAGATTGTAAACAAGGTGGCCAAGGTCATGTCTCATATTTCCCTGTTATCTACCGCATCGCCACCCACCAAGCCCCCAGGACATGCTCAACAGATACCTTCGATATGAGTAACTCTGACTTCAAAATAAAACCCAAATTATTGCATACAAATAACAAACGACACTCTGCAACACAATTCACCAGATGTTTACATGGCTTTCTCACTGACTCCACCCAGGCCCATGCTCACATACCAGACCCCCTGAGAGACCTCCTTCGGCTATGTAGCAGAGAATCCCCCACCATTTTCTAGCCCTTACCTTGCTTTCTTTCTCTTCATAATACTATGGCTACCTGCTAGAGTGTTGAACACATTCCCCACTGGAATATGAGATCCACAGGGGCAAAGCCCTCATCTTTCTTATTCACTATCATACTCCATGCCTAGAACTGAACCTGGTTCATAGTGACACTCAAGTAAGCATGGAGCAAATCAGTATGTGAATGAATGAAATTTGTTACTACACATGAAAAACTATATTTTAAAACATAAAAGCAAAGAATTGGCCTAGAAAATATTTAAAATACCATTAAAACCTTTAATTTTTTCTTTAAATTTTATACTTGAAGGCCAAATAAGGACCCCATCAATTAACCATTTTAAAAAGTTCAAATGACACAAAGGCATAAAATAAACTCAGGCAACCTGAAGAGTTTGGGGCATAGTCTGAAAACTTTTCTCTATGTACATACAAACATAATAAATAATAACTAATGGGTAAAAAATTGTAAACATCTAATCCTTTTAAAGGTAACCCTTTGAAACTTAATCTTTTATAAACATCAAGGATTCTAAGTACAAGAATCCTTTATTTTTTAATCTATAAATTTTAAGTATTTATTCTTTGGGTCTCAGTTTCTTCATTATAAAATGAGGATAAATAATAACTCACAGGATTGATATAGAAGATAAATGACAAAATATATCTAAAGTGCTTAGCATAGTGTTTGCACACAGAAAAAACAAAGTAGGTAAAAGATAAAAGCTATGTAAGTGTAGATATCAATGAAAACCCAAGAGGAGGACCTACCCATGAAGTGGAAGTGAAAGATGCTACTTGGAAGTTACAGCACTTGAGATGAGTTTTGAAGGACCACTGGGCATCAGTCAAACTCAGGAACTGGGAGCTGAAGGTCATTTTAGGCTGAAGGAAGAACAACTTCCTCATACAAGAATTTTAGCAGCTGGCATCCTTGGGGAAGGAACCATGTTTGTGGAAAACATCTTAAAGGGCTGCTCTGCAAAGGCAAGGCAAAGCCACAAGGCCATTGTCTGCAAGAAGACTTCAAAAGAAGATGGAAGCTAAATGGCTTGGCATGAAATATAAACCAAAAACTGCAAGTGGGTGAGAGCAGAGAAGAGAGAGAACATAAGGGTGAGAAAACAGAAGACTTAATAGGCAACAGAAGGAAAACCCTGGTAATAATTATTTGAGTCTAGAATCAAGCTCAGTTTTACATATAATTACGAAGTATTTTTGCATACTTTGAATACATAATGAATTTTCCAGGAAGCAAGCTATCATACAAATTTTATAAAGACTGTACTGTGATAGTTTGGAATTTTCCAAGAGTTGATAGCTGTATTCGCATCCTTTTGTTGCCGTTAAGAAATTACCACAAAGGTAGGGGCTTCAAACAGCACAAATTTATTGTCTTATACTTTTAGAGATCAGAAGTCTAAAGTGACCCATTGGGCTGTGGTCCTTCAGGAAGTTTTAAGGATAACCCCTTCTCTTGCCTTTTCTAGCTTCTAGTGGCTGCCAGCATTCACTGGCTCATGGCCCTGGATCACTCTAGCCTCTGTTTCTGTTGCTGTATTTCCTTCTCTGACTCTTAACACTCTTGCCTCTCTCTTACGAGGACCCTTGTGATTACATTTAGCCCACGAGACAATGCAGTATAACCTCCCTATCTGAAGATCCTTAACTTAATCATATCTGAAAAGTACCTTTTGCCATGTAAGGCAATGTATTCACAGGTTCCAATGTTTGGGACATGGACATTTTTGGAGAAACCATTATTCTGTGTACCACAGTCACCCTTTTGGGCAACCACATCATGGAATATAGCGGTACTCATATATTAACCACTCATATTGCTCTGAGTAGCTAATAATAAAACACCTTATCAGACTGCATTATTCACAGTCCCAGCTAAAAAAAGGTAAGAATCCCTGACAGTCTTTTATTTTTCTGGTAGACTCCTGCCCAATAATTGATATTTACTTATTTAATTTCCTCTTATTTTTTCTTGTACTGTTAAGAGAATTTTAAAAATTATTCATAAAGGATATGAACAGACATTTCTGAAAAGAAGACATGCATACAGCCAACAGACACATGAAACAATGCTCGTCATCACTGGCCATCAGAGAAATGCAAATCAAAACCACAATGAGATATCATCTCACACCAGTTAGAATGGCGATTATTAAAAAGTCAGGAAACAACAGGTGCTGGAGAGGATGTGGAGAAACAGGAACACTTTTACACTGTTGGTGGGATTGTAAACTAGTTCAACCATTATGGAAAACAGTATGGTGATTCCTCAAGGATCTAGAACTAGAAGTACCATATGACCCAGCCATCCCATTACTGGGTATATACCCAAAGGATTATAAATCATGCTGCTATAAAGACACATGCACACGTATGTTCACTGTGGCACTATTCACAATAGCAAAGACTTGGAATCAACCCAAATGTCCATCAGTGACAGACTGGATTAACAAAATGTGGCACATATACACCATGGAATACTATGCGGCCATAAAAAAGGATGAGTTTGGGTCCTTTGTAGGGACATGGATGCAGCTGGAAACCATCATTCTCAGCAAACTATCACAAGAACAGAAAACCAAACACCGCATGTTCTCACTCATAGGTGGGAACTGAACAATGAGATCACTTGGACTCGGGAAGGGGAAAATCACACACCAGGGCCCATTATGGGGAGTGGGGAGGGATTGCATTGGGTGTTACACCTGATGTAAATGACGAGTTGATGGGTGCTGACGAGTTGATGGGTGCAGCACACCAACATGGCACAAGTATACATATGTAACAAACCTGCACATTATGCACATGTACCCTAGAACTTAAAGTATAATAATAATAAATAAATAAATAAAATAAAATAAATTATTCGTAAATAGGTTATATTATCCATACAAGTAATAAAAGAGTCATCATTACAAAATGTTAAATATTTACTGCCAAATGGGTTGTTGAGTGTGACAGGACTGAGAATCACTGAGTTAGAGAGCTAAATATTATTTTTAGTGAGCTAAGTGGTGCTAGAAAATCTAGCAAATATATTTTAAATCTGGTTATGGCAGTAACAGTAAGTCTAAAATTGAAGGGAAGTGTTCTACAGGAAATATGCCTGTAAAGTAGACAGACATGCTTCCTCTGTACAGCAAATGTAACAGAACTTCCTTCTTAGCTCTGCATGCCGTCCCTCTCAGACACTGCCCCCTTCTTGGCCAGCCCTCTCCTCCTCACTCTCTGCTTCAGGCCCTGAAGGCATGGAGAAACTGACAGATAATGAAGTACTCCCAGCTGCGGGAGCACCAGACAACTGGGCTCTTTACCATTTCATGAAGCATCATAAAGGAAAAACATGGCTCCGCTGATAAAGGCTCTTATATTAGTATAATGATGGCTAGCGAGGCAGGGGCCAGGGAAAAGGGGGAGGTCAGTGAAAAGACAGGAGGACAGGACACCTCAGATAGGGAAGAGAGAGTCCTGAAAGCAGGGATGGGGCCCACTGGGCTCTTCTGGGTTGCAGTAAACACCTTAGGCTATTTCTATTAATATATGGACTGTCAATTTAAAATAATATTTTTAAATTCAAAATGGATGATTAGGGAAGGACGAGAGAAGAAACACACAGCAAGGAAGCCAGAAAACAAGTTTGAGTGGCCACAGACATACTCCCAGAGCCTGGAAGGTCATTTCAATACAGCTCTAGGATGAGTTATGTGAATTCTCTTCAGCTGCAGGGTGCCCCCATGCCCTCCATTCGGGGCTCACACTTTATGGTGAAACAGTCCCTTCCCCATTGCTCTTGCCTCCACCAACCACAGGTTGTCTGTTCATTGTTTTGGTCTTTAGACTCCGGTCTCACTCTGTGTCTATGTATTTCCTGATTCTCTCTCGTTCCTTCTCTCCCGTATCCTTCTCCTCTCTCTCCTCCCTAACACTGCACTGAACAGAAGGCATGAAGTACAAGAAAACCAACAGGCCACATCTTCCCACTGAATTAATTCAGCTCCCCAGAGCCAGTTTATGTATGGCTGCGCTGAGGTCATGAACCTCGTAGGGACCATCGGGATAGTGCAGTCATGTTGGCATCCAATGAGCATGACGATCTAACTGTGGGCTGAGTCAGCCAAGCAGTACTAGACTTTACAGTAAATGGACACGGGTAGGTTCTGGAGTCAAGCTGCTTGGATCCTGGTTCTGTCAATTATTAGCTGTTACCTTGGACAACTTACTCAATATCTTTCAACCTCAGTTTTTTTCAGCTGTAAAATGGGGAGGATGGGAAATAATAGAATTTATTAATAAATTATTTGTGGTGATAACTAAGATTGTTGGCACCCTCTTAAATTCTGTGCCTGCCTCACTCACCTTACCTTAGACCTGCACCTGGTCATGGTTCTGGAGGTTCTGAACCCATCAGTACAGGCAGTAGCCCCCCAGCATCCTACCATTTGCATTTTAAAGTTCAGATTTTCCTTGTTCCTTCTTCCTTTTGTGAATATATTAATATTTCTCCCTCCTATTTAATCCCTACATTGGTTGTTTCAGGATTGGGTATTGATGTTTGAGAATATTTTTTGGCCTGAAAGATTCATGTTTCAAATAATATATGAACTTGGACCAATGTAATTATGTAGGAAGCCAGCATATTCATATGTTAACACCTATCCTTAATTTCATTTTAATAGAAAATGATTCTTAGCTTAAATAGGATGTAGAACTGTCATTCTGTAAGTCTAGGGACTCATAGGAAAAAAAGATTGTATGAAACGGAATTATCATTTATTAAAAAGTATAAATGTCATAATGCATTGCAAGAAAAGAAGTTTAAAACAAAGAATATTTGTTCAAATTAATTTTGTTGGAGCCTAACATGTTTCAAAGAAACTCTGAACTGTAATTAATGAATTCGCTAAATACAATGTGTTTGCAAGACAGCCCAGGGTTGAGCTCCGCTAAAATGTAAGGACTTCAAACTCCTCAAGAAAATAGTAGCATAATATCCCACAGATTAGAAGTCAAAGACTTCAGTGCTAGTAGGGGCCAGGAAGGCAGTAAGAGGCATGAGCTGAAGAGTATCAGGAATACAACAGGGAAAGGTGAGGACTGTGATTAACTGCAGGTGCCTTGCCCTGTTTAGAGTGGGCAGAGGCCTTCCCCACGGTTGATCATTGGCATTTGGAAATCCACACTAACTTTCCAGATACTCCAATTTTTCAAAACAAGTCAGAAAGCCAAGTATCTATGTGAAAACACTCACATTTAAAAATATTGGCTCAGTATTTTTTAAAATCACTCAAATGGGCAAAATAAAACATAATTGAATTGTGAATTTTTTTTGAGGTAGGGTCTCAGTCTGTCAGCTAGGCTAGAGTGCAGTGGCATGATCATAGCTTACTGTAACCTCTAACTCTTGGGCTCAAGCAATCCTCCCACTTCGGCCTCTCAAGTAGTTAGGACTATAGGTGGGCCACCATGGCTAACTAATTTTTTAAATTTTGTTGTAGAAATGGGGTCTTGGCCGGGCGCTGTGGCTCAAGCCTGTAATCCCAGCACTTTGGGAGGCCGAGACGGGCGGATCACGAGGTCAGGAGATCGAGACTATCCTGGCGAACACGGTGAAACCCCGTCTCTACTAAAAAAATACAAAAAACTAGCCGGGCGAGGTGGCGGGCGCCTGTAGTCCCAGCTACACAGGAGGCTGAGGCAGGAGAATGGCGTAAACCCGGGAGGCGGAGCTTGCAGTGAGCTGAGATCCGGCCACTGCGCTCCAGCCCCGGCGACAGAGCGAGACTCCGTCTCAAAAAAAAAAAAAAAAAAAAAAAGAAATGGGGTCTTGCTGTGTTGCCCAGGCTAATCTCAAACTCCTGGCCTCAAGCAATCTTACCACCTTGGACACCTAAAGTGCTAGGATTACAAATGTGAGCCATCGCACCTGGCCTGATTTTCTAATCTCTGCACAGAGAATGATATTTGTTATAAGAAGTGGGAGGATTGAGATGGATTTTCATTCTTTATTTCTTAAATCTTACCTTGAGCATTTCTGAAGAATTGAAGATTTTAATTTATTTATGAAAACTTTTGTTTTAGTTAACCTAAAATAAAGGCTACCTAGAGACACAAAACCAAAATGTTGACCTCATAACAGTCTGACCAGCTTTTCTGAGTTGTGCCATGAGTTTTCCAGTTGGTAGTCCCTTCAAGAAGGGAAGAAATTACATCACATCTGGGTGACTTTACAGCTCCTTTCCAACATTTCCCAGCAAAACCTCACCTAGGCCCCACCTCTGAGAGTGATCGTCATTCTGAAACACTGGGTTTAACTCACAGGCTAGAAATGCACTCTAGAGGATGAGCTTGAATAAACCTACTGAAACTTAGGAAACCAAAGGGGAACTGGGAATGGACCAAGTTTAATATTTAACAAGATGAGCTGTACTCTGAGACACTATTATTTTTCCTTTGCTACAGAAATACAAGGTGAATGCTTTGAGCAATCCAGCTTGGGCCTTACTTCCCACACAATTTACAAGAATACACCTGCTCTTTGCTGAAGAGGGCTCCTAAAGTCACTGGCCTACACCATTCCTGAAGCCCAGTCTTCCGAGTTTGAGATGCTTGACTGTAACTTAAGCAAATCTGAACACACAGTCTATCTTTGGGATGTCTCAGGATATTTGAAAATTAAGGGAGAGAAGATGGGAATGAAGGAGACCCTTGACCAGAGCCAGTGGGATATGGGGGGAGTACAGACCTTGGTAAGACTTAGGTTGCTCTCCACCAAGGCAAGGGAAGAGAAAAAGGATAAGATAAAAAGTGAAATGACTTCAATTCCCATTTAACAAATGCCATCACATTAAAAAAAATCTATGGCACATTGGACCCCATAAATATATACAATTATTATCTGTCAATTAAAAACAAATTTTTTATACAATCCATGATATACTCTCAAAGCCTCAGACCCAGGTTCATATTCTCCAAACGCTATTCAATAGAACAGAAGTTCAAGAAGAGTAAAAGCACTGGAGAGCCTGTCCCCTGGAGCTCATAGTGATAGAATTTGACCTACATTGCTAAAATGCCAAGTTTGTCCTTCTGGGTCTTTTTATGGATAAAATTCAGAGAAGAGATGACTATAAAAGTTAGTGTCAGTGTGTCTAACACGTAGCCTTTGATCACTTGAATAATACTTGTCCCAAACAATTCCCTCTATCTAGAAAAGTTAATTAGTACTTTTTAATTAATCAAAATATTAAAATGTTAATTCAGCATTTTTTCTGGAAAAGAAAAATAGAAATAACAGACTCTCCTAAAATCCCTATTGTTGTGAGTCTGTAGAGAGGATCTCTAACTTTTAAATTCAGCTTGCTTGTTTTGTCACTTTTATTAGGGAGCATCTTCCAAAAAGCCACTGGCAACTTTCACAGGCCACAGAAAGATAACATTGGATTAAAGATAATACACGCTCTACTCTTGGGAGCCTGATTCCCTTTCCATCTCCTGTCAGGATCTTCAAGGGTAATTGTCACTACCAGAAAGCAGTGACTTTTATTTTCCCTCAAGGTAGATTCAGTGTTCGGACCCTCATAGTGATATAAAAGGCCCAGTAAGAACTGCATGGCAGGACTGGAATTTGATTCTTGGGTGCTGTAAACTCATCCTCTGGTTTCTTCTTCTTGACTTGTCCAAGTCTAGTTGCTACATTAAAAACTTCCTGCATGGGCCAGGTGCAGTGGCTCACGCCTGTAATCCCAACACTTTAGGAGGCCGAGGTGGGTGGATCACGAGGTCAAGAGATCAAGACCATCCTGGCCAACATTGGTGAAACTCTGTCTCTACTAAAAATAAAAATAAAAATAAATTTAGCTGGGCATGGTGGGGGGCACCTGTAGTCCCAGCTACTCAGGAAGCTGAGGCAGGACAATCACTTGAATCCAGGAGGCGGAGGGTGTAGTGAGCCGAGATCACACCACTGCACTCCAGCCTGGCAACAGAGCAAGACTCTGCCTCAAAAAATTAAAAAAAAAAAAAAAACCTTCCCTGCATTACTGTTAGAGAGCATCTCACTCTTTCTGACATTCCTCCAAGGGGACGTAGATCATTCTTGGGGACTCTGGAGACCTAGTGCAG
Source organism: Macaca nemestrina (assembly GCF_043159975.1). Classification (NCBI taxonomy): domain Eukaryota; kingdom Metazoa; phylum Chordata; class Mammalia; order Primates; family Cercopithecidae; genus Macaca; species Macaca nemestrina. Next base: position 144,688,757 of record NC_092127.1, read on the forward strand.
GAAACACATGGCCAAAACCAAGGAAGCACAAGTGAGGAAACACAAAAATTGGAGCAGATACTTGAGGGAAATGGAGCAAAGGCTCTGAGTCATTTTTGGGAAAAAAAGATAAATAAAAATTGATTCAGTAACTGTGTTCCTTCATTTTACCCAAATGAGTTGAAAACACATCCACACAAAACCCTGCACATAGATGTTTATAGCCAAAACTTGAAAGACACCGAGATGTCCTTCAGCAGGTAAATGAATAAATAAACATGATACATCCAGAAAACAGAACATTATTCAGTGCTAAAAACAAATGAGCCATCAAACCATGAAACTACATGGAGGAAATTTAAATGCATATTACTAAACAAAAGATGCCAACCTGAAAAGGCTACACACCGCATTATTCCAACTATGTGATATTCTGGAACAGACCAAACAATGGAGAGAGCTGGGTGCGCTGGCTCAAACCTGTGATGTCAGCATTTTGGGAGGCCGAGGCAGGCGGATCATTTGAGGTCTGGAATTCGAGACCAGCCTGGCCATCGTGGTGAAACCCTGCCTCTATTAAAAATACACAAATTAGACAGGCATGGTGGCAGGCGCCTATAATGCCAGCTACTCAGGAGGCTGAGCAGGAGAATCGCTTGAACCCGGGACGTGGAGGTTGCGGTGAGCCAGAATCATGCCACCGCACTCCAGCCTGAGTGATAGAGCAAGACTCCATCTCAAAGGAAAAAAAAAATGGAGACACTAGAAAGATCAGTGGTTGTCAGGAATCGGGGGGATTAGTAAGCAGAGCACAAGAGTATTTCAGGCAGTGAAACTATTCTGTTCAATACTACAATATTGAATACATACATGTCATTATACCTTTATCAAAACCCATAGAATAGTCACCAAGGGCGAACCCAAATGTAAACTACTATGGACTCTGGGTGATAAAGAAGCATCAACATAACTACATTGATAATAACAAATGTACCACTCTGGTGCAGGATGCTGAAAGTGAAGGAGGTTTCGAATGAGGGCAAGGGAGGGGAGACTGAGTGGAGAGCTTAGAAGGGCAAAAGAACACTGCTAATGGAGCATCAGAATCGAATGAGAAAACAAGAATAACACAAGAAATGTTCAAGAGCCTTTTTTAGTCTTTAGCGAGAAAAATTAAAAGCTACTTTTCCAGGGGCCTGAGACTAACATTAGGCACCACCACTGTTCATGGCATGGTTTGCTCTCCTGGAAAGGGGGGGCACAGGGTGTTCTTATCAATATTTATGAAACTCTCAGACACTAGATGCAAAAGAGAATGAAGTTGGGAAAATTACAAATATTAACAAAATACAACTTCTGTTTGGAGGAGAGTTTGTGGTTGAGTGGGAATGAGGGACACTACACTCATAAGTGAGGAGGTTCATGGGGAATGGGGGTTGGAGGAAGATCAAGGACTGAATACAAAAGTGCCAGCCTCAGTGCTCCAAACTGGAGTACTGGCTGCCTACCAATGACATGCATTGTGACCCTAGGTCATCTAACCAATTAATGTTTCCTGCTGAATTAATCTTGAAGGTAAACAATGTAATTTTAAGAGCAAAGATGAGGTCTTTCTACCAACCAAAACATGTACCCTACTTGCTAACATGTACCCTTCTGCTACCTATTAAAATGCAAATACCCTTAAGAGATATTAGACTTGAATTCATATAAATCAAGTGTAACTTACTGTGAGTTTATTTATCTGATCTGAGAAGATTGTTTGATAGGAAAAAGGATATAGTAAACTCAAATTCACAGAACACCATGGCATGGTGAAATGTTTGGCTGGGGGACTGAGGATATTTAAAACACTCTATTAACTACAGGCTTTAGTAAATCAATTTTCTTTCTGAAAAAAAAAAATGGAATGAAAACACTGAAGTCATGGTCCATGAAAGAAAAAATTGATAAGCTGGACTTCATTAAAATTAAAATTTTCTCCTCTGTAAAAGACACTGTCAAAAGAATCCAAAGACAAGCCACAGACAGGAAAGAAAATATCTGCAAAAGAAATATTTGATAAAGAACTATTATCCAAAATACGCAAAGAACTCTCAAAGCTCCACAATGAGAAAGAAAACAACCAGATTAAAAAATTGTCCAAAGACTTTAGTTGACACCTCACCAAAAAAGATATACATATGGCAAATAATCATATGAAAAGATATCACGTTATCAGGCAAATGCAAATTAAAACAATTAGATACCACAATATGCCTATCAAAATGACCAAAATCTAGAACACTGATAACACCAAATGCTAGCAAGGATGTGGAATCATAAGAACTTTCATTGCTGATGAGAATACAAAAGACAGTTTGGCAGTTTCTTACAAAACTAAACATACTCTTACCATAGAAGCCAGCAATCACACTCCTTGGTATTTACCAAAAAAGGGTTGAAAACTTATGTCCATCCAATAGGAATGCTTATAGCAGCTTTGTTCATAATTGCCAAAACTTGAAAGCAACCAAGATGTCCTTCAGTGAACGAATGGATAAACTGTGGTACATCCGGACAATGAAATATTATTCAGTGCTGAAAGGTTCAGAGCTATCAAGCCATGAAAAGACATGGAAGAAACTTCAATGCATTATTACTAAGTGAAAGAAGGCAATCTGAGAAAGCTACATACTGTATCATTCCAACTATGTGACATTCTGGGAAAAGCAAACTATGAAGACTGAAAAGATCAGTGGTTGTCAGTCGTGGGGGGAGAAAGGGATGAAAGGCAGAGTACAGAGGATTTTGAGGACAATGAAACTATTCTATATAATACTGTAATGATATACTTCATTCATTATGCACTTGTCAAAACCCATATAGTGTAATGTACCAAGTTATATAGATTGGATGTTGTCCCCTTTAAATCCCATGTTGAATTGTAATCCCCAATGTTGGAGGGGGGCCTGGTGGGAGGCTACTGAATCATGAGGCCAGATTTCTCATGAATGGTTAAGCCCCATCACATTCGTACTGTTCTCGTGATAGTGAGTTCTCACAAGAACTAGCTGTTGAAAAGTGTGTGACACCTTCCCCCTTGCTCTCTCTTGCTCCTGCTGTCACCATGTGACATGCCTGATCCACTTCGCCTTCTGCCAAGCTCCCTAAGACCTCCCCAGAAGTCAAGCAGAAGCCAGCACCATGCTTGTACAGCCTGCAAAACCATGAGCCAATTAAACCCTTTTTCTTTATAAATTATCCAGTCTCAGGTATTTCTTCATAGCAACACAAGAATGACCTAACACATCAAGAATGAATCTTAATGTAAGGTAAGGTCTTTGAGTGATAATGATGTGTCCATGCAGGCCCATCAGTTGTAATAAACGTATCACTCTGGTGGGAGATATTGACAATGCAGGAGGCTATGCATGGTAAGGGGCAGAGGGTATTCAGGAAATATGTGTACCTTCCACTCAATTTTGCTGTGAACCTAAAACTGCTCTTAAAAATGAAGTATAATCTGAAAAAAAAATTTTAATGAAAACAATACAGCCACTGAATGTTTGTAAAGCAACCAGAGCATTGACTGCATACTATTTTACTATTGTTATTACTCTTGAAAAGATACTTAGGGAGCAGTGAGTAGATTTTATGGAATGGAGACAAAAGTCTTCTATTTCTCTCAGCACAGTTCACTGAAGTTCTACATTAGGGAAACAATATTCATGTGCAAGTTTTGGTCCTGTATTCATTTACTATCCTCTGATTCTCTTGAGCCACAGGGATCAAGGACAGGTTTTGGGTATTTCCGTGTCCTACAAAATATATCTCCATGAAACCTAACCTTTTTAATTTTTCCAGAATTTCCAGAAAAAACTACAAGATCTTGACCACATGACTATGGCCTTGGAATTTGCTCATGAGGATCTTGGACATCAACACTAGAACTTGCTGGCCTCTAAGGCCAGCTTCCCCTTAATGTTCTGACTGAAGTACCACACAAAGCTCTTCCCTTAGTTCATTTAGGGCTACTCAGGCAGTTGGCACTTTTAAACAAAAGAAAGTAAACAGAGAGGGGGAATAAACCATTTTTAAGAAGGTTGACTTATATAAAAGAGGTTCCTGATCTTATCACAGTTACCTACTACCAGGACTCTAAGGTCTTGGCTGTCCTAGACCCTGTCTCCCAAGCTATCAACCACGTTAGAGCAAAAAGGCCCATTAAGCATCATGGTATCCAGCCTGGACCCTTTAACTCTCACATCCCTGCATGCAAACTTCTTACCACCTACCACCAGGGGCCCAAGAGCTTTCCAGTGTGCCTGGCCTCTCAGCCTTTCCCATTAATTCCCTGTGTCTAGTTTGACACTTGTCTCTTCCCCAGTTAATGAATGACTGTCCTTCAGGAGAGGCAGCTGCCCTCCCCTCATACCTCCCTACACCCATTAATCTCCCTTGGACACAGGTCAACTCGGTAGTAGGCCTAATAGATATTTTACCCACAAGATAGCATTACATCTATGTAGCAAGACACACACACATAACACACCTGCCAAGATGAAAAAGAGTGAGGGAGAATGTGCAGCTGAGATGTTGCATCATACTCACTACTAAATTGTAAGAAACAGACTTGAAAGCCGGGTCCATCTATCAGTGTTTATATAACCCTTGATGGCCAGCACAGCATTCAGTATAATTAGCCACCAATAAATAATTGTTGCATTAAATAAAGATTGAATAAGTTTAATGATTTCTCCCACTGCTTAAAATCTGAAGTGAAAGATCAGTTCTGTGCTCTGACATAGGCCCTGATAAATTTTCAGTTTTTAAGGACATCCTCAATAAAGCCTCCGCTGATCAAGCTCCAGGATGAACTTTTCTCTGCTGTTTACTTTCCAACACAGAAAACTTTAAAATATGCAAAGTTGGAGAAATAATAATCAATTAAATAAACAACTCACTGGCAATGGAACCACTCCAGGGCAAACGCAATATAGATACTTTTAAAACTACACATAAAGTCACCAAGGCAAAATGAACTTCTCATACTTAAAACAAGAAAAATATATTTAGCAAGAATTAGTATTTACTGAGAACCTACTATGTGCCAAGAAGTATGATCGGCACATATCTTATATTGTTTTGTTTAACCCTTATGACATCCCTACACATTAAGAAGTATTATCTCCATTTTAAAAAGGACTCAGAAAAGTATTTCTGTCCATAGTCACTTGTTTAAGGGGTTAAAAGCATAAACTTTTGGATCCAGACTGACTAGGTTTAAATTCTGCCTCTGCCTCTTCCTAGCTGTGTGTGTCTGGACAAACATAGCTTAATATATTTGTACCTTGGTTTCTTCATCTGAAAAATGGAGCTAATGATTGTGCCAGTTACTAAATTATCATCGCTCATCTCCAAGCCCACCTTTCTATAATCTGCTTTGTGATGCTTGGGGCTGGAACTCTGAGAACCATATTTCTGCTGAGTCAGCTGCTTCTTGTAACATCTGACAGTAGGGGCGCTAGCAAGAGGGGCAGAGCCGGAGGAGGAACATAGAACTTGCTCCTTCCTTTGCACTTCCTATGAAGTTCGCTTCGGCAATACCATCCTCTTTTCCCTGCTACAGAGTCACTGAGTCAGTTTGCAGTTTTTCCAGAATCAGCCTCATTATGTGCCCCTCAGGGACACTGGCACCTGCCCCCTCCTCAGAGGTCTGAATTTCAGCTCTGTGGGGCCCTTCCAAGTGTCTAGGAGGTGTTAGTAATCCCAGCTCTTTACTTTGCTCCCTCAGCCCTGGAGACGGCAGCTGCTCCCTGGAATTGCCTGCTACCTACCTGATACCTTACAGCTCTCTTTCAACCCTTCTTTTTACCCTTTTCATTACCTTGTTAAAACATGACAACCGATTAACCAGTTATATTCCCTTCTCCAATAATTGGTGTGGTATTCTCCTGACAAGCCCTGAGAAACAAGAACACCTGCCTCATTAGGTCACTGAGACTATTAAATGAGTTCATCGTAAAATGCTAGTATTGTACCTGGAGCATAGGGCTTGCCATATCAATGTTAGCTCTTTTTATGTGGTAAGTATTGGAGCTGGGTGGGAACCTGGGTCTGTCCATCTTCCCGACCAACATAATGTTTCTTTAACAAAAACAGCGACTGTTGACACAGGCACGGGCTTAGTGCTTCCACATATGTTGCTTCTTTTAATCCTCTTCAGCACCTCTTAGATGCTCTGAATTTTTGCAGTGTTTTTTTCTCTGACAATTGGCATCAAGAAAGGTGTTCTGAGTTACTGTGTCCATTATTCTGAAAGGCTAGGCAAGTACTGCCATCAGTGTAAACTTCTACACTGGAAGAATATGTAAATATGAACCTCTCTAAAGTTAAACATGAACTTCTCTGAACTTGTCCTATGTATCGCCAGGAATTAACATAATTTAAGTGTGTATGCGTGTATTCATGTGCGTTTGAAAATTAATATTTTGAAATTTCAAGTTTTCAATTGTTTGAATTTCTAAACTATCAATAAAATATAGAACCTCAAAATTATTAAAAGGCTCTTTTACACCAGGTAGTGGGATATAAGTGTTTTCACATATATTATCTCATTTTCTCCTTAACATATACTACCCTAGTGGGTATGATCATCTTCTCTACACAAATATGTTCAAGATCACATAGCAAAGTGGCAGAACCAAGAATTGAAACCAATTCTTTCTGACTCTCAGAGCTTGTGTTTTAACCAATTCATCACAGGTCATGAGTGAGGGTCAGTCTCCACAAGAAATGTTGAGAGAATAAAGTTTAGTAAAAATATGAACTGAGATAGGAACAAATTCCTTCACTGTGAAGTGCTTAGAAAATAAAAGAGCTGAATATAGTATGGTATCTTCTGACCTTGCTTTCAGAATTGCTTGTAAGTCATGGGAAAATTCTCTGGTTCTGTCACTGGGTTTCAAGAATCTCCCTCAAATTACATTTCATTTCAAGGATCCCTTTCCAATTTCAGTTTTGCTATTATGAAGGCAAAGCAAATGAGAATAAGAACTACTTTGTTTCTGGGTATGCCCTGGCTGTCCAAAGACAAGTCATTCTCTTCAGGAGGGGGAAAAAAAAAAAAAAAAAGCACCCACCCAAAATAAGTATTTTTTAAAGCAACAATATAGAAGAAAAAACATACCTTTTGCTTGGTGCTTGATTTCAGGCCAACTCGGGAATGACTTTTAGACTAAAGGAAAAAATGAGAAAGAAATCTATGAAAAACACAGTATAGTAGTACAATGTATTTTGAAGTCATTTCTTCTTATAGAAGGTATAAGTTTTAAGTTAAAATCCTTTCCCCTAAACTTCCTTCATAGCATCTAGAAATCTAAGACTAGAAACACAGCACAGACTCCAGTGTTGAAATTTGAAATTTATATACTACTTAAGTACTAGAGCTGAGAATGCAAAGACGGACCTACACTTTGGCAATGCCTTGTTCATCTTTACCAGGTCAGCATCTTTTCTTAGAGGACGCTGGCAGAAACCAAAAACTGCAGCATATAAAGAAATGCCCGCAGCTCTAATAAAGGAAAGGGAAAAAAGGAAGAAAGTGAGTGAAAGGAGAGGTAAGAAAGAAAAAAGAGAAGGAAAGGAAGGAAACAAATGTCCTATAAATTGGAACACAACAAAACAGGCAGAATGAAGAAAAGAATATGCTTATGGGAAGATTTCCAAGTGCGCTTCTATAGGGCAGATTTTAATCTGTTAAACAAATTTTCATTACATTGAAAAAAGCTCTCAAAAACATTAGTTCTTATACAGGGCTTCTTTTTCTTCCAGTTTGTTCATGATTATCTAAACTGATCTGGGCTTAGCAAAGGTAAACCAGGCATTAAGCCATGCATGAGAATATTTTGATATGGAACATTATTATGATTTTTCTCCCAATGAGAAAAAAGCAAGTAAAGCTTACTATATTTAGTATTCACATGGTGAATATATTTTTCTTTAAACATACTATGAATCAAAGTTAACTCTAAATCATTTGCTGCAACATAGCTAGAAAAATGTCTTCCTAAGTAAGCAGTCCTCAAACTTTTTAGTCTCAAAGTCCATTTATAGTTTTTAAAAGTATTGAAGTTGCCAAAAAGCTTTTGTTTTTATGGGTTATATCTACTAATATTCACCTTATTAGAAATTGGAGTTGAGAAATTTTTAAACATGTATTTATTAATTCATCTTAAAATAGCAAGAATAAGTTCACTACATGTTAAAAAAACATATTTGATGTACACACCAAAACAGAAAAAAATAGTGAGAGGACATTTACATTTTTGCAAATTTATTTAATGTTTAGCTTAAAAAGAAGATAGCTAGATTCGCATAACTGCTTTTGATTTCATCTATCTTGATAGGTTTTTGCTTTCAATAAATGAAGAAAATCCAGCCTCACTCAGATATGAGGTTGGAAAAGGAAAGAGTATTTGTAATGATCCTTTCAGAAAATTGTGGATATTCTTCTCTGATAATATGCCAAAACTTAGCAAGTGGTAATTTCTTAAGGGTTAAGTTGCAATATACAATCTGCATGAACATCATACCATAACATTTTATACTCTGTTACATTAAAATGTGTTGGTCTATCTTACAGTTTGAATAGATCTTTTGTAGCATCTTGTATTGGTCATTTTGAAAACACTGGTTCAGTGAGTTATGTAGAATTCCCATATGTTGACCCATTTCATTATATAATATCCCCAAAATCACATTTCGTTAATAACGAATCTCACTGAAAAAATCTTCAACTGCTTATAAGCTATTAAGCTCATAGTAACAGATACAAGCTTTCTAAAATTCTAATATTCTCTTGAAAGCTTGAATTTTATCACAGGCAACAAATACCATCAGTTGCTTCCTTGAAGTAATACACTTACTTCATTCATTTTTGCAAACATATCTGCCAGCCACCTGAATCTAAATAATCATAGTTCATCTCTTGTTCTTTCAAGATAAAATGGTCTTTTATGAAAAAAGAGACTATTTCAGCTCACAATTCAATTGCACAGTGCTCTTCCTCAAAACAGCCACTGAAACTTTGAATGGAGCAAAAGTGCTATATGCATACTTTTCATTTTATCACACAGAATACTAAAGCGATGTGTACTCGAGGGTTAAGATTTAACAAACTTAATAATTTTTAGTATTTCATCAAGGGCATTCTTAAGTGAAACAGACATTTTTTTCTGCAGTGCAAATGCACAGTGGTGAAATTATAAAGATTACTATACAGTTTGGTCCTACTGCGTTAAGTCATGCTAAAGCTCCAACAGTTTTAGCCACTATTGCTTCTACACAATCAGTGCAAATGTCACCCAATAAAAAAGGCAAAGAATATCTTCTTAATATTATTACAAGAGTTTTTACTTCTGAGATTCCCTTTGAGAACTGCCACCCTTAGTCATTATATAACAGTTGAGCCTAAAGCAAAGAAACAAACCTTATGAGGAACAGGGCCAATGAAAAGCAAGTTGTCATTGTCCCTACTTCCCTTCTGCTGCCTTAGACAAGAGAGACCAATAGAGAGGCCAATCAGTAGTAGATGTCCTTCGAATGAACAGAGCCAGGATGGGGAAAGAAACTTGAGATGAAATCAAGTGTTCATCTTTCACTTATTCGCATCATGTTTTGAGATCTAGACTGTTATGAGATGAATTATTTCCCACTAAAATTTATATGTTGAAATTCTAACCCAGTACCTTCGAATGGGATTGTATTTGGAAATACAGGCTTTTGAGATAAATAAGGTAAGATTAGGTCATACAGACAGGCCCTAATCCAATATGACTGGCATCCTTATAAGAAGAGGAGATTAAGACACAAACAATACCCATACGCAGAGGAAAGACCACATGAAGACAAAGATATCCATCTACAAGCCACGGACAGAGGCCTCCAGATGAAATCAACCCTGCTGACAGCTTAATCTTGGAGTTCTAGTCTCTCTCAGAACTGTGAGAAAATACATTTCTGTTATTTAAGCCACCCAACCTGTGGTATTTTATTATGGAAGCCCTAGAAAACTAATACAAATCTACTCCAAAGAAGAAGTCAAAAATCCAGAAAACGGAGATCCAGCAAAACAAAGCCCTGAATCAAAATGGACCATTATCATCACATTCGTTGTCAACCATGTAAATTCTGAGAAAGACAGTCTGGATCAATTCTTCTCAAACTCTAGAGTTCATAAAGATCAGTTAGGGAGCTGTTAACCATTCCATTTTCCCAACTCCAACTCCAAAAATTCCAAGTAAGAAGATGTAGGTGTAGGATATCTCCCTGGAATGTGCATTTTAACAAGCAGCCCAGAGAACTGAAATAGATATATGGTCTACAAAGAACAATTTGAGAACCACTCACCTACCAAGGATAGTGGTAACTTGGGCTAGGAGAAGTGAAACAGGGTAAATGTTGGCAAATTATTCACACTAGCCCAAAAGCAGATCTACAATAGTTCTTTAACATCTCCAATTAAAAAAAAAAAAAAAAAAGCCCACAAACTGTGTATTTATATTTTTTAGAAAATTGACTGGGTTTCTATACCATATTAAATCCCACAAACATCCATGAATATGGCCTTTGTATACAACTCAAAGTCATGACAGTCAACATGACTTAAAGGAAAAGCCCTCAATTTCTATAGGGAATTAAAAGTCAATTCAATTCTAAAGAAATGTCTTTTTCGTTTGACATTAAATGAGCTCTTGGGTCTTGACAGAATGGAGGGTGGGCTTAATAAAGATCATCTGCATTACACATACTATGCTATGGAGTGGGTCTCCTATTTACAATCCAGTGGCCTTCTAAAAATTTCTTTCACAAGTTAGGTGTTAAAGATTAGAGTTTACTTTCCCTATAGAGATCATTTTATAGGCTATACCACAAAGGCTTATTTAATCACTAATATAACTGAAATGCTATGCAATTGCAATAAAAAGCAGTAAACTACCACACTAATGACAATTAAAGAAAGTAGAAAATAATAAAAATCAATTAAGAACCTGTTTTACTTTTTCCATATATCTTGAATAATAGTGTAAAATAAAATGTATATTTAATTTGAAGAAGATGAAGACCAAGGTAGAAATTCTGGAATTCTGAAGAGGCCTTTACAGAAATTTCAAGACATGCTATTCACAGCTAATGTGACCGATGCCCCTCACCCTTCCCTCCCAAGTGGGTAGTTTTGCTTTTCTCAGTTCAAATGCATCACCAGCATTGCTCTGATCTTTAGCATCTATGAACAGGGTCACTCAGGACTCCTAGTGGTAAGGAGGAGCAAGGTAACTAAAGGCTATTAGATGGCTTCCTGAGGCAGGCACACTGGCCCAGGTCAGCTCCCACCAAAGATGGACTATTGCCTATTTTCACCTGTCTCCTAGCTTGGAAAACGCAGAAATGGGGAGAAAATGAAAAGGAAAAAAACTTGCTTTTCTCAAAAAATTGAGTAAAAATTCAAAAAGAAAGGAAAGATAAGGCAATGAAAGCTATTCTACATGAATAATTATCTCAAAAGAAAGAAGGAAAGTCATGGAGAAGAGGTAAGTAGGTCAGAAATGTGCCTAAGTCAGACTTTAGCTGGCATTAGAGTCCAAGAACCCCAAGATTGCTCTCTGGAGTTAATGAATGGCAAGAAGGAAAGGAGAGCAGAGCAGAATAGCTTGCCAGTGGGGAAGGTAGGGGAGGAGTTGTTATGTTGTAACTGGTACCACATATACAGGAAACATTCGCAGATCAGGTATACAGCCTGATCTGGTATATCAGCCAATACAAGAGCTAGTCTTAGTTGGAAAGAAGAAACTTTACAGCACATTCTGAGTAACTTCGTGCATGGGCTCAGTGGGCCACCTGGTGGGGCAGCAGTTTATAATGGCTTCCACAGCTAGGGCATTGCTGCTAGGTCTTGCCTTTGTGCAGCCAAAATCAGATGACAGCACTGTTGTCCTCTTCACAGATGCAGCCCGCTATACTCTTGTTGGTGATGGAGGAAACTAAATTAGGGTCTTCCTTGGTGCCTGAAACTGCCTTTGGGGGTAATACACTATATAGGTCCAGTCCCTTCCCTGCAACCATCATGACCTGCATCTCCAATCCAGTCGTCAGCTCATCATCAATAGGAACACCACCTCCAGATGCCATGGAGCACGCCACAGCCACCCCTTTGGGACCACAGGCCCTCAGGGCCTGCACAGCCAGTGCTCCAGCTCCATGAAGTAACCTTGAAACCATCACGCCTGCAACTTGGGGAATGTCTATATAATGTTTTATTGTAGACTTCAACACATTTAAATAAAAATAGCCTACCTAACAAGCCTAACCTTGACTCCCACATACACACACATACTCAAAAGAGACAGGAGCAGCAGCAGAAAACCTTATAAAAGAAATCCCTGATTTCCTTCTATAATTGAATAACAAACTGTCTGGAATTTTGACCTTAACTTTTATAAGTAAGTGTTAGTTAAAATAGTGTGTTCTCTAAAGTTACTCTAGAGTTCAAAACAGCAAGGGTTGAATGTGATTGTTTTCCAGGTCTATTTATGAAAATGAGTGTTCTGACATCTAAGCCTGCAGTTGTGACTGAGTACAACGCATGCAGGACTTTAATGGAAACCAAAAGGGAATTTAAGTGGCCTCTCCCAGCAAATACTATGCATTTTCCCCACCCATGATAGTACTCACATCGAGAAAGGGGTCTGCATTTATGATCCCTCTGCTATTTTTAGCTGAATTACGAAATGATTCAGGTTGCTCTACCAACATTAGAGAATTCAATTTAAACCCCAAGATGAAACAGACAAGGGAGCACTCTTAAACATGGGCTTTGGTCTAAGCGCCCTTAAATGAACACTGCAGGGTAATGTAACGAGATCACTCTGTAAATGGGGTGATTAGCAACCCAATAACTCATGGGAGTAATAACCTGTTTGGAAGACAAGGGACACCTCTGAGCTGACATGACATTAAGAAAGTCTCCCACTTCACATCCATGTGTTGCCTGTTTTCTGGAATGACACACAAGAAGAAATGGCTAAAATAGAAAGTTCAGAAACAAGAGTGTTTGTCACTTCACAATTTGCAGGATGCTAACAACGCAGTCAAGACTGACTACACAGTCTTGACAGAAGATACTCCTCTGATTTGGGAGTTGGTTTTCAATCCAATCTTCTTTAAAAGAAATCATGAAGACAGTTTAAATTCAAAAGGCCCATGACACTCTGAACTGCAATTCTTTTAGAATGTAGGACCACCACCTCCTCGTCCACACTAGGGAAACGGCAAGTACCTGACTTCCCAACAGAAATGTAAGGAGTCCTTCCTTTTAGAGGAATATCTGTACAAACACTTAGGACAAAACTCCTCTCTGGGCATTCTGGGCTGCTGTCAGGCCCTTCTAGATTCTCTTTTTCCAATTTTTTTTCTCTTCCCACATCTGGGGTAACTGGAGAGCTGTGGGCCCAATCCCGTCCGTGGGAGATGACTGGAGAGTTACAATCCAGGGGGCCGTAGTGGGTCAGCATCAGTTGCTGCCAGGCATCTGTTGTTATTGTTTGCCCTGCATCCATTCCCTTCTTTCTGGTAATAGCACTGTATCACTGCAACAGTCAGGAACCCAGCAGGAAACACGGGGCTCTCTGGAGAGAGTTTAATCAAGCATAGTTGTACAGAGGTGCAGACAGGCTTAATGAAACCAATAAGAGATGGGGAGGCACCCCAGGTTAACAAAAGTAGGAAGTGATTATCATCACTAACCCCACACAGGCAATCTCTGAGAGAGCTTTAGCCACAGGAGAAAGTACTACAGGGGCACAGTGGCTGCCAGTATGCAGCCCAGCGGGCAAGGAGCTGGAGGATTCTCTCCTGTAACCCTCCTATCACCTGCTGCCAGTGTCCATTGGACAAACCAAAGTGGAAGGCAGAGGACAAGGGAGTTACGGTCTGTAGTTCATCTACTGATGGACACTTGAGTTGCTTCCAAAACCTACTATTCTTAACCACCACACTAACTCATCTCCCAGATGCCTTTCCGCCTACTGTCTACATTTACACCCTCTTCCAGGACTGCCTCAAGACTGCTTGGGTGCTGTGGTCTGCCTACTTGCCTTGTTCTTTCTTCCCACTGCTAGCTAATGCCTCCACCTGGCCCACCCTTAACACCTGCCTAGTCTTGGGGTGGGGACAGGAGGGCTTTAGTTCTAGGCTCCCGTTTCTCCCTGTCTTCCCTGGTTGCCTTCACTCCTGCATGCCAGCCCTATCATGAACCACGTTAGCAACAAAGAGCAGGGTTTCTAAGGAGTGGTACTCCAAGCATACAAATTACTTAGGAGATGAATCCTTCTATCTCTTTTGAACATCCCTCTCAGGCATGTCACTGAAGCTAGGAAGCTCCTATTTCTATTAATAAACTTACAGTACAGAGGGGAAGAAGGAGCTATGCTCAAAATAAAACAATGAACTCAGTACATGAACAAGTCCAAGACAAATGACTATAATGTATTCTGGATTCGTATGTCTCTAAGGCTAATTAATGTAAGAAAGTTTAATAGTGAGCGTTCTCTGAAAACACAATGTCACAAAGTAAGTGTTAATAAAGGTCAGATATTTTCACATGATAAACTCCAAATCAAGGGTTATGTCTTAGAGGTCTTTACTACTCTCTGAAGATACACAATAGGCATTTATTTATTCATTCCACAAATGTTTGCAAGTTTCTACTCTAAAATAGGTAATAGATAAGTGGAGGGGATACAAGGGTAAGCCAGGCAGATACAGCTCTGTCCTCAGAAAGCCAACTAAGCCAGCTATAACTACAGTGTAATGGGCCTATTGATGTCTGTAATGAAGCAGTTATAAAACTAACAAAAATCCAGATGGAGGAGCTTCTTTTCCAGCTTACAAGTGCTTTTTAGCTAGAGAAAAAGACATGAAGCCTGGGAGGCAGACATTTTATTTGCCACCACAGAAATAGAAAGATGATTAAAATTGCTTAAAAACCATTTAGAAATACACTCCCACCACATCCCACTCCCCATCTTACATTCTTAAAAGAGCTGCATTTTTTTCTCTCTCTCTTTCGGTTCTGAGATCTTGTCCTCCTTTGCACCTCCTTCCAATAATACATGAAGAATGACACAGCCCTGAAGTGTCAGAAGTGGTGACACGGAAGTCCCATGAGGCCATTTCCTCTTCTCTCCTCTTTCTAGAGTTCACAGGGAACCAAAACACACATATGCACACAGAGAACTCTCAAAGCCAATCAGTCTGAAGGTCTACACGTTCATTTACACTCCATGCATCCCCACATTCTTACAAGTAACCGTGGAACCCGATATATGCCGGTTGCCGTTGGGGACCCAGTGCTGGACAGGGTCAGCATGAGTACTGTAGATCTTCACGTGCAATGAAGCCATCACTAAGCCCTTTCTGAGCCCCACGTATGTAAAGTATACCCCCTCCAGAGTTTGATAAATCTTCGGTTGGTTTTTTTCACACTGGACTGTGGTTTGATTTTTATACTTAATTACTTAATCTATTTGGTATTTATTTTACTAGATTCTCCCCATCTCCCCACCCCCAAAAGGCTAACTGGACATCCTAACAATATCTATAGAAAAACTCTGCCCTTTGCCTCTGTTTTGTGTTCTCTCTGGAATAATATAATTATTTTTTATGTGAAGGGACCATGATTTAAAAAAAAAAAAAAATACTTCTCAATGCCTTTCCTTTCACTGTAATCCAGTTTCTTGCCCTGTTGTGTTTGGGAAGGAAAGCATATTAAAGCTTTTTTCCACCATTACCTCAAATGAAGACTCAGATCAAAATGAGATTGTTTACAGGCAATTTTTACATTTGCATGATAGTATAATACAAAACATGCACGCATAGATAAAACAACAAAAGAAAAATATTTTTTAATTTGTGAATGAGTACTAAAATATTTTAATAATTGTAGCTTTTTAAAGGCTAAATAAAGTAGCCTCTCACAATATGCTTTTTGAGAATTTCCTTTGTAAATTCTATTTATTTTTTCGGATAAATTATTCCCCATCCCAATCAGATTTTAATTGCTATGGTATTAAGCCTATAAATCACTGCAATTTGGGGAAATGTCTACATGATCTAATCTTTCCATCTGGGAGATATTTACTTTTAATGAACTCGGACAATTATGCTTCCCAAAGTTGCCCTTCAATTCCAGAATCCCTGACCACAGCCATCCTAACCTGTCTCCATGAATAGCATCCTCACAAACACACTGCACAGTGACAGAGCCTCAGCATAAAAATGTGCCCCCCAAGTCCTCTCGATCATTGACCAACATGTATTAAGACTCTACATAAAGTTTGCTGCTGAAAATACAGCTCTGCCCTCAAGAGCCTTATAATTTAGTTGAACAGGTGTGTAATATGCCCAGAATGAAAAATAACCATAAAAGGTAGCATTTATTAAATATCAAATGTGCCATACCTATAGGAAGTAAAGTGATGAGGACTGAGACCATTGATTAGAAGAAGATACAAGTGTGAGTAGAACTTGAGGAGGCCTCAAACAGTAGAGGCCTGTTTAGGAAGGAAAAGATAAGAGCCCAACACAATGTCAGACACAAAGGTAGTCAATAACTGCTAAATAAACAATGAGGGGCTTGCCAGTCAGAGACAATGTCATGGACAAAGACACAGTGGGAAGAATAAATGCATATGTTGTCCCTAGGGAATAACAAGTTGACCAGTCTCTCCAAAGGTTATGGAAAACTGGCAGAAGAGGTGGACGAACTAGTCTAGTTTCAAACTGTTGAGAGCTCATAGGATATACTCTCATCTAAATATTCTATTAGAGACTCACAATTCTCTACATTTGTTGTTAGTGTTCAATTCAATTCCATAAGCACTTACTGAACACTATACACCCCAGACATTGTATACTCAGGATGTCAAAATGGGTAAAACATTCTCTCTGTACTCAAGGATCTTCTAGTTGAACAGTCAAACATGTAAGCAAATAGTCAAACATATAAGCAAACAGTCGTCAATCGGCGTGGCAGGTATAACAGAAATACAACCGCATAGAATATGGGAGCACAAAGGGAGAAGGTGCAGGAAGGCTTCTGGGAGGTGGCAGTACAAGGCTGAATTCTGGAGGATGAACAGGAGTTGTTAAGTACCAGGGAGGTGGACGGGTCTCCCAGGAAGACATAATGAAAAGGCATGAGAGAAGATGAGTCCCAGGACTGCACATGGTTAAGTAGCCCATGAGGGTCAGTGGTTGGGTACATATGACCACAGAAATAGGTAGGGGTCTGGCTACTATTCAGAGGAGCCACTGAAGACTTTAACATGGAAGGAATGATGCAATCAGATTTGTTTTTGGAAAGAAAACTCTAGCAGGATTAAAGAGGTCTGAAGGAGGAATTGGAAGAATCTGTAGTGTTTGAGTCATATTGCTTTTTTTTATTGCCAGCAATAGTAGCAATGTGGGGTTTCACCCTACTGCAAGTACCTTAATTCTTTTCCCAGCACTGACGCTAACAGTAATGCACCTTGGAAAAGGCATTTCTCCTCTGTGGCTCTAAGTTTCCTCACTGCAAAATGAAGACACTGTACTAGATGACCTCTAAGCTCCAGATGGCAATAATTCTTCAGGTCTTCTTATTTATCCTCAAGGAAAAACTGAGTATGTAGAAAGGCAGGTGGAGTTTCAATCTTTACTTGGATTTCCATTGAAGGTAAACAATTTAAATGAGCATGCTACCAAATTTATCAAAGATTTTATTCTTTTAACTTTTATCTAAGTTGTAGAGAGGCTTAAAAGTCCCAGAAAGTTGTGCTTTATGTACCGCATGTGCTTGCATAGACTTTAAATTAAACTGCATTTATGAAAACTCTGTGAGCTTTTTGGATTAAATACTATATTTCAGTCCTAAGAATTACGCCAAGTGCACAGAGAGCACCCAGAGGAACATTCACACTCTCTGATTGCTTATGAAACCTCCCAGCCCTAGCTCAGCCCAGTTTTATTAAAATTTCTATTAGTGCAGCTCAGTTATGATTAAATATTCTTCCTACTTTTTCAAGAAGAAAAGAATGCTGCTAACACTTGATAGCTTGTGTCAACTGGGGACATGCATCACAGGGATAAATTAAATCCATAAATAATCCAGAACCTTAATTTAAGCCAAGAGCTTCAATCTCCGTCCTCAACCAACCTTTTCTAAAAGCTGTTAACAAAGTATTCAAATCGCCTTAAATAAGGCTCCTTTGTACAGGGTCAGCTCTAGGTGAAATTGGGAGATGGCTCCTTGCTACCCTCCATCCCCAGGACCCCCACTGCCTACTTGCTCCGTATCCCACTCATAACTATCTTCTAAGTGTCAACTTGCAGTTTTCTTCTTATTTTACCACTTTGCAGCTTGTGACATCGTTAACCACTCCTAGTTTCCTGAATGTCTACCCTTGGCCTCCATAGCTACTCTCCCCTGGGTCTCTTCCTACCTTGTCAATCACGCTATTTTGGACTATCTCTTATGTCAGTTCCTCCCCTACCCACCCTGCTACAGTTTGTTTTTTCTCTGCATGGTCTTCCTGAGAGATATCATTCACACCCATGGTGATGTCACATAAATATAGCCCTGTATGACCTCTTTTTAAACATATATTAAATGCTCGGCAAATTCCTGTGAAATTGAATTGAACAACAACAACAAAAAACCGTTATGTGCTTCTAATGTGAAATTTAAGTAAGACTGTACAGGGAATGTGTCTCTGCCTAGTTCATCTCCCCCATGTCTCTGTCTCTCACACACCTTTCCTCCATTACTGCATGAATTCCTGTCCACCTTCTGCTGCCCTATGATCAATAAGCAGCTTCCACCCTAACTTTGCAGACCGCATCTCAGCGGAAGCCCGGCTCCCACCTACTTCATGCGCCAGACACAGCAGTTGTCTGATAGGCTGTGGCTTATAGGTCCAACGTAAGCTTTACTAATTTCTTCATCCCCTTCTCAACCCCAATTCACCTTCCAAAACCCACTTCCAATGTCAGGGCTCCTGTGAAGTATTATCCAGCTCTCTCTTTCTAGTCAAGCAGAATTGTTCAACCTCCACTAGACTCTGAAAATGCACTTTAAATAAACCAATCTGTCATAGCATTGAGCAAACTGAAAAATAGTTGATGGTGAAATGGTCCATCTCCTGAACTAGATTGCAAACTCCCTAAAAGTGGGGACCATATTCCATTCCATTTTGTATCTCGTGACTAGCACAGTGCCCGACACATGGGGATCGTATCACTGCATTTATGTAAAGGGTTTTGACTAGACAAAAAGAGTGGGTACTTAAGGATAATGAAGGCAGGCTTTAAGTTGGGGCCCTTATCTTTCTTTTTTGCTTTTATTTCTTTTTTCTTTCACTTAATAACAAACATTGTTCAAAAAGTGTGGAAACTAATCCCATTTCTCATTCCACAAGCAAATATATATTATACCAGTCTAAACAGGGACACTTGCAATTTAAAAAATAAGGTAATGGATAGCCTCTGTATTATTTATAAATGACTAAAATATAAGAAACACAAAGTTCCAAATATAACACTGAACTCACCTATAAAGAAACACACAGAAATTTCATAAAACATATGCTATATAAAGGTAAGGTACCATTATTTTTCTACTTGATAGGTTGTCAATGTTGAACACTGATTTGAAATTATAAAAACAAATGCTTGATGACTATCTTTGGTGCAAGCTCCTTACCCAAGGAGGGGACCCTTATCGTATGAACTGTCACTGAAAGCTGACTTCCCATTACCAACAACAATATCTTGTGGAATCAACTACATAAAAACAACAAGACGAAGAGAAGTGATCAATGACAACATTACACAATACCAGTACAAGCATGCTTGATATTACGTCTGTGAAAATTTTTGTAAAACAAATCTGGTTTTCCAGTTGACTCACATTTTGCCTTAAGAGAAGTTTATCTTAGTTTCTGATTGCTCTCCAATTGACAGCCAATTAAAGTGGCTTCTAACTCTTTATATGTATATTCCTTTTCTCTTCAGTCACTTCAAAATAATTTGTGATATACAAATGTGTACTTTAATAACTATTTAAAAATTCTACAGTGAATCTTTTCCTTAAAATGCAAGATCCTTTGAAATATAAATATTGGCTAGAGAATGCATCTATTTAACAGAACCTGGAGCAGTTATTATCTACTGCTAAGGTTTCCACTACAGATGCAAGAAAAAAGTGTCCTCGAGCTTTCTGATTGTGACGGCCAAAACTGAATGGGGGAATACGGGGAAGAAACAGAATTTTGCAACTCAAAAATAACCTTGTAAACAGTGAAGAGTCTGCTTTCCTCCAAAGAAGAATCTAAAATTTGAGTTTAAAACATTAGTTGGAGAATTTAATATGAGTAGCAAAAAACAGACCCTATGTTTTCTTAAAATGTTAGAAGACATAAAGGCTATGGCCACTATTTCCATGCTTTCACTACCTTAGTCCTTCCTTCCAACTTTCAAGATAATGGAAAGAAACACACAGAAATCCTAGACTTTAAAAGTATCTAGTAAAAGCCACTCTATTCTTTACAAGAGGATCTTTTCCTAAGTCAGAGTAGTCCCTATTACTTCACAAGAAAGTCTTAGAGACCAAGAAGTAAAATAAATTCCTCTTACTGTGAAGTATATCCCTTCCACACTACCTACTCTGTTATAGAACTTCAAATTGGATTTCTCCAATCATAAGTCTCAGTGTCAAGAGACCTCCACTCCTACTCAAAAGGCAATTTCTGAGAGTCTGGTGTATGTCCACCACTCCCTCCAAATTCTGTTTGTTAGTCTGTTCCAAAGGCCTAAAAGATGATTCTACTTTTCCTGGATTAAAAATACTTTGACTTGGTTGTAGGGTCATAACTCTCCCTTATCCACATCTAAGACCTAGGCTCTTAGAGGAATTGTAGTCACTAACCAGAAATTTCCCCACTTGTGTATTTAAATGCTACCTTTTCCCAGATATCCCACTTGGTACTTCTATGACATCACTGTAGACAGGTTATAAGTTTAATGATTCTACTGACTATGTGAAGTGTTGATGTTCACTTCGCTTTTAGGTCTCATAGGGGCTGCTTCCACATACAAACACTTAAATAAGCTTAAATTGGAATTTTACTAACATATGTTGCTGAATCAGAGAGACTCGTCTTCAAATACGAGCTCTACCACATTTATGTTTATATGTCCTTAACTATGCTACATAAGGGGTTTTTTTGTTTGGTTGGTTGGTTGGTTGGTTGGTTGGCTGGTTTTGAGATGGAGTCTCGCTCTCTCACCCAGGCTGGAGCGCAGTGGTGCAATCTCGGTTCAGTACAACCTCCACCTCCCGGGTTCAAGCAGTTCTCTGCCTCAGCCTCCCGAGTAGCTGGGATTACAGGTGCCCACCACCACGTCCAGCTAATTTTTGTATTTTTAGTAGAGACGGGGTTTCACCATCTTGGCCAGGCTGGTCTTGAACTCCTGACCTCATGATCCACCCACCTCGGCCTCCCAAAGTGCTGGGATTACAGGCATGAACCACCATTCCCAGCCACTAAATAAGCTTTCTAAGCCTTGGTTTCTTTGGCTATGAAATGGGAGTACTAATAATAGCTACTTTAGAAGGTTTCCATAAAGTTAAATAAGAAAATGTCATAAACCACTTAGGACAATTTCTGGCATAGTAAAAACAGACAAGAAAGTATAGTGTTACAGTGGTGACAGTAGTGGTGGTGGTGGCAGTAGTGGTTAGCTAAGGTGTAATTTTCATGTGCCCTCATGTTGTTTCTTCAACCAATTCTTGAAGACACAAAGTTCCACAACCATAACTCATCCTACGTTACCTTCATTTAAGAATGCATCAAAATATAGCAAGATGCTCTGATGTGGCTCAGTAGCTTGCTTTATGTGTGCTATGTCCAAAACGACAGAAATGCTGTCCCAAGACATTAGCTTATCTTGTATAATTCAATGTTGCATTGTGAAAACATCTTATACCTTTCTTCGTTCTGTATTTGATTTTTCTGCTCCCTCCCCAACTGTCAATTAAATTTTCTAAATTACTATCAATAGGCATATGAAAATCCACACATCTTCATAGCGCACAGACATATACAAGTATTTTGCAAGATTCTGAAGTACTTGGGCTGCCACTCCTGGGAAAACAAAAAGATTTGGGAGAGGTACATGCATCAGGGGCACAGAAACAAGAGAAGTAACCATCAAGGCCCTGGCATTAGGTACAGGCTTCACTAGATATACAACTTATCTCCAGTAAGACAAAAAAGAGAAAGGTTTGAGACAATTATTTTTGCAGTATATGCAACCCCTTGACACATTAAAAAAAAAAAAACCCTAAATTAATTGGAAGCATAAATAAATTCTCAAGAGAAAAATTATTTCATTTCTAAGAAAGTATTCACTACTTGGACAGGTAGCTGTGGTTTATTAATATGGTGAGTATTTGGAAGCCATCTCCTTTTCACACAGTTTTGATACCTTACTTTGGGGGTTTTTGTTTGTTTGCTTGCTTGCTGTTGTGGGTTTTTTTGGGTTTTGGTTTTTGGTTTTTTGTTTGGTTGTTTTCTTGTTTTTGCTTCATACCTATCTAATGATCTCAATACAAGTTTCATTGTGTGATGCTAAACTCTTCCAATGGCACCAAAATGTTACAATGCTATTTGACAATCATATAGATATATTTTCACCAAAAGTAGAGCTTTGTGTAACCCCTAATACATGTACTGTATTTATGGAAGAAAAGCCTACTGATTACTACCCATAGTTGAACAGAAACTTCTTACTTTGGTAAACTAATACTTACCTTCAGGATTGTTTCTGACTCATGGTTACTACAGTGGAAAACGTGAGATTGAGGTGGTCAAACAGATTCCCCACCATTTTGGCTTCCCTGGCAGGAGACCTGCCCCTGCCTCAACCAATGGAAAACATCATGAGTGCCTGAAAGCAGAAAAACTTCTGAGGACAGCCAGAGAGACCAAGAAAGGGAGGTGGGACTAGCATCGCCAGCCCAGAAAATGCTGCTCTGCGTCTGGACCAAATGAGATATCACATCAGAGTGGCTGTTCAGCAGCACACTATAGGGGGTTCATTCAATGGATTCTCTGGGTATGAACCCCTACCTATCCTTCCCACACTGCAAGGATATCACTTTTGGGACCTCCGCCATCCAGGACAGACAGGGGTCCAAAGTTTGCCAGAGCCAAAGCAAACCTGGGCATAAGGCACCATCAAGTACTTAAAAGGAGGCAGAAATGATATTAAACAGATATGTTGCAACAGATATGTTGCAAAGAAATCTCTAAGCAAACATAAAGAATAAAAACAAAAACAAGCCACATAGAGAAGACTGAAATAATTAATCCTTCAATGTGAAGGCAAAGATGTACATTCACAAGGAACAATAGCAAAGAGGGAAACATGACCTCACCAAAAAGAAAAAGCAAGGAATCAGTAACCAACCCCAATGAGACAATGACAGGTGAGCACTCTGATAAATAACTTCAAAATAGCAGTTTTAAGAAAACTCAGGGTTCTCCAAAATAACACAGAAGGCAACTCAGAAATTTATCAGATAACTTTAACAAAGAGATTAACAGAAATCCGAGAACTAAAAAAAAATTTGCTGAACTGAAAATTTTATTAGAGTCTCTCAAGAGCAGAATGAATCAAGCAGAGGAAAGAATCAATGAGCTTAAAGACAGGCTATCTGAAAATATACATCAAAGGAAAAAAATTAAAAAGAACAAAAAGGAATAAAGAATATCTACAAGATATAGAAAATTACCTCAAAAGACCAAATCTAAGAATCATTGGTGTTCAAGAGGGAGCTGAGCAAGAGCAAGGGATAGAAACTTATTCAAAGAAATGATAACAAAAACTTTCCAAAACATGAGAAAGACATACATATCCAGGTATGGTTAGGTCAGAGATCATTAAATAGATGAAACCCAAATAAAACTATCACAAGGTATATAATAACCAAACTTTCAAGGTCAAGGGCAAAAAGAAAAGCCATAAGAAAAAAGAAACAAATAATACATAAAGGAGCTTCAATTTGTCTGACAATAGACTTCTCAACAGAAACTATACAGGCCAGGAAGACATATCCAAAGTACTGGGGTGGGGGATTGGGGGTAGGGTATTGGGGGCGGGTACCAACCTGTCCACCAAAAGTTCTATATCCAACAAAAACTACCTGATACCAGACCACAACCCCTGCCCAAAAAAAGAAAAAGCTCACGGAATTCATCGCCACCAGACCCATCCTACAAGAAATTATACTAAAGAGAACTGCTCAATCTGAAAGAAAAAACAACACCAATTTGCAAAAAGAAAACATCTAAAAGTATAAAACCCACTGGTAAAAATAAGTGAACAGACAAACTCAGAATACTCTATCACTGGAATTGTGGTACACAATCCACTCATAATTCTACCATGAAGACTGAAAGGCAAAGCTATCAAAAATAATAATAGCCATAGCAGCCTGTTAAGAGATAGGCAATATAAAAATATATTAATTGAGACAACAAAAAAGCTTCAAAATCTGGAAGGGATGGAGTTAAACTGTAGAGTCTTTTTAGTTTTTCCTGTTTGTTTGCTTGTTTCTATTCTTTTCTTTATGATCAAAGATAAGTTATCATCTCTTTAAAATAACTTGTTGTAAGACTTTTTTTCTAAATTTCAACCACAAAGCAAAAACCTGTAATAAATATACTAAAAATAAAAAGAAACACATTAAAACATACTACCAGAGAAAATCACTTAACCACAAAAGAAGACAGGAGAAAAGGAAGAGAGGAGTTACAAAATAACCAGAAGACAAGTAACAAAATGGCAATAGTAAGTCTTTACCTATCAATAGTAGCATTGAATGAAATGAACTAAATTATCCAATTAAAAGAAGAATGTGCCTGAATGGATGAACAACTATATGCTACCTATAAGAAATTCACCTCGTCTATAAAGATACACATAGACTGAAGGTGAAGATATTGAAAAAGATATTCCATGCAAACAGAAACCAAAAAAGAGTAGAAGTAGCTATGCTTATATAAGATAGACTACAAGTCAAAGACTGTAAAAGAACCAGAGAAGGTCACTATAGAATGATAATGCAGTCATTCTGCCAATAGGATAAAACAATTTTAAATATCTGTGCACCCAACACAGGAACACCCAGGTATATAAAGCAAACACTAATGTATCTAATGGGAGAGATAGACTGCAATATAATAACAGTAGGGGACTTCAACACCCCACTCTCAGTAATAGACAGATCACCCACTCAGAAAATCAACAAAGAAACATCAGAGTTAAACTCTACACTACACTACAGATATGAGCGTAACTAGCATTTACAGAACATTTCATCCAGCTGCTGCAGAATATACATTTTTCTCATCAGCACATGGAACATTCTCCAGAATGAACCATATGCTAGGCCACCAAACAAGTCTCAAAAATTTTTTTTTAAAAAGGTGAAATTATATTAAGTACCTTTTCTGACCACAATGGAATAAAACTGGAAATTCATAATAAGAGGCACATTAGAAACTACACAAATATATGGAAATTAAACAACATGTTCCTGAATGGTTAATGGGTCAATAAAGAAATTAAGAAGGGAATTTAAAAATATCTTGAAACAAATATAAATAGAAATACAACATACTAAAATCTATAGGATACAGCAAAAGCAATAATAAGGAAAAAGTTTATAGCAATAAATGCCTACATCAGAAAGATTTCAACTTGCCAACCTAATTATGCACCTCAAAGAACTAGAAAAGCAAGAACAAACTAAACCCAAATTTAGTAGAAGGAAAGCAATAACAAAGATTAGAGCAAACATAAGTGAAATTGAGACTTAAAAATACAAAAGATCAACAAAACAAAAAGTTGGCTTTTTGAAAAGATAAACAAAATGGAAAAACCTTTAGCTAGGCTAAAAGAAAAGTAAGAAAGCCCAAATAAATAAAATCAGAAGCAAAAATGGAGACATAACAACTGATACCACAGAAATACAAAGAATCGTTAGAGACTATTATAAACAGCTATAGGCCAACAAATTGGAAAACCTAGAAGAAATTGATAAATTCCTGGACAAACACAACTTACTAAGATTGAGTCTTGAAGAAATAAAAAACATGAACAAACCAATAATGAGTAATGATAACAAAACCATAATAAAAAAACTCTCTCATCAAAGAAAAGCAGAGGACCTGATGTCTTCACTGCTGAATTCTATTAAACATTTAAAGAACTAATACCAATTCTACTCAAACTCTGAAAAAAAAAATTGCAGAGGTGAGAATACTTCCAAACTCATTCTATGAGTCCAGCATTACCCTGATACCAAAGGCAAAAAAGACACAACAAAAAAAAAAAACTACAGGGCAATATTCCTAAACAACAAAGATACAAAAATCCTCAACAAAATACTAGCAAACCAAATTCAACAACACATTAAAAAGATTACTCACTATGATTCAGTAGGATTCATCCCTAGGATATAAGGATGGTTCAACATGCATAAATCCATAAAAATGATACAAAACATTAACAGAATCAAGAATAGAAACCATATGATCATTTCAATAAATGCTGAAAAGGCATTTAATAAAATTTTATATCCTTTTATAGTAAAAATGCTCATACGTTGGGTAAAGAAAAAAACATACCTCAAAACAACAGAAGCCATATATGATGGACCTAGTGCTAACAACATACTGAATGAGGAAAACTTGAAAGCCTTTTCTCTAAGATCTGGAACAAGAAACTGATGCCCTCTTTCACTTTTATTCACTGTTATGTTGAATGAAAGGGAAAGAGGCATCATTTTCTAACACTGGAAGTTTGTGCCAGAATAATCAGACAAGAGAAAGAAATAAAAGGGATCCAAATTAGAAGGAAGAAGTCAAATCACCCTTGTTAGCAGATGATATGATCTTATATTTAGAAAACCATACAGACTCCACCAAAAAATTCTCAGAACTGACAAATGAATTCAGTAATGTTTCAGGATACAAAATCAACATACAAAAACCAGTAACATTTATATATGCCAACAATGAGCAATTTGAAAAACAAATCAAGAAAGCAATTCCATTTAAAATAGGTACAAGGCATACCAAATATCTGGGAATAAACTTAACCAAATAAGCAAAATATCTTTATAAGAAAAATTATAAAGCTGTGATGAAAGAAACTGGAGAAGACACAAAAAAATTGGAAAAGCCATTCCATGTTCATGAATAGGAAGAATATTTTTAAAATGTAATACCCAAACTGATCCTATAGATTCAATGCACTACCTATCAAAATAATAATGACATTCTTCACAGAAATAGAAAAAACAATCCTAAAATTTATATAGAGTTACAAAAACCCTGAATAGCTAAAGCAATCCTGACCAAAAATAACAAAGCTGGATGCATCACACTACCTGACTTCAAAATATACTACAGAGTTATAGTAACTAAAACAGCACCATACTAGCATAAAAATAGATATATAGACCAATGGAACAGCATAGAAAGCACAGAAATAAATCCATGCATTTATAGTGAACTGATTTTCAACAAAGACACCAAGAATATACATAGGGAAAAGGACAGTCTTTTCAAAAACTGGTGCTGGGAAAACTAGATAACCACATGCAGAGGAATTAAACTAGACCCTACGTATCACCATTTACAAAAATCAAATAAACATGGATTAAAGACTTAATTAAAAGACCTCAAACTATGAAACTACTACAAGGAAACGTTGGGAAAACACTCCAGGGCATTTGTCTGGGCAAAGATTTTTTTTAGTAACACCTGAAAAGCATAGGGAACCAAAGGGAAAATGGACAAATGGCATTACATCAAACTAAAAAGCTCCTGCAGAGCAAAGGAAATAACCAACAAAATGAACAGACAACCTATAGAATGGGAGACAATATTTGCAAATTATCCATTTAACAAGGGATTAATAACCAGAATATACAAGAAGCTCAAACAACTCAATAACAAAAGAAAGAGAGAGAAAGAAATCAATTTAAAAATGGGGGAAAGGTCTGAATGGACATTTCCCAAAAGAAGACATACAAATGACAAAGAAGTAACAAAAAATGCTCAGCATCACTAATCATCAAGGAGATGCATATCAAAACCAAAATGAGGCTGGGTACAGTGCCTCATGCCTATAATCCTAGCACTTTGGGAAGCCAAAGTGGGAGGAATGCTTGAGCCCAGCAGTTCGAGACCAGCCTAGGCAATATAGTGGAACTCCATCTTTACAAAAAATTTTAAAAATAGATGGGTATGGTAACTCATGCCTGTAGTTTTAGCCACTCTGGAGGCTGAGGCAAGAGTATCGCTTGATCCCAGGAGGACAAGGTTGCAGTGAGCTGTGATCGTGCCACTGCACTCCAGCCTGGTGACAGGATGAGACTCTGTCTCAACACACACACACACGTATCATCTCACCCCAGTTAAAATGGCTTTTATAGAAAAGGCAGGGAATAACGGACGGTGGTATGGATGGAGAGAAAGGACACTCATACATTGTTGGTGGCAATGTAAATTAGTACAGCCATTATGAAGAACATTATGGAGGTTCCTTCAAAACTAAAAATACAATTACCCTGTGATTTAGCAATCGTTCTAGTGAGTATTTATCCCCTAAAACGGGAAATTAATATATTGAAGCGATATCTGCACTCCAGTGTTTAGCACTACTCACAATAGCCAAAATATAGACTCAACTTATGTGCCCATCAATAGATGAATGAAAAAAATGTAA
Source organism: Macaca nemestrina (assembly GCF_043159975.1). NCBI lineage: Eukaryota > Metazoa > Chordata > Mammalia > Primates > Cercopithecidae > Macaca > Macaca nemestrina. Next base: position 144,717,617 of record NC_092127.1, read on the forward strand.
AATGTGGTATATACATACACATTTTATATGTAAGTGCCCATCAATAGATAAATGAAAGTACCCATCAATAGATGAATGAAAAATTTTAAAAGGGGGTATATATGAACAATGAATATTATTCAGTCATAAAAAAGAATGAAATCCTGTCATTAGCAGCAGCATGCTGCATGCAACTGGAGGTGATTATGTTAAGTAAAATAAGGCACAGAAAGACAATTTCACATGTTCTAATTCAGATGTGGGAGTTAAGAAAGTGGACCTCATGAAGACAGAGACTATGCTGGTGGTCACCAGAGGCTAGAAGGGTAGGCATGAGGTGGGTATGAAGAGAGGTTGATTAATGGGTACAAAAATACAGTTAGATAGAATAAATAAGACTATTGTTCAATAAGTAAGAAGCAGTGCTAGAGTAAACAATAAGCTACTGTATATTTCAAAATAGCTAGTAGAGAATAATTCAAATGTCCCCAACATAAAGAAAATTGTTTAAGATGATAGATAACCCAACTACCTTGATTTGATTAATATGCATTACATAAATATGTTAAAACATCACATGTACCCCAAAATATGTACATCTATTATGTATAAATAAAATTAATTGATTGATTAATTAATTTTTTTAAGTAGGAAGAATCCTAGATGTCATGGTTTGGAGACTCCCAGTTGAGTCAGACCATGACACCAAGAGTATAGACCAAATCGGACAGAGAGTGGTTCAGAATAGAGCTGCTTAAGATACAATATTGGCCTCTCAAGGGGGATGTGCTGTTTTACAGAAAGAATATTAGAGTTGCATCCATGCTGACCTGTCTTGGATCTTTAAATAGCATGAAAAAGACTCAGAAGCAAATAAAAAAATGGGTAATGTGGCTAATAATCCCATATGTAGTGCTGTGGGCTCTTTTCATTTGGTATGAGATCTCATCTCTTGGTTTAATATGGGCTGTCTCAGCTCCTAGATGAGGAGGTCACTACAAACTCTGATCATAATACTTCTCTTAGTATTTCTGGCACAGTGTTCAGATGAGTGATCTCCACAGTCTAAAATGCTGCTATGCAGTCTCTGTCCCATGATGTGATCTAACAAATTATCATCAAACAGAAAGAGCAAGAAAACTTGAACTTAAAGAGGTAGAAACAACCACACCCAGACACTTATATGCAATTGTGACACTTCAGACACTGATGAAGATCTGGATTGATTGATCACACCCCTGGATATAAATGATCTATCATTCAACTCAGGCTAAAGAATGGCCACATGGGGGGCACTGGGAACCTAGACCGTCTAGCTCCATACATAGCTTAGATAACAAGGATCTACTTTGGAACTACCTACTCTCTCTCTCTCCCTCTTTCTCTTTGTCTCTCTCTCTCTCTCTCTCTCTCTCACACACACACACACACACACACACAGCTAAGTGTCTACATCAACATGACTGTAATCTATTGTCTTCATTAGTATTACTTTGCCACTCCAAGAGACTCTTGCTGAGGCACGTAACTTGATTGTTCATTACAAGAATTTCCCAAAAGACCATTAACTCTTCAATAAGAAGTATCAACACTGTTCTGCGAACAAGACTCATGCACTCACGTGTTCATCACAGCACTATTCACAATAGCAAAGACATGAAATCAACCTAGGTGCCCATCAAAGGTGGGTTTGTTAAAGAAAATGTGGTACATACACACCATGGAATACTATGCAGCCACACAAAAGAAAGGAATCATGTCCTTTGCAGCAACATAGATGCAGTTGGAAGCCAGTGACCTAAGTGAATTAATGCAGGAACAGAGAACCAAATACCACATGTTTTCACTTATAAGTGGGAGCCAAACATTGAGTATTCACGGACATAAAGATGGGAACAATAGAAACTGGGGGTTACTGCAGGGAGGTGGGGATGGGGGCAAGCATAAAAAAACTATCGAGTACTATGCTCACTACGAAATCATTCCTAACCCAAATCTCAGCATCATGCAATATACCCAAGAATAAACCTGCGTATGCATCCCCTGAGTCTAAAATAAAAGTTGGAAGAAAAAAAAAAGAAGCATCAAAACTCTTGGACTCCTCACCTTGCTGTTTCTATCAAATCCTAAATTATTTCACCATGTTGGCCAGGCTGGTCTTGAACTCCTGACCTCAGGTGATATGACTGTCTTGGCCTCCCGAAGTGGTGGGATTGCAGGCATAAGCCACCATGCCTGGCCATTCTTATTCATTCCTGAGCAGTCCCTGCATTGAAAGACCAATTATAAACCAAACTTCTAATTCTCAATAAAATCCAACCTTGCCTCTCCCCCTCTTAATGCTGCCAAGACTTTGTCAAAGCAGTGTTCTCCCTCACTGCATAAGCCATAAACTCAGCCCTGTCCTGTCAATTAGTTGGGTTGATACTTTGTAAGTCAACATTAGACAATCAGAAAGACATCCAAACTTGGGAGTCAGAAAACTTGCTTGTATCTGGCTTTCCCACCCACTAGTTAAGAAATCAAACACTGGATTTTGAACACTGAATTTCCTTGTCTGTACTTTGACGATAGGAATAACTTCCTCCCAGGCTTGAGCCCAGGGGTTTGAGGCTGCAGCAGTGAGCTATGATCGCCCCACTGCACTCAATCTGGGTAACAGAGCAAGCCCTGTCTCAAAAACCAAAAAAAAAAAAAAAGAAAAAAAAGAAAAGAACTTTCCCATAGAGTTGAAGATTAGATAAAATAATGTATGTGTATAAAAGTACTTTGTAAGTTTTAACGTTGTATACAAATGTTAGTTATTATTAATATTAAGCAGAATATTCATCAAACTAGCTGTCCACTGAAGCTATCACCAGCCATGCTACTCTGTAACTATCACACACCACATGACCAGATGTAGACTCCTGAGTAGCCTGGGGATCCCTACTCCCCACAAGGAATAGCTTGGTCTGGTCAAATGTCATCATAATATTCCATTTTAACATATAAAGTCTTCATTACACTTTTTTCAAAAATAAAAATTAAGATTACTATGATCAATAAGCCTTAATATATTTCCAAAATTTATCTTGTAGGAAGTGAATATAAAAATGGAAAGTTGAATCTATTAATCTTTATTTAAGGCACTGCACATCAATAACTTTTGGAAAAAAATTTGAAATATTTGAGTAAGAAGCTACAAGGTTATAATACGCTATACATAATTCAAATAGACTTTGGAAAATATTACCATATCACTCTTCCTTATGAATCAGGTATCTATGGAAATAACTACATTTTACCATAAAAATAGACCATCATTTACTCATTTATCTGCCTGTTCACAAGGAGAGTCCTTTTTCTTCAGGAATTTTAGCTCCTTGACACATACACTAAAAAGCAATTTTCTTGTGTTTTTTTTTCTGGAAACAGTTACTTTCTTGACACTGCAAAATACCCCTAAATCTACCTGGCTTAAGATAAGGACTGATTTCTTCTCAACTATAATAATTATTGGAAAAGCACTCCCAAAAATAAAAGAACATCCCACAGAGGGATGGTGAAGTAACAAAACAAATAGTCAAGGGCCAGAAACAAACCTGTTCTCATGGAACTCAGGGAAGGAAAGACAAGATGTTCTTCCAGCAATACTAGAAATGAAGGTTTGATGAAATTTTAAGTGAGTCATAAAGAATGAAAACCAATGTTTGGGGCTGCTAAGACATTTCATTGAATTTTTGTGAACCCTAGATGAACTCTGAAGGAAAACTGAAGGCATCTGCCATGAGGCCGTTAAGAGCACCAGCACTGCCTGCATTTATTCCTGTGCCCTGCCAATTACTAACTCTTAACACCTAGACAGCTGGCAGTGCGTTGTCACCCTGTTGCTCCTCCACATTCATGTGCCATCCTACTCTGTGTCCTGGAGACTAAACCATCCTGGCTGCATCAGTGGCTCTTTTGTCCTTTAACTTCCAGTAGGATTCTGCCAATGAAGGGCACCAGTAGGATGCCGGAGGGTAGGAGAGTGAGGCTAGGTATTTACTACACCAGCTCCATGAAGAGTCTCTGAGCCCGGCAACATACCTCTCCCCAAATCCACAGACCCCATCAGGCAGTCCTCTTTATAGAGCTTTGGATCCAGGAACGGTTCCCCCTCTCTGTCCCCTTAATTGTAGGGGTAGAACTGACTCCTGATGTTACTAACTGCTCATTGTTCCTCAAACTTTGCTAACACCCTCATAAATCTCTTAAGTAAACTCTCCTCCAAATATCCAATTTGAATGTGTTTCTTTTTTTTTATTGAGACGGAGTCTCGCTCTGTCGCCCAGGCTGGAGTGCAGTGGCCGGATCTCGGCTCACTGCAAGCTGTGCTTCCCGGGTTCACGCCATTCTCCTGCCTCAGCCTCCAGAGTAGCTGGGACTACAGGCGCCCGCCACCACGCCCGGATAATTTTTTATATTTTTTAGTAGAGACGGGGTTTCACCGTGTTAGCCAGGATGGTCTCAATCTCCTGACCTCGTGATCCGCCCGCCTCGGCCTCCCAAAGTGCTGGGATTACAGGCATGAGCCACCGCACCCAGCCTGAATGTGTACCTTGATAGGACCTTGACTGATCAAGTTATCTAACTTGTTTGGGCTTCGGTGTCTGCATCTGTAAAATCAGTCTAGTCAGAGCACTGCTTTAGGCAGTACTCTGGTTGTTGCAGGTGCCTAACACGCAGGAATTACTCAATTACTACTAACTCCAAGTATATTACATCTCTTCTCATTATTCAAACAGTGTGGATTTTTTAATCTAGGCAAAAATGCAATTTATTTTGCCTAATAATACTATTTTGCAAAATGCCCATAAGTCTTCGCACTTTAAAAATGAGATTTTTGTTGCTATTGATTCCTGTAGTTTTGCTATCTTAGTAGCCCCTTAATGTTCATCTTTTATCTCCTGTTTTTACAGTGAATAAACTAGGCTTTTTAATTCAAACACAAGATATAAACAGAAAGCAACATGAAATAAAACAAGGTTCAACATTAAATAACCTATCTCTTCAAGAGGCTTTGGGGACAAGGAAAGGAGAAAACAGATTAACAATGCCTAAACATGTTTCCTGAGGGACACATGTCCACCCATTTGAAAGGTTTTATTGGCAGTGTAAAAGTTCCATCCATGAAAAATAATGATCATTAGCTTTTCCATGACAATTGTGTTTTGCCTACAACATCCATCATGCTCCTAGAGTCCATAGCTTTTTCACAATTCCAGTCCCTTGGTGCATGAAATTAGTGAGTATTGATGCTTTTTAATTGTTTCTCACATAAAGTCCACTGCTACTTGTCACAAAGTTCACATACACTAAAAATCATTATTGAATTTTTGGGAGGTCTGTATGTGTGAAACAATTCTGAACTTGCCCCACAATTTTAACCAGGTCATACAAGTGAAAGCCTTGGCAATTTGGTTTGATTAACAGGGTAAATTTAAATGAGACCCCAGATTAAATAAGATTTTTTAAAATGGCAGATCTGTACTAAAACATCTACCAAAAAAAAAAAAAAAAAAACCAAGATAACAGAAGGACATATCACAGAACACATATTTTGCAAGAAAAACCAAATAGCTTTTACTTAAATTATAATTGTAAACTAAAGATCTTCAATTTCAGAAGTCAAAATAAGTATTATTTTTGAAGACTGAAATAGCTTAAGCCCTAAGAACATTACAGTGGACTTCTGTTTCAATAATTCCCAACATTTTAAATAAGCCTATAGCAGTCTCAGATTCTAGCTGTACAGTACCAGAAAAAAAAAAAAATTTCTGCATTTTCTATACAGAGTATCTACAGCCTTCCAGCAGAGTCTGACTTCTAATATACAGAAACATAGCTTTTAACATTGTCTATATATCTGAATGGGTATGTATAAATGAATATATGTATTAATGTAGTCATATATCTACACACACATACAGATATACATAAACATACAATATGTTTCACCAATTCTAAAGTGCAAAATTTTTTCATGTTATCTCTGAAAATGGGACGCATCATATATATGTAACATATTATATATTATATAATTATAACATTGTATTATAGTGCTGCATTTTTTTCTATTTTGGCAGCAGTAAATACTATTAGACATATGCATTGCAAGATGACACCATCTTACAATCAATGACATCTTGGATTGTATGTGTGTGTAGTCTGTGTATATGTCTTACTCCTATTGACTTCTTCTGTTATTATTTTAGCATTTTCATCTTTTATGTGCTTCCTACATCAATTTTAAGCTTAGACTCACAGGTTTATAAAACTGGTAAATAAACCCTAGTTACTAACAGAAAATGAGTAAGACAAATGATGAAACACCTTATCAATGCTCACCACACAGAAATTAAAACTTTAATTTGTTAAGCTGCTTATAGTGTAACCAAACTTCAGGAACAAAGTTCCAAGAGAAAACACAGCAGGTGAGGTGCACCATTTCCACAGCAGAAAATAATGACCCATGAAACGAACTTAAGGCTATCAGGCTTAAACTTTATGGATACATTATCACACTTACCACTGATTAAAATGACTTTTCAATGCATGAATGTATGGAAACAAATTTTACATAACATTAAGACACACCAGCAGTGTCGAGTTTCAAATCCATGCTATTAAACCCACAAGCACTAAAGCTAATTTCATCTTTTCTATGCTTAACCATGGGTAGATTTCAGTACGTCCCAATCAGTCTCATTAATCTTGCTTTCCATTTGCTGCATTTAGCTCTTACAATCTGTCATTTTCTGATTTAACCTTCTCTTCTCTCCCCTTTATTTAGGTCAAATTTGGACTATATTAAAGGTGAAGTTACGCTTTTTAGAATTACTTATTCTAATAACTATTGCCTTGAGTTTTTTTGTTTTATTTTGTTTTTTATTACTACACCGTAAGCTCTAGGGTACATACGTGTGCCATGTTGGTGTGCTGCACCTATTAACTCATCATTTACATTACATATATCTCCTAATGCTATCCCTCTCCCCTCCTCCCTCCCCACAATATGCCCCAATGTGTGATGATCCCCTTCCTGTGTCCAAGTGATCTCATCGTTCAATTCCCACCTATGAGTGAGAACATGCGGTGTTTGGTTTTCTGTTCTTGCGATAGTTTGCTGAGAATGATGGTTTCCAGCTGCATCCATGTCTCTAAAAAGGACACGAACTCATCCTTTTTTATGGCTACATAGTATTCCATGGTGTATATGTGCCACATTTTCTTAATCCAGTCTGTCACTGATGGACATTTGGGTTGATTCTAAGTCTTTGCTATTGTGAATAGTGCTGCAATAAACATAGGTGTGCATGTGTCTTTATAGCAGCATGATTTATACTCCTTTGGGTATGTAACCAGTAATGGGGTGGCGGGGTCAAATGGTATTTCTAATTCTAGATCTGTGAGGAATCGCCACTGTTTTCCACAATGGTTGAACTAGTTTACAATCCCACCAACAGTGTAAAAGTGTTCCTATTTCTCCACATCCTCTCCAGCACCTGTTGTTTCCTGACGTTTGATGACTGCCATTCTAACTGGTGTGAGATGGTATCTCATTGTGGTTTTCATTTGCATTTCTCTGATGGCAAGTGACGATGAGCATTGCTTCATGTGTCTGTTGGCTGTATGAATGTCTTCTTTTGAGAAGTATCTGTTCATATCCTTTGCCCACATTTTGATGGGGTTGTTTTTTTCTTGTAAATTTGATGGGGTTGTTTTTTTTCTCTGTTTTGAGTTCTTTGTAGGTTCTGGATATTAGCCCTTTGAGAGATGAGTAGACTGCAAAAATTTTCTCCCATTCTGTATGTTGTCTGTTCACTGGTAGTTTCTTTTGCTGTGCAGAAGCTCTTTAGTTTAATTAGATCCCATTTGTCAATGTTGCCTTATGTTGCCATTGCATTTGGTGTTTTAGACATGAAGTCCTTGCCCATGCCTATGTCCTGAATGGTATTACCTAGGTTTTCTTCTAGGGTTTTTATGATTTTAGGTCTAACAATTAAGTCTCTAATCTATCTTGAATTAATTTTCGTATAAGGAGTAAGGAAAGGATCCAGTTTCAGCTTTCTACTTATGGCTAGCCAATTTTCCCAGCACCATTTATTAAATAGGGAATCCTTTCCCCATTTCTGGTTTTTGTCAGGTTTGTCAAAGATCAGATGGCTGTAGATGTGTGGTATTATTTCTGAGGACTCTGTTCTGTTCCATTGGTTTATATCTCTGTTTTGGTACCAGTACCATGATGTTTTAGTTACTGTAGCCTTGTAGAATAGCTTGAAGTCAGTTAGTGTGATGCCTCCAGCTTTGTTCTTTTGGCTTAGGATTGTCTTGGCAATGCGGGCTCTTTTTTGGTTCCATATTAACTTTAAAGCAGTTTTTTCCAATTCTGTGAAGAAAGTCATTGGTAGCTCAATGGGGATGGCACTGAATCTGCAAATTACCTTGGGCAGTATGGCCATTTTCACGATATTGATTCTTCCTATCCATGAGCATGGCATGTTCTTCCATTTGTTTGTGTCCTCTTCTATTTTACTGAGCAGTGATTTGTAGTTCTCCTTGAAGAGGTCCTTCACATCCCTTGCAAGTTGGATTCCTAGGTATTTTATTCTCTTTGAAGCAATTGTGAATGGGAGTTCACTCATGATTTGGCTTCTGTTTGTCTGTTATTGGTGTATAGGAATGCTTGTGATTTTGCACATTGATTTTGAATCCTGAGATTTTGCTGAAGTTGCTTATCAGCTTAAGGAGATTTTGGGCTGAGACAGTGGGGTTTTCTCAATATACAATCATGTCATCTGTAAACAGGGACAATTTGACTTCTTCTTTACCGAACTGAATACCCTTTATTTCTTTCTCTTGCCTGATTGCCCTAGCCAGAACTTCCAATACTATGTTGAATAGGAGTGGTGAAAGAGGGCATCCCTGTCTTGTGCCAGTTTTCAAAGGGAATGCTTCCAGTTTTTGCCCATTCAGTATGATATTGGCTGTGAGTTTGTCATAAATAGGTCTTATTATTTTGAGATACGTTTCATCAATACCGAATTTATTGAGAGGTTTTAGCATGAAGGGCTGTTGAATTTTGTCAAAGGCCTTTTCTGCATCTATTGAGATAATCATGTGGCTTTTGTCTTTGGTTCTGTTTATATGCTGGATTACGTTTATTGATTTGTGTATGTTGAACCAGCCTTGCATTCCAGGGATGAAGCCCACTTGATCATGGTGGATAAGCTTTTTGATGTGCTGCTGGATTCAGTTTGCCAATATTTTATTGAGGATTTTTGCATCAATGTTCATCAGGGATATTGGTCTAAAATTCTCTTTTTTTACTGTGTCTCTGCCAGGCTTTGGTATCAGGATGATGTTGGCCTCTTAAAATGAGTTAGGGAGGATTCCCTCTTTTTCTATTAATTGGAATAGTTTCAGAAGGAATGGTACCAGCTCCTCCTTGTACCTCTGGTAGAATTTGGCTGTGAATCCCTCTGGTCCTGGACTTTTTTTGGTTGGTAGGCTATTAATTATTGCCTCAATTTCAGAGCCTGCTATTGGTCTATTCAGGGATTCAGCTTCTTCCTGGTTTAGTCTTGGGAGAGTGTATGTGTCCAGGAATTTATCCATTCCTTCTAGGTTTTCTAGTTTATTTGCATAGAGGTGTTCATAGTATTCTCTGATGGTAGTTTGTATTTCTGTGGGGTCAGTGGTGATATCCCCCATAAAAATGATATCATTTTTTATTGTGTCTATTTGATTCTTCTCTCTTTTCTTCTTTATTAGTCTTGCTAGCTGTCTAGCAATTTTTTGGTCTCCTCAAAAAACCAGCTCCTGGATTCATTGATTTTTTGAAGGGTTTTTTGTGTCTCTATCTCCTTCAGTTCTGCTCTGATCTTAGTTATTTCTTGCCTCTGCTAGCTTTTGAATGTGTTTGCTCTTGCTTCTCTAGTTCTTTTAATTGTGATGTTAGGGTGTCAGTTTTAGATCTTTCCTGCTTTCTCTTGTGGGCATTTAGTGCTATAAATTTCCCTCTACACAGTGCTTTAAATGTGTCCCAGAGATTCTAGTATGTTGTATCTTTGTTCTCATTGGTTTCAAAGAACATCTTTATTTCTGCCTTCATTTTATTATGTACCCAGTAGTCATTCAGGAGCAGGTTGTTTAGTTTCCACGTAGTTGAGCGGTTTTCATTGAGTTTCTTAGTCCTGAGTTCTAGTTTGATTGCACTGTGGTCTGAGAGACAGTTTGTTATAATTTCTGTTATTTTACATTTGCTGAGGAGCGCTTTACTTTCAACTATGTGGTCAATTTTGGAATAAGTGTGATGTGGTGCTGAGAAGAATGTATATTCTGTTGATTTGGGGTGGAGAGTTCTGTAGATGTCTATTAGGTCCACTTGGTGCAGAGATGAGTTCAATTCCTGGATATCCTTGTTAACTTTCTGTCTCATTGATCTGTCTAATGTTGACAGTGGGGTGTTGAAGTCTCCCATTATTATTGTATGGGAGTCTAAGTCTCTTATGTAAGTCTCCAAGGACTTGCTTTATGAATCTGGGTGCTCCTGTATTGGGTGCATATATATTTAGGATAGTTAGCTCTTCTTGTTGAATTGATCCCTTTACCATTATGTAATGGCCTTCTTTGTCTCTTTTGATCTTTGTTGGTTTAAAGACTGTTTTATCAGAGACTAGGATTGCAACCCCTGCCTTTTTTTGTTTTCCATTTGCTTGGTAGATCTTCCTCCATCCCTTTATTTTGAGCCTATGTGTGTCCTGCATGTGAGATGGGTCTCCTGAATACAGCAGACTGATGGGTCTTGACTCTTTATCCAATTTGCCAGTCTGTGTCTTTTAATTGGACCATTTAGTCCATTTACATTTAAGGTTAATATTGTTATGTGTGAACTTGATCCTGTCATTATGGTATTAGCTGATTATTTTGCTCGTTAGTTGATGCAGTTTCTTCCTAGCATCGATGGTCTTTACATTTTGGCATGTTTTTGCAATGCCAAAAACATGTTCCTTTCCAGTTGTTTCTTTCCATGTTTAGTGAGTCCTTCAGGATCTCTTGGAGGGCAGGCCTGCTGATGACAAAATCTCTAAGCATTTGCTTGTCTGTAAAGGATATTATTTCTCCTTCACTTATGAAACTTAGTTTGGCTGGATATGAAATTCTGGATTGAAAAATCTTTTCTTTAAGAATATTGAATATTGGCCCTCACTCTCTTCTGACTTGTAGAGTTTCTGCTGAGAGATCTGCTGTTAGTCTGATGGGCTTCCCTTTATGGGTGACCTGACCTTCCTCTCTGGCTGCCCTTAACATTTTATCCTTCATTTCAACTTTGGTGAATCTGACAATTATGCGTCTTGGAGTTGCTCTTCTCGAGGAGTATCTTTGTGGCGTTCTCTGTATTTCCTGAATTTGAATGTTGGCCTGCCTTGCTTGGTTGGGGAAGTTCTCCTGGATAATATCCTGCAGAGTGTTTTCCAATTTGGTTCCATTCTCCCCGTCACTTTCAGGCACACCAATCAGACGTAGATTTGGTCTTTTCACATAATCCCATATTTCTTGGAGGCTTTGTTCATTTCTTTTTACTCCTTTTTCTCTAAACTTCTCTTCTCACTTCATTTCATTCATTTGCTCTCAATCACTGATAATCTTTCTTCCAGTTGATCGAGTCGGTTACTGAAGCTTGTGCATTTGTCACGTAGTTCTTGTGTTATGGTTTTCATCTCTATCAGTTCGTTATGGACTTCTCTGCATTGGTTATTCTAGTTATCCATTCTTCCATTCTTTTTTCAAGGTTTTTAGTTTCTTTGCGCTAGGTACATAGTTCCTCTTTTAGCTCTGAGAATTTTGACCGACTGAAGCCTTCTTCTCTGAACTCGTCAAAGTCATTCTCTGACAAGCTTTGTTCCGTTGCTGGCAATGAGCTGCAATCCTTTGGAGGGTGAGATGCGTTCTGATTTTTTGAATTTCCAGCTTTTCTGCACTGCTTTTTCCCCATTTTTTTGGTTTTATCTTCCTTTGGTCTTTGATGATGGTGACGTACTGATGGAATTTTGGTGTGGGTGTCCTTTCTGTTTGTTAGTTTTCCTTCTAACAGTCAGGACCTTCAGCTGCAGGTCTGTTGGAATTTGCTTGAGGTCCACTCCAGACCCTGTTTGCCTGGGTATAAGCAGCGGAGGCTGCAGAAGATAGAATGTTGCTGAACAGCAAGCGTTGCTGTCTGATTCTTGCTCTGGAAGCTTCGTCTCAGAGGTGTACACAGCTGTGCGAGGTGTGAGGTGTCAGTCTGCACCTAGTGGGGGATGTCTCCCAGTTAGGCTACTCGGGGGTCAGGGACCCACTTGAGCAGGCAGTCTGTCCGTTCTCAGATCTCAACCTCCATGCTGGGAGAACCACTGCTCTCTTCAAAGCTGTCAGACAGGGACGTTTACATCTGCAGAGGTTTCTGCTGCTTTTTGTTCAGCAATGCCCTGTCCCCAGAGGTGGAGTCTACAGAGGCAGGCAGGACTCCTTGAGCTGCGGTGGGCTCCACCCAATTAGAGCTTCCTGGCGACATTGTTTACCTACTTAAGCCTCAGCAATGGCGGGTACCCCTCCCCCAGCCTCGCTGCTGCCTTGCAGTTAGATCTCAGACTGCCGTGCTAGCAATGGGGGAGGCTCCGTGGGCATGGGACCCTCCAGGCCAGGTGTGGGATATAATCTCCTGGTGTGCCGTTTGCTAAGACCCTTGGTGAAGCACAGTATTAGGGTGGGAGTTACCTGATTTCCCAAGTGTTGTGTGTCTCCGTTTCCCTTGGCTAGGAAAAGGAATTCCCTTTCCCCTCGTGCTTCTCAGGTGAGGTGATGCCTCGCCCTGCTTCAGCTCGTGCTGCTTGGGCTGCACCCACTGACCAGCACCGACTGTCTGACAAGCCCCAATGAGATGAACCTGGTACCTCAGTTGAAAATGCAGAAATCACCCATTTTCTGTGTCACTCACACTGAGAGCTGGAGGCTGGAGCTGTTCCTATTCGGCCATCTTGGGCGCCCCCCCTTTTTTTCTTTTTTTTTTTTTTTTAAGGAATCTTTCACTGGTTTTTTTTTAAAAAAAAAAAAAAAAAAGAACAAAACAAAACTTTAGGGTGGGTGCAGTGGCTCATGCCTGTAATCCCAGCACTTTGGGAGGCCAAGGCAGGCAGATCATGAGGTCAAGAGATGGAGACCATCCTGACCAACAAGGTGAAACCCTGTCTCTACTAAAAATACAAAATTTAGCTAGGTGTGATGGAGGGTGCCTGTAATCCCAGCTACTTGGGAGGCTGAGGCAGGAGAATCACTTGAACCACGGAGGCAGAGATTGCAGTGAGCCAAGATCACACCACTGCATTCCAGCGTGGCAACAGAGCGAGACTCCATCTCAGAAAACAACAAAAAAACAAAACAAAAAAAAAAAACACTTTATCCGAAACCTTCAATAGAAATTTGCAGGGTATCCACTCTGCTAGAGACCACGGATATGAAGGTGAATGAGACAGTCTCATCCTCACTCCTCACAATGTGGCCCACTGCACAGGAGCATCAGCATAACCTGGAAACTGGTTAAAAAATGTAGAATCTCAGGCCCCACTCCAAACCTACTCGATTAGGGCTATCCAGAGAAATGGAACCAATAGGTGATTAATTTATATATTTCTTTAAAGATAGATAGATAGATAGATAGATAGATAGATAGATAGATAGATAGATAGATAGATATAGGAAGTGGCCCGTAAGATTATGGAGACTGACAAGTCCTATGATCTGCTGGGTGAGTCAGAGAACTAGAGACCCAGGAGAGCCAATGGGCTTGTTCTAGTCAGAAGGCCAGCAGGCTCAAGACCTAGGAAGGGCCAATGTTTCAGTTAAAGTACAAAGCCATGAAGAAATGGATGTGCTGTCTTTAGAAACCCAAACCTCGGCATCACTCAATATACCCATATGACAAACCTATGCATATACCCCCTGCATCTAAAATTTTTAAAAATGAAGAAGCTGATATTCCAGCTGAAAGGCAGTCAGGCAGGAGGAATTCTTGCTTACTCCAGGGGATAGTCAACCTTTTTGTTATATTAAGGCCTTCAACTGATTGGACGAGGCCCACCCACATTTGGAAGGACAATTTGCTTTATTAAGTCTATTACTGATTCAAACAATAATCTCATCCAAAAACATCTAGAATAATGTCTGACCAAATATCTGGGCACCCTGTGGCCCACTCAAGTTAATACATAAAATTAAACATCACACCTACCGAATTGAAATCTGCATTCTAACACGATCTCCAGGCCATTTATAGATATATTGAAGTTTTAAAAACACAAGATAGTCTACGTGCACAAGGAACTCATAGAAATATGAACAAATGACTACAATATAGTGTGGTTGCTGCTACAATTGAACTTGTACAAGATAGAGTGGTAGCTGGCATAGGTAGTGGTAAACAACCCTCCCAAACATATTAGAAAAGACTTCACAGAAGATTTCACAAAAGAGAGGCCCCTTGACTAGGTGCTAAAAATGAACAGGAGTCTCCCATGCACAGCCTCTGCAGCCAGACTGTCTGGACGTGAAGCAATAACTCTGCCACTTTACTAGCTGTGTGACCTGGGGCAATTAAACCTCATTGTGCCTCAATTTTCCCATCTGTAAAATAAGGAAATATTAATGCCTAATATATAGGATTATTATGATGATTACATAAGTTAACATATGTAAAATTAAAACAATGCCTGACACATACTAAGCACTATAAACTATTATTATCACCACTGTCTTCTAATCCACTAGAAGCTAGTGTTTGTGATTTGTTTGTTTATATTAGATTTGCTTCTGTCCCACTAACAATGGCATTCCCTTTCATGGAAAAGCTTCTTACGCTATGTGAAAAGAAGCACAAATGCAAAGGTCTTTAGAAGTCCTAAGCTAAATCACAACAAAGTCCTCGAAAAATTTCAAGAAAGGACATTTATTGTATGGTTACTGCTAGCCAGAAAACATCCTAAGCACTGAGCTTTATTAATTCATTTAAATCTCCTAACATTCCTCTGAGATAGGCAGTGTTACCACCAGTATTTTTGCAAGTGAAGAGACAAAGACATCGAAAGTTTAAGCTACTTGCCCAAGTTCACAAAGGCAGTAAGGAACAGAGGCAAGATTTACACCCATCTGGCTCCACAGCCTACACACAACCACTATGCCATGCTTCCTCTCAATGAGCTAAACATTTGGGAGAATTTGGGACTTATAAATCTAAGGAGTGTTAGTTTCATTCATACATCTGTGCCCACCTACAGATGTTACAAGCACAGGAAATGTAGCCTAGTCTTCTTGTTCTACTATGAGTTCAGATGGACAAAGGATTTTTCAAAGACACAATAAATATAGAGTGACAAGGTTAGAGGTCTACCCAAGGGAATCTATTTCCTTTTCTATGATAGGGTAATGTTAGCTGATTCAACAAACAGACCTACAAATGTGTAACAGTTCAAACACAATAAAAATGTATTTATTGGTCAGATAAGAATAAAAGGTGGATGTTATGAGTTGACAGGTGGCATTCCTCTTCACAATGGCCCCACCATGCCCAGATGGAATCATCAGCATGCAGCCAGTAGAGGAGGAAAGAGAACAGAGCAGCAGCATCCCTGCTTCTTAAATGCTATAGGCAAGATGCAACACACATCATTTCTGCGAGCACTCCATTAGTGAGAAACAGTTACACAGCCAAGCCTAGAGGCAAGAAAGGTTGGGAAGTTTAGCCCCTGCTGGGTAGCTACTTATCAGAGATGACTGTCTACTATAAAAATGGGGCATGAATTTTGGGGTATGTCTGGCCACCTCTGCCACATTCATCCCATGGAGACTGTGTGAACTCTCCATCACTCAGACATACATGACAGTCTATAACTATGGGGGATACTACCAGGGAATCTGATGGGAAAATAATAGGACACTTTTTCTACAGTTCATCCATGTCACCGATGGCTGCAAGAGCAGTGCTCCTTGAGAATGCTAGATACATAGACCACCTTTCCAAAATGTGACCGTAAAACCAAGATTGAGGCTCTTTTTTGCAATCCCCACCCATCTCCTAGTATGAAAACAAAAACCCATGTGAAGTCAATACCTTGTGTTTACTTAACTCTTGCTGATTGAAAATATCTGGCAGCAACGCGCAAATATCCTGAGTAATTTTTAGATGAAGAAAAAGACCTGAAATGGTTAAACTGTTAAGTAAGTGATTAAAATGCACTAAACTAAATGAATAGCATGAATTTCAGCTCCTTAAAACCAGCAATTCTCTAAATGGAGCTCCAAATGACTTTTAGAATAGCAGTAAAAAAGGGCTCTGACGTATTCATTGACAGCGTATTTCCATAAAAATATTTCCCAAGGATGTAATGTTTACAGTAACTATTGCTAAATGTATGGCTGGCACAAAGAAAGGCCTAACCAAGATCATCTATTTCAATGAATAGAAAATAAAAATCAACTTCAAACATACCTTTTGCCCCTCCTAGGGATGCTCCTTATTCTCCTATGACAACATCCCCAGGTATACTTGAGAAAGCACAGCAAATTCTTTTCTAGTCCAGTTTTGCGAAGTTAGATTTAAATGTCAAGTATGTCAAGCTCCAGAACCTTCTCCACCTTATTTATATAATTATATAATAAAATTAAAACTGTATCAAATGTTTCAAGTTTCAGGTTGGCAGTAAGCGTACTATCTATCTTCAAGGAAATCAAAATTGTGCTGAATATATATTCTAGAAGAGAAACTGTATCAGAAGTGAAAAGACTGGAAATGTCCATCACTTTTTTTCCTGTAAACTAAGTATTGGTATTACAAATCTACAGCTGTGAACTAAGAAACCAAACACCAGGGGCTCAGCAAGCAGGATCCCAAATGATTGTGAAGACTCCGCACCAGCCTTGGTTTGTCTATATTTACATAGAACAGAAGTACAACTCTAAGAGCCTAAGATGGTGAGCCCATTCATTAGCGAGGCAAGTGTTCCTGCTTCCAGCTCCTGGATCTGCTCTGCTTCTAGCGCTTTCTCAAGCCTGAGTCTTAAGCCTCCTGCAGATTCTATGGGCAGCGCAGCACTTTCCAAAACATGCTCTTCTATTTAAGGTGGTGAGAGCTAGTTTCTGCTGCTTAGAGATGAACTCTAACAGAAATACCTGCTTTTTCACCTGAGAACACTGAGGCTCAAAACAGTTCTATGAATTGGCAAAGGTTACACAATTGGTTGGTTGGTAGTAAATAATAGAGTTCTATCCAATGTTATTTCTGCTTTTCTGAGTGGAGTCACTTGTAGGAAATCTCAGTTACAGATTTCTTTCTAAATTTGAAAGTACTGGCCCTGATCTGGGATGTTTCCCTGGAGGCACCATTCTCACTTCATTCCTTTCCCCCTCCTGGCTTGCAGCCAGCAGGTGAACCTGGATGCCACACCGTGGAAACCTACTGTGCCTCCACCCCTTAGGGCTCCCTTGATTAGACATGAGCTCTGAAAGCACCATTCCATGCCACCCACAAAGTCAGAGGTTTGTCAATCATTTTGTTTTGGGCTGAATATATACAAAATCTAGATTAATCAGGAGGATACAGCTGAAGATTATTAGAACAACTGTTTCTTTACAAGTGTTCCTCCATGACTGAGGGTTGAAATAAAGAATTACATTTCTGAATTTGTGTACCAGAAATGTCACAAATAAAAGCCACCAGTGGTTTTCCTGAGCTAGAACTTTGCCAACCCCACTTACCCCCCACCCAGCACCCCCCGCACCCTCCCCCTCAACACACACACAACGAGAGAGCTCAGCACTGCAGAGCAGAGGCTTGCAGCAGGGGAGCCATCAGAAATGCAGTTAAGAGAGTGCCACTCCACAAAGGGACATTGTCACTAGAGAAGGAAAAGACTGGCCCCTTTCAAAGGTCTAAGTCCTCCTCTCCAAATAGAAAGGAATGCTGTTTTATCAGTATACCTGATCAAGAATTAAGAGGTAGCCCCAAAAACATTGTAACAAAGCAGAAAAACACAAGTGTGCTCCCTTATATATCAAAAGGCTTATTTTTTCTTCAAGCAAGCGAAGACTTTTCTTAAAATAAGAAGTACTCTATCCAGTATGGGAAGATCTACCTTGAATTTCTGAGAGGTTTCCAAGAATATTATCTTCCCTAAAGTGAAGCTTCTAATAAAGCTTGATTTGACTCCCTGGAAAATTAATTCTCTGCAAAATAATTCACATAGATTGTAAGCCAGTTCTCTGAAAATGCTGCTGCTTGCCGCCTGCATAATTCATTGGTTAGACTATGAAGAAACACATCAACCAGGAACCCCAAGAGAAAACTAGGCATCCTCAAAGGGCTTATTCTTGCCTAAATTTATGCTCCTGAACTTGGGGACACTCCAGGAAAGTGGTATCCAGATACTCAAAATTCTTGTTGGTCCTGAAAACAATCCTCTGTCCATAGAACTACCGGAATTTTTCACCTCCCTTAAAACTCAGCTTAATCAACGTTATCACAGGTGTATGCATGTGTCCAAACTCATCAAATTGTGTATGTTAAACATATGCAGTTTTTTTGTATATCAATTATACCTCAATAAAACTGTTTTAAAAAATCAATTCCTGTTGAAAATCATTCCTATTTAAAGTCAGCTCCACTGTCCCAGCTTATTTTACATCATCCTCCACATTAACCGGCTCTGTGATGTCGAACGCATCACTTTACCTCTCTGGGTCTTAATGCCCTCATTTGCAAAATTCTGAGAGGGTTGTTTTGGTGACCTTGAAACTGTTTCCCAAGTCTCCCATTCAATGAATCTAAGTAAATGGCCTGGGGAATCAAGTGGTATGAAATGTGATACCCTTTCAGTGGGAGAAGTTGTAATTGAAGGAATCCAAAGGGAAAAGAAGATCCCAGGAAGTGTAGTGATTAAAATGGTGGATTTAAAGAATAATAACACCCTCAAAAATACTATCTATACAGCATGTAAAATCATTTTAAAAGTCATTACATTGAATACTGATACCAAGTCCCTGTCTTAGGTGTCTTAGGACTTCATCAAAGCTCAACATTGACACAACCTGGAGGCACACCATAAGACTGTCTGTCATGGTATGCCAGCCAGAGGGAGGTGGCCATGATTGGACTCTCCATTTCAAACATCTCCATTCATTATTTTCCACTGAAACATCTCATCAACACTCCTTCATATCTCCACCTTGTAAGTAGCACTGATGTAATAGTCACCATATAGACTATGCTTTGAATTTTTTCCAATACTAAACTGGTGTCTAGTCCTGGCTTCCTTGTTTACCTTAGCCCCTCTAAGCCTCAGGTCTTGCACCTGTAATATGTAGATGGCAATATCTATTCTTCTCAGGAGGTAGTGTGAAAGACAAATCAGAGCATGCATTGAATAGTACTTGGTAAGCTTCATAAAACAGTATATAATTTAAGACATGACCAGTACTGTTATCAATAATAACATAATAATTTTTCTCCTTCTGGATTACTCAAAGGTGGCTTACCTTGGATAAATACAACATAAATTCACCAAGAATTTATTAGAAAAATAGGCAACAGAGTTACATAAGCACTTCATAAAAGAGGATATCCAAATATCCAATACCTGGATGAACTCAGAGGTGCTCAACTTCCCTGGATATCAGAAAAATTCCAATTAAAACCACAAGCACACAGGCAACAACACTGAAAATGAACAAATGAGATAGCATCAAACTAAAAAACTGCACAGCAAAGAAAACAAAGTAAAAATGCAACTCAAAGAATGAGAGAAAATATGTTAAAACTATACATCTGATAAGTAGTTATATGTCCAAAATATATAAGGAACTCAAACAACTCAATTAAAAAATGGGCAAAGGACCTGAACAGACATTCCTCAAAAGAAGACATACAAATGGCCAATGGGTACATGAAAAAATGCTCAGCATCACTAATCATTACGTAAATACAAATTAAAATTTTCCACTACAAGATATTGCCTCACACTTGTCAAAACGGCTTTTATCAAAAAAGATGACAGATAACAAGTGTTAGGATATGGAGAAAAGGAAATCTTGAACATTGTTGGCGAGATTATAAATTAGTAAGTCTTTATTGAAAATGGTATAGAGGTTCTTTAAAAAACTAAAAATAGAACTACCATATGATCCATAATTCCGCTTCTGGGTAGATACCCATAGGAACTGAAATCTGCATGTTGAAGAGGTATCTGTACTTCCATGTTCATTGCAGCATTATTCACAAAAGCCAAAATATGGAAACAACTTAAGTGCTCTTCAAAAGATGGATAAGAAAGTGTGGTGTACAAAATGGAATATCATTTGGTCTTTTTTTTTCACCCCCGAGATGATGGAGTTTTGCTCCTACGCTGGAGTGAAGTGGTGCGATCTCGGCTCACTGCAACCTCCCCCCACCCAACACACCCGCCTCCGTTCAAGCGATTCTCCTGCCTCAGCCTCCCGAGTAGCTGGAATTACAGGCACGCACCATCACACCCGGCTAATTTTTGTTTTTGTTTTTGTTTAGACAGAGTCTCCTTCTGTCGCCAGGCTGCAGTGCAATGGCACAATCTCGGCTCACTGCAACGTCTGCCTCCCGAGCTCAAGCAATTCTCCTGCTTCAGCCTCCTGAGCAGCTAGGACCACAGGCGCACGCCGCCACACCCAGCTAATTTTTTTTTTTTTTTGTATTTTAGTAGAGAGGGGGTTTCACCATGTTGCCCAGGCTGGTCTCGAACTCCTGAGCTCAGGCAATCCGCCCGCCTTGGCCTCCCAAAGTGCTAGGATTACATGTGTGGGCCACTGTGCCTGGCCTAATTTTTGTACTTTTAGTAGAGAGGGGGGTTCACCATGTTGGCCAAGCTGGTCTGGAACTCCTGACCTCAGGGGATCTACCCACCTCGGCCTCCCAAAGTTATTCGGTCTTAAAAAGTGGGAAATCCTGCATTTACAACGACATGGATGAATCTGGAGGATATTATACTAAGTAAAATGTGCCAGGCACAGAAAGACAAATATCACATGATCTCACTCACATGTGGAACCTAATAAAATTAAACTCATGAAAGTAGAGAGTAGAAGGATAGTTACAGGGGGCTGGGAGGGTAGAGAGGGAGGGAATGGAGGAGTTGTTGATCAAAGGTACAGAGTTTCAGACTGACAAGAAGAACAGGTTTTGAGATCTATTGTATAGCAGGGTAACTATAGCCAACAGTAATGTATTACGTATTTCAAAATAACTAAGTAAATTTCAGATGTCACACCATAAAAAAGATAGGTAAGTGAGGCAATGGATATTAATTAACTTGATCTAATAATCATGCCACATTGTATGCATACATCAAAACTTTGCAATGTACCCCATAAATGTATACAATTATGATTTATCAATCAAAAATAATATTAATACATTTTTAAAAGAAAGCCACAAGGGGCTACTACTACCAGAATGACTAAAATTTAGAAGATAGAAAATGCTATGTGTTGGTGAAGATTTGGAGCAACTGCAACTGGTGAAAGTATAAATCAATACAATCTCTTTGGAAAACTGGCAGTATCTTCTATGGTTGAATATACTCAGACCCTATGACCTTGCAATTCTACTCCCAAGTATATACTCAACAGAAGTATTTCAATATAAAATCATATGCTAGAATATTTATAACAATTATTACCTGTAATAGCCCAAAACTCAAAACAACCCAAATTCCCATTAATACCAGAACAGATAAATTATGGTATATTCATACAATGAGATGTTATACAGCAATGAGAACGATTAACTCACAACTACATGGAACAATGTGGGCAAATCTCATGAACATAATTTGAGAGAAAGAAACCAGACACAACAGAATACACATTGCATTACTCTATTTCTATAAAAACAAAAACAGGCAAAACTTCATTATGTTGTTAGAAATCAGGATACCAGCTACCCTTGGGGGAGATGGGGTACCTACCCTTGCAGGAAGCAGACCTGAGGGAGGCTCCAGGGATGCTGGTAATGATCTGTGTTCTGCTTCCACCAGTGAGTTCAGTTCATGAAAATTCATCAAGCCATAAACTTAGGATATATGCATGCATATATATATATGTATATATATGTGTGTGTATATATATACACACATACACATGCATATATATGTATATATGTGTGTGTATATATGTGTATATATGTATAAATATGTATAAATACGTATAAATATAAATATGTATATACATATTTATATAAAATACTTCAATAACAAGTTTTTTTTTTAAATCACGTTCTCATGAAGTTTACATTCCAGCACAGCCAATGATATTGTACTTAATGGAAGCAGAGGGCTACCACTGAATTGGGCAAATGCATCATTTCTTAGTATGAATTTTCCAGGTCCCTGGGACACACACAGTAAGCATTCTACCACTGTTAAACTGTATTCTGGCTACACTGCTGTCCTTTCATACTCAGACTTACATTACCACTGCCCTACAATTTAACAATCCCTCCACTTATATATAAAGTAAGCATTCTTAATCTGAGGTTCTCAGACCCCTAAGGAGCTCCTGGATAGAATTCAGTGCTCCATGAACCTAGATGGGGGAAACTTATGTCTTTATCTACATCACAAGCTCTAACTGCAATTTAGAATTTTCTTCAACTATGAATGTTGGCAACAAAACGTAATAGTACTAGAAGTACCTAAAACTTTATCCCCAATAGAAACACTGGAGATATATTCATAGACATTTCTGCTGTTGAAGATATCTTGAAATATCACTTACACTTATTTAGAACATTTGGTCATTGTTAGATTTTGTAGTTTCATGTGTTAATAAACAAACATCTATATTACTTAATCCCAGTTTCATATTTTTAGTATTTTCATAACCATATTTCAATATAATCAGTTTCCTTTGTAATTCTGTGTTCTATTTTTGTATTTATTAATATTATTTTGAAAATTGACCTGACAGTTTTCCAGACTGCCCAAAGCGGGCTCGAGGGGGTTCATGGAAAAACAAAATAGATGTTTATATGCTGGCTATTTTCTATGTGCCCTCACCACGGCTGACCCTGCATCCCTGCCCCTCAGGCCATGCACACACTATGCTTCCCTGCCTTGCTCTGTGCCCCAGGAGTGTGACCCTGATGGAATCATCACCTGAGCTTCCTTGCCCCTTGGCTCCAGCTTCTGGTTAGGAGTGGCCCTGGGGAGAATGGCAGTTGGACGGATTTCCCCTCTTATCCCTACCTCACTGGACTTCCAGTAGAAAGCTACGTTTCTACAGCTCTCTTTCTCAGTGACGTCTCTCTCGAGGCATCAACAGCTCTGTTCCTGTGCCTTGCCATTCTTGCTGTCACCAGTGCCTAGGTATTTTACTTCCTGTTGGTTCTTAAATTCACCCACACTGCTGGAAATTGTCCCTTCATTAAACACTTCCCAGTTAAATCTTCGAAAAACAACATCTGGTCTGGACAATCTTCCATTTACACCGGGATCACCTGATTTGTGAACTAAACCAGCAAGGATATGGTCACATTCTGTTCTGGGGCAGAGTAGAATGTGTGTGTGTGTGCGTGTGTGTACACTCACATGTATTTGTGCTGGGATTGGGTGGAAGATATCAGAGTCAGTGCCCAGGGCCCCGTGAACAATACTATCTTGAAAAACTCTAAGATTTTCAACTCACAGCCTAAGAAGGGAAGCCAAGCTGTTGAGAAAAGGTCATCCCTGACCTGCATGTGTAAACAGCCACAGGAAGGAGCTAGGGGAAGTCTGGAGTAAGCAGGAGACAAGATTCTTAAGAGAGGGAGCAGCATTTTCCCAGGCTCAAACACAGGGGAGCTGCTGTCCAAGGTCTTCCTGCACCTGTCACGTGTTAACATCACCTGGAACAAACCCAGGCAGCAGAAGGAAGCATAAAGGAAGCTGTTCTTTGAGAATGTAAAAGATGAGAGATGGTCTGCTTGAAGGAGAACCACCGCTGGAGAGAAGCACGGTCCAACATTCCTTGCACATGCCAGATACGCTCCTAGGTATCTCTGATTTCCTAAGGCTTAACTGACAGGAAAAAAGAAACTAGATAAAGTCCTGCTTACAAAGATCATTTCTCCTAAGATATTTCTAGGCATTTGTCCTCCCCTCTAATTCCCCAGGACAACACTGGCTGACAGCCCTCTGATATGGAAGAATGAGCGGAGGAAACTGGGCAGGCAGGGAAGGAAGAAAGAAAGGAAGCCTGCCAGGAGCACACTTCCATATATCAATGTGAGCTCAAGATAAATAATCCCAGCCAGCCCATGCAGCTATCAAACCAAAGGGCATGTTGCAGGTAGCAAGATAAATTGCTATTGTCAAGGATGTCTTTGTTTGTTCCCGACAACCTCTTACTATATCTCCCTCTCCTGACAAAGCAACCCCAGGAATAGGTTTCTAACTTGCATTGGCCTCTGGAAATGATAGTGCTTTTAGGGAGAGAAAAATGAGCTTGAGCTCCTGGGTCCAGTAGCCAATATACAATTGGCTGTGGGGACTACTCACTAAATACAGGTTAGAAGCAAAATCTATTGTAAACAATAGCTACAAGCTGTTTTCACCAAAGGTCATTCTATCAATCCAGCCTAGCAAATCTGAATTACTGATGTTCCATCAACTGGCTCATACCATGAATCTTACCCACATTGGCCTTTCATGGAATTCCTCCTGACTCCACCATAGGGATCATATTCACTGACAACGGAAGAGCTCCACGTAGAAAAGATTACAAGAAAAATAAGTGGTCAGTTTTTAAATCTAAACATAAATTGTTTTAAAATATTTCCAGAAATTTCAGAAATTAGACAAACTCTTCGTTGGGGGTAATAATTACAACTACATTTGTTAAAACTTTCCAGGTATGTCCATCAAGATTTCATCTAGGTAATTTGGAGAAGGGAGTCTCAAATTATCTCTGCACCAGACTCTCTCTTGTATACCACCATTTCAAGGTTTACTTGGGGTTTCTCATCGTGTCTGAAGCAACAGAAAGCAAAAGTAACACTCCAGACTTCATAATGGGCAGCTTCAGGAACACAGGACCAGGCTTTAGCAGTGATCACCCTCCAGGAATGAACAAAAAGCTGGCTGAATTCCTATAACACTAAGCAAAATTTACCCTGTTTATATGCCCATTTTCCCTCTCTCCCTCCTTCCCTCCCTCCCTCTCTCTGTCTCTCTGTACTTATTTTTCCTTTTCACACACAACAGTAAAGGTCAGAAAAAGTTAAGAATCTTTTTCTCTTTATTTAAATGCAACACGAACTTAAGTTACTGCATTATCACAAAGCAAGATATCTATCTGCTTTTGGTAGAAGCTTCCTTGCCTTTGTATAAAGATAGTCCCCGGGAGTCCAAATGGAGCTGTGCCTTTCCTATCTTGAAAGCCCAAGTCCCTCAACCTCTCTTTTGCACATCAGTAAGAGTTAGCATGGTGAAGGGATTAAGAAAATGCAACTGGTCTGTCTGAGTTTCCAACCTGGCCCTATCTACAACTGACCATGGGACCTTGGGTAAGTTATTTAATTTCTTTGTGCCTCAGTTTCCCATCTGTGAAACGGAAATAACAGTTTTAAGAATGAATGTATAAAGCACATGGAATAGTGCCCTCTACATAGTAAGTGTTAGTATTTTTTAAATAAACAAACATAACAAACAGGTCAAGCCACCTCTCACCCACGTCCAGCTCTATTCTCATGTCGCCAGTAGCTCTTATTCTGGAGTGTCTCCCTGTGCTTGGCTGTGCCCATCCTGGCCACCTTCTGTACTCCTTTGTGATGAGGATTCTAGAGAATACTGTACTGTTAGATTCAGATCCTCACACATCTCTTTACTTCATAACTAATGCATACTCATCCATCGAGTCCCCTCTTACATGTCTCTTCCTCCTGGAGTCTTTGAGCAATCAAGTCTCCCTCTTACATGCTCCCACAGCACAGTGTTTTTCCTCCCCTCGTTCATTAATTCGTCCATTCAACAGAAAATCGTAGAAGGCACTGTGCTAGGTTTTGAGAGCTTATATTATAGAGAGAAACACATAGGAGGCCTTGATAACTTTTTGATGAATGGATGTATATGAATGACTCACCCAGATATCTGATCCTTAGCATTTCCTCCCCACTGGAACAGATAAGAAACTGTGCATATTACTAAAGAATTCTGACTTTAGCCTACAGCAAGAGGATGTGCGGGGGTTACCCCCGTCCCACTCTGGACCCAATTGACATGGAGTTCCTTCTGAACTGCGGCACTTACTCTGCAGCCAAAGATCAAGCAAAAGTTAGTTTTAAAAATAAAGTATATTTTTCATTTCATAAAGAAAAATTACCCCATTGACTCTTTTGCTCCAATCAACTGCATAATTTGGCAAATTTTCATTCACTAATTGAGACACACACATAGACACCATGGTGCTCTAGGTCTTTCTCATAGATTGTATAGCCACCAGTTCTCAATTTATCTTCCTTTGAATATGATCATTTTTCAAGTGACTCAGCATAAGCCTTAAAGAATATTCAATATAGCCATCATTCAGTTCCTTAATGAGATATAGAACATAGGACATTGAATTCACAGATTTGGAAAATTGCAAGACAGAAAATTTTAAATGTGAAAGAAAAACTATTTTTTAAGCATTAAAAATCTTTGTAAAGCAAGGAAGCTGAAAGCAGAGCCTGAAGGCCTCAGGCAAAGGCATTTGGCTTGCCATTGTGTTCAGCCAGAATTCAGGGACAGCAGGGTAATCAGCAGAGATAAACAAAAGCAGGTCAGGGGAGAGCGACAGGGTGGGAATTGGGAAAAAGCATTGGGTTTTAAGTCAGAAAGCCTGGATTTCATTAACAGTCTTGATTTTCCTTCTATTAGCTAAGTGATTTTGAGAATAATTTATCCTCTCCAGCCTCAGTTTCCATATGTATCAAATGGAAATAATATTAGTTTCTGCCCAAGCTATCTCTTAAATTTGACACTAGGATCAAATCAGTCACGGGGTATATAAACTCTCAGCAGAGAGCCTGATATACAGTGAAACTCAGTAAAATGTTTTGGGTATATTTTTAAATTAGAACAAAATAAATCACTGACCCAAGTGATCAGCTTGTGTGTTTCTAATTTGGACTATGATGAAATATACCAGTTCTAAGATTTTACCATCATGTTTTAAATCAATAACAATGATGGCAGCTAACACTTACTGAGCATTTATAAAGGAGATCCCAGGAACTATACTAAGTGCTTTACAGATGCATGTATTCCTCACATTTTTCCTGAGGTAGGTCTATTATTATAGATGAGGAAATGAGAGTGTAGGGGAGTTCGGCCACATTCCCAAAGTCTTATAGCTAACAAGCAATGGAAACATTTCTTATTATTTAAAAAGCAAAGTGGAAAATTTGATCAGGAGGGGAAAGATATGAAAAATATTCAAATTAATTTGAGGACATATATCCTTTCTCCTCTCATCACATCTCCTACCAAAGAGAGAAGCATGCCCCTCCCAGGGCTGTTATTTTCCTTCCATCCCTGCTACTTTAAGGCTTCTCCCACTGTTGCAGGGCCCTGAATTCCAGGCACCAGCCTTGACAGTGCTTGCAGAGTCAGTCGGTGCCCTGAAAAAGGTGCTCAGTTCAGTATATGCTTTTTAGATCTTAAAGAGATTTCTCAAAAAATACTTTATTGATAGATAATATGTATACATATTTATGGGGTACATATGATATTTTGATACATGCATAGAATGTGTAATGATCAAGCTGGGGTATTTAGGATATCCATCACCTTGAACATTTATCATTTCTTTGTGTTGGGATCATTTTAAATCTTCCAGCTACTTTGAAATATACAATATATACAATATGTTAACTACTATGCTATTGAACACTAGAACTTATTCCTTCTATCTGACTGTATGTTTATACTCATTAACCAACCTCACTTCACCACCTCCACACATATAAATGCCCTTCCCAGCCTCTGGTAACTATCACTTTATTCTCTACCTCCATGAGATCAACGTTTTTAGCTCCCCCATAGGAAAACATGTGATATTTGTCTTTCTGTGCCTGACTTATTTCACTTAATATAATGACCTCTAGTTATACCCATGTTGCTGCAAATGACAGGGTTTCATTCTTTTCTATGAATGAATTGTGTATAAGTACCACATTTTCTTTATCCATTCATCTGTCCATGGACACTTAGGTTGATTCCCCATCTTTGAGAATAGTGCTGCAATAAACATGGGGCTACAGGTATCCCTTTAATATGCTGATTTCCTTTCCTTTGGATAAATACCCAGTAGTGGGATTGCTGGATCATATGGTGATCCTATTTTTAGCTTTTTGAGAAATCTCCATACTCTAAAAACATATTTTTATCAAGAAGACAATACACCTGTGATTCTGGCTGACAGATTTTTTATTTTTTCATTTTCAGAAAATGAATGAGTGCTCTGATACTATGCACATGTCATACATTCTACAACTAACCTGCATGCCTCCCAATGCTGGTTCCTCTGCTTCTGAGCTATGTGACACGTTGGTGGGCAGGCCACTTCCTCTCTTAAGGCTTCACTGTCCTCATCTGCATTATGGGTGCAATACAATACCCACCTCATTAGATTGTTGCAAGACATAAATAAATAAATAAATAAATAAATAGTAGAAGAACAGAGTGACCATGGTAAACCAATCAATAAATATTAGCTACTGTTATTATTCATAGAAACCCAAGGGACTTAATATAAAGGTGCTGGAGAAAGGGTACTGAATGTAGAGACAGAGACCTGGGACCTAGGCCTAACTCTGCCACTTACAAGATTTATGACTTTAGAAACATTATAAATAAGAGGCCATGCTGACCCACAGACATGTTTTAATGGGCCAGTTCAGGGTTTTTCACATTTTCAGATCTAAGCACTTTCAGACCAGGCAGTTTCTTTCTGATTATCTCCCACTCCCTATTGTCTCATAACTGATGATAGGGTTTGAGTTTGCAACACTGATCACCCTCCATGGGTTTCACCTCCGACCATGAAAACAGGAAGAACACCTGCTCTTCTACTTAGCAAAATTGTCATTTGGCTAAAATGAGATTATGTATGTAAAAGTACTTCATCATCATAAAGCACTAAAACAAATGGGGCTGCTTATTTAAAATGCAGGACATTTTAAGCCTTACATTTGTATATTGCAGAAAATAGTCTTGAAGGTACATGAAAGCTGGTGGGTGCTGCAGTTGTTTTTAAACAGTTCTTAGTGCCAATTTTGTTCAAGCAATATATCCATCCCAATAAACCTTTCAGGGAGGAGCCCAGGGAACATGTCTTAATCATTCACAATTAGGGAATTAATTCATCTAGATGCCTCAGAGTAGGAAAATCCCATCTATCGCTTAGAGAAATATCCTCTGAGAGCAGGTAAGTAAAGCTCCCCAATGAATTGCAAAGGCATTGAGACCTCTTTACTCACCCCCAGGTTCACCAGAAGCTTTCTCACTCTTTGTTTGACTTTATCCTAGTGTTTTCTTCTCTCAAGTTCATGGATAACATTTTGGGACCTGAAGAGACCATCCAAATACTAAAAAAATCATTTTGTCTCTGATTATAGATTCCATTTCTCCCTGAAATGAGCACCATGTCACAAGATCAGTCACACTAATTACTATTATAGTATTAAAATACTATTATAGTATTAAAAGGCTATGGGTCTAAAATGTAATATGGATGTCTCACAGAGTTTCCTAACAACTACACAACAGTGTCACATAAAATTGGTATTGCCATGGAAAAAACAACAAACTCTAATGATGGGTTTTAGTGCATCATTAACAACCTCAGGCTGAGCAGCTATAGCAAGAATACTGTGGAATGGATGGTTTAAGTAACAGACACTTACTTCTCACAGTTCTAGAGGCTGGGAGGTCTAAGATCAAGGTAATGGCAGATTCTATATCATGTGAGGGTCCTCTCCCCGGTTTGCAGAGAGCTGCCTCTTGCCATACCCTTGTTCTGGCCACTTCCTGTTCTCATAAGGGCACTAATCCCCATCATTGGGTCACAATCTCCTCTAAACCTAATTACTTCCCAAAGGCCCATTTCCAAATATCATCACAGTAGAGATTAGGGCTTTCAATATGAATTTTGGGGGAACTCACACATTTGGTCCATAGCAGACAAGTTGCTTCCCTCTGTGAACCTGTTTCTCAACTACAAATAATAATGATTATAACAACAGCTGTCATTTAGCAACCCTATGATGTGTCAGGCACTATCTATTAACAGGTACCTTTACCTGTATTTTTTCATTAAACCCTCACTCAGAACTGTGCAAGGCAAGTATTAATATCCTCACTTCGGAGGTGAAGAAACAAGCTTTATGAATTTAAGTAACATGCTCAGGGAAACACAGTAGGACCAAAATCATGGGTGTGATACTGTCATGGGGAAGATGCTATCCAATCTGCTTGCCTCCCTAAACTGTTGTGAAGCTAAAATGAGATTGTGTTTGTAAAAACATTTTACTAAAATGGAAAAGCACCATAAATGTGAAATGTATATCCATTTGGAAGTGACAGGTAATGAGCACAACATTTCAGTGCTACAATTAATTAATTCAGTCAGTCCAAATCAAATACCTAGACTCCGACAAAGGAACAGCCCTAGATTTTCAGATTATTACACTGAGTCTATTTCTGCAATGTTAATGAAGCAGCTCTCCATCTTCAGCAAAATTTCCCCTTTTATCATACTTCAATAGGGTAAGCAATAGAAATTCAAGAAGGATATGGAACTCCAAAAGACCCAAAATAACCAAAGCAACTTTGAGCAAATAACAAAGCTGCCAGCATCACACTTTTTGACAATTCCTTACAAAGCTACAGTAATCAAAATGATACAGTGCTGGCATAAAAAACACACATATAGACCAATGCAGCAGAATAGAGAACCCAGAAATAAACAGATGCATTTACAGTCAACTGATCTTCAACATGAATTCCAAGAACACACAATAGGGAAATGATTGTCTTTTCAAAAAAAAAAAGAGAAAGAAAAGAAATCGAACCCCATCTCACACCATACACAAAAATCAACTCAAAATGAATTAAAGACTTAACCATAAAACTTAAAACTATAAGCTGAAAACTTAGAGAAAAACCTTCTTGATGTTGTTCTTAGCAATAATATTTTGAATATGCACCAAAAGCACAGGCAACAAAAGCAAAAATAGACAAATGGGGAAAGCTTCAGCACTGCAAATGAAACAATTAACGAAATGAAAAGGTGACCCATAGGATGGGAAAAATATTTGCAAACCACGTATCTGATAGAAGATTAATATTCAATACATATAAGGAACTCATACAACTCAGTATCAAAAATACAAAAACCTAATTTAAAAATGGGCAAAAGACATAAATAGATCCTTCTCTAAAAAAAAGAAAAATTCAGATGTTCCACAGGCATACGAAGAAAAGGTGCTCAATATCTCTAACCATCAGCGAAATGCGAATCAAAGCCACAAGCTATCACCTCACACCTATCAGGATGTCTATTATCAAAAAGACAAAAGAAAAGTGTTGGTAAAGATGTGGAGAAAAAGAAACCTTTGTGCACTGTTGGTGGGAATGTAAATTAGCACAGCCATTGTGAAAAACAGTATGAAGCTTCCTCAAAAAAATCAAACATAGACTACCAAATGATCCAGCAACCTCACCTCTGGGTATATATCCAAAGGAAATGAAATCGCTGTGTCAAAGAGATATCTGCACTCCCATGCTTACTGCAGCAGTATTCACAACAGCCAAGACACAGAAACAATCTCAATGTCTTTTGATACAGTGGAATATCATTCAGCCTTAAAAAAGAAGAAAATCCTGCCATTTGCGATCACATGAATGGAGCTGGAGGATTTATGCTAAGTGAAATTAAAAAGGCACAGAAAGAGAAGAGAAGAAAGAGGGGCTAGGGGACAAGGGGAAATAGTGTGAAGTTGGTCAAAGAGTACAAAGTTTGAGTCAAACAGGAAGAATAAGTTCTGGAGGTCTAATATACAACACAGGGACAATAGTTAAAAATACCGTAGTGCGTACTTGAAATTTGCTAAAAGGAGAGATCTTAAATTTTCTTGACACACACCCACACAAATGGTAACTACATGGTAACTAGATGTGATATAAATGTTAATTAGCTAGAGTGTGGTGATCATTTTATAATGTATATGTATATCAAAACATCAAGTTGTATATCATATATAAATTATATATATGATATCTAAAAGATACACGATATATATCATGATATAGCATATATAGAAATGATAGGTATACATATATGCCACTCTGGTCTACACTGTGCATTTCATGGCTTATCCCTTCATTCAACACTGTTTTAAAAACAGAAAAAGAAATCCTTGTCATTATGGAGCTTACATTCTAGTTAGAGAGAGCAAGTTAAAAAAAAAGTAAAAAATATCATTTATGTATCATTTATATATCATATATATCATTTACATATGATATATATGATAAACTGATATATATATCATTTTATGTGTCTGTGATAGCTCAATAAAGGTATTAAAAAATAAAAATAAATAATAAATAAACCCAAAAATGATAAGGAAGGTGGATTCTATGGCTACCCAGAAAAAAGGTGGTAGGTATGTAGTAGAGTTCTTCAGCATAGGAACAGGAGCAGCACTCACTGTATCACAAAATTAACCCTGCCACCAACACTCTCCTCTACATATATGTATGTTGGGTGTTTGGGGTATTTTTTTACTTATTGTTTTTTTAACTTGCTGTCTCCAACTAGAATGTAAGCCCCATAAGGACAAGGATTTCTTTTCCTGTTTTTAGAACAGTGTTGAATGAAGGAATAAGCCATGAAATGCACAAGCAGTGGAGACCAGAGTGGCAGAAAGACCAAGAGGAAAGTCCAGAGCACAGACATCACAGTGAGATTGAGAGCCAATACCAGGAGATTTAGAGCAATGTAAAGAAATAGAGTGAAAACTGAAATGCACAGTGTCTAGGCCTCAGTGATGAACCAGTCCTCGCTGAAGCCAGGGTGGAGCCATGGAAGTGGGTTGCACTTCTCACAATCCACAGATGTTTATACTGCTGTACCACAGTACTGTGTAAAACACCTTACTGAGAAGACAAGTCAGTGTAGTGCATTAAAATGGATACGGTATGCTCAAAGATGGCTTCTACTGAGATGTGGCTTAGAAATTAGAGAACATGAATTTGGACACACTGCAGAGACGGCCCCTGGAGGTAGAGTTTTTCCATCTGGGAGTCTGTGAATAATCACTGAACCATGATGGCAGGTGCACATCAAGAACGAACCAGTCTTTGAAACAATGGTACAAACCTCTCCTCTATGACCCAGAGCCATGACACTTTTCCAGGCTCCTGTAGGGAGACCGGAGCCATCAGCATGAGAGGTCTACCAGAAAGGTCCCCTCATTCAATCTGGCCTTTCCACACACCAGACCAAGAAACTCTCTCATCCTCTTCTCCAAACTTCTACCATGTCATCCTCCCTCCCAGTCCCTCTGAATAAGAGATACTGCAGAGGAAATGAGTAATAAAATGAACAGAGCACTTCATCAAGATCAATCACATGGCTCAGTCCTATAAGGTGTCCTATACCTTGTGACAGGACACAAACAAAAAACTAATGAAAATTACCTTTGGCTTATTACACTTGCAATGCAGCACAAAGCACTGCTCTTTGAGCCTTCTCGCTCTGTCTAGAAAGGTAACTTTACATATTTTTTGCCATCCAGGGCATCTGCCATGAAAATACTACAAAATATAGTTTATCACTGGCTTTATAAAAGCTCTGGGATAGGAACAATTAAAGCCATCTATGCTGCTGGGGACATTCCATTTTACATCAACAAATGTTATGTCATCTGTAACCATTCCAATTTCCATTTAAGAACGTCTAATTATTCGTATTGCTAGGGGGTGAATTCTGACTTGCTTGCTGATGGTTCCATTACCTCTTCCCCAACCGCCTTCACAGAAAAAGACAGAATGTAGGCTTTTGCGGAGGTGGGGCAGGGGGGTGGGTAAATAACCATATACAAACTGCAAGGTCAACTTCCCAGTATTGCAAAACTGGGTGCTATTTTCCATAGTTCCAAATAGCCTCTTCAAAACCACATGAAATAAACCTATTTCACTTTTACACACATCACTGTTTCCCTGCAGGTTGTAGAAATGTATTTTCAGTTGGTCAGCAATTTTTCCATGTGATGGCAAAGTTTCTTTATTGTCCTACCACCAGGGCACCTCAGACTTGGATAAGGGGAAGGAGGAAGAAACACTGGAGAGTGTGGAAAGGGACAGGAAAGTTAGGAGATGAAGCCTGGTCTGTGGATCGCATAGGTGGCCTCTGCAGTCAGGGGGGTTGCACCTGCCAAGAACCCAAAGGTTACAGAGAGGCAGCTACATTGGCTGAAGAATCAGACAGATTATAGAATTCGCTTCCCAGGTTCCTGATGCATAAATTAACATCTCATTCCCTGCAATCATGGCAGTGGCTGGAAGACATGATTGATCTAACATTTGGTCTCCCTAGGAGGGATGTGTTAATTCTTTCTTCCAGCACTTTCCACTTCTTTATGAGCTCAGCTTTTTATCACAAAACAAGTATCTGGGATGAAGAGCTGGGACCATCAGGCAGCAGGCAACCTGCTGGGGTGGTTTCTCCACCTTCTGTCTGTACAGCAACACTTAACTGAAAAGGCAGGGTTAGTGATCCGGTAGTCAGTGGACTCAACAGCATCAGGAACCACAGCAGGTCCAGTTTCAAATCACTAACCTTCCTCACCTTTGAGGACTTTGTTAATATTTTTCTATGTAAAATTTTACATGCCTGAGCAAAGTGGCCTTACTTTGCAGGCACGGCTAAACTTAAACAAATTATTTTGGCTTATTCCTCTTGAAGTCACTAATTAGCATTTGGTTTGTTTCTTTTCATAACATCATTCTTTAATCAACAAACATTTCCAAGAGCTTTTCTGTTATCAGATCTGATTTGCTGGCTTGTCCAAGAGCGATTCCACTAAGGTGTTTGATAGAGAAGGGAGGGGCTTCCTGCAGGGCAGAGAAGGCTTTTCTAGGAGCCCACCACAGAGGGTATCTTTTCATGCACAAGGACTTTATATGGATGAGCTGCAGCCTGAGTAATACCATCATGTCACTGCAGTAAAACCTACACCATGGCTTCTCAGAGGTTACAGGAGGGCTTTGTAGTCGGTGCAAAGTAAACCCTCAATACATTTTAGCCAGCAACTGAGAGAGAACTGTATGTGTGAAATGCAAACTGGTTTCCTTTTTCAGAAGAGAGGAGGAGAGGAAGTAATTGAAGAAATTCTTGCTGTGCTTTTGGCTTATCAAAAAAGGTGGATCACTTTGTGAGAGACTAAAGGAGTTAGAAGCAAGAGTGATGTTTTTGCCTCTTCTAATGAGGGCTAAGACTCAGGGAGAAAATGACACGAGAGGTATTGAAGAAATTGTTTTTGTAAACTGAGGTTTACAATACTAGATGCATATTCTACAGGGTTAGCTAGAATATGCTCTTCCATGCAGCAAATATATACCAAGTCCCTGCTATGTTCCAGGCACTGAAGAAATGCATTTCATAAAAACTGTGAAGAATAGGCTTGCCTGGAGCTAACACTTAAGACTCATGTACAAAACAAGCATGCAGAGCAATGGTGTCTGGGAAAAAGCGAATTGGTTTAAGAAACTGGAGGTAGGAGCACTCAGAAGGTGGAGGCAAGGAGCAATGGCAACTGTGTTCAATGGTGTGAAGAGCTGTTCTAAGAGATTCGATTAGTTTTGTATGGCCCTTAAGTATAGGACCCATGGGTGAAAGTGTTGAGGAGGCAGAGTTTGAGTCTCAATGGAAATAAGAACCTTCAAACTACTATTAACTGAAGCTTTGAGTGCTAATCACTTTCTCATCACAGAAGGTGATCAAGCAAGAGTTGAACAGATACTTGTCCTGGATGTTAAAGTGGAAATTCAAGCAACACAACAGAAGGTGAATAAATTTAAGGTCCTTTATGATCCTTATAGTCCATGAGATTCTGAAAGAAGGAATCCTTGTGCTTCTTATGTCAGTTCTAGAGACAACTCTTTCTTCATCTTCTATTAAACTCATTTAATTTTAATAATGAATGTATTATTAATCGTATAATTTGTTTTATCTCCTAACATTTTTGCTGTTATTCATATTTTATGACCTAACATTTATGCTATGCCCTAACATTTTTGAAGTGTTTGATTCACTTCTGTTTATCTTATTTTATAAATGAGAAAACTGAGAACATTTGGGTTAAACAACAATCAAGGCAGTGTTTATACTATACTAATAATGCTTTGTTTCTCAAGCTTTATGGTAACCATAGATGACTATTCTGTCTATCTCTGTATCTGTTTAATTGGAAGGCTGCAACTGAATTAAAAACAAAGAAAAACAGCTAACATTAGAATGCCTAGAGTCTGACTTTCTAGATTCTGACTTTCTACCTTAGAGCCCATAACTTATACAGTATCCATATGTAAGATTAATAATATATAATCTAAGTTAAAGAATTTTTCACTTGACTTCTAGACATTTGACTTCATTAAAAATGTCATAATTACTACTCAAATTGGCATCAGACTCATCCACAGTTTTCAGTGCCCCTCTCTTGGCTTAGTGACTATGCCTACTTCCCCCTTCTCTTCCCCAAACCACCCGGGGTATCACTAAATGAAAGCAAACAACTGTCCAATCTCAAATACAATCGAATATACCATCCTCAAGTTGCCCTCTTTTTGTCTTTCTCTCCCTTTCACCATGATTCACATAAACCCCTTCAATGCATGCAAATACCCACCACACAACCCCCACCGCCCCTACACACACCCCTCTGGAAAATTCATTGCCTGATTCCTAGAGGCTCTGAGCACCAGCAAATTGCACAGCATCAGAAAATCACACACACACATACACAGTAGGCTGTGAAAAAGAATTTCCCCTCCAATTTGATGAGATGACCACCCAGAATCAGAATAACACTTATTTGAGATATTTCAAACACACCAGACAAAGCACTAGAGATTATAATGTACAGATCAATTCTCCCCTAGCAAAGAAATGGACTATGTGATTTAATGTACCTTTCCCATTGTTAATTTCTATGATCTTGAGATTAATTTGAATGCAGATGGAATCCATTTGAATAATGGCTCAAGAAAAGAACTTGGTTGCTAATTCAATAGGTGCCATGGTGTGAAAAATTATTGTCATGATTATAGTAACTGAAACTGAGCTTGTAAAAATATTTTTGCAGAATATTAATCAGTTCCGTAGTGACTAGGGCCACACACACTTACATACAACACAGCAGGCTTTTATCATGAATTCATATTTTTCTTAAGCTAATAGTGCCGAGATACTATTGGATTAGGATTGTCTTTGTACATCTCACTGTGATTTGTCATGGTTGTGTAAGAGATACGAGATAAATAAGAATATTTAAATATCCAAATAAGAATATCAGTTAGGATTGAAAGGTCACTGAGAGCTAGAACAGACACTTAAAACTATCATATTGAAGAACACGGCAGGGATGGGGGTGTGGTAGGGAGACATCTTCAATATTTGCATTCTGGATTTCTTGTGTCTTCAAAGACACAGGTTTGCTTCCTTCAATAGTATCTGTACATCAAAGGCTCATCTTGCCCTTGTCTATCAACTAAATTCCCTGACAGCTTGAGTAAAATGCTGTAACCCCTATGGCATATGCCTCAGTATGTGCACTTGCAGTTACATTATGGTATATGTTACCTTAGTGATAAAATAATAAATGATAAATACCTGCATATTCAATGAATAGAAATACTAAAAATGCAACACATCACAATGATTTTATATTTTGTTTGTTGGTTCATTTGTTTTTTTTTTTTTTTTTTGAATAAAGAAAAAGTCAGAAAAGAATAAAGATGGACAAGAAACAGTTCATCTCCTACTTTCCAAAAACCAATTTAAAAATGTAGTAATAACATTCACACTTCATTGGGCATCTACTACATACTATGTAGTTTATGAGCATTGTCTTAGATCCTTATAAAAACATGTATGCAGGCATTGTTATCTTCGTTTTAGAGATGAAGAAACTGAGAATTAAAGAGGTTTATTACCTTGCCCAAAGAAGTCAGTGACATAGTAAACACACCATTTAACTCCAAAGTCCATGCTATTTCACTTGCACGTCTCAGCATCCAATATGAATATCTGAAGAGAGATGGCCCCTATTGAGAAATGGTGATTGGACTTGTATTTTTAGGGTTAATATTTTTAATTTGGACACAATTTTGCTCTCAAATTATTTTGCAATGCCAAGCTTAACTGGACAGACCTTAGAGAAAGAATATCACTTTTTTTTTTTTTTTTTTTTTTTGAGACAGGGTCTCACTCTGTTACCTGGGCTGGAGTGCAGTGGTGCAATCTTGGCTCACTGCAACCTCCACCCTCCTGAGCTCAAGAGATCCTCCTACTTCAGCCTCCTCAGTAGCTGGGACCATAGGTGCACCACTACACCCAACTAATTTTTGTACTTTCTTGTTGAGATGGGGTTTCAGCATGTTGCCCAGGCTGGTCTTGAACTCCTGGGCTCAAGCAATCTACCCACCTCAGCCTCCCAAAGTGCTGAGATTACAGGCATGAGCCGCCATGACTGGTCAAGAATCATCATTTTGATCTTGCAAAACAGAAGACTGATAATGGTCTAATGTAAATCCTCCAGAGGCTAACTAGATTTTAACATATACCCTTATGGATTTAACTCAAAGGTGCAGGTAAGTACTATAGGAGTTTCAGACAAAACAAAAGGCACATTGAGGTGAGCAGGGGGTTTGCAGGAACATATCTGGGATTCTTGGTTTCTCATCCTAGAGAGGTTTTGAGAATTCACTACTGTGTTTCCTTTCTTTGGCCTCATAGGTGGCAGCCCAGACTCTTCCTCACATAGAGTTTTGTGTGAAACACCTCCCACTGGGTGATTTCTCTCTAATTACTTACAACATATTGAGATCTGCAGTTTACTTCTTACCGGTGTTATCTACTTATACAATGACTATACGAGACTGAAGTGCAAGGACAGTCAGGATTTGGTCTCACAGAGATCTGCTTTGAGACACAATCCTCAGAAGTATTTTTCTTCTAAAGCAGATGCCACATGTACCAGGAAGCAGCAGTCAATTAATTGTTTATCAAGTACCTAAGACACGTAAGACTCTGAGGAGAATACAGAGAAGCAGCAGGCCTGGTGTCTTCCCTTGAGAGCTTAAAATACAGTTGAGGATTTTAAAAGACAAGTAATAAGAGGGTAGGTGGCAGGTGATGGCTCTGGCCTGGTGCTAGGTCTCTGCAGGTTGGCCTGGATCTAGGCCAGGAATAAACGTACTATGAGGCAGAACGGGTTAAAGAAGCTGCCTCTGAAATAAGACCAACTCTGTAAAGTACTAAACAGTCCCTGGCACACAGCAGGTACCGAATGAAGACTGTTCTCCCTCTCTTCCCTCTTTGCCCTAATCACTTTAGGGAATAACATCAAGCTCTCCCTGTAGCTAATTCAGCTTCAACTTTCCTCCCCAGGCCTGATAAGATGACTTTTCTTTCTTTTTGAGTGCCAGTCCCTACTTGATAGCCCAGTTCTGGAACTCTGTCCTGTTCTCCATCTTGGTAACCTTCCCACATCCTGTTACCTTGGCAACTGAATGCTTCATGTCTTGCTTTTGCTTGTCACTCTCCAAAGGACTAGCATTTCAGGCTAGTTAGTGGCTAAGAACCCGCTCCAACAATGCTTATGAACTGTCCGACTGCTCTTCCAGATATTGCCTGCTCTGCAATTTCTTATCACCTAGATCTGCCTGCTATTTAAGTTGCCCAAATAGACCACAAGGATCAATTCATTTAAGTGTACTGGCTGCCTAGAGCACTTTGTTGAAAAGAAGTCCAACGGCATGCTCAGGTTCTAAAAATATATATATCATGATCAATTAATGATGGCTTTCAATGTTGTAGAAGGCTAGGGTTGGTGAGCACAAACGCTATATCCTTTCTATCCCTACATCATGGGCTACTTTAAATTTCCTCCTTACTAGGTACCATGTTTGCCGTGCCACGCTTACCAACTTCCCAGCACTCACAACTGAATATGTCCTTCTGATCCTACCACCAAATCCCAAATGAATCCAGATCCAAATGCAGGTGTCCTCCCTGGCTTCACCATCCTATCGTTGAAGAAATCACAGGCTTAGCAGCTTAGCACAATAAAAGTTATATAGTTCAGATTGGAGAGGTCAGTGAAATAGCAATAAGAGAATAGGACAATGAGGATAAGGGGAATTATGTTCAAAGATGTGGCAGCCAGAAAGTAAAAGTATAAGCAGTCCACCATGACTGACATGAAGCCATTTATTCAAATCTACCTATAAAATATTATACATTAAAATTTGAACTCAATTCTCTAGAATTACAAGTATCAACAAAATTATTAGTTCATTTCTAACTCCTCTAATGGAACTCAATATAAGATTTTTACCACTGAGTTGAGATTCTAATTAGAAATATAAATTTGCCACCTAACTTAAATAATGTAAAAATGCAGACATATTCGCAACCAGTTTTAAAGTGGCCTTGCATAAACTCGTTTTCCCATTGTCCTTGGCTAATTAAGAACCATAGTTTCCATGCATATTTTATTTTGCAGGTTGGTTAGGAAGGTTAATTGCCTACTCCCCTTATTTGTCTTTTTCTCCTTAATGGAACAAGCCATCAGTTTGTCTGAATTGAGATACGAAATTACCAGGAAAAAAAAAAACACTTAATGGTGGGCAGAGTTTCAAATTGCTATGGATTTTATTTGGTCTGCATGTCATAAACAATATTTACCACACTGAATTTAAAAGAAATAAAATACAAAGAAACCACACAGAAGTTTCTAGAGATTTATTTTCTACATTTTTCTAGCATTCTTCTTAGTTCATTTTTTAGGGAAACAAAGTTTATAGGCCAGAAAAGTGAGTATCTATCCCTTTAGAAAGTTCTAAGGTGTACCCCATCACAATGACTCCAAGATGTATTTCTATCAAAGCAGACTGGCTTCATTCATGTTCATTTCCAACAGTGTGTCTATTTCTGCTTGTAATCTTGTGCTGCCAAAAAAGGAGCAGTATCATGCTGTCTCTGTAGTCTTGGAGATACTCTTGGGAGGGGAGGAGTAAAGATGTCCTGTGATTAGAAAGAACATTCAAAATCTTAAATATCTTGGGACAAAGGATATTTCATTTTAAACTCCTATTTTGTTACAACATGGTATTATATAACTGCTAAACTACAATCTATAGTTACCAGAACTGGAAATTTACACTCCAGGGACAGTCAGCCACCATGTAATCATGGGCAACTACTACAAGCCTTCAGCTATCCTTATCTTTAATCAACACCAGAGGCTTTGACAAGTGGCTTAATAAAGGCTAAAATGGGTTTTCACAGGTGCAATTAGCGGCTCGTAATTAGCATAACAGAGGCTAGAAATGGGTTACCATAGATGAAATTAGAGGGATTCAAAACAGGTGGATTGGGACACTCCCCTACATATATTAATACATGAAAACAGTATCAAAATATAATGAGCCTTACAGTTGTAGCTTAATCGCTAAACATCCTGTGCCCAGCCAGTGGGTCAGCAGATTTTTGGTTTCCCAATAGTTCGCTGATTCCTGACACTGAAGTAGGGCTGCATTGCCTCAAGTGAACCTTACCTGCAAGATGTTTTGAGAGACCAAAAAGGACAGAACTGTGGCTTCATCCACCTGCAGAACAAGTGTTATAACTGTGCGTGCCAATAAGCATCTGCATGAGTGGAAAAATGTAATCTAAGACTTGCTTTCATTACAACCTGGTGCCAAAGGGGTGAGGAGTGGGTAGCTAATCATTATACCCTCTAATTATTAGGGGGGCTACTAAGATCTACCCAGAAGCATACCCAAGTTTGTTTGGGCCTGTTTCCAAAAGGCACCCACCCTCTGAAGACACCTGAACACAGGTTCTTGTTGCTAGATAATTCAATAATCTCTAGTCCATAAAATCCATCCTTACATTAATGGGATTAATTTAAATAATAAAATGGATACTGAAATAAAAAGATATAAATGAGATGGAACCCCAGAAGGACAAAACAGACTGCAAGGTTGAACAATCATACTAAGCAACAATTTCACCTGCTATATCATCACTACATCTACAACCACACTGCATTAGAGAAAATCCTAGAATTATATGTGTCCTATGTGAAAAGGAAAAATCAAATCAAATTGTTACCAGAACCAAAAGTGAGCTGATTCTGACCAGTGCATACAGGTGGTGGGGGGGGTGTGCACACGGGCATATCTCATGTCAGTGACGACCAACGCTCTGCATGGCGCTTCCTCCTTTAAAGGCAAGTGGAGGAGGGTGAAAAGGTCAGGATTTTTCAGAACACATTAATGGGACTTTAGTTTGCAGAGACTGATGCCTGGAGCTGACTGAGGCAGCAGTTGAACAGAGAAAACCAGACAATGAAATAAAACTTTCTGGGGTCAGAAAAGAGAAAAATAAAACAAAGAAAATGAAAGAAAACTAGAGTGTAGATTGAAAGAAATTGTAACAAGGCTTTTGTGAATAATACCAACAATTAAATTTCAAGTCACTAATGTTGTTGGAGAATGTAAGCCCCTTTGACTCACTATAAAGTCTGATCCAGACGCAAAGGTCTTGGTGACTGGTTTTGGTGCTTGTTTGACATGAGGTGAAGCAGGGGAGGTGGGTGGCAGTAGAGGTGTGGAGCTATCAAGAAAAGGCTATTTTTTTTCTGTTTGTGTTCACTGTGCAATGCTCGAATAGCACATGTGAAATAGTGAGATGATTTATAAACAGTACTAGATGTGACGGGAAGCAACTTCCTTCAGCGCACATATGAATTACATATATTTAGGTTGGTGCAAAAATGATTGCATTTAATTGTCATTAAAAGTAATGGCAAAAACTGCAATTAT
Source organism: Macaca nemestrina (assembly GCF_043159975.1). Classification (NCBI taxonomy): domain Eukaryota; kingdom Metazoa; phylum Chordata; class Mammalia; order Primates; family Cercopithecidae; genus Macaca; species Macaca nemestrina. The sequence goes on from NC_092127.1 coordinate 144,760,810, forward strand.
TTCTGCACCAACCTAATAGATACCATTATGGATGCATTGAGTTTAAATGTTAGAAAATAGTAATTACAGTTATAATTTCCTTGGTAATGCAATCTTATACCTACATCAGAGTTAAGGCTCCCTTAAAAAAGATCATTCATTACTACATACTTAAGTATCTACCCAAAGAACAAGATTTCAACATCAAGAAGCCTAAGGAGAGATTACTGAGGAGGCATATTACCTTTATTTGGGGTTCATAGCTCAAATCATGGAGACACCTGCATTTAGGAGATGCTGAGCTCAGGCCACTCCTTGGGGCTCACGGGCAGAGGAGTAGACATGTAGAGGCACTCCTAGGAAATCCAGGTGGAAGTGGTCCAAGAAGCTGCTCCAGCTAAGTAATATGCGACTCACAGCCAGGAGCCTGGGCTCCCAGTCCCTGATGGCAGACCCTACCCGTCATCCCTCATCTGTCCACAGGGGCTCCCCACCCTCCATTTTCTACTAGAACACTCACTCTCGAGATGGTTTTTACTTACTCTAAGAGATATTCCCCAAAATGGACACAATCTTAGCCCCCAAATGATGACCACTTATAACCATTATCTTAAGTAATTTACACAGATGAACTTATATATAAAGATACAAAAAATAGATGAATTATGGAGTAATACAATTTTCTACTTTATAATTTTCACACTCAATGACCTCATATTGATAAACAGTGTGTCCACCAAACTTCTGAACTGGAGGCGAAACCACTACCAAGGCTGAACGTGATTGCGAAGTGTTTAACAGCATGGACTCTGAAGCCAGTTTGTTTGTGTGTACATTCCGGCTGTCCCACTTACCAGCTGTGTCACTTGGATAAGTTAACTCTCTCAATGCTTCAGCTTTCTCATCTTTGAAATGTGGTAGCTACAGTATCTAAATCGTAGAACGGCATTGAGAGTTAGCACCTGTAAATGTCTAGCCAGTGTTGTACTGGAGTTGACTCCTATTTGCCCACAAGAGTCTACTGGTAGCATGTCTTCCCAACTCTCCAACTCCCTTCAGTGACAGCACATTCATGGCTTGAAACCAACCGTGGTGGGAGCATTTACACCACAGAAACTGGCAAAAGCTACAAATCGCAACTATTTTTGAGATCCAGTTCCTAAACATTTACCAGTGCACCAATGTATGTAGCACAAGGGCTGGCCAATATTAGCTCTCAAGAAATGTGAGCTATTAATAGAAAAGGCAAAGGAAAGACCCTCTGGCAAGTTAAAGGATTTTTCCCTACCACAAACAATTCTTTGCAATTACACAAAGAAAATTGAGTCAAACTATTCTTTAGTGATAGGGAAACTTAAACATAAGTCAAATTTCCACATTTGTAGCTAGATTTAACAAACTATCTTTCTGGCCAGAATCACCTGCCCATTTTAATCTATGACATGGTACTAAAGTGTCTTATAAAAAATATATCACATATAACATGTGGTTCTTTTTCAATGGTCCTGCCGAATTCAAGGACATATGGATTACATATTCATATTGAAGTCTGTAAATGAGTTCCTGCTTGGGAATCAGTTCAAGGGTAACACTCTTAAGTATTTCATGAACAACACGAATGTCTCAAAGGTACAATTTTAAAGAAAGAACTGATAGATTCCTTCTTCACCCCAACTAATAATAAAACCAGTGGAACAGAATCTTGTCGGAGGCTCCAGTTTTGTTTTAAAGAAGATAGACACAGACTGAGAGAAATCGATGAAACATGGTTTTCTTCTCGTTTTTTACATTTACTGATAGAATTTAAAATCAAGTTAAGTTTCCTGGAGTTCTTACTCCATAGTTTTCTTGGGCAGTGCAGAAACAAAGAGAATGAATTTTTATGGCCTTCATTTTATTTATTTTATTTTTCAGTGTTAATAAGAGAAATGAGTAAATCTACAAAGGCAAACTCAAGTTACCAAGGAACCAGAAACCTGGGAATATTTCCTGTTATGAGAATCCAAAGTGTTTCAGAAACATTGTTAATAATATTCTAAAATCTCCTTTTGCCATCTCTCTTCAATTAAGAATTCGATTGTATGACTCAGGCCCACACTACGTAACACGCCAAGTTGCTTAAACTGTACCCACTCATGTGGTTGCCATTCCCTCTCAGTCACAGTCATTTACACACCAGAGGTGTAGGTTTTTGCCTATAGTTCTGGGTAAGATGTTCATTATTCTTATCAGATATCCAGATGTTTAGGAAAGAAGAAAAGTAGTCATTACCAGCACACTATTCCCGAGCTACAACAATTTCAAGTTTCTCTTAAATCAAAAAGCAACTTGCTGGGCACACAGTAGTCAACGTGGATGACTTTGTCTAGGGCATTGCTGCAGGTAGATAGGATTTGAAGGACAGGTTGCCTTAATATTCTAATTAGAGGTTTGGGGCACAGTGTAGTTGGAGTGGAACATGCAAGGCACTTCCAGAGATGAAAGTAATAGATGTTTACGGCATTATTCACCAGGAAGAAAGTGAAGAAAAGCATTGTGCTCCAGAGACAAAGATAATCGGAAATCATGTATCCTCAGAAACAGATATGCATGTGCACAGCTGCCTACTCCCCTCCACCAAAAATATAGAATACTCACTTTCTTTTCCTTCTCCTCCTCTACTAACGGCAGAGAAGCTCTTGTTGACCATGGAGCTATGAGTTCTTAGCAGTGCAGGTGCAGATCCCTTGGAGCATATGAAACTTACTTAAGCAGTGAATAGACCTTGGTCCATGGCTAGGTCGGAACATCTGATGAAACATATACTCCACGTGAGCCTTTAGGAGTAATAAAGTTGGCATTTTGAACTCTCATCTTCTTTAGTTTCTTGCTTTAATTTTCTTACCTTCCTTAGCACTCAGGTTGGACAGAGGGTTTTATTTGACAGGCCCCCTTTAGGGATCCTGACAATTTGTCTTAATGTGTTTTACGGATGCTAGAAAAGGAACAAAAAGAATGGAGAACTTAAAACTGGTCTGACTATATCAAAGTAATACTAACTAGAATAGCTGGCAGAAAATACCACTATGACTACTGTCACATGTATAATGACCAAAAATGTCATAAATATGGGTCCTCCTGGTTTTCTTTGAAGTTTTCTTCGATTATAATACTAACTGTGTTTTAATACACTTAGGCTTCCTCTGTCCATCTAACACTCAAACATTACAAAATTGAAAGGGAAGGGATACAGTTTAAGCAACTTGGCTTAACCCTAGATTTTGCCCCAGCCTAGACCCTTGTCCTTCAGAATTTCCTAAGGTGACCCGCAGGAAATCACTTCATTGCTTAAGTAAGTTTCATATGCACCTAGGGATCTGCACCTTCTACCCTAGGGAGGTATTTAGAGAGAAAGCAGTTAGAATGTGAAGTTCATCAACAGTAGAAACTCTCAGGATGACCCAGATGGCCAACTTCTACAATAGAAAATAGGATTTTAATTGACAGATTCGATCCCAGGTTCCTCCCTAGGGCTTCCCAATAGAGGTCATGAACTGTGATGCAACTGCATGGTTCCAAACCACTTTCAATTCAGTTCACACAAGACCCCCATGGAATGCATTTCAAGTGGCAACAACATTCTATATCCCAATTTCAATTGCTCTGTCCCATCTCCCAGCTGTCCTATGTTTACAACTTTAATATAAGAAGCTTCAGTTGTGTCAATCTCAGTTACTGATTATGCACGTTTCTTCCAGACTACTTGCATCCTTTCCAAAATGCATCAGTTCTGTCCCCCAACATTGATCCCTCTGATACAAGTGGGTGAGTTCTTTCTGCTCAGGTACAGACACAAAGACTTCACTTTCTTGACCCAATTATAGTCAGACTGAAAATCTGACAAGGACTTACCCTTGAAATCAACCAAGAATCCTAGCAGTTCAGGGGCTCTATTTGGTAGTAAGATCTTTAAACTTGGGGGCTGTTTTGTTATTCAGTTCTGAATCCCCGGCGCTCAGCAGAACAGCTTGCATGAGTAGGTCTTTAATAAATCCTTGCAAATGAATAAATGAAGTACTTGACACTTTAAAAGCAAATCTCTGCATTGAAACCCTTAGGAAATGCTCCATAAATTAAAAAGATGATAAGCCAGAAGGATGATTAAAGGAACCTGCTTACAAAGGTGTAAGAGACTCTGACTCCACTCCGCCAGATTTCATTGCCTAGGAGAGGTTTCCTCTTTTATACCCCCAGATGGGCTGAGCTGTTTACATTTTTGCTGGGTTTGGCGGCTCAGAATAAATCTCCCCCTCATGCAGCTTGAGTATTTTGGCCAGCCTACATTTTCTACATTTTATTTGATAACTTCACTTTAGGGAAAAGCTGAACACACACACACACACACACACAGCCAAAGGCGAACTCTAATTGGCTTAAGTTGATCAGTAACTGCTTTCCCACGGCCACTGTGATTGGTCCAGGGATGACTCAAGGGTCTGAGACTCAATCTAATTGAGTTGTTTCTTGTTTTGTTGTTGTTGTTGTTGATGTTTTGTTTTTTTGAGAGGGAGCCTCACTCTGTCAACCAGGCTGGAGTGCAGTGGCGCAATCTCGGCTCACTGCAACCTCCGCCTCCTGGATTCAAGCAATTCTTCTGCCTCAGCCTCCCAAGTAGCTGGGACTACAGGCGCCCACCATCACACCCAGCTAATTTTTGTATTTTTAGTAAAGACATGGTTTCAGTGTGTTAGCCAGGATGGTCTCAATCTCCTGACCTCATGATCCACTCATCTCGGCCTCCCAAAGTGCTGGGATTACAGGTCTGAGCCACCATGCCTGGCTGCTTCTTGGTTTCTAAGAAAGCTAGTTATTTACTCTTCTGTGACTACCACTGAGAGTTTTTCTCTCTCCCTCTACAGGACAGAAGCAAGGAAGCAAAGAGCCCTAGAAAGTACTAGCAGCCGTCTTGTGATAAGAGAGGCCAGCCTTAGACTAAAGTAAACATAGTGAAAACAGAGAAGAGAAAGGTAGAGACAAAATGATGGCATTGGTGAATTGCTGGCCCCAAGCCTGACCTACCTCCATGACTTCTCAGTTACAAGAGCTGATAAACATCTTATTGCTCTAGCCTGTTTGAGCCCAGTTTTCTGTTACTTGCACATGACTAAAGCCAAATTCACTGAGTTGATCAAGGCAGCTCTAAAATAAGTTGCTATGTCTTTGCTGTGTTGAGAAGATTTGAACACAGCAAAGTTAAGTCACCTGCTAGGGGACTTTTGTTGCAGTAAAAGGAATGCGAGAATGCAAAAGCCTTACCACTTCCCAGTCTCTGCCCTCACCTCTGGCCACTTCAGCCTCCTTGGATTCATTCAGTCATTCACCTGCATTCATTGCATGCTAATAATGTCCAAGTCAGTGCTTACAAAATGAACAAAGACATTGTCCCTACTATCTAGAAGCTTATAAATAACTATAGAATGTTTGTAAGCAGACTTAGAAGTATTCAAAAATCAAATGATTATGTTAAAGTATTAGTATGGTAGATTATTACCCCCGTGAGATTTCCTTTAATTGTAAGCCATATTGTTTTCTACAATTACAATTTTGACTTAAAAGAAGTTTAAAATCAACTAGAGATGCATCACTACTAAGAGCCATACTGTGAATACAAACAACATAATATCTATGAAATCTTATGGAGCATAGAGCCCCATGTTCAATATCTATAGGACATCTACCCTATGTCATGTACTGGCATATGATAAGCACTTTGTACACAGTACCTCAACCTCCACCACAAATTATTATTTCCATATTACAGATATGGATGCCAAGATGCAGAGAATATCATTGACTTGCCCCAAATCATACAGTGAGAAAGCAGAGGGTTAGGACTGGAACTCAGGCAGTCTGACTTTAGTGAGCCTCTTGCCACTGTATCATTCTGCTAAAAGACTTCACAGAGTATGGGAAGTAGAATAATTGTCCCCCAAAGATGTACATGTCCTAGTTGCCTGCACTCGTGAATATGTCAGATTATATGGCAATGGGGAATTAAGGTTGCAGAAAGATCTAAGGGTGTTAATCAGTCAATGTTGAGATGAGAAAATTATTCTGGATTACCAAGTGGGTAAAAAGTGGAAGAGATGGTCAGAGTCAGAGACAAGAGATATGATAGCAGAAGCAGAGGTCAGGGTGATGCAATGTGTGAAAGACTAAACCAGCTATGGCTCGCTTTGAAGATGAAGAAAGGGACCATGAGCCAGGGAACGGGGCAGCTTCTAGAAGCTGGAAATGGCAAGAAAACAGATTCTCTCCTACATCCTCCAAAAAAGAGCTGCTGGCACCTTGATTTTAGCCCAGTGAGACCCATTTTAAACTTCTGACCTCAAGCAGTGAAAAATAATAAATTTGTTTTGGTTTTTGTTGTTGTTGTTTGAGATGGAGTCATGCTCTGTCACCCAGGCTGGAGTGCAGTGGCTGTGATCTCAGCTCACTGCGACCTCTACCTCCCAGGTTCAAGCGATTCTCCTGCCTCAGCCTCCCCAGTAGCTGAGATTACAGGCACCCAGCACCACGCCCAGCTGTTTTTTTGTATTTTTAGTAGAGATGAGGTTTCACCATCTTAGCCAGGCTGGTCTTGAACTCCTGACCTCGTGATCCACCCGCCTCGGCCTCCCAAAGTGCTAGGATTACAGGCGTGAACCACTGCATCTAGCCAAATTTGTTTAGTTTTAAGCTACTAAGTTTGTGGCAGTTTGTTGCAGCAACAATGAGAAACTAATATACAGAGAACGCATACATTTTCATGCCATGTAGTATAGGGGGAGAATAATAATTTTCCTCTACCTATCTTTAGTTTCACCGGTGGGACAGACCTCATAACAAAAGGCAGACTAACAAGAGAACAACGAGCAGTTTATTAACATGCATATTTCGTACAGATACATGGGAGACACTCAGGGAATGAGTAATTCTCTAAGAGGACGTTTTGAATTTCAGCTTATATAGAATCTTCAAAAAAGAACCGTAAATTTTTAGGTAAGTGTCAAGACAAAGGAAAAGAACTTTTCAGTCTCTAGGGGCAGCAAATTGTGGTAAGGCAAATAAATGGTAAAGACTAGTTATAAAGTGTGTTATGTAGATAACTTAGATAACTGGTGTCCTCTCCAGGCTGATAAGGGTCTAGAGTCCTCTTCAGTGGTTAACCTTTGTTCTCCCTGGTAAGAAACAGAGGCCAGACACCTTTGCCTTTGTAAACATATGTCCTGCAGTAAACATATGCATGAGGGCAAAAAAGGGGAAGGGGTGGGGGGAGAGCACAGAGTCTTTTCTATGACTGCATCCTTCCATTTGCCCTCAGGTCAAAATGAGTTTTATGTCCAGGAGACATCTTTTGGAGTAACATATACTGGCTTCCTTCGGCAGATGAAAGATTAACAAAAGGGGTTATCCCCAATACCATCTTAATAAGTGACATCAAAATTTAATTAATCCTGTAGGGAAAAAAAGTATTTGGGCCTTGGAGACACCAGAGTTTGGTTTACACCAGTAAGTTAGCTGAGCTTTCTGCATTTCCTCATGTAAATTGGATACAGAGCTACAGAAGGACTAAAAGAGAGTCTTAGGAAGAAGCAAACACAATGCTGAGTACTCACCTGAGAGTCTCCTGACCCTTTCTTCTCATCGGTTCCCAAGAGAACGCTGAGAAAAACCAAGTTCATCTTTGGAAAAGCCGTAATTTGTGAATATTAAAGATGTCAAATAATTTAAACATCATCAATATAATTTGCTAAACGGAAATGGTATCCCAATTAATAAAGAGATATTCACATACGCAAAACTTTAGGGCATAAAATTTCTCATCCTAGGGGTCATTCTAGAGTTTTGTGTGCTCTCTCTCTCGTTCTGCAGAGATCAAGTTAAACTACAATAGTAATCAAATAAAAAGAAGGCTATAAAGAGATTGATTTATGCTCATTTTGCTGAGCAAATAACTAGCACTGCATTTGTTACATAGAGTACTTGTCAAGAGGAATTATATTTTTAAAACAGCTTTCGCTGGGCGCTTCGATTCAGATCTGCATATCAAGGTTTTACCCTTTCCCCCAGTGACCTATTTGTCTGAGGGAGGCATTCAATTAGACTGCCAGCACAAATTGATTCAGTATTGACCAGGAAAGCCTTCTCACTTGAAAGACATATCACGCAGAGGTGGAGGTGTCACTGCTACAAGTCAATACTCCAAGTGGAAAGGCCCAGATGATTCAGGAATATGAAATGAAGAAGGGTCCTCCCTGGGCATTTGGGACCGAAAAGCCTCCTCTTCCTCTTACAGAACAGAAGCATGAGAAAGACAAGCTCATTACCATGTTTTAGTAAAGGCGGGAAACTGATTCCCATTCTCTGCTAGTAGTAAATGGGAATACGGGAATAAGGCAAAGAGTTCTTTGCCTCAAGAAGCATCACTGGAATCTGAGGTTCCAATCATCTCATCTCTCAAGGTCACAGCTCTTTAGGGAAACACCCTCGCTCTTTCCAAATACCCTTGTCCCACGGGCCCTTTCTTGCTGCCCAGATTCTCCTCCCCTTCTAGATCCCGGCCGTAAAGCCCAGCTCTGAAGAATTTATCAGAACTCTTTCAACACCCTCCACACATTACGTTTCTCTTTATAAACAAAAGATACTCAGTTATTTTTGACAAGAAACTGAATCCTCTGACATCTAGAGCATCAAAAAGCACTGTACACCCAGTGAGATCAAAATAAGTGCTAATCAATGATAAGTATGCTTTATTTAATGTAAAACTGCTACTGGGATTAAAGGGCAGGAAGGACGCAGGCTTGTGGTATCCAGTGCTGGCTTTTAATGTGTTATTTCTCAAGTGATGGCTTTGATTCGTTGAAATGTTTTAGAGCCCTGAACATCTGACAGAATAAATTAAACCCTTCCTAACGGCCTTCCCTTGATTATCCCAAGTACCCACTATAAATAAGACTGTATTTTACATCCAGCTTGAAAAATCATAAAATTGTCTCCATTAAAATAATTAGGACCCCTTACTTTCATTTTAAGATTTGGCCTCTACATATTTACGGCACTCATTTTTATTTACATTTTCACATCGTTAGAACAGGGCAATCATTTTTACTGTGTGGCACACATATTATTTAAGATACGTAGTTTCCAAATGTCACTGATGAAAGCTGAAATCCATTATCATTTACTCGCAGAAATGAAGTCCATCATGCTGTGCACTCGCAGAAAAGAATAAAGAGGTTTAAACCAGAATCTGCATAATCCCAGGTAGAGGCAGCAGCAGCAGTGGGGGTGGGGCAGGGGGGAAGAATCATCTCTGATATGCAAACCATGGAAAAGAATGGCATGTATTACAAATCAGGCGATCTGAATGCAGAGGACCCAAGAATATGCTCAAGTAAGTACATACATTGTAATGAATCAATTAGAAGCATTGATGGTTATTTGCTAAGATGTTTGATAAACGTTCCTCAGACATATATGCACAATTTTGCAGATAACAAAATACAGCTGCAGTTTCTTGTTTTCACTTGGAATGAAATGTCAGATAAAATGAAAAGCTCTGCCTTTGATGCTATCCAGAAAGATCATCTTCAGAGACCACTTCTCTCACTCATTATTTCTTTCCAAATAAGTTAATAATATTATTCATACATACATGAAAAGTATTTCAAGTATTAAGCAAAAGAGGGAAAACAAGGGCAATAAAGAAATAGGTGTGCACATGCCCAGGTGAAGAGGAGAATGACGTATGTATCCCAGAACCCTGCTCAAACAAACAAAACAGAAATGTTTCTCAAAGAATTCATTTCTTCTAACTATAACTCATTTTGCAATCATCATTTTAACCCAGTAAACAGCCACTAAAATGATAAATATGAAGATTATGTAAAAAATAAAACATAAGAGTCTATAAAATGCAAATTAAAAAGTGGAATATATTTATACTATTATTGCAACTATGATAAATTATTTATACCTATAGAAAAAGTTCATTAAAAACCATATTATACACAAATAGATGACAGTAGTTATTTTGGGGACAGAGTGGTAGTTAAGGGCAAATTTTTTTTCTTTTTCTTTCCCTATTATTTCTAATATTTTACAGTAAGCATATATTGCTTCTTAATTTAAATTTATGTTTTTTATTTTAAAGATCCAGCCGGGCGTGGTGGCTCACGCCTGTAATCCCAGCACTTTGGGAGGCCAAGGCAGGCAGATCACAAGGTCAGGACTTTGAGACCAGCCTGACCAACATAGTGAAATACCGTCTCTACTAACAATACAAAATTAGCCAAGCATGGTGGCAGGCACCTGTAATCCCAGCTGCTCAGGAGGCTGAGGCAGGAGAATTGCTTGAACCTGGGAGGCAAAGGTTGCAGTGAGCCAAGATCGCGCCATTGCACTCCAGCCTGGGCAACAAGAGTGAAACTCTGTCTTAAAAAAACAAAACAAAACAAAACAAAAAAACAACGGCCGGGCGCGGTGGCTCAAGCCTGTAATCCCAGCACTTTGGGAGGCCGAGACGGGCGGATCACAAGGTCAGGAGATCGAGACCATCCTGGCTAATACGGTGAAACCCCGTCTCTACTAAAAAATACAAAAAAAAAAACTAGCCAGGCGAGGTGGCGGGCACCTGTAGTCCCAGCTACTCCGGAGGCTGAGCCAGGAGAATGGCGTAAACCCGGGAGGCGGAGCTTGCAGTGAGCTGAGATCCGGCCACTGCACTCCAGCCTAGGCGACAGAGCGAGACTCTGTCTCAAAAAAAAAAAAAAGGTCCAAGAGGCTGAAAACTCTTGATAGGTTTCAAGAAAACACCACCCCAAAATATGACTGTAGACCAGAATATGCCACCCCCAAAATATGCCTCTTTAGCGTAATGATTATTTTGGGCTGGTTATTATCAGAAACTGCAGACATAGGCATATCTCTAAACAGTTGTCTTTTTGTAAAAAAAAAAAAAAAAAAGTTTACGTCTTACAAAAGGAAATCTCCATTTGTACGGCTGTCTCCCTCTCTGATAGATGAGTAATACTATTGTTCAGAAAATAATGGCATTTAAGCCTGAGGTCTATGACAACTCTTTAAGCTCTACTCTAGACATTTACTCATTTCTCTGGGTTATCTCCCATGTAGACAGGAGGCATACATGTTATTAAACTTCTGCTTGTTTTTCTCTTTTTAATCTGTCTTTCATTACAGGGGTCTATTCCGACTAAGAACTACAGAGGGTAGAAAGGAAATTGTTTTTTCTTTTCTACACTCTAAACTGCGCCCCAAACTTTTTTGGTAAAGAAAAGTATTTTCTCAAAACACTGAATTCACAAAGCCAGGAGAAAAGACTGCCAGTAGGGGCTAAGTATAATATAGCTGCAGAACAGTACTTGCTGAATTTTTTAAATTATGAATTTTTAAAATTAAATTCACAAAGGCCATACCTGCTTAGGAGAATTTAGGAAGAAAAAGAAAGTGTCAGGTACAGCTGTGGCCACTGAGCTTTCCTGGATATTTACTCATAGCACCATGATGAAAACCTACAGCAATAGGCCAGGAGTTTGAGACCAGCCTGGCCAACGCAGTGAAACCTTGTCTCTACTAATAATACCAAAAATTAGCCGGGCATGGTGGTATTCACCTGTAATCCCAACTACTCAGGGGGCTGCGGCACTAGAATCACTTGAACTAGGGAGGCGGAGGTTGCAGTGAGTCAAGATGGGGCCATTGCATTCCAGTCTGGGCAACAGAGCAAGACACTGTCTCAAAATAAATAAACAAACAAACAAACAAACTACACTAGTGAACCTTGATAGGTCCAAATCATTTTGGAAAATTTTTAAGTAATCAGAAGAAGGAACTCATCCTTTCATTACTACAGCATCCTTCAGCATTGGTCTATACCAGATTAAGGTAGCTTCTTTCCTCCCAATAAAATGTTCAGACTCAAGTAGATGACACCTGAGAGCCTGAGAGGTGGGAGGTAATAATGGAGGCTTTACCAACATCTGAATAAATTTGAGTGAATGTGCTACTCACAAAACTGAAAAATTAATAGCAATTCGTTTAGACCAGGCACTGCAGAATACTATGTTCAACTTCCGTCAGTGTTCATATCCTTATGCACTATCTCCTTGATAATAAAGACAAGAGGATCTCTCCAACAGAGACGGTCAGTTGTGCCAAAATTAGGAAAGATTTCTCACCTGTCTCTTAGGTAAATAATCATGGTAAAAGACAGTACTTTTGATGTCTAGAAAAAAACTATAGAGCTCTTCTTTGAGTATCTAGACACACATTAACCAAATGGACACAAAGTATAAGAAACACTGAAATGAACAATAATGATATGTAAACAAGATGCCAAAAAGCACAGAAATCTGGAAACCAAACTCAATCCTGTGTGCCTATAGCATAGATTGAACAAAATGTCTGAATATGTAATGCTGACATACATTCTAAGAATGGGCTAAGCAGGGCCTACTGACACTTTTCAATGGCTACTTTGCAGAACTGTAAAAAACTTTTGGAGGGAGATCAAAATATGTAGCTTTTTATTTATTAAAATAAAACCAAAGGACAATCAATATATTAGACAATATTCCTGACTTTTCAATATAGTTGTGGTAGGGACAGTAGGGCTCACCAAACATTCCGACTGCTCCCCAACGTAAGAAAAAAGCCGCCCCATCACTGGGTCACTATTTGAAGAACAGTGTCCCCACTCACAGCAACTTTTGGGTTGTTAAACAACTTCTGTTATGTCAAAACGCTAACATTTAGGGATTATGTGTTCCCACAAAATGACCTAGCATAGCCAAACTGAAACAGTCAACTTTTCTTTGCCTTAAAATGACAAAAAAAAATTGATAATTGAAAAATAAATAATCTTTCATAGGTATGAGAAGCAAAGAGGTATCTTAAATATTTAGAATTTTAGTTAGCATTATATCCATTTATATTAATTGGTGTTCAAGGCGAAACAGGGCTCCACAGTTGAGTAGGTTTGGGAAACAGAGATATTATATCCCTTCCTAAAGATGTAAAATGTAAAGTCATATGTTCAAGGCTCTGAGACATTCTATACCAAAGAAATAAGTATAACTGTTCAATCCAGCATTTTTCAAGCAAATCATCAACATTTCCATGAACAGAGTTTGGGAAATGCTGCATTCCGTTTTCCCCACCCAAAAAGAACTGATTTGCACATTAATAAAATCTGCATCCAGCTATTATGAAAATTTATTTACATTCCCTAAGCAATTATTACCTGGTGAGGGGGGAAGGGTGATATTGACAGGGGTGATAGTCAAGATATTTAACAACAATATATCCTAGACATTGACCAATCAAAATGGACTCTCAGCCCTGCAGACCTCCTGTTGTGTCAGGCCTCCATTCTTTAGTTGCTGGACTGTAGAAGGTGAGGGTGCTGAGGGCAGTGGAATGGGTGGGTTTTCAGAGCAGTGGCTATACACCAACTAATGTAGTTTATGTCTATGTCCAATACTAATTAAATATCACCTCTGCCATGAGTAAGTGATAGGTAACTGTCACCTACTTTAAAATTATTATTTGACTATTTCTTCATTTGTCTAAAAGGCATAAGTCTTGTTTGATATTTTATTTCTTGTTTGATATTTTATCAGTCAACAAATTTAAGCATTATTGAAATCCAAAAAATGTTTATAGTTATCTACTATGTGACTGGCACTATGGTAGGTGCATTCATAAAATTAAACAAGAAAACGTGTTTTTCTATAGTCCAAGGCATATTGAGATATTTAATACATACCTGTAAACTGAAATATTGACAATACAATAGTCTAACTGTACCTTTCCTTGTAGGGAAGACCATTTGACTTTGTTGAAAGAGTATCTGAAAATAAATCTCATTTTACTGGTAAAAGAAGCTTATTGAAAGGATATTGTTAAGGATTACTTATCAAAACAGAAATATGCCAAAGGATTCTTCAGTAATTGATGTGCCTCATCACCTGGTGTCATGTTATTGAACCATAAGAGGCGTTTTTAAATGTGGGAGAATGTTCTATAACATTAGAACATGAGTTTGGAGTGGAATGTAGAAGGAGTCAATTGAACTAATCTTCTACATTCTTTCTTTCATAACCAAAAATTCATATCTGTCTACTGACAAGTATTTTAAACTCTGTGTTGGATCCAAACATCCAAGAAAATATACTGTTCGTGTGACATTTCAGGACACTACTCTAAACAGGGTCCTATGGGTAGCTGAATTGATCAATGACCTAAAACATTTCTCAAAAATCTCAGACACTACCAAATGTAATCTATGCAAATGATAAACATGACCAAGATTGATCGGAGAATCATTCTTGACTTTTAGAAAAAGCTGTTGTCAGTGTTTACTTCTGTATCCTTCAAAAGGAAGGTAGAGATTTGAGGCATTAGTCCAGAGAAAGACAAGCCCTGGATTTTTGCAAACAGGAATTTATTCCGGTTATTTCTTTACCTCATTTACATCTCCTTAAGTTCTAATCAGATTTTCATTTTTCACTCAAATGGCTTTGACAAACAAAAGAAATATCCAATCTTAATGTCTGAATAGTTCCATCACCATTTATTAATTCTGAATTTGTTGGAAGTTTCATTCCACTGGGGTTGGTATTAAAGATTCCAGTTTACAACTCCGTGGTCCGAAATACAAGGCCAGACCATGCTATAATAAAAGATGATGAAAAAGCTCTTAAATCAGTTCATGTGGCATAAGCTAGTCAGATATATTGTTTTGCCGTGATATGTAATTTTTTTCTGTTTAAATTACAACTCACTTAGAGTTTGGAAAGCACTTTCAGACTATGCAGAATTAGATTTAAAAGTCTAACTCAGGGGCACAGCCCTGATGTAATTAGCAGTTAAAATCAATATGGACCCCTATTGTTAGGTGATTACTGAGATAATTCTCAGCTTTAATGCAATATGGTGGGTGAGGTAGTTTTCACTTACGTAATTTATTCTCTATTGTGAATTATTTTCCTTCATTGGATTTATTTAATATAGTACTGCTTTACAACCCTTAAAAAGTGCCAAGGAAACAGTGTATCTATTTACATAATAGATCAATAGTTCCATCATAATTTATTAATTCTAAGTTTGTTGGGAGGGACTGGGATGTTAAGGTGAATTGAATTGCTTATTGACTGAAAGGAAATGAGAAGATAATTGGCTAAGAAAGATCTTGAAAAACTTTCTAAAATGTATGCATTTACTTCCTGTTAAACATGATGCATTGAACACCTTCTAATACTCCACTTTTGGGAAAGACCAAAAAAATTAGGAGAAGACAGAAACAAAATATTGGAGGAGGGAAAGGAGACAGCAGACAGACAGGTGATCCTGATTCAGCCGACCTAAGAAAGTTTAACCCAAAGCCAGCAGTGAAAGAAACCAGTTGATTATGTGTTCAGAATCATGAAAATGGTCAGTAATTAGAGTTACTCTGTACCTCTACCCACCAGAAAATCATAGAGTAGAAAATTGTGCAGGGCCGAAAACAGGAAGAATGACTGGGCATCTACATAAAAAGCTCTTTGACCTCTAAACATCCTTCCCAACCTCCAGGAGACTAGATTCACTAAATCTAGTGAATAGGAGGCATTGTGGGCTGGGGACACCAGGGACACAGAAAGTAAGGAATATCTGAACTAACACAGTAGTCTCCTCTTACCAGAAGTTTCACTTTCTGTGGTTTCAGTTACCTGCCGTCAACCAGGTCCAAAAATAAGTAAGATACAATAAGATATTCTGAGACAAAAAGATAGACCACACTTACATAATTTTTATTATAGTATGTTTTAATTGTTCAATTTTATTATTAGTTCTTATTGGTAATCTCTTACTGTGTATTAAACTTTATCATGGGTATGTATGTAGAGGAAATAGATATTATTTTTGTCAGTGTATCTTACGAACCAGAGAATATTAGTGATTCTTTAAAAAGTTTTCTTTTCTCTGTTTTGTTTCTACAGATTTAGAGAGGCTTTTTTTTTTCCTGGAAATGTTTTTTTTTTTTCTGTTTTCATATTTAAGAATGAGGTTTGGCATGGGGTGTGGCATGATCCACAGTTGCAGGCATCCACTGGGGTCTTAGAATGTATCTCCCATGGATACAGAGAGACTACTATAATAGGGTAATTACATAAAACCACACATTTAAAGTGAGATTCCCAGATTCTTATTCACCCTTGCTTCCAGAACTCACTTAACTAACTGTGCCCTTGTCTACCCCAACAAGCAGAAGCTTGAGAAACTTCTCTCTGGAGAAACAAAACAGTGCCAGAGAAAGGAAGAGCAGGTATTAATGGGGGAATGAAGGAGGAGGTAGAGGCAATGAAATGGCTTAGCCCAATCATCCTAAAGTAAAGGCTACCAATTGGTAAGTATTCACATATAGAAGTTCCAATCCAAATAGTGCTCCATTCTTAATTATGAAAACAGAGGAGGGGGGAAAAAAAAAAACACATTCTCCAGGAAAAAAAAAAAAAAAGCCTTTCTAAATCTGTAGAAACAAAGCAGAGAAAACTTTTTTAAAAGTCACTAATATTCTCTGGTTCATAAGACATTACACTGACAAAAATAAGAAAAAGAATGTATACAAAAGAAACACCATCAAAGAGAAATTGCACCAGACTAATTAAGCAGGCAAGAAAGACTTTATTCAAGACCATTGCAATAGGAGTCAAGACTATTACAGTAGGAGAAAGAGGTTGAACTCAACTCTAAGTACAACAGGGACAGTTGGAGATGTACATCCAATGGGCAGAATGAGGAAGTCACTGGATGGAAAATGACTAAGAGAAACTTTGTTGGGTATCAAGCCTGGGAGAATGAGGAATGTGATTGGATATGAAGAATGGGGGATTCTCAGTAAACTGGCATAGAAGGATTCTTGCTAAAACTGGGCTCAGCAGGCCAAGGCCTAGTCAGGAAGAAAGTTCAACAGAGCCTGAGGAGGAAATCCTTGTCAGCATTCAGAAATCAAAAATTAGTTCTAAGGAATTAAAAATATGATAGCAAACATAAAATGTTTAATATGAGAATTGGGAGAGTACATCAAAATGGCCTCTGGAAATCAGAAATGAAGGTATAGCAGGTAGTTCAAGGATGCTGCTGTCAAAAGTTCAAAGAATTTTTTATTTTCTAAGCCATGTACATACATAATTTTGATTAATGAAAACATCCAATAATAAAAGTTATGAATTCACTTCTCTCCTTAAAAAAGTAAAATGTTCTGAAAATAACTGAAAGCTTACTAAATAATTAAGAACTTTTTATAGATAAAAAATATTTTCTGATTCTTATGAGAGTTTCAGCAAAACTAAACTATGCGCTGTCCAGCCACCTACTCTCTTTCTTAGCTGCTCAAGAGACATAACACAAGAGGACATTCCAGGCAAATGCTCCTAGGCGAGGTTTCCACTCTGAAATCCCATCTGCTTTCTACTCTACTCAGCTGAGGTAGATGAGGTGGAGACCTCAAGGACCCCATCACCTCACTCCCTTAAATCAGTCATTCCTCTACTTTCTCTACACCTCAGGACCCTGCTCTAGCCTCATAAGACCCCAGAGCCTCTCACACAGAGGATATTTCTAGCCACGGCAAATGTTACCTTCCAAAACCCTTCCAAAGAAGGAATAATGGGAAGATTCAAGGAAGAGAAAGCCAGATCCCACCCATAACCAAATTGGTAACAAAAAAAAAGGATAAAAGGCCAACAGTATTGGCATGTTTTCTTCACCTGCATCAAAAATTTGTGTTCAGAAAGGGAACCCAGTTGGGGAACTGAAGATTATTTGTTCATTGGTTCAACATAACAAAGTCTCAAGAGCTGCCCATTAGGCAATACAGTGAAGGGTGGGAACTCTTAAGAGTTCCACGTCCACCCCCAAACAAGAAGGAGACACAAGAGATAGCTGCCTCCCTGGGCTGCTGTTCAGATCCCACTTCAGGAGCATGAACCACCTCCTGGACAGAGATGTTTCTGCTCCTTGACCAGCCTCCTTTACCTGCACAGGAATGAGCTGACAGGCTCCCAGAGACATAAAAGAACAGGATCTCTACGGAGATATCATCTTTTAGGGGGCTGGTCTCCAGAATGAAAGTCAGCGACATTCTAGGCAGCATCAGTCAAGTCCTGTCTTAGAACGGGTCTGGTAGTGCACCACAGGTTCCTAGTTGTCACTCCCTGTGCATAATTTGCTCCCATACCAACCTCATAATTAAAATATCAAAAAGTCATGATGTCACTCACTAAGGCTCGAAAGGAATGAATTAAGTTTTCAAATATTCAAATGTGACAATTATAGCCATTGCATACTCAGAGGCTTAGAGGGTAAATGGCTCCAGTTAAAGTATTGATTTATTATTTGAAACCACCTCCCACCCATTTATTGTAAGTCTTTATATCAGTCTTCTTCTGCAGCTGTAACAAATTACCAATTACCCATAAATTACCAATAACTTTAGTGGCTTAAAACAACATAAATTATCTTACATTTCGGTAGGCTAGAAGTCCAACCTGGGTCTTACTAAACTAAAATCATGGAATCATCAGGGCTGTGTTCCTTTCTGGAGTCTCTAGGGAGAATCTGTTTCCTTGCCTTTTTAAGACTGCCTCTCGCAGAGGCAGCCTTTATTCCTTGGTTTGTAGCCCCTTCCATTTTCAAAGCCAAAATAGGTCTACTCCTTCTCATAACACCTCACTCTGAGGTCTGCTTCCCTTTTCCATTGTAAGGACCCTTGTGATTACATTGGGACTAGTGGGTAATTCAGGATCATCTTAATATCTCAAGGTCATCTGATTAGCAATCTTAACTTCATCTGCAATCCTAATTTCCCTTTGCCATGTGATCTAAGATATTCACAGGTTCCAGGGATTAGGACATGGACATTTGTGGGAGGGAAAATTACTATGCCTGCCATACCCTTATTAAAAGTAATTCCAAAACTCTCCCTTTTAAAAAATGTTCTAGAAAACATTTAGCAATAAAAGTTATTTCAAAAACTATTTATGTAATTGAAGTATTCACAACAATGATATTAGATATATGTACTAGGCCACAATAACTTGAACTGATACTGGTAAGCCATGTCCATAATCTCAAGAAAAATACTTGTTAAAACCACCCCGAGGAGCTATACAGTGGTGGAAAAATAATCAATTTGCTCAAAAGAATTAAGTCAACTTTTGAATATAAGAAAACACAAATGCTACAAGGGTGGTATGAACATGTTGTTTTTTCTATTATTGAATCTTAAAGCACTTTGCCAATTTGAACTCCTTAAGCCTTCCAGGCTGGCATACCCTGTTTAAACTCCTGCCTGTTGGGTCTCACTCAAAACACCAGGATTTCTACTTCCTGGTGGTAAGCTTCTGATATGGTTTGGATTTGTGTCCCCACCCAAATTGTCATCTCCAGTGTTGTAGGAGAGGCCTGTTGGGAGGTGACTGATCTTGGGGGCAGATTTCCCCCTTGCTGTTCTCATGATAATGAGTTCTCATGAGATCTGGTTGTTTAAAAGTATATACCTCCCCTTCACTCTCTTCCTCCTGCTCCAGCTATGTAAGATGTGTCTGCTTCCCCTTTACCTTCTGCCATGACTGACAGTTTCCTGAAGCCTCCATAGTCATGTTTCCTGTGCAGCCTGTGGAACCATGAGCCAATTAAACCTCTTTTCTTTATAAATTACCCAGTCTCAGGTAGTTGTTTATAGCAATGTAAGAACAAACTAATACAGAAAATTGGTACCTAAGAATGGGGCACTGCTATAAAGATCCCTGAAAATGTGGAAGTTACTTTGGAACTGTATAATGGGCAGAGGTTGGAAGAGTGTGGAGGGCTCAGAAGACAGGAAGATAAGGGAAAGTTTGGAACTGCCTAGAGACTTGTTTAATTGTTGTGACCAAAATGCTGATAGTGATATTGACAATAAAGTCTAGTCTGAGGTAATATCAGATGGAAATGAGAAACTTATTGGGAATTGAAGTAAATGTCACTCTTGCTATGCTTTAGCAAAGATACTGGCGGCACTGTGCCCCACTCTGTGGAACTTGGAACTTCAGAACAATGATTTAGGGTATTTGGCAGAAGAAATTTCTAAGCAGCAAAGCATTCAAGATGTAGCCTGGCTGCTTCTAACAGTGTATGCATGAGCAAAGAGATGTTTTGAAACTGGAAGTTCTATTTAAAATGGAAGTAGAACATAAAAGTTTGAAAACTTTGCAACTTAACCATGTGCTAGAAAACAAAAACCCATTTTCTACAGAGGAATTCAAGCGTGCTGTTGAAATTTGCATAAGTAAAGAGTAGCCAAATGTTAATAGCCAAGAAAATGGGAAAAATGCCTCCAAGGTATTTCAGAGACCTTCCTGGCAGCCCTTCCCTTCATAGGCCCAGAGGTCTTGGAGTGAAGAGTGGTTTCATGGCCCAGACCCAGGGCCCTACTGCCCTGCACAACCTCAGGACACTGCTCCCTGTGTCCAAGTCACTCCACCTCCAGACATGGATAAAAGGGCCCCAGATATGTCTCAGGCTGCTCCAGAGAGTGTAAGCCCTAAGCCTTGGTACTTTCACACTATGTTAAGCCTGCAGGTACACAGAGGGTAAGAGTTGATACTTGGGAGTCTCTGTTTGGCTTTCAGAGGTTGTATGAAAACACCTGGATGTCCAGGCAAAAGTGTGCTGCAGGGGCAGAGCCCTCATGGAGAACCTCTACTAGGGCAGTATGGAGGAGAAGTGTGGGGTTGGAGCCCCACACAGATCTACCCCACATGGTAGTCCTCTTCTCACAGCTACCATGAGAGAGCTACTGTGAGAAGAGGGCTACTGTTCTCCAGACCCCAGAATAGTAGATCCACTGACACCTTGCACCATGCACCTGGAAAAGCTGCAGGCACTCAGTGCTAGCCATGAGAGCAGCCATGGGAGCTGAGCCCTATAGAGTCACAGCAGTGGAACTGTACAAGGCCTTGGGAGCCCAACCCTTGCATTAGTGTGGCCTCGATACGAGACATGGAGTCAAAGGAGATTATTTGCAAGCTTTAAGATTTAATGACTGCCCTGCTGAGTTTTGGACTTGCACAGGGCCTGTAGTCCCTCTTTTTTGACTGATTTCTCCTTTTGGAATGGGTATATTTACCCAGTGCCTGTATTCCCACTGTATCTTGAAAGTAACTAACTTGTTTTTCTTTTTATTTTACAGGCCATAAGCAGAAGGGACTTGCTTTCTCTCAGATGAGACTTTGGACTGTGGACTTTGGAGTTAGTGTAGTGATGAAATGAGTGAATATTTGGGGGACTGTTGAGAACAGATGATTTTTTTGTTTTCTTGACACAGAGTCTCATTCTGTCATCCAGGCTGGAGTGCAGTGGGGTGATCTTGGCTCACTGCAACTCCTGCCTCCCAGGTTCAAGCAATTCCCGTCTCAGTCTCCCGAGTAACTGGGACTACAGGCACGTGCCACCACGCCTGACTAATTTTTGTATATTTTTAGTAGAGATGGAGTTTTACCATGTTGGCCAGGCTAGTCTCAAACTCCTGACCTCAAGTGATCCACCTGCCTCAGCCTCCCAAAGTGCTGTGATTACAGGCATAAGCCACTGCGCCCAGCCAATGATTCTACTTTGCAATGTGGGAGGACATAAGATTTGGGAGGGGTCAGGGGTGGAATTATATGGTTTGGATTTGTGTACACACCCAAATCTCATGTCAAATGGTCATCCTCAATGTAGCAGTAGAGGCCTGGTGGTAGGCGACTGGGTCATGGGGCTGGATTTTCCCTTTGCTGTTCTCGTGACAGTGAGTTCTCATGAGATCTGGTTGTTTAAAGGTGTGTAGCACCTCCCGCTTCCCTCTCTTCCTCCTGATCCAGCCATGTAAGCTACGTCTGGTTCCCCTTCACCTTCTGCCATGGTTGAAAGTTTCTTGAGGCCTACCCAGCCATACTTCCTGTGCAGCCTGTGGAACCATGAGCCAATTAAACCTCTTTTCTTTATGAATTACCTAGTCTCGGGTATTTCTTTATAGCAGTGCAAGGACAGATTAATACATCTTCTATTAAATCTGAATCTCTAGTGAGCATTAGTATCATCTGAGATGCTTATTTAAAATGCAGGATCCCAAATCCTACCACCAGACATTGTGATTCGGTAGGTCTGATGGGGATCTAAGGAATCTGTATTTTTAACATGTGTAACAGGATGCTAAAAGGGCAGCATCTCTATGTCAGTGTCAACTGAGGTGTCATATCAAATAGGATCCCACTGGAAAGAGATGTCACACTGAAGAGATAACTGAGGGATGTTTTATAAAGGCAGAATTCACAAAACATGTGAGCAGGGTATAGGGAAACCACAAGGGGGAATGCGGCACCCCAGGACTAGAAACAACAAAGCGCCTATTGACTTCCCTAGACCTGAAAGGGCAAGGAAAGAGACTAGTTACCAGAATCAGAGAGTACAGGCAGTGGGTGGAGAGAAATGTTTGACAAAAGCTGTGGTGTTTGTTGAGGGAAGCAGGCAGCCCAAGGAAACCCAGAGAGAGAACCCAGGGAAACAATACCCTCACCTTACTCTCCTCCCTTCTTCCTGCTTCTTCTGATACTGTCAATTGACAAGTGTCACCAGGAAGCCAGAGGGTACCCTCAGGAGCACATTGATACAGTCCATACAGCTCGGCCTCTTGGGCTGTACAAGAGGACAGAGAGGACTTACTTGACAGAGTCTGGAGGGACAAAATGAAATGTCCTGTACTGGCACCAACATGACAGATACCAAAGTGAGTGTGAATCACACCCCTCACTCACTCACTCCTCCCATGTGCAGAATCCACAAAAGAAATGATTCAAACTAGTTCCATGACATTGGATGCCTCATCTAAATAAGGATATAAAAAAGGGTCAGAGTGTGCAAAGATAGGGGACTCCCATGAGATCATTCACAGAGCCTGAAATGTGTTCCTGGCTATTGAAAGACAGCAGGCTCAACTTACCACTGAAAAAGTGAACATGCATAAGGATATATACATATGAAAACTTGCATATATCCCTTACCCCCATAGATTCTGGGATCACAGGCTGAACTCAGCCCCACCAGCTTAATTTAGTCTGTGCTCCCAAAATTGAAAGGAGTAACAGATATATGCATGTTTCCTCTAAACCAGGTAGGTCGTATAGGACAGTGAACAGATCTCAAATTGTTTTAGATTCTGCTGCATAGAACTGCCTAAAGAAAAAGTCAGTGTGGACTGGACCTCCAAACAAAGCTAGGATAGTGAGAGAAAAAAACTAAGCTGCACTTAGATTACATCCCACATGCTAATGCTTAGTCAATGAATCACTTATACAATATAGTGATTCTGATGCTGGTTATCAAGAAAAAGTTTTTGTGAAGCACTGCTCTGGGCTATTGAAATCTGCCTAGGTATGGTAAAATGAGCAGGGAAAAAAAAGATGATTTATCATGATGTTCTTATTCTTGGAAGTAGGACTGAATGAAGTAGTTAATGTAAGTTCTAGATTCAGACTGCCTGTAAAGAAACCACAGGTCTGCCATTTATTGCCTGAGTAATCTCCCACAAGTTACCCAGCTTCTTTAAATATCAAGGTCACCATTTGCAAAGTAAGTACAATAATAGTATATACTTCCTAAACAGGATGATCCAGATTCCTTGGCAAAATGCCTGGTACACAGTAATATATAATTGTTCCTTTTATAATTCAAAAAACATTTATACAGTTATTACTACATGTTATATTTAAGTGCTGATATACAAATAACCAAGTTCCACTATAAAACTTAATTCACCTAAACTCATTCTCCTCTAGTTGTCACAGAACATTTGTTTTATGCTAAAACACTCAAAACCTGAACGAAAACTTTTGATACATGAGGCTAACCTACTGGTTTTCCTACAAGGAAAGGTGATAGGTTAGTTAGTTAAGAATTATTTATTAAGATCTGAGCTTGCACTGAAAGCAACATTAAATGCAGTGAGAAGCATTAGTATTCAAACTGAATATATACATGCCGGAGGGATGCTGCCCCAGTGGCACACTCGGAGGGAATAGCATTTATAGAAGATTTCCTGCAGGAATTGAGTTTTGATCAAGATAAGAATAGACAGATTAACTCTTACTAATATAGTTGACGTGGGAGGCTTTTCAGATGGAAAATAGCCTGGCAAGGGTGAAGAACTGGGCATTAAGTAGTCATGAACTGGGCACCACAGACAGCAAGACTCCAGAGAGGAGCAGATGGGCTGTGCTGGGACAAGAAGTGAAGCCAAATAAGGAGAAAACCTCTCCTATTGTAAATCATCCAACTCCAAGTACTTCAAAGTCCATTTATGCACCCCCCAAAAAAGTGTGTAATTAGTAGCAATTACTACAGTTCCCAAAATGAGGGATTTCTGCAACTCTCTGAAAATTAGGTAAAAATTGTTATTGTAAGAGAAAGTGTAGGTAATCAATGATTATTGCTGTTGAAAATTCAAACATTTCTATAGCTGAGCACAGAACACAAGGAAGAAGTTTGAGAATTAATTATATCTTCTAGGCCTTTTAGAAATTTCTCAGATTCCTATTTTCTTCTCCTGTGAATTAGATAAAATTGCTAATCTGCTCACCTTTCATAGTAAGGTCTAACAATACACTCATGATAATGATTTTTCAGAAAATGCCCTTGGAGTGTGATAGATTTGGGGGAATAATGAATTCTGCTTCCTTCCTTTCTCACACCCCCGACTACTACCAGCATCACTTCTAATCAATTTTAAACTCAAACAAAAATTCACAAGGTTTCGAATGACCAAATGAATGTTTATTTCTGCAATGATTAATTTCCTCAAAAAAGAAGCAAAATTCCAAAAGAAATTAGACTTGTTTAATTGACACTAGGTTTGAAGCCAATAAAAACCCTAAGAAGGCTTTCACCTCCTTTATTCTCAATCTGAATGGTTTTGTTTGTTTTTGTTTGTTTCTTTGTTTGTTTTGTTTTTGTTTGGTTTGGTTTGGTTTTTTGAGACGAAGTCTCGCTCTAACGCCCAGGCTGGAGTGCAGTGGAGCGATCTTGGCTCACTGCAATCTCCGCCTCCCGGGTTCACGCCATTCTCCTGCCTCAGCCTCTCGATTAGCTGAGACTACAGGCCTGAATGGCTTTTAAGACCAAGAAAGACATGAGGTCAAGGAAAGAAAATAAAGCAACCCTCTTACACAGGAAGACTTAAAAAAAGCACTCAACATGGCAAAAACTAAAACCCCTTTACAATTTCCATGATGGAGAATAGAACCAATATCTGAATCTTAAGCTAATGGTGCTAAATCCATTTTTTAAAGTAATTCTCATGTTTATAGAGCAGGAGAACAGAAATTGACTCATGGCATATCTGAAATGCATAAAAATGATATACACACTGTCACCATATTTGCAAATTGAGTAATAAGGAAGTAATGTATCCCAAGCCCCAGACAGACACATCCAGAAAAATTAAATGCCCGTGTTAAAAGAATTGTACCAGCAAGCCACCTCCAGCGAGGCTAGTTTCTTTTATCACAATCTAGTTTCCATTTAATTAACCTGTGGGTCAGTGCTTCCAGAAAACTGTTGGCAATATCTCAAATAGAGAGATAAATGTGAAAAAGAGACTGATCAGGGAGGAATTCTGGGAAGATGATGGCAACCACAATATAGTTTTTAAATCTCCCCAACCCACCACCCCCACCACATAAAAACAGACAGAGCAAGTAGAATATCAAAACCAAAAACTCATGGCCAATATTTACATCATGGTAACAATGAGGTGCTGAGATTTCCCCAGCAACCTGAAAATATGAACAGACGGGGATTAAACCACTAGCCAGCCACAAGACCTATAGGGTATCAGCTACCATGTAAGAGATAAGAGAAAGAAGCAGAATATCTGAGGGATCTGAGAACAGGAAAACTAAAAAATTATCAACCAGTGGTCACTGGGAAGCACAGCAAGCCAATGTGAGGACAGTGGCTGAGACTCGAAAGAACTCTGCACATTCCAATTTGTAGTGCAAAAGGTTCTCAGTAAGGGAGGGCTGAAGGGACTGGAGAACTGTGGCTCTTACAAAATCTCAAAATTAAGGAACAAAAGCCTCCTTCCAGGACAAAACCCATGGAAAAACTCCTGGGTATGGATGCCAACTTGACCAGGACAGAAGTAACAGGGATAAAAAGAGATTGAGAGAGAAGACTCAGATTAAAAATTGTGAATGGAAGTACACATAAATACAATCAATTTAGTCAAAGTTGTCTGGTCAATTCAGCATGACCATTGAGATGAACACAGTCATCCAAAGCTAATGTTTTTTTTTTCCATTTTTATTAAGATGTTTGTTACTATACGGGCAAAGACTGAGAATACTAAATAAAACTAAAGAAATAAATGAATAGAGGAGTATTATACTCGAATATAGTTTTTTCAGTTATTAGATTCTGTGAGAAAAACAAATAGTTTGATATCAGAAGGCTGAATATTACAATTTTTTTTTTACTTTATTAAAACATTGAGTTTATTTCACATGTACATTTTTATCTCCCCCCCATTTCCATGTCTGGCCACTGTGACTACAATATACTAGCATACATCTCATAGATACTTACCAAGCAAAGGGTGGAGTTCCATCTTTAAAAACCAAATAGGCATTTTGGAAAACACATTCTTAGCAGTGGAACCTGGACATTTATCAAACATGGTAGGAAAAGTCCTCACTCTGTGTTATCAAACAGACATCTAGATATCAACTGTTACAGAAATGAAATAAGATGGGAATTTTTAACAAACTGTTCAAACTATTTTCTTAAGGAGACTTTCTCCACTGCCAGAGATCTTGAATAGCCTCCTGTTTATTCATCCAGAAGCAATTATTTACATAACTGATGAACTGGGCTCCCACTTTGGGAAGAGAACCACCTTTTTCTATACTTGCTTGCATTTGGCTTTGATGTCTCCTATAGAACTAGGTCCTTTTGATGTTTTCAGAGTTTTTTTCCTGGGTTTTTTTTTTTTTTTTTTAACAATTCTTGACCTTTAGATCTTCTTGTTAATGATTTTTAGTCTTTTTCCATTCTGGTTTGATTTTTGGCAGAAGTATCTCATACAGATTTATTCACTAGAACTTTTTCTTCAGTTTCCTCATTATCAAAATTATCATCATCATCTTCATCAGCAGCAAGTTTTACTTTTCTCAGTGGAATCTTTCTATCACCTCCACAGGTGGACTGCCTTCTAGATATACTTAAAAGTTTCATATCCTCCTCCTCTTCATCTTCTGACTCTGCATCTCCCTCCATAGTTACTAAGTGCTGTCCACTAATATGCACTGTCCCTGAACTACACTTCAACCAGAAGACCACAAGTGCTATTTCAAAGCCCTCAAGGGACAAAAGCAAAAATTGACAAAAAGGATCTAATTAAACTAAAGAGCTTTTGCACAGAAAAAGAAACTATCATCAGAGTAAAGAGACAACCTACAGAATGAGAGAAAATTTTTGCAACCTATCCATCTGACAAAGATATAACAACCAGAGTCCACAGGGAACTTAAATGTACAAGAAAAAAAAAAAAAACCTTTAAAAAGTGGGCAAAGGACATGATCAGACACTTCTCAAAAGAAGACATTTATGCAGCCAAAAAACATGAAAAAAAGCTCAACATCACTGATCATTAGAGAAAGGCAAATCAAAAACACAATAAGATACCATCTCACACCAGTCAGAATGGTGATTATTAAAAAGTCAAGAAACAACAGATGCTGGCAAGGCTGCAGAGAGACAGGAATGCTTTTACACTGTTGGTGGGAATGTAAATTAGTTCAACCATTGTGGAAGACAGTGTGACAATTCCTCAAAGACCTAGATCCAGAAATACCATTTGATCCAGCAATCCCATTACTGGGTATATACCCAAAGGAATATAAATCATTCTATTATAAAGATGCACGCATGTTTATGTTCACTGAAACACTATTCACAATAGCAAAGACATGGAATCAACCCAAATGCCCATCAATGATAGACTGGATAAAGAAAATGTGGTAAATATACACCATGGAATATTATGCAGCCATAGAAAGGAATGAGATCATGTCCTTTGGAGGGACATGGAGAAAGCTGGAGCCATCATTCTCAGCAAACTAACATAAGAACAGAAAACCAACACCACGTGTTCTCACTCATAAGTGGGAGCTGAGCAATGGTAACACATGGACACAGGGAGGGGAACAACACACTTGGGGCCTGTCGGGGGTGGAAGTAGCAGGGGGAGGGACAGCATCAGGAAAAATAGCTAAGGCATACTGGGCTCAATACTGAGGTGATGGGTTGATAGGTGCAGCAAATCATCATGGCACACATCTATCTATGTAACAAACCTACACATCCTGCACATGTACCCCAGAACTTAAAATAAAAATTTTTTAAAGCCCTTAAGGAAACCCATTGGCTGTGAAAACATTTTCAAAGTTTCCTGTGTTATTTTAATTAACCTGCCTTCATCATTCGTTGCTTCTGCTTCAACAATGTATAATTCATCCTTTGCACCAGTCCCTAAACTGACTATCCTTTTTTTAAGAATCCAAATATTTGTTTATTGGATTAAATGTGATATTAATTTACAAACAAATTTGTGAACATGTGAAATATCCAGTTTTTAAAGTTTTATTTTATTTGGAATTTTCACGTAATAATTGTACATATTTATAGGATACAGTGTGATGTTTCAATGCATGTATACATTGTATAATGATCAAATCAAAGTAATTAGCATATCTTTTACTTTAAACATTTATTGTTTCTTTGTGGTGATAACATTAAAATCCTTTCTTCTAGCTACTTTGAAATACAAAATACATTACTGCTACCTATAGTCTATGTAACAAACCTCCACCTTCTGCACATGTATCCTAGAACTTAAAGTAAAAAATAAAATAAAATAAAATAAAAATTTTAAAGATGAACAATAAAAAAGTTATCTGATTATTCATGAAAAAAAAAGTAGAAAGTAGTATAATGGTTACCAGAGGCTGGGGAGGGGAAAGCATGGGGGGATAGGGAGAGATTGATCAAAAGGTACAAAGTTACAGTTAGGAACAATAATTTCTGGTATTCTAAAGTGACTATTCTTAAAGATAACTGGTGCTCATTTTCATCATTACCCACTTGAAAGTACTAATCTTTGTTGGCCTTTAGCTGATGACAAAAAAGATAGTTCTAGGGCCTCAGGGGGCTCATGGCCATGTCCATCAATCTTCACTTGGCGGTAGCATACAGTCAGGTGGGAGAGAAGGCAGATGGAGATAAATATCAACTACTGCCCCAGAGAACAGCCACACAGGATGGAATCACACCAGGACTACTACAAGATATTTAATGCAACTACCTTTACAGTATAACATATAATGGTGCTATAGTCTGAATGTTTGTCCTTCAAAACTCATGTTAAAATTCGACTGCCATTGTGGTAATGTTAGGAAATGGGACCTTTGGAAAGTGACAGGGCCAGGAAGGCTCTGCTCTCATCAGTGAGATTAATGCCATTATAAAAGGGCAAAAACAATTTTGGCTCCCTTTTTGCCTCTTTGTTCTTCCACCTTTTGCCATGTGATGATGCAGCAAGAAGGCCCTCTCCAAACACCAGTGTCTTGATCTTGGACTTCCCATCCTCCAGAACTGTGAAAAAATAATTTTCTATTCATTATAAATTAGTCTGTGGTATTCTGTTATTGCAGCACAAACAGACTAAGATAAATGGCAACTAACATTAATTGAGAGTTCAATCTGTATCAGGCTCTGTTCATTACTTCATATGAATGATCTCACTTAACCCTCATACCATCATTATCTGCATTTTAAAGATGGGGAAACTGAAATTAAAAGAAGTAACTAGTCTAAGGCAACACATCTAATAAATGTCAGAACCAGATTCAAATCCAGATCTGTTTGTTTCCAAAACTCATTCATTTATTATTTTCAATAAAAATTCATGTAGTAAAACAACATGATATTGAAAACTAAACCTTGTACTAACAAACAGTATATCCCAAATGGCTAAACTTTACATTTCACTAACTCTCTTAATAGTTTCTATTTGAAAGACATGGTTAAACAAACAAAATTCCTTGAAGTAAATATGTAGACTGGTCCCTTAAGATAGCTGATAACAAAGGTCTTCTTCATACATGTCTCCATAGTTCTTTTGTGGCAGGAGGGGGACTATTTATCATTACAGGGATATGATACCTCTGCTGTATGTATCCAAATTCTACTTAACTTTCAAAACTCTGTTCATTCCCTTCTTTCTTGTATCTTTCTCCTATCATTCTGGAAATTACTTCTACTTAATTCCAACAGCTATGCTTACTGTATCTAACACATGATTTAGCATATAATTACTCCCCAATTATAATAAGAGTGTTTGGAATAACAGGGGCCAAATTTATTTTCATGCTTGAAACAACAAAACAAATAAATATATGAAACAATGATTTTCAAGACAGTGGAGAGCAGGTGATGATCCTTGAGAGACTAGAAACGAGTAAGGGGAGACCTATCATTGTGCCAGTTTACTGCCTTGAGAGTTTCTGGACAGTGACCCAGGGAAAAGGAATCCAGTGGAGCCTGTCCAACTCACTGAACTGAGAAGACAGAGCTAAAGCTGGGGAGATCAAGGCAGCTAGAGTTTCCACAATAGAGTTCCAAAGAGGATAAACTTTCACAGAGAGAAGACTCCAGAGATCTGCAGAGAATCTCTCCAAAAAAATTGAACAAGGTACTGATTTGCACATGAATGTACTTTTGCTGCTGCTTTTATTTTTCTTTTTGAGACAGAGTCTCACTCTGTTGCCCAGGCTGGAGTGCAGTGGCATGATCTCAGCTCACCACAGCCTCCGCCTCCTGGGTTCAGGCAATTCTCCTGCCTCAGCCTCCCAAGTAGCTGGGACTACAGGTGTGTGCCACCATGCCCGGCTAATTTTTATACTTTTAGTAGAGATAGGGTTTCACTATGTTGGCCAGGCTGGTCTCGAACTCCTGACCTCATGATCTGCCCACCTCGGCCTCCCAAAGTGCTTGGATTTCAGGCGTGAGCCACCATGTGCAGCCTTATTTCTTATTTAAAAAATAAACTTTTATTATTTAGAGCAACTTTAAGTTTACAGTAAAACTGAGTAGAACGTACAGAAAGTTCCATAGACAACCAATCTTTTAGAAAGATAGATAATTTAGTGGGGAAAAGATCATCTTTTCAACAAATGGTGCTGTAATTGGATTGCAATACATATAAATAACGAAGAAGCAAGAAGAATGGAGGAGGAGGAGAAGGAGAAAGAAGACAGACGAAGAAAGGGAAGGAGGAGGAGAAGGAGGAGAAAGAAGACAGAAGAAGAACGAGAAGGAGGAGGAGAAGGAAGAAAAGAAGGAAGAAAAGGAGAAGGAGGAGAGAGAAGAAGGAAGGAGATGAATGAAGAGGAGGAAGAAGAACGAGGAGGAGGAGGAGGAGGAGGTGGAGGAGGAGGAAAAGTATTAGTAGTCATCGTTGTCTGGTTCATACCTCAAATAACGTGTAATAATTAACTCAAAATGAATCATTGACCTAAATGTAAAATGTAAAACTGAGAAATTTTCACAAGAAAATGCAGGAGAAAATCTTTGAGATCTTGAGTTAAATAATAATTTCTTAGATATCACATAAACATATGATCCATAAAAGAAAAAAATGATAAATTGAACCTAATCAAAATTTAGAACTTCTAGACTCAGTTAAGAGAATGAATTAAGAAAAACCACAGACTGGGGAAAAAATACTTGCAAATCCTTTATCTGATAAAGTACTTGTATTCAGGTTTTTGTTTTGTTTTGAGACAGAGTCTCGCTCTGTCGCCAGGCTGGAGTGCAGTGGCACGATCCAGCTCACTGCAACCTCTGCCTTCTAGGTTCAAGCAATCCTCCTGCCTCAGCCTCCTGAGTAGTTGGGACTACATGCGTGCACCACCACACTCAGCTAATTTTTTGTATTTTTAGTAGAGATGGGGTTTCACCATGTTGACCAGGATGATCTTGATCTCTTGACCTCGTGATCCACCTGCCTCAGCCTCCCAAAGTGCTGGGATTACAGGTGTGAGCCACCGTGCCCAGCCATGTTTTTAACTCTCTAAATAGTAATCAGGGAAATAATCTGGCAAATGATTTGAATAGGTACTTCACCAAAGAAGTGGTAGATGACAAATAAGCTTATGACAGGATGCTCAACAGCATTAGTCATTAGGGAAATACAAATTAAAGTCACAATGAGATATCTCTCTACACCTATTGGAATGGCTAAAATTTTAAAATCTGACCACCCCAAGTGTGAGTAAGAATGTGAAGGAACGGAATGCTCATACACTGCTAATGGGAATATATAATGAAACTACCACTTTGGAAAACAATTTGATGGTTTCTTAAATAGCAAATATACACCTACCATATGAGCTGGCCATTCCTCTTTTAGGTATTACCCAAGAGAAATGAAAGTATATGTCCATTTGTACATGAATATTCACAGCAACTTTATTTGTAAGAGTCAAAACTACATATAATCCAATGTTCATCAATAGGTAAATGGATAAGCCAATTACATCACAGTCACACAATAAAATACTCTCAGCAAAATAAAGAATGAACTATTTATATACATTACAACATGGGTGAATAATAAATAATGAGGGAAAGAAACCTGATAAAAATGACTGTAAATTGCATGGTTTCATTGATATAAAATTCTGGAAAATATGAACCAACTCCTAGTGACAGAGGACAAATCAGTGACTTCCTGGTGGTAGAGATCAGGTACCCATGGAAAGATTATAACAGAGTCAAGGAAACTTCTGAGGGTGATGGGCAAGGTCATTATCTTGATTGTGGTAACAGATTCACATGTATATGCCTATGTAAAAATCTATCAAGTTGTACACTTTATAGCAATTTTACACTTTCATAGCAATTTATTGTAAGTCAATTACACTCCAATAAAGTTTTTTAAAAATAATGAGTGTTTATGCTTAAACAAACTAAATTACAAACTAAGAAGGATAAGCCAGGACTACGTCATGAATTAATTTTTTCATACCACAGTTATGAGCAAATAGTATGCACTTATATAGTACAGCAAATACATGGTTTAATTTAAGGGATGTTTTTTGCTATTTTTTCCAATAGATATATTGGGAAAACAAAATGTCTTCATTTTTCTAAAATTTTCTTCATATTCTAAATAAGGTACAAGTAATCTTAATAATTTTTAAAAGGCAGTACCAAAATAGATTTGAAATGTTTCCAAAAGACAGTCAAACCAGGACAAAAATAATAGGGAAAATAAAATTAGCAATCTAATTTGCAAGAATAAGCTAAGTAGTATTTCAAATAATCCTGAAGGGAAATAAAGCTTTACCAGATAAAATTTTGCTAAGCATAATTTAGAGGGATGGTTCATATTTTATCTCAAAGTTTTTACCTAGGAGTCTTAAGATTTATTTTTCTAAATTTTATCCTTTCCCAAATATTTTTTTAAAATTCTTAGTGGACAGTGAATCACTTTAAATACTGGTTCCAAGATAATGAAGTGATTGTATTTGAAATGTACCTCAAAGTCAGTCAGAATATTAAGTAGGTCTTCAAAAGACTCAAAGGTGAGAAATAATTCAGAAATAAAAAAAAAAATTCAAACAGGATTTACAGCCCCCAAAAGGAGGGTTTTTACAAACTGGTGACACTTCATTTCTGTATTATGAAGACTCATAATACAGTAACTCATTTTTCAAATTGAACCCTAGAGTTTTACACATTTAACTCTAGTTGGGATCCTCCAGGTTTGAAGGCGAGTTTGCCAGCCTGGGGTAGCGGGGAAAGCACATGGATTCTTGACCTCATCAGTCATTACAAGCTGTAGGTTAAGCACTCCATAATATTCGCTGAAAATGAGGAGCTTGGAATAGAAATTGTCTTATGTCACCATCATTTTGTGAGTATGCCTAAAAAGATGGTATGATTTCAGCACCATGGACAGTCACTATGGGTAGGAAAGGATGCTGAATTCAAGGAGAAAAGCTAATAGGACACATGCACACCTATGTTTATTGCGGCACTATTCACAATAGTAAAGACTTGGAACCAACCCAAATGTCCATCAATGATATACTGGATTAAGAAAATGTGGCACATATACACCATGGAATACTATGCAGCCATAACAAAGGATGAGTTCATGTCCTTTGTAGAGACAAGGACGAAGCTGGAAACCATCATTCTTAGCAAACTATTGCAAGGATAAAAAACCAAACACTGCATGTTCTCACTCATAGGTGGGAAATGAACAATGAGAACACTTGGACACAGTAAGGGGAACATCACACACCGGGGCCTGTCATGGGGTGGGGGGAGGGGGAAGGGATAGCATTAGGAGATATACCTAATGTAAATGACGAGTTAATGGATGCAGCACACCAACATGGCACATGTATTCATATGTAACAAACCTGCACGTTGTGCACATGTACCCTAGAACTTAAAGTATAATAAAAATAAAAAATAAAATAAAATAAATAAAAAGCTAATAGGGTTGTTTTAAAAGTTATTGTAGAAAAGTTCATGGATAGTCTTGTCTTTGGTTTTGTTTTGTGAGAGAGGGTCTAACTCTGTCACTCAGGTAGAATGCAGTGGCACCATCTCGACTCACTGAAACTTCTGCCTCCCAGGCTCCAGTGATCCTCCCACCTAAGCCTCCAGAGTACAGGCACACACCACCACAACCAGCAATTCTTTTGTATTTTTTGTAGAGGTGGGGTTTCGCCATGTTGCCCAGTCTGGTCTCAAACTCCTGGACTCAAGCGATTCACCCGCCTGGGCCTCCCAAAGCGCCAGGATTACAGGCATGAGCCACCAAACCCGGCTGATAGTTTTAATATTTCAAGTTACTGTGATGTTTATGGTAATAAGGAACTTTTTCTATTTTCATTGTTTGTAACATTTTTCAAAATTATCGACATCTTGGAATGAAACAGAAACTATTTGCCTTGAGAAGAAAACCGCCTGTATTTACTATCTAACTGTTCCAATTACTGGTGATTGAAGATGTGTACAGAAAATGCTTCAGGGAATAAAAATGAACATACAAAAAGTTACCCAAAAAGTGGAAAATGCATTAAGATTTATGCTTCTGTATTCTTCAATTGAATACTAGTAACTTGAAAAGCATGAACAGTTTTAACTGTATCAACTTAAAAAGCCAGATATACACAAATACTTTTAATCAATTTAAACAATGTTAAAGTTGCCATCACAATATATCTTAGAATTTACAATCAATGTCCCCTAAAATATTTAAGGGCCCAGTGCTTCCCCAGAGAAGGGAAAATCACATTAGGGATACTAACATTCCTTCCTACCCACCCTCAATATTTAAAGCAAATGTAATCAGGTTAATATGAGAGTCAAATCTGAAAGCCTGCAAAGCCAAAGAGAAAAAGAGCCTATTTAAAAAAAAAAAAAAAAAAAAAAAGCATCTTGGTGGCTAACACCTGTAATCCCAGCACTTTGGGAGGCTGAGGCGAGCAGATCACTTGAGGTCAGGAGTTCAAGACCAGTCTGGTCAACATGGTAAAACCCCATCTCTGCTAAAATTTTCTGGTATAATTTTCTATTCAACTTTCTTTTTAAAGGAAATGTCATGATTACGATATAATTTTTACATTTGGGTAAACATGTATTTGTCCATTATCTTTTCAACAGATCTTTCTCAGAAAGCTTCACTGTTCAAAAGATAATCAAGCCAGTCTTGATATTAAAAAAGCAAGCACCCATATATGATGTTTTAAAGGAAATTGAATATATTTGCGTTACACAGAAGCAAATTTTAGAGTTTAAAATACTAACATATGCATTCAATATAGTAATGTGTACTCTGCATGTTACTATAGTAATTCTGCACTAGAAATCAGAATTAGAGCAAAGATCATCTTATTATAAAAATGCAAGAAAACTAACACAACTAGCTGGCATGAGTGACTACTGTTATGCATCAGTATAAAAGTATAAAAACTAAAGCCAATAAACAGATTATGTTAATTAATTTTCAAGGTTTTATGGCCAAGAAAAGTGATGATGTTTCATAGTAAAATTGATTTAAACCATCATGTTATTGATTTATTTATCTAAACAGTTTCACTTTTTAAATTATTAAAGAGCTAATATTGAATTGATAATCCAGTTGGGTTTTCTAGATGCAAACCCAAATAGAAAAAATTATCATCACACTCTCACACAATGTATAGCAAAATAATACTCCCAATGCATAAGCCATCTAGCCTTGCAACTATGAACTGGATAAAACACAGATTAGACCTAACCTCCTTTCCTTCTTTCTTATTTATTTATTTATTTATTTATTTTGACACAGTGTCTCTCTCACCCTGTTGCCCAGGCTACAGTGCAGTGGTGCAGTGGCTCACTGCAGCCTCCAGCAATCCTATCACCTCAGCCATCTGAGTAGCTGGGACTACAGGCATGCACCACCAGACCCACCTCAATTTTTATTTTTAAATTTTTTTTTTGTAGAGATAGGGTCTCACTACCTTGCCTAGGGTGGTCTCAAACTCCTGGACTCAAGCAATCCTCCTACCTTAGCCTCCTCAAGTGCTAAGATTACAGACATGAGCCACCATACCCAGCCCAAACTCCCTTTCTTGTTCCTGAAATACTAAAAGAACACCTACTGTGGTTTCATTTATTTATTTGTCAAATATTTACTGAACAATTATCATTTTTCCTGCCCACATGTAAGGTATAAGAGACTGTTAAAATGCAAGTTTTCACCCTCGATTTCAGGGCCCTACCCTTTAATTGAAGGTGTTATCTAGTGGGTCCTAACAGTTGGCTTAAGCAGAAAATTTTACCCTGTTTATTTTTCAATTTGGGTATCATCTCCACCCTATCTCCCTTGCATTAGGCTGTTATTACGTTAAGGGCAGTAACACTGACACTTTCTGTGTAACAACCACTCCAATTCTCAGGGTGCACATACCACATACACAACAGAAAATAAAATATTTTTCTGATATGAAACAGTGAAGAGAGACCAGTTCCCTGGAAGCTCCTTTAATAATAAAATATATTTGGGAACTGGGATTCTTTTCTAAATGTTTTTATAATTTATCACTCAGCACCAGTTACATTTTCTAAACCAAAAAGCACTATGCAGCAAAAAAATTCTCTTACGAATAAACAAATTTAAAAACAGTGTTACTATCATCATAACATTGCTTTGTTGGCTGAGCTGACATGACAGGTGATTTATTGTAAACTGAAATTCCTCACTAGCACTTAATTCCCCTTTTAAAAATAAATCAAAACCCAAAACCACCAGCTTTAGAATATGAGATGAGATTTAAGACCCAGCTTTGTTTGCCACACACTAGTTGCTACGGTCTGAATATTTAAGTCCTTCCAAAATTCACGTTAAAATCCTCAACCCCAAGGTGATTGAGTTAGGAAATTGGGTCTTCTGGAGGTGATTAGGTCATGGGCGCAGAGCTCTCAGGAGTGGCATTTGTGCTCTTATAAGAGGCCTAAGAGAGTCTCCTTACCTCTTCCATCAAGTGAGGTTAAACTGAAAGACAGCTTCTGTGAGGACACATAGAATCTGCCTGGCACCTTGATTTTGGACAACCTCCAGAGCTGAGAGAAATAAATTTCTGTTAATTATAATGCCCAGTTTATGGTATTTTGTGGTAGCAGCCCAAATGAACCAATACACTAGTTGTCTGATCTTGGGCAACTGAGATCTAACTTCTTGGGGATTCAAATTCTTCACCTGCAAGTTAAGAAGTAGAGATGCAATGCATTTTGTGTTCCACTACATCTGTAAACACTCTACTGTTTTAAGACTGACATTTGCAGAAGCTCTAATAATATCCTCATTCAACCCAAATCACTTTTCATTTAACTACAAATTGCAACCAAAACAAGTTACATCTTTATATATCATTCTTGTGATTTCATGTTGTGAATTTATCCACTTTTACATGCATATATAATGAAGCACACAGCATTTTAATGAATTGACAGAATTCTTTACAAACCAGTCATTCAGATGGTCACTTTTATCTTTCAAGCAGAAGCTGCTACTGCTCCTCTATCATTCAGGGTTCTAGTAGGAAATAGATATCATATTCAAATTAGGTAACTTAAGGAAAATTCAACAAAACTTTGACTGTTTACAAAGATGTAGGAAAGATGTAGGAAAACCACAAGGCATTGTGCAATATTTTGAGGCAAGTAACACGCCCAATTACCAACCCTAAAGTAGCAAGAAAAGGGAGAATCATGAGAAACGGGAGACAGGCTGTGTGGTGAGGACCACCTTACAGGAGCTGTCATCTTAGGTAGAGGGACACAGTCAGCCCAAGGAGATCTCACATGTACGGAGTAGTGGTAACAGATGTCTTGCCCACCCAATCTTCACTGTCTCCAGTCTCTCTCAGCAATACTCCTCATTGGCCAAACCCAGTTAGAAACTGAGGCCAAGAGAACTCTATTGCTGTATTTCATGCAGGTTGGCTTCCTGGAACTTGTGATGGGGAAGGTCAAGAACTGCAGGGATAAAGGAAAGACCTAACACAGTCCTCTTCCCTCTACTTATAAATGGGCTAGATTCTCAAAGAGCTTCTAATGATGTCATGAGTGCAAACTACTTGTCCAGCAAGCTCATGTAATGTGCTAGATCCCTTCCAAATTCTGACTATTTAGTTAATATTCAAATAATCTTTATTCTAACACCAAGAGCCTATTAGAACCCTCTAATGTAGTCATCTGGGATAATTTTAAATCTCTACAGGTTTGCACAAAGAATGTAAGCAAACCAATTGATTCAGTTGGAAGAAATGTCAATGTTATAGTAAAAATTGCTTTTCTATACACTCTCTCTAATTAGTTGCTTTGGACATCAATGGGTTGCACAAAATGAGCTATAATGATTTCTCTGATTAAGTAGCTCCAGCAACCCAGAAAGATTGGAGCACAGCATTATTAACTCTTTGATGGGCTATGCATGAAGAACCATGCCAAGCTGTAAACAATATCAAAATGCTCTAGGGGATAGCAGAATAAAAGTGAACAACAGGAGATGGGAGTTCAAAAGGAGGTTTCATTTAAACCTCTAGGAAAGACAAGGAGCATATCCATCAATACAGAAAGAAAAATATTGCTAACTGAACATTTGCTACCATGAGCCAGGCACTGAGTGAAAGCTAAGTGTTTTCACATCATATCTCATTTAATTTGCAGCACAGTCCAGTGAGATATTTTCATTTAAAGCATTTCACATACACGGAAAGTAATTTGCCTAAGGCACTACAAAACGAAATCAGAAAATCCAATAAAGATCCATTATTGGAAAAAGGTTTTACAACCAGATACAACCTCAGACATAATCTCAATTTTTACCATTTTTAATCATTATTTGTGTCTTAGAAAGTAGCAAGATACAAATGATAATGTATTTTGCCTATTTATAGCATTAATCTGGAAAAGCATTATTTCTTCTATAATGAACTCCTTTTGAAGAAATATTTTAAGTGCTGTCACAGCACTTCGAAGCATATTGGGAAAAGAGTTAGCTCATGAAATCTTTACCCTAGAACAGACGTAGTGGTTTTTCTACCACACCTCAGCTCAGAATAGGATTCTATTTTTGTGCTTAGAAATCAAGCCTCCTCAAGTAAACTTGGGGCAGAGACCACATCTTGTTCTATTTGTAATCCTTACAGCACCAAGCACACATATGGAACACATAATTGGGACTAAGTAAAAACTTGTTCAATGAACAATCAGTATAGCACAGTATGTGGTGCCTAAGAGACTTCACAAAGAAAAACAAACACTGGTTTATTTATCCAAAAAAAAAAAAAATCAAACCAATTTTCTATCACTGCAAGTGCTCTGGAGTCTAACTTGGTTTCCATGTGGGCTGAGGACAAAGTATATAGTACGTGTCTTCTCCTAAGGCTTTCTCACTCCCATCACATGTCCACTCAATACCTGCCCTCCAAAAAAGTTAATACAGGAGGAACCAGGCTAAAATCTAAATCAAGCCCAATCACGAAGTAGAAAATAAGAAAAATAAGAAGAGAGATAAGATCTAATGTTAATTACATTCCAGGCATGGTGCTTAACACTTTGCATATATTTCTTCATTAAATCTTCATCATAACCACTGACCTCACCTTACAGATGAAGACACTGAAGCTTAGAGATGTTAAGTATCTTCTCTATGATCACACAGATAGTAAGTATCAGGTGAGAACAATGATTCAAACTTAAACTCTAGAAGATAATCACTAAAGGGCAGCCTTAGATACAAGAAGGGGGAAGTGCCACCTCTTTGCTTTGGTGATGTCAAAGTCATCGCTGACATGATTCATATATATGAGTCTTGCTTGCCTCCTTACACTGGTGAGAGCACACAGTTAACACCTAGGTTACCCTAGAAAGAATGGAAGAACTTGGGAACAGAAAACCTAGAGCTAAAGTCCTAGCTCCATCAGTTTCTGCCTGTTATTATGTCAGTACATCCACCTTACCTCTCTGGACCTCAGCTTCTAAATCTGTCAAATGGGAATAACTATGTATCAAAAGCTGTTAAGAGAGATTTGGCCAAAGTACTTCAAAATCTACAAAGCACTGTTCCATGAAATGTGTTGATTATTCTCTACCACTGATAATGCTCTCAGTCAGCAGAACAGAAGATTCCATAACATAAAATCCTGGGTCATCACCCCCACCATCTGCACCTTAGGAATGATTTTTCCAGAGAGAAAAATATAACTATTCTCTACAGTTCATGGCTTGGGTACTCTTTACCCAGTGATACAAAGAAATTGAAGGAAGAGATGAGGATGGTCAGAAATGATAGGTGTGATTCATACTAATGTTGTGAAACAAAAAAAGGCTTGGGAATGATTTTGGAAACATATCATCAAAGCTGCTCCCATTTGTATTCATATGAATGTGCAAGGCCAGAAATGTAAAGGCCCTTTAATAATGATGGAATTTTTTGTTTAAATAACAATAACATTTTATGGCATTTAGGTGCACCCTGCGTTGTCCCAAACTGTATTTGAGATAGATACCTTACATTTTTGCAATACTTTATGATTTTCAAAAATTTCATATTAATGATTTCAATTGATGATGATTTGCTAATGCTACATTTTTATTGTATATATTTAAGGTAAACAACAATGTTTGGATGTACTGCAGTCAATCAAATTTACATATCAATCATCTCATATAGACACCCTTTGTGTGTGTGTGTGTGTGTGTGTGTGTGTGCGCGCGCGCGCGCGCGCGCGCGTTAAGGGCATGTAAAATCTACTCACTTCCCAAAAATGCCATTATTAACTACGACGGCATGTTTTACACTCAATCTCTAGACTTACTTACCCTACATACCAGCAAGTTTGTATCCTTTGTCCTAAATCTCCCCACTTCCTGCTCCCACCCCAATCCCTGATAACCATTACCCTATTAAGAAGGAAAGCTTACATGGAAAAAGGTGGTAAATTAATTATCTGCAAAACTGGTTGGACAATTTTAGATTCAAGCTCTTTTCCAATAGCTAATATTTATTAATTCCTTGTTCTTTAGTTTTCCATGTCTAAATAGTATAAAATAGCTCCCTGACATTTCTCTGTTTCTAGTAAAATAACGTATGTAAGGTGCTTTGGTAAATTCTAAAGAACCATTACTATTGTTTATTGTCCATCAACGCTACAAAGTGAGAGCATTTTTCTTAGTCACTCCAACCCCACAGCAATTACAAATCAAAGATACAACCCAAGGTAAGCCAAGAAAAGTCCTCCCCGCATTTGTCTAGGAAGTATTCATATGTAAGGAAAGTCCACACAACATGCAGAGAGAGGGAGTTGCATTAACCAGGCACCCTAGAGGGCCTGCCCAGCTGCTTGGACATGCAAACCTGGCACCAAGCAAATAGACTCCTAAAATCACAGGAGGCATCAGGAGTGCTCACACAGCCATCTGACATACTCACAGCATCTGGGCACAAGAAAATTGTATTTCCCAAGTCCCTCTTCCCTGCCCCCATCTTCCCCAGCCACACATACAAACAATCTGGACAGTCCATAAGGTAGAGGATAATTTTAGGGAGTTCCCCAGGGCTTGGCTGGATGCTTTCCAGTCATTTCTTTCTGGCCTGTGAAATCAGATGCACTATTTCTTTATACATGAGAAAAAAAATGAAATCAGTTTCTATTTGCAGAGTAAGATGGAAAAAAATGAAGTTGCACATAGCTATGTCACAGATTCTTAGAAAGGAACTCCCTAAGCTGGAGGACAGGAAGGAGGCACAAGAGGAACTCCCTTTCTAAAGGAAAGGAAGTTCAATTTGTTAACCTCTGAGAAGTATTCTATGAGGTTGGCTTCAGGTACACAAGCACGTTTAAGGTTTGGAGCAAAGCTGGGAAATAAAATCAGTGAGATTTCTGGAGTCACTTTACTGGTCATGATGTGGTTTAATCATCATGGCCATTTTAGGCGCAAATAACTGTGTGTTTGTCTGTCTGTCTTTCTGTCCACATGTGGCTCTGTGTGTGACTGACCTCTCCATACCACCCCTCTTTCTCCTAACAGATAAACATTTTTTAACACATACAAAATGTGGTTAAAATGAACATCAGAAGTAAGCTCACTGGGGAAAAAAAAATGGCTTGGTGGATGTATCAGTCTGTTCTCCTGCTGCTATAAGGACATACCTGAGACTGGGTAATTTATGAGGAAAGAGGTTCAATTGGCTCACAGTTCTGAGGGCTAGGGAGGCCTCAGGAAGCTTACAATAATGGTGGAAGGGAAGCAAAAAAGTCCTTCTTCACATGGCAGCAAGAAAGAGAAGAATGAGCAGGGGTGGGGGTGTAGAGTTGGGAGTCCCTTATAAAACTATCAGATCTCATGAGAACTCACTCACAATCATGAGAACAGCATGGAGGTAACTGCTCCCATGATTCAATTACCTCCCACTGGGTCCCTCCCATGACAGACACGTGGGAATTAGGGGAACTACAATTAAAGATGAAACTTAGGTTGGGACACAGCCAAACCATATTAGTGGGGGATTCTGTTTCACAAAAGACCGTCCTGTAGCCTGTGGGAATCACTGATTCAAGAACGGAATAGGAAAGAAGGAATTTGACAGGATTATATGGACCCATTTTATGTACACAAATACGATTACAAAGGAAGTCACCTTATCACTTACACCCAAATATTGCTAGCCACATAAACCCACTCCCACCCTAAGAATATCAAATTCTCTTCCAAGGATCCTTCCTCCCTCTGGTGTCAGGAGGTGTCCTCTGGGGGAATTATGCCATATAAGCACCTGAACCAACCCAGGCAGCCACTGGACCAGGCGGGCTCCAGGTGGCCTGTGCACCCCTACCACCCCTGCAGCAAACTCCCCATGACCGCTCTGCCCAGGCCACCAGTGCTCCCCTTGCATTGAAAAAGCTCTTTCCTCTGATTCTGCCCTCTGAAAGGGCACTGTAGCAGGTTTGCTTGGGTCATGATACGTTAAGCTGTTTTTCCTGGCACAGGGCACTTCGCTCACGGGACAGAGGGCAAGAGGAGGGAGTTCAAACACCAGCCACTACTTGTTTCTGCAATCTATAATCCTAGACCCTCAGACTCTCTTTCTGGGTCTAGCCCAGCAGCCCTTCCTTGCAACTGGTCTTCTGTCACTGATATCTATCCTCCCCTATGTTGATAGAATTTCATTCTTAAACCTAGTTAAAGTTGAGTTCTCAGAAAGTACCTTAATCTCTATGTATCTATCTGGCTACAAATAGACTCCAGAGGTTGTCACACAATGGACATAGCCAAATCTCAGCTCTGACATGGCAAGGAGGGCATCCATTATAAATGCATTGTATACCCCTGGGAAATTTTTTAATACCATCTGAAAACATTGCCTCTGCTACTTCTACTTACTGACCCTTGAGATAGTTCTCATTTACCAGAGAGGGACTCCCTGGAGAATGTCAAGTGTGTTATTATTCCTTCTAGGGA
Source organism: Macaca nemestrina (assembly GCF_043159975.1). NCBI lineage: Eukaryota > Metazoa > Chordata > Mammalia > Primates > Cercopithecidae > Macaca > Macaca nemestrina. The sequence goes on from NC_092127.1 coordinate 144,804,982, forward strand.
TCAGCAGTCACATATAAAAGGGTAACTGTGGAAATATTTTGAACTCTTAGAAAAAAGTTTTAACATGGTTCTAGCAACAAAGTTGGCATTAAACATAGAACAAAGAATGAAATGGAATTTCTGTCCCAACAATTCATCAGATTTTTTTTAATGCTCACTATTCCTTTTCTCTATACTCTCTATTCCCTCCCTTCCCCTTGGCTACAATACAATTCTGCCAATTGCAAGTGAACAGCACAATTTAGATAATTATTAAGAATTTTAAAAATTAAAACCATGGGATGCTGAAGGACTAGTTTAGTAGACAAATCATTATTGCTGTTACAAACAACTATGTCACAGACACTGAGCTAAGTGCATTACATACACTACCTTACCACCTTATAAGGTAGGATCTCTTAAAACATCAACTTTACAGCGAGGAAATTAAATCCCAGACATGTCTGTGCCTAGCCCACTTGACTTGACCTATATTGAGGATACATGTTTGCAACCCAATTGAAAAATAAAAAATTTGTGAACCCAGGTTCACAAAAGCTAAGTATGAGGACTCTTAGGGAAAAAGTAAGAGACATATGAACCTGTCACATGCCTGAGTGGTTACAGCCATTGTGGGGACCTACATATAAAAGGAGGATGAACCCCTCAAGCAGTCACTCTTCCCCGTCTGTCTGTGAGCCCGAGGCTGGGCTAACCTTATCCTACTTTGTACCCTCCACAGGGCTCCCCCAAGGCAGGATGCACTGTGTAAGGTAAAATATACTGGACATGGTGAGAAACTAAAAATAAATCAAGGACTTTCTCTAGAAGAATTAGACTCTGCCCAAGGCAAAATGTAAACTCCAATGACCATTAGGAACCCATTCAAGCCTGCAGCCTTCCTCTGAGTTCTCAATCATGATCAGATCAGTCCCCACCATATCCCTTTACAATCATATTCTAAATGGAATAACATAATTCTGGGAAATAAATCTCCATAAAATAGAACCATAGGATCTTAAGGCTGCCTGAAATTCAGGCTGTCACCAAAGATCCTAAGCACTCCAAGACACCTTTCAAAGAAAGATGAGAGGCCTATTTGGTGATCTAAGCATTGGATTCATAAACCTTGAGCTCTAGTTGAAAATTCTGACTGCTTCGTCTTTCCTTTTCTACCCTTCAAATAGAAGCATTTCTATTCTTCACCATTTATACCACCCCTAACAGTCCATTCCCCAGCAGGCTCCTGCATGTCCAGGATGCCAAGTATACCCCTCATCTTTCTGCTCTCATCATTACAGTATCACTAATGACAATTCACATTTGTGTAATGCTTGAAATTTTACAAAGGACTTTCACATTTATTACCACACTAGAGCCTCACATCATTTCTGTGAGTGAAGCAAATCGAATATTGATACTTTCACTTTCAAGCTATGAAAATTGACACTAGAGAGGTAAGGAGATTTCCTCCAAAAGCTTACAACCAGTGAGGAGATAATCTAGACTCAGAATCCAGGTCTTAGGACTCCCTATGCACGTTCTTTGCAATTGGTAACACTGTCACTCTTTAGTTTTCCGCCCTTTGTGCCTCCCTGTAGGTACACTCACTTGACTTCCAGTCAACTTCAAATAATCTCCATGAAAGTAAATTCCCATGTTTCCAGGCACCCAACAGAGCTTCCAGAGAAGCAGGGCATCATTACTTGCCCACTGGAAATATGATAAGGAAGCCCACTGGGTAAGTGTTCTTTGGAGTAAATTACTTTTGGAGTAATCTAACCTGGAGTAATCCAGCCAGAATGCTCCACCAACGGCATGGAAAATAAAAGTCTGATTAATAAAATCTTGACTTATGGCATGGATTTGCTTCACTTGACCTATATTGAGGATACGTGTTTGCAACCCAATTGAAAAATAAAAAATACTCTGTATTTAATTATATTGCAATCTATGGTTGAATTTCATTTAAGTGGCATTTATAATTGGCACATTTTTCAAGTACTGCTTCTGGCACAGTTGTATATAAAAGTATATTATCATCATTTGCACAACTGCTGCCTAAGTAAGCATTAATACACATCCCATAGATCAGAGATGGGATCACTAAAGGACAGTGGCTGTCACATTTTCATGAAATATAATTAAATATATCCAGAAATAAACTGGTTCCCAGATTCTGCTAAAGCCGCACATGGAATGTTCTCAAAATTAGTAAGCATTGATTTAGCACCTATGTTTTGCTCAGCAGTGCAGAACATTCAGAAAAGTATAAGGTATGCTCTAAGATAGTCAAAGAAGAGGGATAACTCGGAGTTTGGGGTCAAGGGGAAATTTTATAATAATTATTATTATATATATTATTTGTTTATTACTATATTCCAGACACTATGCTAAGTATTTTATTTGAACTACCTTATTTAATTATTATGACAACCCAGTGAAGTAGCCATTATTATTATTATTGTACAGAGAGCAAAACTGAGGCACCAAGAAGTAACTTACTTTATTAAGGTCACATAGCTAAGAAGTAGAGGAGCCAGGACTGGAAGTCAAGTATGTTCCTCAGCCTGCATGTTCTGAGCTTCTTTGCTATATTGGGGAATGCTTCATGGAGGGCTGGCTCTTTGATGTGGCCCTGAAGATTAGGTAGGGTTCAGTTAGGAAGAGCGGAAAGAATGGACATAGGTCATTGTTAGAGGATTGACAAATAGCATAAACAAAGGCAAGAATTTGTTTTTGAACATGTGAGGATCCTTGAAGAAAATCAATGGCAGGAAATAAAGCTGGCTAGGCAGGGTAAGACATTTACTAGAACACATTAGAAATAATCTAGGTAGAATTTAGGGACTTGACCCTTTGGAAATAGAAAGTCATGTAGACTCTTGTGTAGGAAAGTGATGATGAAAAGGCATTGTGGTGTAGTAGCAGTTTATTCAGGAAGAGTGGAGAGAAGTGAGACTTGAGGAAAGAAAAACAATTAGTCGCTTATTGTGAAATCCTCTCTGGGCCCTCCGGCTCCTAGGTCATAGCAGACGTTCGATAAATGTTTGTCAGATCAGTGCATGAAGAGTGATGTGGATAAAAAGAGAGGTATAAATCCAAGAAGGTATCTGCAAGAGTCACTGACAGATTGTCCATAGAGGAAAAGGAAGAAAAAGCAAAGATGGCACCAAAGTGCTACTCAAGGTGAAAAGAAAATGGGCATTTTTGGCCAACAATGGAGTTAGAAAGGAGAAGTCAGATTCAGGTGGATGCCAGGAGGAAAATGAGGCTTCCATTTTGGTTTGAAAATGTAGGGGCTTGAAAGGATCATAGGATACTCTTAATATATTATAGGTATTTGGAGAATAAAGCCTAGACTATATTTAAGGATCTAGAAGGGTAGAAAGCACAGCTTCTACTCATCACAAATTCAGATAAATAAAAGTTGCCATTTTATTTATGGGCTACCTCAATAGGCAACTCTAGGTAGGCAGAACTCTCCTAATGTAAATGTCACTACTGGACCTACTATATTTTATCAAACACGTGCAAAGTAAAGAAATTCATAATATACAAGAACACCATTATAAACTGAAAAGAACTAAGCAAAAGGAAATACATCAAAGAATTAAACTCCTATCCCTGCTCCCTATGACAAGCTGCCAGCTCTGGCCATTTGACAGATTTGAAACACCAGCCTTTCCTTATCAAAATACAAAAAGAAAAAAAAAAAATCATGTAACAGTTTCTCAGCAAGAAACCATTAGACAGATGTAATCATAATGGCAGCAAATATTCTTATAAATGAAATGCGAGCATTTAGGACCACATGTGGCGTTTAAAAGCAGCTAACACAAAAGGTAAGGAGAGTTGCCCCTGAATATACACTGGCTCAGATGTGGTAGAGCAATCCAATTGGCCCTCAAACAAACTGAATTGTGAATTTACAAGACAAACCCAGTATCCATTAGCTTAAAATTCAAATGACCCTCACAGAAAGCCCAGCTGTGGCAATAGGAGCTATTATTCTCGAAGTAAACTTCTCTCTTATGATCACCCACCAGCATCCAATCAGAGAAGCTACAGTCATACTTGTCCAAGTTATTTGCTTTCAAAACAGCCTGATCACATGGTTCATCCTCTAGATGCTTGAAGCCCATCGGAATAACCAAGTGAATGACAGTGTACAAGATTCATGTAAACAGACAAAGGAGCTCAGCTATTCAATTGTAATGGGCAAAATTAAGGTCTTTAACAGGCAAATGAGAAAGAAAAAAAAACTACGTGAAAGTATAACCATTTTAAGGAGAGAAGGGATGGAGTTAACTAAAATATAAAAATGGGACGATTTATAAAACGTAGCCCTGGAAATCAATCCAACCAGTGGAGCACGTTTGTCATTAGTGGGTGCTAAGAAAGAAATCATTGAAATTCAGGAAGCACATTGTTTAAATAAAAAACCATACCATAAAATATGTTCAGGTAACTTTTACCCAAATGCCTCCTAATTTAGAGGCAGGATATTTATCAAATGTTGTTTGGCAAGTTAGTAGTTTGAAACTCTGAATACATTTTCTCCCCCCAAAAATAATGTTATTACATGATAACTGGTTTCCCAAGATAGACCACAAGAATCTCCCAATATATAGTGTAATAATGTATAAATATAATAGTGAGATAATGGGGTAATACAAATTGTTTTGAAAAATAGAATCTTATTATCCTATATAGCAGTGCTTTTCAAACTGTGGGTCGTAACCCATGAAATCAATTTAGTGGGTCTTTATCGGTTCATTTTTTAATAGAATGAGAAGGAAAGAATAAAACTGCAAAGATCAGAGGATATCCCATGTCATAAGGAAAAGTATTATTCTGAAAACTTCATTTTGCTGTTACAGGTGTAAATAGCTATATGCATTCAGGATTGCAATGTAAAATATATTTCTTACCATGAATCACAGTCAAAACAGTTTGAATGTCTCTTAACAAGGTTTCCACAGGGTGCCTAGCACAAAGACAGTATTTAAGGTTTGTTGAATAAATGAATGACTGAATGAATTGGTGAACACGTTAAGCATGAATAAATAGAATGCTAGTTATACACTTCTCAGTCACAGCCCTGACACTGCAATAGGAAGCTTGCTCACTGCCGCATTTCCATACTGGCAGTGGGGACAGACAGTTGACCCAGCTGCAACTACCCTATAGGTGGCTCCCTTGGCTTGGGACAGGATCTCAGGCAGAGTAGGAGCTATAAAGAGAGAAGGATGGGAACAAGGATCACACAGGTAAGTGGGACTGGACTCTAGGAACAGGGTTCTGGAGGAAAGAGGGAGAAGGTAAGACGAGGTCACCAGATTTAGCAAATAAAAATACAAGGTACCCAGTTAAATCTGGATTTCAGATAAACAATAAATAACGAAAAGGCAAAGAAAATCATGTATGCTGAGGGTTAGAAAAATCAATGTGATCCATCAGACATTTATTTGATGCAAAACTGTGTGCAAAATACATGCCAAGTACTAGAGAATTAAGAAATACATGGTTCCTGACACTGAAGAAGACACAGACACAAGCAACAGTCTCAATAATTAACATGTATTGACCACTATTCTAAGTGTTTTACAGGCATTAACTCGTTTAACACTCACCACCCTGAATGAAGCACTACTGTTACCCCTATTGAAGACGTAACTGGAGCATAGAGAAGTTCAAAGAGGAAGTTGTCCAAGGTCTCAGAAAAAAACACACACACACATAATATTCACTGGGCCTCTGTTAGAGCCTGGATATCGTTCAAGATAGGTGGATCTAGAAGTGAGATTTGAGCTGAACCTTGAAGGAAGATACAACTTCAATAGGTGACTATTAGAGGAAGAATATTCTGGGCAGGGTAACAGCTTGGAGGTAAGAGAACATAATCAAGAAATGGGAGTAAAGTTGCTGGAATATTAGAAAAGTAGTGGTAGGAAGGAAAGATTAGACAAGTTAACCAGGCAGTGACCATACTGTGGAGGAAGTTTGCCCTATTCAATCTGCATATATGGTGAACTACTAATGGAACTGGGGAAAATAGCTGGTGTGGTGGTGCATGCCTGTGGTCCCAGCTACTCTAAAGATTGAGGCTTGAGGAACTCTCAAGTCCTAGAGGTTGAGTCCAGCCTGAACAACATAGCTGGATCCCATCAATAAATAAAACTAAAAAAAACTGGGATTTTTAGAGACAGGGTCTCACTATATCACCAGGCTGAAGTGCAGTAGTACAGTGACACTATCATAGCTCACTGCAACCTGGAGAACTCTTGGGCTCAAGCGATCTTCCTGCCTTGGTCTCCCAAGTAGCTAGGACTACAGGCACATGCCACTATGCCTAATTTTTTTTTTTTTTTTTAGAGATAAGGTCTCACTATGTTGCACAGGCTGGCCTCAAACTTCTGGCCTGAAGCACTCTTCCTACCTTGTCCTCCCAAAATACTAGAATTGCAGGCATGAGCCACCATGCCAGAATTTAAAAAAAAAAAAGATTTAAGTATTTGTGGAAAGTAAATAGACTCCATGTTGAGTTCGGCTTTTAGAAAGATGATTTTGGTAATAGTACAAAAGATAGAGGGGATGAGACAAAAAATCAGAGGCTACAAAACTAGGTAAGTCAATACAGACAGCAGGCAAAGCACTGTGGCACCAGAATCCAGGATTTACCTTACAGTTCAGACACTTAGTAGGTGAGTGACCTTGGACAATTCATGTAATCGCTCTGAGCCTTGGTTTCTTCATTTCCAAAACAGGGATGACAATACCACTTACCTCACAGCATTACTGGGGTGATAAAACAAGCCAATACACAGAAATGCTCAATAAATAGAAGCTATCTGTAAATGGTCATGGCAACTGAAATTGAATCTGCCCTTAACAATTCAAGTTCAATCGGCCTTTGATTAAATATCTCTGGGAATAAGACATTTGTGCTATCCCGATATATTTGGCTCTGTGTCCCCACTCAAATCTCATCTCGAATGGTAAGCTCCACATGTCGAGGGAGGTTCCTGGTGGGAGGTAACTGGATCATGGGGGTGGTTTCCCCCATGCTGTTCTCATGATAGTGAGTTCTCACAAGATCTGATGGTTTTATAAGGGGTTCTTCCCCCGTCTCTCTCTTTCCTGTCGCCTTTTGAAGAAGGTGCCTGCTTCCCCTTCACCTTCTGCCATGATTGTAAGTTTCCTGAGGCCTCCCAAGCCATGCAGAACTGTGAGTCAATTAGACCCTTTTTAAAAGTAATTACCCGGTCTTGGATAATTAATTTCTTTATAGCAGTGTGAAAACTGACTAATACACATCCCCATGGTAACATAGTGAGGGCAGTGAGAGAATGGGGGATTGCCTTTCCTTCTTCCAAAAAGAATATATCTAAGAATGCAGCTAAAAAACAACAGGTAGGAAAAAAAAGGTGAAACAAAAAGCAAAACAAAACAAGCTCCAGAATACCAAGTAACTATAGTTGGAGAAGGTAAGTGAACTTTGAGATAAAACAGACTTGTGTTTGCATCCTCTCTCTAGCATACATTACTAGAATGATCTTAAGCAAACTACTTAAGCTCTCTAAACCCTAATCTTCTCATCTGTAACACATGGTTGTTAACACCTATATCATAAGACTATGTGAAGGATAACTGCGATCATGTATAGTATGCCTTCAGAATAATGCCTGGCCCAAAGTAGGCAATAACTGATAATTATTATGTATTGTCACAGTTAGGCAGCAGTACAAGTGGAGATAGAAAACCACACAAAAACACATACAGTATACATGAGGTTGTCAGTTCTGGAGACCACATCCATGAATGGTGGCACAGAATTGAACATCCCTTTTCTACGTGTTCAGCCCAATGAATCTGTCTTCTTAAAGGTGTACCACCAGGTAAGATGATGAAGAATGACAGGGATTTAAAAATGCAGATTTGTGGACTGGGGGAAGAGAGGCATAAAAGATGAAAAAGCAACAGCCTCTGACTGACTATATTATTTTCCCACCACTTCCTGTCCCGAAACTCAAACCCCATCACTGACTGCCATGCCAAAAGCTAATAAGGCACCATGAAAAGAAAGACTGGGGCTGGAGGGAGGGGGCAGGTTCATAATATTTCAGAGCTCCATGAGGGAGGAGTGGATGCCAGGGCCAGACATCTATCCATGCATTCAAGCACACAGGGAACTGCTAGATCTGAAACCACCTGCCTGCATGCTTCTGTCCTACGTTTCTAGACATCAGAATGATTGTGGAAGAATGATTGTGGCCTACTCTTTTTGTAGGTGCTCTGCCTTGGTGTGCCACAATCATTCTTCCAAATATCCAGCCCACTGCTCAGGACACTGCCATGGCCCTGGGGTAAACTTAAGATCCTTTGCTTTTTTCTAGAAATTTAATTGTCCTCAATAACTTGGTGTGCAAACTTAAATACTTTACTAAGAAGAAACAAGGCAAGAGGGTAACAAAATGATCATTAAGACAATTTGTGTTTCCAGTGTGCATGCTCTGTCCCTAGCCTATGAAGATGGTGCAGCAGGGCACACACTGGAGCTGTTTTTCAACTACAGTGACTTTTTTGGCCCTGTTTTCTCTATAACCTGTCACTCACTCCCTCTTGTCAGACAACTGCAAACACACAAGAGGTCCCAGATTCAGTTCTCAGGGAGAATATCCTCTGTGCAAACCAAAGTGGCCCGAGTGGGAAGAAACTACATTATTGTCCACATTCTAACCAAAATGAAACCAAAGGCCATTCATTAGAAAAACATCCATCTCTTCTCCTGATCTCTCCGAAATTAAAGGTAACCACAGTTAGAATTGAAGCATTTGGTGAAAATAAAAAGCTGCCTAAATTTTTCTCAAGTGTCCTAGCACTTTCACTTTTGGAAACGAATATTTAGAAAGGTTTAAGAATATCTTTCTTACACATTTCTCTCTCCCTCCTTCCCAAACGACTGCTTCATCATTTATGAGCAAGAATGTGTTGAGAGGGCTATTGCCTGAGAAGCAAGCATCCTCAAAGCACATTCCTAAATCAGTTCATCTGTGGGCACTGCTTTTCCCCAAAGGTAGGAAAGGGAAGGTTACTTAGTTTGTCCAGCAACACTGATTAAGAATGATACCTAGGTGGGACGTGTTAGGTCGAGTCAGCCAACACTGAATCAATCCTTTGTAGAAAGACAGAGTGGGCAGATGCTACAAGCAGCTCCTACCTCTAGATGGGTGGAAAATAACACAGAGCAAGACATGAGGCATGACCAAGGACTGGGGGAATTCCCTTTCCTGGGAACTCTTCAAACACAAAAGCCACTCTTTTTTTAATTGTCTAAATATGTCTCTGGCTAGTTTTTATAGGCTGCCTCCTCTCTGGAATGACTGGGAGCCAATCCTTCTGAAAAATCAAGGTGGGGCATCTATTGGCTGGAGGATAAAAGGGGCAGGAATATACAACCAAATACATAACAAAAAGGCAGTATACACGACCAAAATCGCTTGGCACATTTGGTAATTTAAACACAAGTGAAGAGAAAGCCAAAGAGAAAAGCAACTTAAGGGAGCATCTCAGGTCTCCAGAGTGATCCCCAAATGCTACATACCACTTCACAGAGCAGCAAATGGGCAGTGATGTTGCACGCCAAAGGTGACAGCTCATTTTCACTGCAGGTCTGGAAAACTGAACTTTTCCAGGCTCTTCATTATTTCGCAGGTTTCAGGCTATCAACTGCCCAGGCCTTTCAGCCTGACTTCTCCCACCCCACTCTTGTTTCCCCAGTTCCTCCTTATCACCTACTATTGGGATCTCCTGCTTAAAGGCCATTTTGTCACACAGCAGAGGTTATGGGTTGGGTCATTTGAGCTTCAAAATCTAAGGTATGTGACCATAAAATCTCAGAAGGTAAGAACAGTTACAGGTGCCAAAGGTGAGAAGAGACTCACTAGCAGCCAGAGAACATATGAAGAGTCTGGAACCAGAAGAGGTGCCTTGCTGAAGGACAAACTCCTGCGTTCACCAGAGAAGAGACCAAGTTGTGTTTCTCTGGCCAGTCAAGAAACTGCAGACAGGGAAGCCTAGGGCAGCTCCTGGAGTGGCTGGCCTGGAAAGTCATCAGGCTACGGTAACTGTGACTGAGAGAGGAGCGCAGTGCAACGCAGACTGCAGCACTGGTTAACCTGGCCAACCCCTGGGCACTCTCGGCCAGGACGGCGTGTCAGGCAGTCTCTAGAGCGAGGGCAGGGTAGAGAGACAAAGGACACTCTCTGTTCTCACTGTAGAGATAAGGAGGGCGGGGAAAGGTTGTACAGTATGAAACTCTCCCTACTGAGTGATCAATATAGGAAAGCCAGCCAGCCAGCCAGCCAGCCAGCCGCCCCCTAAATGACTCCGTGCGGAGATGCCTCACAGCAGCGGCATTGCCACCGCAGGCAGGTGTGAGCAATTAGATGAACCCGCCTTAGGAGTTGCCGTTTGTTCACCTGATTTGGCAAATCTCTTCTTAACCCTCCTCATCCCCAGTGTATCTCACTCACTCACAGAAGAAGACACAAGTTAACTTTAGTGGAGTTTGCCCTGTGCTGGAGATTGGGGGAGGGGAGCAGTTGGAGGAGGTAAGAAGGTGGAAACCTTTTGACTGGAAGATTTTTCTGTTTTTCAGACTAAAAGAAAAAAACAAAGTAGGCAGCAAAGAGGACTGCAGGATAATGCTCATTTTTAGACATCCCTGGCATTTTAGGTAAAGAGCAACTGGTAGAACTCAGCCAGATTGACAGAAAACTTGTTCACCTGTCAACTGGGGTGGGGGAAAAAAAAACAAAAAAGATTCACTGAGGTCCAGGCGCCAGAAACCCGGCTCCAGAGCTCCAGCTCTCCTCCTCGCCCTCCTCCCCTGCCCCGCCCCGCCCCGCCCCGCCCCGCCCGATGGCCAGGTAGGTGAGTCTGCACACGTGTCAACTTGCGGAGACCCCCAGGCCGGCCAGGGGTCTCTGAGGGGACACACCCTCCACCTACCTCAAACATGGGAGAGGCGCCCTTGCGTGGCAACGTGCAGCCCAGGAGCTCGGTGAGAAACTTTGCCATATACAAGCGGTGAGGCAGGGTCCCTCCCGATGCGCCGTTTCTGTCCTTTCCCCGCGCCAGAGCCCGAGCGCTGGGATCCTGCCCGCAGCTCGCCCGCCAGCCGGGGCCGTGGCTCGGGGGGCTGCCCCGCGGCGGCGGCGGAGGGGCCGGGCCGGGCGGGGAGAGCGCTGCGGCCGCCCGCCCCCGGCGTCCAGCGGTACGAGGGCGCACAACCCCTCCGCGGCCCGAGCGTCCGTTCTGCGGGAGCCGGGGCGCCGTCGCCGTGCTAGCCTTTCCCGCTGAATGTCACTATTACCATAGTAAAGGGAAGGGCCCCGCCGAGGGGGTGGCGGGAGGGCCAACCGCGCCGCAGGATGGGTGCCGCGTGTGGGCAAGGGCAGCCGGCGGGCGCAGCGCCTTGGCGCAGGGACCGGCCCGCCCCGCCCCTGGGCAGGGCCACTCGGGCAACACCGCCGGGCGGGAGCAGACTCCTTAAGCTCCGCGGGAGAGCGGGCGGCTGGGGCGGGGGAGGGTCTGTGGATGGGAGCCGCCGGGCTGACCCACTTCCCCAGTTTTCCCCTCGGCAGTACTCACGGAGGTGGAAAGGCAGCCGCCTCGCTCTGCCGATTGACCCAGGAGAGTCGCTGCTGCCAGACGCCAGCGGCCCGCAGGGGCTCCTGCACCGGCCGGCGCCGCCCCACCCTTCCTTTGGGAGAGGGGAAAGGCTCCCTAAGCCTCGGAGGAGGAACTCACCCTCCTGTTCTCACATTATCCCAAGCCAGTGAATGGGGCAGACCCAGGTAAGCCCCAAAAGGGGAAAGGTGACTGTAGGCACTAGGGCCTGGACCGGATACGCTCCATGATCACAGCTCCCTCCCTGTCCTTGGCTCCGGCCGGGAGAGCCAAGGACCGGCATGGAGACTGGAACAGGTATGGCCCTGATGGCCCTGTTTTTCTTCTTTTTTTTTGAGATGGAGTCTCGTACTGTTGCCCGAGCTGGAGTGCAGCGGCGCGATCTCGGCTGACTGCAACCTCCGCCTCCCGGATTCAAGCGATTCTCCTGCCTCAGCCTCCTGAGTAGGTGGGATTACAGGCGCCTGCCACCACACCCAGCTAATGTCTTTTCATTAAAAAAGACTTTGAGAACCAGGCCTATACTGTGTATTTATTCTGCACCCCCATAGCTGTATATCTCAAGCTTTAACGTTCATAAGAATGATACGACCTATAGAGCTTGTTTAAAGTGAGAGGTCTTGGGCCCCCACCCCATGTTTCCGAATCAGCGATTCTGATTCTGATCCTGGACCATCTCAGGAGATTCCGATGTAGATGGTATCCAGGCTCTACTTTGAGAAACATGGCCCTACTATGTAAAAACTGCGGACATAAACTTTCAAGGACTGGGAAAACACTAGATTTGGTGACAGGCATGACCCTAGAGAAAGTTGTGTCAAATCACCTGATTTGATATGCAAGGAAACAGAATTGGAAAAGTTTTCATTACTTCAAGTCATCCTGTATCAGTGACACCCAAGACAGGGAGTAGACACCCTATAAATGCTCGTTGGATGGGATGAATAGAAGATGGATGGTGATGAAGAGCTGAGTCCCAATTTCCTTAATTGCCATTCCAGAATTCTAGCTGGTGCAACAAATTCACTGTGAATTTAAGGGATAAAAGAGGAAGGAAAGATGTTAAACTAAATTAATTTGAATACATCATCTCAGTGCTTCTCAAACTTTTTCTGCTATCTGGTTTTATCTTCTGCATTCTAACCTACAAAATATTCAGGTTTGTTATAAAACAAAAAGACCTGCTCCCATGACTAAAACTAATGTTATTTTTATTCTGTGTTTTCCAGAACCCTACCACACCACCAGCTAACCCCCAGCAGCAAAATCAAGAAATGTGGCAGCGAGGTACCCCTGGGCTATACTAAAAAGGGAAGAGAGCTAATACGTAATCAGTACTATGAATGTCTGAGTCACCGCGTCACTAGGGTGAACATGGGGTCTGGGGACAGACTACCTCCATTTAAATCCCGTTTCTGATACTGCTATGAATTGAACATTTTCATCCCGTCCAAATTTCATGTTGAAATGTAATCCCCAATGCAACAGTATTGGAGGTGTGGCCTTTGGGAAGTGATTGATTTATGGGGGCTCCGCCCTCATGAATGAGATTGGGTGCCCTTATAAAATGGCTTGATGAAGGGAGTTCACCCCTGTTGTCCTGTCTTCTGCCATTTTTCCCCTCCAGAGGATAATGCTATCTCCAGAGGATATAGCATTCAAGGTACCATCATGGAAGAAGACAGCAGCCCTCATTAGATGCCAGCCTTGATCTTGGACTTCCCAGCCTCTAGAAATGTAAGAAATGAATGTCTGTTTTTATGAATTACTCAGTCTGTGGTATTCTGTTATAGCAGCACAAAATTGCCTAAGACATAATAAATGTGAAACTTAGAAAAGTGACTTTGCATCTCTGTACTTCAGTTTTCTCATCTGCAAAATGGGTTTAATAATAAAGGTACCTACCACATAAGGTATATATTAGTTTTCTATTGCTATCATAACAAATTACCACAATTTAGCAGCTTAGAACAATGCCCATTTATTATCTCATAGATGTGTAGATTAGAAGTCTGGTGGGTTCATGTGGGTTCTGTGCCTAGAGTCTCACAAGGCTAAAACCAAGGGTAAAACCAACCAGGGTGGCCTCTCTCCTAGGGTTTCTTGGAAGAAGCCACTTCCAAACTCTTTCAGGTTGTTGGGAGAATCTAGCTCCTTGCAGCTGTAAGTCTGAGGTCCTTGTTTTCTTGCTGACTGTCAGCCAGAAGCCACTCTCTGCTTCTAGAGGCTTCCTGGACTCCTTATATGGCCTCCTTCATCTTCAAGGAGAAACCGCATTGAGTGCTTCTCATGCTTCAAATCTCTCTGACTTCCTCTTTTGCCAACAGTCAGAGAAAACATCTACCATTTAAAGGCCTCGTGATTATATTGGGCCCACCTGGATAATATTTTAATTCTAAGGTCAGCTGATTAGTCACCTTAGTTACATCTTCAAAGTTGTTTTTGCCATGTACTATATAATCACAGAAGTAATTCCAGGGTGAAGATCATAAGAGCTACGTAGACTTCTGCTTACCGCATGATTATTTTGAGGAATAAGTAAAAGTGTGTATTTAAAACATTTAGAACAGTGTTTTATTTTGTGATACAGATAATAAGAACTCAATAAAGATTAGCTATTTTATTTGTCTACACGTGGCATTTCATTTGATTGACACTACAGCTCTATTATTTTAAAGGGGAGAAACTGAGAATCAATCTAAGACCACACAGAGGGTTAATGGCAGAGCCAGGAATCAAACCTAGAACAGCCATCAATCAAGTCTGTGCTGAGCACTAGGAGATAAGACAAAGGACAGATGATGTTCATTTGAGAAGGAGGGACTTGAGAAGGGGGGTGCAATAATGAGGAGCACGGGGAATATTTACAGGTAGTCACTTGCCGTATATGAATAATCTATGGTTTAGGCACAAGGGGGACTGTACTAAATACTAATTAATTTTTTTAAGTCTTTAGACTGACTTTGAGCACACTGCCTAGGAGTTAGCCCTGCTCTGCAAGGAGCAGCTATTATATATATGTGTGTGTGTGTGTGTGTGTATATGTATATAATGTAATATATATATATTTAACTGAACCCGATTTTTACTGAGCAGATGCATTTTCTTGTGGCGACATTCATCTTAAGAGGCTATACATGACTTGCAATCTAGACTCATTCCTTTGATGGCTTCTTTCTCCCCGTGCCCCCTCCTCTGTGATGTCTTGCATCTTGTAGAGGAAATAAACATGTCTGAAAGGCAGCAACCCACTGGCCCTGACTAAACAGCAAGAGCATTGCCCAGACTTTCTCCAGGGCATGCCCAGGCCTGAATCACTACCACGTCTATGTCTTCCTGTCATTGGTAGAGCAAGGACAGAAACCCAGGACAAAAAAGAAAAGAAAGGAAAGCCAACCAAAAAATAATCTTATCATCTGTGGTCTTTCCCCATTTAGGACTGTGACTGCAGTATTATTTACTAGAAGCGTTGTTCATATTCCTTCACCCAGTATTTCCATTTCTAGAATTTATCCTAAGAAAATAACGAGAGAATTACCCAAAGATTTTTGCATTTAAAATTGTTTCATGTCTGTAAGGGCAAGTGAGTGTCTTTTCTACTGACACAGTAACCACCATGGTTAAAAGACTGGGACTGAACTCAAGCTGCCTGGGCTTGAATTCTGGCTCTGCCAATTGCCAGCTGAGTGATCTTGGGCAAGTCACTTCAGTTCTAAGCTTCAATTGCCTCATCTGGAAAACAAGGATAATAATACCTCATAAGAACTTAACTAGGTAATACTATTACACTTATTTATTAGAATGATTATATTCATATAATTATTATACAAATACTAATAAAGGACCGGGTCCATACTACATAATAGTAATATGTTAACTCTTACTAGGGTGATGATTAATGATATATCCTTAGCTCATGGCCCAAAGCCTGGCACACGTTACTCAATAAAAACTGATTAAATAAATACATGGACAAACAGATGGCCAAACAAATGAACAGAGATACTTGTTACAGCATTATAAAGCTAAACTTTGTAAAGCATAAAAACAACAGGAGAGTGACTTAATATACTAAGGTACATATAATCAAAACCTAGTATGTTTTAAAAGAATAATTCATGACCTAGAAAATGCCTGTAGGTAATGTTGGTAGGGAGCAGCATACAGTATATGTAGCATATTCTAAATTTGTAAAATACTTACATGTATATGTATACATTAGGGTCAAAATGGAAGGAAATATACCAAAAGGCAATAATATTTCTGTGTGAGTGATGAAATTATGGATTATTTTTATTTTCTTCTTGATATATTCCTTAATTTACTAGATTCTCTGCAGTGAACTTGAGAGTAATACCAATTTAAATATTTTTTACAATCCCATAATTAAGAACTTAGACTTTTTTTAGTCATCACATTAATCTTAATTGATTAAAGATCTTATCACTTTAATAAAACATTTAGGATGGACCAATTAACACAACTAAATCTACTGCACTGACACCCTCTTGAAGAAATCTCTGGTGTTTGTGAAAAAGTTCCATAAAACATCATCCAAAATTTGATTTTAAAGACACTCACCATTGCTGCTAAGAGCCAATAGTTATCAACAATAGCCTTAATAACTAGAAATGGGAAAGTCTTAAGAGGTGAGTGAAATCTGTGTTTAAAACGTACTTATTTTCTCTTCTCATTTAGTTTACAAGAGAATGTAGAAGTTGAAGAATCAACCTTTGGAAATTGTCATTTGCCCAGAATGATTAATTCTGGGTAATTTATGCCTGTCAAGTCATAAAGAACACTACTTTCATTTACCCGGCTTCCTTTGTGGTTCTTAGAGGGAGATCCCATGTTACAGTTATTGTAAAGTCTGTACTTCAGTATGGTCAGGAAATAGAGCAGTCCGATTAGCCAACTATTCTAATTAATTATCATCTCTGCAACATATGAATTACTATTTTTCAAAAAATTAGGCTGTCATAAATTGCAATTAACATTGAAGGTCTACTGAAGGTTTCATAATTATTTGATGATTCAGAAGGCACCTCAGTGTCTCTCAGGGTGTCAGGTTCACCAGCATAAAAATCATGTATCCCAGTAGGATGGATGAGGAAAGATGCTGGTTAATAGGAATTTTCAGTTGAGAGAAATGCAAGCAAGCCAGGTTTTACTATGTTTACAAGTTTGAATGAATGTCTATTGAGCTCTTTAAGCACCTCCTGAGAAAGGCACTCTTATTTGTGTGAGATGTTATAATTATTGTTCCACAGAAATACAATGGTAACATTCTGTTTTACAACAAAGAAAATTAGATTACAAGTTATCCTACAACTCTCCCTCCTCCCAGCTAAGATCACACACCGTATAGAGTTACAATGGTGCCAATTACAACAGCTTTTCATGCACTGTATGTTGCTCTGGCTTTTGATGATCTGAATGGATTTCATACCAAATAGCAGCTACTGACAGCTATCAAAACAATTTGGGGGAAAACAGTTTTGTCTTCTGTGTTCAAGTAATGCTATTGATTTAAATTTAATGTCTGCTTCATTTCTTTCTTGGTACAGTAAGCAAGCATGTGGTGTCTGTCTGGGCCCCCATTCTGCCTTAAAAGAATGTGGGTGGCAAAGCCTATGTATACCAGGCCTTTTCTATCACTAGCTGCTAGAAGCCAATATCCATTAAAAAGAGAGTGTTTTTAAGATCATTTCCTCCAATCCCCACTACATACACATTCATTCATTCATTCTCTGTCTCTCTGTCTGTCTGTCTTATATCCCAGTTTACAGTTGAAGAATCAGAGGCACAGAGAGGTTAAGTTTTTTGCCCAAGTTTACACAGCTGCTATACTGGTAGAGCAGGGGCCAGATTCTAAATCTCCTGATAGATAACACATGCTCTTTGCATTGAGTCATTGCCCCAGCACCATGCTGGACTGAGACTTTGACTGAAAAATGAACTTTTCTCTGAACAAGGTGGAAAATAAAAGAGAAAAGAAGGAAGGCAAAGACAGATGAAGGAAGGGAAAAGAACTCAGCATCATGGACTCGGGGTACCACTCCTACATCACAGCCAAGCTTACTCCTTTTATATAACAATTTGAGGTCCTGGCACAGTGAGCCACCTAAGTTTCCTTATTTGAAACACTATAATGGGACTCCCTGGAAGAATCTTTGCAGTTATCTTGAAACTGATGACCAGAGATTCTTTAATGAGCAAGCAGATATACCTAACCTTCCCACCCCTGCCCTGGCTGTCCTGGATGGGAAAAAGACATTCTCTAATATGGGAAAGATCCAAGACTCAGATCAGTCTAATCAGCTAATGGTCAGCACCAAAGGAGGTTAGGCTGTTTAAGGAGTTAAGTCATTCAGTGTGATGCCAGTTCCCTCCTAATCCAGCCCTGGAGGAAACTTGTATTATGACTCACAGGAGAGGCACAGCCTGGAGAAAATGAGCCCGGAGAAGCTGGAGAACATTGAAAACTTACAATATTACAGATGTGATAATAGACTAAGAGAATAAGGCACCCCTCTCGTCAGTTTGGGACTTGATGTAAGAGTCACTGTGCTGTGGCAAAGGGTCTGGTTCACCTCGGTGATGGTGGGAATGCCTGGGCCAACACTAATGACAATGAGAAGACTGGTACTATGTGACAACAACAAAACTCACAGTGGCATCAAGGCTATGCTACCCCCTTAGGAAGCACAGCTCAAGAGCGGAGAATGTTCACTTGGGCAGGAAGTAAAGCATCAATTTGGAGCCCTTGGAGCCGAGTGCACCAATGGGCAGCAGTGAGTAGGATCATAGCTAGATAGCAGGTAAGGAAGCATCAGAGCCAGGACTCTGCACTTCCGAGTGAGCAATGGTGGCTGCAGAGATCAAAGAGCTTAAAGGTCACAGGCAATGGAGCAGAGAGAGGGAGCCAGCTGCTGTAAAGCAGAGCTACAGCAGGTATAGTGCTGAACAGTGAGCCAGCCTGGGTCCTCTATGGGAAACACAGCCAGAAACCTAAGGATCAAAAATATCACCCAGAAGGGGCGTGAGGTAAATACCAATTTTATTTGCATTTCATTGCTTCCACCCCTTCTTGGACTGGCCCACCATCCTAACTGGTGTGGCCTGTGTCTGTGGAAGTTCACATGAGAGACAACTGGGACAAGTGAATGCACAGGCTCTTGGCTCTGGCCAGATCAGATCAACCCCATCCCCTAAACATTGGCTCAGTTCTCACTACCCACAGAGGTCCAGATCTGCTCTGTTTGATACTCGGTGAGATTAAAGAGTTCTAGACAAGGTCACCCCTTTGTCACCATTGATAGAGGGTTCTATCAGTCTCACAACAAATACAGGTCAAAAATGACTGGAGTCAGACCAAATCGAAACACCTGAGGGTGTTGGGGAGTGAGCAAGGATAATCCTGCACCAGCCTGAAAAGGAGAGACAGTTCCCACCCAACCACGTACCTCCATGAGTTCTATAGCAGCCACATATTTAAACCAAAGCTTTTTCTTTTATACTGTTTCTATTTTCTCGTTCTTTAGGACCTCTCAATTCTCCATGGGCAGAAGTGTGTTTCAGTCATTTTCCAGAGCCAAACAGAACAAGTCATGATCTGGAATCGACAGGTCCATTTTTCCCCATGCTTCATTTCTGTAGGATTATAATAACAGTAACAATAGCTAGCATGTTTTACTCTGTGGGAGGCACTGTGCTGAGCCCTCTACATATACTATTATGCATTATTACATTTGATCATGTCATCAACTCCTTTTGGTGATACCTTCATAATCCCTACTTTACAACTGAGGAAAATACAGCATGAGCTGCTGATTACCTTCCCAGGGTCACAGAGCTAGGAAGACATGGAGCCTGAATAGGCATCCAGGCAGTCCTCCATACCCACACCCTCACCTGGCATCCCATCATCCTTAGACTAGAAGAGCAGCAAGGGATCGGGCTCTCTCAGCCTCACCATAGAGTGAGAGGGGAATATGGAATGAGTTTAAAGAGGAAGCAATTTTAATTATGCACTGTCTAATGCAAAACAATGCCAATTTTGCTGACAGAATAAAAATGAGCAGACACAAAGAATTTTGATCCCTATGCCCTTAAGCCTGCACAAGAAAGTATTCCAAGTTTATTTTACTGTTGTCACCCCTGCCCACACTTGCTTGCTGAATAATGCTAGGAGAGTAGCAGTCGTATCCCCACCCAACTTTCATGTAAATTAAAGAGTTTTCCAAATTCTGCTACCAAATTTTTCTAACCTAAGTGAGATTTTAAGATAATAACTCAATTCAATTGACTCAGCTTATATTCCTCTCTTTAAGAGCTCAAGATCCCTCATGTCAATTACCTTTTAAGAAATGAGAAAGGGATTTTAGTTCAAAGACCCAATACCCAAATAATTCTAGTCGTACAATGAGCTACAGCTACTAGCATAGGCCCATCAACAGTCAAAAGATTTCTCTCGAAGGAGGAAGAAAAGCCAAAGTTTCATTCCTCAGGAAAACAGCACTCAGATTTAGCCTGGGAAGAATTCTCAGGTATCCATGGTCTAATTTGCAACCACTGGGAAAACCTGTCATTTAATCCCAATCACCTCATAGGCTCCATCACCAGATTTTATAGATGTCTATTTCAGGGATACACTCTGTAGGGACTAGATAGAGATTAAGAAAGGGGAAACCATTTATCTAAATATGCCAGGGGCATCAGAAAACAAAATGAGAGTAAATATAATTGCAGAAAGGGTGACCCTAGTAACCTATTCTGAAAGACAAAGAAAACACAAATGATCTAAATTAAAAGGCTTTGAAAAAAAAATGAAAAGAAAGGGAAAAAAATAAGCTCTTTGTGTTTGATTCTGGAAACATATATTATGCTCACACTGTGAGCTGGCGGGCAGATGGTTGAAGCTCATACAAGGAATATTAAATCTATTTGGAACCCTCTTGCCCTCCTGATACAACATTGCAGATGCCTAGAGGGCAAGACAATGAGCACACAAATGCCTACAAATCACTCAGACCCTGTCACTGACTGGGAAATCCTCCAAGCATCCCAGAGCACAGGGAGCTTGAGTGGTTTGCCCCATCCCTCACAGCAGGTCAAATAGAGGGTCAGAAGGGAAGGCCAAGCCTTACACACACACACACACACACACACACACACAGAGCATCTCTTTATATTCAGGCTGCTTTCTGCCATTATAGCAAGATATGAAATGAAACGGCGCAGGAAAAGCACCCAGTGTAGAGCCTGTTTGTGGGGTTCCATGTGTTTCTGCAATCTCTCCAGAGGAATAAAAATAGATAATTAGATTTCAAAGGCCAGGAGAAATAAAGAATCAACAAACTTTCACCCTGCCCAGTTGCTCTTCACTTTGTGTATTTTCCAGTGAGCAACACAGTGAAGCTTGCACACATGCCACTGATTCTGCCTGGGAAGATCAGGGCATGAGATGAAGAAAATTATTCCAAAATAACAGAAAAGATCATCTCACCCTGTCTAACCTGAGCATCTAAATGTCAGTGGCTTATAAATATTTGGAAAGCAAGACACTTTAAAGCCTGACTACTGCAAGTCCAGTTCACAAACCCCAACTCCCCAGGTGATTTGTCTGCTCATGAAAGCACTGCTCGAGGGCAATAATCTTCAAAGTGTGGTATGTGATCTATTACCATACGGAAAGGTATTGTTCAACTTCTATTTATTTTTATTTTTGTTTATTATTATCTTCAAGAAGAAATTCAGCTTCTCTGCAATTTGACATTTAGCTTGACAGTGGTACTTGTATAAACTTACAAATAAATATACATATGCTGCAAGTACAAATTTTTTTACTCAAATATTTTTTGAGTAAAAAAACTCAAATTTTTTTAGCTAATGGAATTTTCCATTAAACATGGGGATGGGCCAGGCGCGGTTCCTTACACCTGTAATCCCAGCACTTTGAGAGGCCGAGGCGGGCGGATCACGAGGTCAGGAGTTTGAGACAGGCCTGGCCAATATGGTGAAACCTCATCTCTACTAAAAATACAAAAAGTTAACCGGGCATGGTAGTGCACACCTGTAGTCCCAGCTACTCGGGAGGCTGAGACAGTAGAATTGCTTGAAACCGGGAAGCAGCAGTTGCAGTGAGCCAAGATCCATGCCACTGTACTCCAGCCTGGGTGACAGAGTGAGACTCTATCTCACAAAAATAAATAAATAAATAAATAATAATTGGGATGATACATCTCCTGGCTAAGCACTGATCTAATAAGGCCATCAACTCTCTGTCCAGGAAGCTTCTACTATCACATATTGACTAGATGTCCCAGCCTCTTCCAGTTTCCTTATAAATTTGTACAATGGTACACAGCAGGTCCCTCTCCTGGAGTACTTCCCATGATACATCCAGATGTGCCTAGTCCAGCTTGCATCTCAGCTAGTCGGCCAGAGGACAGAGCACAAGAATACACGTACCATGATGACCCTTTTGCCTGTGCTTTTCCAATAAACCTTACTTTATACTCATGCCATGTGATACTAGTGTGTTCGGATCCTTTGCAAGACCCACATATAAACAATCATCCTCATAATTGACTCATGTCATTTGGAGCACGTACCATGAAGGAAAGCAGAGAAGAATCATGGAAAGTCATTCACAGTCTAGAGGGCGAGAAGGAGTCTATGAGGAAGTGACATTCGAGCGGGGACTTAAAGGATGACCATGTCAGGAACATTCAGGTAACAAGTGAAAATGCCTATGTTGAGGAAGGAATGGGGAACTGATTAGCTTCTGAGTCATGGCTGGTGTAGTCGGTGCTGGTGAGAAAGAGAAAGGATAGCAGGAGGGAAGCTCAAGGGGAAAACAGGGTTCATATATTTGGCCTTATGTTAAGGGTTTTGCACTCATTACGTAAGACTCTTGAGGCTAGGGTGATGTCCTAGTTTGAGTTCATCCAAAAATAGACTATGAGACAAGGACTGAGTGCAAATACTTTACTTGGTAAGTAATCCAGGAAGCATGGTGAGTGTTGAAGAAGTAAGACAAGGAAGGAAGATGAGCCAATAAGAGGGTCATTGATGAGTGCTGTGGGCAACTGGGTTTGGTCTGGAAGATTACATGAAACATGCCTTAGAATGTTCCCACTGGGAAGCAGGGGATACATATCCACCAACTCTCACTCTTCATTGTTTGAGAAATGTTTCTGCAGTGTTAACTCCCACCATGTATATCTGAAGAGGAGGGACCTATAGCCAAAGAACATCCTCACCATATGCAGGTAGCCACCCCATGTCCAAGTAGGGTGAACAACCTATCTCCATTTGCCTAGGAATTCCACGATTTTAGTATGTAAAGTGCTCCATCCTGAGAACTCTTAAGTCCCAGGCATTGATTCTTCTGGGATGATTGTTCACTCTATTATAGGAACTAACTACAGGCAACCTCTGATGTAGGTCAAGAGGATATGAATGGGGCATTTTCAGCATCTACAAAATGGCATCAAAAGGTTCCACAATTACACCCTGTCTAGATCCTGAAATATCAATGACGTTTTGTTACCAGAGAGATAAAATCAATAACATAACTTATCAATGTACGAGAAGATTATAAAACTGGACATTAAAATTTCCAGAATGCAATATATGCTACTGCTTGTAATAGCATGTCTGTATTAGTTTCCTATTGCTGCTATTACAAATTTCTACAAACTTAAAACACTACAAATTTGTGATCTGATAGCTCTGGAGGTCAGAAATAAATCTAAAATGGGTCAGCAGGGCTGTGTTCCTCATGTAGATTCTAAGGGAGAGAGAATTCCTTTCCTTGCCATTTCTGGTCTCTAGAGGCCTGAATTCCTTGGCTTGTGGCCCCACATCACTGCAAATTCTGCTTCAATAATCATATCTTCTCTGACTCTGACCTTCCTACCTTCTTCTTATAAAGACCCTTGTGAATACATGGGCCAACTAGAATAATCTAGGATAAGCTCACTATCTTAAGATCCTTAATTTAATCACATCTGCAAAGTCCCTTTTGACACATAAGGTGAAATATTTACAGGTTTCAGGGATTAGGACATTAATATCTTGGGGGAAGGCATCATTTTTCTGTCTACCATGATGTTCTTGATTCTAAGACACATTTAGCTGTGTATCAGTTTAGTAGATTTGAGGGGTGGGAACTACCACATTAAATGTGTGTTTTTAATGTGTACCCTGATTTTAGAAATGTTAAAATGTGGGAAAGTGCACATCGGGGAATAGAGGATCCATGATAATGCAACAAGCAGAGGAGAGCTGCATGCTTTAGAGGCTCAGGTTCTACATTCTGAGCCTAAGGTGGAACAGGTATATACTCATCCAATTTATGGTTTTTGAATCTCTATAAGGTACCAGTACCTGGGGGTATAACAATAAGAGACATGGTGCCTGCCCTCATGGAGCTTCCTTTCTGGTGGGAGAGGCAGACAATGCACAGTTACACAGGACGGATGAGCACCATGAAGGAGAATGGAGCAGAGTCAGGAGGCTGAGGGTGTTATGGGGCAGGGAGGGGAGGAACTGGTGTACACAGAGCAGGTCAAGGAAAGTAGGTAAGGAGGTAATGCCTAAGCAGAGTCCTAAAGGAAAGCCTAGGAACAGGAGTTTAGACCAAGGGAAGCCTGTGCACATCGACTGTAAGGCAGAAAGCAGCTTGATGCTGGGACATTCATCAGCTCCATCCACAGGAAAAAGACTTTCCAACCACCACTGTCCCCATGCTGAAGCAGAATGCTCCTTCAGGAACATTAAACTGTAAAACTTTATAAATAATACATTTTTCTTCTCTTTTTCTTAAGATTGAGTGAGAGATGTGGGGGGACAAGAAGGTGAACAAACTTGGATGTGAGAAAATTATTTACTATAAAAACAATAGTAGAAACTACCATATTGTTCCTAATTTAAACTTAAGTGCCTACCCAAGATTTGCACCAAGGCAGGCCCAAAGGAGACATAATGCTCTCAACTTCCTGCTTCTATTTCCTTTAAATTGACTAGTTATTTTGCAAGTTTAATTGGGCGATTTTTTATTTTTTATTTCTGTTGGAACATAGTATGTATATATATTTATGGGGTACATGAGATGTTCTGATGCAGGAATGCAATGTGTAATCACATCATGGAGAATGGGGTATCCATCCCTTCAAGCATTTATCCTCAGTGTTACAAACCAATTCCACTCTTTTAGTTATTTTTAAATGTACAATTAAATTTTTATTGACTATAGTCACCCTGTTGTGCTATCAAATAGTAGGTCTTATTCTTTCTAAATATATTTTTGTACCCATTGGCCAATTGTTTTTTAAAGCAAAGCTCTGGCAAGCATGTGACTCCTGTTTCTACTGTGAGTCAAGGGCCATCACCAATGTCTGTTGATTAAAACCCCATCAAAGGGAATAAGCACAAGTCTCAGTCCTTCTCAAGAGAAAGGGAAAAGCCATCTGGAAAATCCCCAGCATCATTATGACAGCTACAAATTGCCAATTATTAATATCTCCCAATCTAACAGCCAGACTGCAACAGGGACTCACTTGATTTGCTAGGAAAAGGTTGTAGACGACCAGTTCCCCAAGTGAAAGAGCAAACACACAGGCACAAAGACACCCCCACCCCTGGAGCAGTTCAAAGGTCCAGAATCTTGTAGTTATAGAGGAAAATCTGGAGGCAACTCATTAGTGGTAGGAGGGTGATGCCTCAAGCTGTGGCTCATGACTAAATCATATAACAAAACACCTTCTTATTGACCTTGAATTATACATCCAAACAATGTGTCCTGACATTAAATTTGCAGTCAAGGTAAATACAATTAATATAAGCCCTATTCAGAGTTATGTGAGAAATAGAAACAGGATTTTGGGGGTCTGGTATGTTATTCATTAAAGCATTTTTAAAATTGCTCACCCACATGCCTGTGAATTTGAAGGTTATTTTATAAATCATTAGAAAATCAACTATGTATAGTTTCTCACATATATATAGTTTGGCAACTCAGTTGTCAAGGATGTTTAGCTTAAACCTCTAGCTTTTAGAAGTAAATTTATATGATTCCATTATTGTTAGCACAGACGTTTAAAAGTCATACTATTCCACATATAGAGTATCTTGACCCAAGTACTACAGGAAACAATTAGGACTTGGAAATTTAGTATTGTATTTGACCTGAACATGAAACTATAACCAGGAAACCAGGAAATTTTCAGTAACAGCCTGGACTAAGCTGAATACTTTCCAAACTATAAATCATGGGTTTGTTGGACAACCTTACAGGTTAAATGATGCAAGCAATTTTAGTGCAGGCTGGTGTGATGCCCATTGAAATGAAATGTGAACCAATACCTACAGGGAGATGTTCAGGCTGATCCATGAAGATTTAACCATAAGTCACTCATTAGTGTTAATGGAGCATGACTTTTAAATTCCAAATGACACCTTAGACTTTTACTGCCCATAGAAAAGGTAGATCAGGCAGCAGCACCTGCTGTGATCTGAGAAAATTGAAGGCAAGTAAAATGTGTTCACCTACTGTTAATGGAGGAGACCAAAAGGCTCAGTCTCTACTTTTACCAAACTGTCGATATAGGATATTTTGTACAGAAACTCATCTGGCATTCATCATCAAAAACTACCTTCTCTATGTCTCTTCCATCCCCTGTGTATAACTCAGCTGCCCAAGCAAATACAGAGGGCAGAGATTCTGTCTTACATCTTTGGATATTTCAAAATTTGGCTTAGTGTGTTAGCCATAATAGCTACTCAGTAAATAATTCTTGGTAAGAATGAAAAGGAAAAGGAATAGGGTGTAAAATATGCTCAACTGTAATCTTGAAGAGGAAGAATAATTATAGGCAAAAAACAGGCCCCAAGTGCAGGTTCGATTTTAAACGGTTTTCCTCTTGTGATTTGAAGAAAGAATGCCCAACATCCCCAGTAAAACCCAGGTCTAAGTTTAGAAAGTGCCATTTTGTCATTCAAAATTGGCCGTTCCTCAGCCTAGATGGAGTACTTCTTGTGGCTCATTCAACTTACATTAGTGTAATACATTTAACCTTAATGGTGCTTACCCTACAATTGCTCAGCTAACAGCAAGACGCAACAACTGGATTTTTACTTACGTGTTCTCTTGGATGGCATCCTAGTGGAGATAAGACAGAGCAAAGACATAATGTCTGCAGTCACACGTTACTAATGTGGGATGAAGTTAGCTGGTTTGTGAGCAATGATACTGATTCCTTACAGAACCATTCAGTGCCATTAACAAGGTTCTAAACTCCAAAAGTGTTTTCACAACTTCTTGTCAGGTTAAGAATTATTCTTGGGAAGGACGGACTTTCCTAAATTAGGTAGTCAGGGATATTAACTTACCTGAGGACTTTTCCACCCATAGGCATCTTTCTACTGTTCCAATAATAACTATATGTCCCAAGCTCAAAGGTAAATATTTTATGTATATCACCTATTTACAACAACTTTGAAAGGTAGAAGTTACCTTTCACATTTCACAGATGAGGAACTCAAGACAGGCTAACTAATTTGTCAAAGCTCATACAGCTATCCAGTGGCAGATTTAGGAACTGAAACAAACTTCGGGTCTCCAAAGCCTTTATCTTTATAGGGTCTAAAACACGTGTCCTAAAACCTCACCGCACTCTCGTGAAGCCAGCCTGAACTTTCTGTCATTTCATTTGGAACCATCTACTAAGTTTCTCCTATTCTGGGGATCTGGAGTTAGAGTGGAAATCATACTGGCAGAGGGGAATCTGATTTCCCTCAAAAGTTTTCATGCCTATGATCTAGCACTTTGCAAAGATATTGTTATTAGCAGTAGTAGTATTGATATTACACTAAATCACAGGGCAGCACTATACTTTCAAAGTTGGAATAAATAAAAAGGATCAAGCTAAGTTTTCTCTTGGATCAAACTCACTTAAAAGGACCTAAAGAGCTAGGGTTCTAATGAAATATATGAAACACCAGTCTATAAAACAAAATGAGCGAAAAGATGTCTCCATCTTGAATGTGAATGGATTGTTTAAAGGGAGAGTTGAGACCTGCTTTGAAAGAAAAGTCCTATCTATGGAAGACATCTCAACCCACGAAATTATTTAGCATTTGCTATTGCCGTAGTTTCTAAAACATACTATGTGCTTATTTTTGAAAACTTAGAAATATAGAAAAGATGTAAACAAACAAAAACCTCATGACCCCAGTACCTAGAGGCAACTCTGTTAACATTTTATTATAATTTCTTGCTTCCTATTTTCTATGTAGCTTTTATTTAGTTGATTTCATATCACAAATATAGTTTTTAATTCCCAAGGAGATTTGGAGAATGTAAACCTATAGGAAATCAATTTTAACCTTAGCATGTTAAAATAATAAGTACTGATCAGAACTTTAAAACATAATATATATAAATTTGAAGCATACCATATAAACGTACTATATAAAGTTTGACTTTTAGAATACTTAGCAGTTTAAATTCATTGGTTTAAACGAGCTGACCCAAAGGAACCTATATTTATTCAGATATTACTGTTGTAGAAGTCCTTCTTGTTTCCTGAGCTGCATAATTTCATACATTTCCCTTATGACAGGAAAACCCCAGCGAGAACTATAGAATTCTGCAAAGTCAGGAGTAAGCAAAATAGAAATTAAAAATTGTAAGGAAAAGGGCACTAAATAGACTTTGTTCATTTGTTTTAATTAGTATAGCTGAATTTTAATTATCACAATTCTTCACCAGATACTAGTAAATGTGCTGAAATCATTTTGTAAAATTAGAAAAGCTTTAACACTACAAGGCCTCATTTAATTTTGTACTATTCTTCATTTGCAAAACAGAAAAAAAAATGTGATATAAGTGAGAAGGTAGGGCATTTGGAGCAGATAGGTAAAATAGAAGTTTTGTGTCATTTAAGTAATTCATTTAACTGTAATGTCCATGAAGGCAGAAATGTCTCCAACCTGTTTGTTGTTTTAGATATTGCATCTAGTATAGTTAATAATTGCTGAATGATTGAACATTAAAATGAAGAAATGATTGTTTCTTTTGTCTCCTCAAAAGTATTATAAAATTCACAATGGCAGATTTTAACTTTTATTTCTTCTTCACACATAAAATATCAGCAAAAGTTTGAGCAATCAGGAATTACTCTACAGATACTCCTTAGCAAACACATATTCTGGGGAGGAGCACCCTTCACTAACCCCCATTGCGAAGAACAAAACAGTCTAAACATAACCCAGTCAGATTCATCTGATCCTAGGAGAAGCAGAACTCTGCTGCTTCTCCCCTCACCTCCATAGGAAAGTTGGTTTATGTTGGTTTTTGTTTTGTTTTGAGTCCGAATCTCGCTCTGTCACCCAGGATGGAGTGCAGTGGCATGATCTTGGCTCACTTGCAACCTTCGCCTCCTGGGTTCAAGCGATTCTCCTGCCTTAGCCTCCCCAGTAGCTGGGATTACAGGAGTGCACCACCACATTCGGTTAATTTTTGTATTTTTAGTAGAGACGGGGTTTCACCATGTCGGCCAGGCTGGACTCAAACTCCTGGCCTCAAGTGATCTGCCTGCCTTGGCCTCCCAAAATGCTGAGAGTACAAATGTGAGAGCCACCATGCCTTGCTAAAAGACTTTTTTTTTTTAATGGCAGAATTGTCCACAGACTGTCAGAGGAATGCCTTGTTATTCTCTGTGGTAATATACTCATGAGGTTAACACCAGGGATATAAATGCAATTGGAGTAAAGGTCTACCTGCACTCCCTCATCTGTCACGTGTGTCCTCAGGCCTCTTCTTATACACATTTGTGTACGTATTTCTCTGTCATGGGGATTATTTTACCTAAAGATATGAAAGTTTTGGGGGATGAGGTTAAAAGTTGCCTCATCTAGGAAAGTCTCCTGATCTGACTACTGATTCCTTTTGTTTCCGCTCTCATTGACCACCATCAGACTAGATCTTGGATTATGCTGCCTGCTTGAGTCCTTGATTTTATCACCACTTAAAAGGATTTTATGTTCACTTAATTCAACCCATTGCTTGGCTGAATTTGCTGCTAGGTTTGTTCTGATATGGGTAGTTTCAGACCCCATCCTCACTCTGATGCCTAATGTCTCCCTAACCTACCACTTACAGCCATGGTTGTCCCCTTCCTGCCCATATACCTGCAACCACCTGCCTCCCACAACCACAGACATTAGGTTCTGCTCAGTCTGTTTCTGAAAATGAAAACTTTTGAATTATGCAAGTAACACACACACATTTTAACACAATTTAGAGAATACAGAAAACTACAAAATAGGATATAAAGCTTCCTTATACTGAGACTCTCAAGGAACAGCCACTAGTATCTTACTGTGCATTCTTGCAAAATCCTTCCTATTTCAACATCTTAGTTATGGGAAAAGAATTTTGTTTCATTTGTGTGATCCATCAATATGGATTGAGAGTGACAGAGGAAGAAATCTCAGTGTTATAAGCATACAATGTAGTCAATAAATAGATTTTGGCACTAATTGTAGAGTAAATCAATTGCCAAGAACAAAAGTATGAGGGATCTGCCACAATTCTGCACCTATTTGTTTCTCTGGTTGGATGCTTTGACTTCAGTAACATTTTCATTTAGAGTGTTTACAGGAGATATACGAAGAATAGAGAGAGGCATAAGGATGGCTTGGCATAATGGTTCAAAGCAAGTTCTGCTTCCCTCCGATCAATTTTTTCAACCTACTGCGCTTCCTTCCTAACAATGAAAATTTGATTCTTTCTATAACCTACTTGAATTACAATCCTTGGTTTTTGTAAGTCAAGTGCTCTATGGATTTTAAACTTTATATAAATATGGCTAAGTCTGAAGTCAGATTAGTCTTTACAATACAAGCAGATTTCAGAGAAGCTCTCTACCCAACTGCTTACATTGCACAAGCAAGGTTGAATTTTACATATATGCATGAATACCCATAAGTCTTACAAAGATCAGATACAACCAATAATTTTATTTCATCTGTGTATATACACTTCTACTCAAACTTAAAATCTCGTAAGACTAATAATTAACTCTAAAAAACAGAGAGACAGTCATTAGTAGTAGATATAGATGTCAGTCTTTCTTGCAGGGAATCAGAAAACAGTGTTCAGTCTTTGGTCTATGTATCTAGATGTCTAAGGAGGCAGGTGGGGATGTGTTATATATATTTATACATACTTCATTTGGCATTCAAGGAAAATCAGTATCATCTCCATCTAAAGTCAATGTATATTAGAAGATTTGGAATATAATCAAATCACCGCCCCTGCTTCAAGGAATCACTGCAGGATATAAAATAAGAGCACAGAGCTGCACCATTTTGCCTTTTTCTTTCAGGAACTGAATTTGCATTACCCTTCTGCCATATGTTCAGGTAGTTTTCAATGGTACCTCATACAGCTGTGTCACTGAATTCCCAAACCTTAATGAATAAACTAATTACAGTCTGAAATGAACTCTTGCACACTAGCTATCTCCTGCCATAGATCAAGGAGAGAACTTTATTCCCACAACTATCTGCTGATTGCATTAGCCATAAAAAGTGCATCAGAGCATCCTTCCCTACTCCAACTGGGCAACCAGAGCTGCACTGATAGGGTACTACACCATTGGTATTAATTCCTCACAGTTCAGGTTTGCAGCAATAAATTTGCCACCGCCACAACAATCCTCAAGTACAAATGCAGCTAGGAAGCTATTGATTTACTTGAGTTGGGTGGCAGCACTGATATAATTGTAAGTTTCACTGCATTAAATTTACAGTTGAGCACTATTATTCATTTGGGACTTAGAGTTCTGTTTATTTGCAAAAGGTTTCCAAAGAGGTCAAAATAAAGGTTTTCCCATTTGAAGTATTTTAAAGTAGTAAGAGCAACTTTATCAAATACAAATACAGCCAAATCAATGTCAAAAGTTACCAAGAAAATAAGATGCAAAACAGCATTTATTCTCTGAATTCAGAGTCTATCCTCTGCTACCAAGGTCCTGCTGAACTTGTTAATTACAACAAGTTGCCTTCCAACCACATAGTGTTCAGATGAACATAACCTTACGGTGGCTTTATTGCCAAGTTAACTCTCTCTCTCATCAGCAGCAGGTCACGTAATTTTAAGAGACTGACTAGGCTGTTTGGTTTCATTCTCCCTCAATGTGCTCGCAAATTTCCCATCGAAATTGTAGTATTTCAAAGAGTGGAAGCTGGGACAACCTATCATAAAAGTAAAAGTTAGGAGACCTAGATTATAGTGGCAGTTTTGTACATATTCACTTTGGGACCCAAACTCAAACAGCTTCTACTTCCTTTTCCACAAAGTAGGGGGAAGCTCCATTAAGACCATGCACAGGAGAGGAAACGTATGCCTTTGAGACCTGCATGCATTTAAGACATTAGGGGAATCATTTTCACTTCCCATCTTTACCTAGCTCAGACGTCCTGTTGCTTCTTCTATTCACAGTGCATTCAGATCCTCTTATGGAGAACATTCAATAATTAGCATTATCATCATCATCAAAGTGTGATATGTAGAATATATTTCAGATTTCCTTTTGAGAGCTAAAGCATCCTTTTCCCCACATTATGTCTTACGTCTCACAGAAACCCAAGGTTGTAAAGTAACTCAGGAGATCATAAATTACTTGCAGCAGATGTGACTAAATTAAAGCTATCTTGATTTTAAAAAAAAATGGCCCTCTAGTAGGTCTAGAAAGAATATCCTAATAATGGTAGAATATTGAAAAATAGGATTACTATTATAGTAACTTTTATTTATGTAGCATGGTGTAATTTGCAACGTGTTTACCATATATTTGTTTCCAACTCGATGCCTATGTTATGTAATCCCTCTGCATAATTTAATCTCATGTGATGAAACGAATGGGTGATTAGTTTTCATAAAACATCTTGTCACCCAGACTAGAGTGCAATGGCACAACCTCGGCTCACTGCAACCTCTGCCTCCTGGGTTCAAGCAATTCTCCTGCCTCAGCCTCCCGAGTAGCTGGGACTACAGGCATGAGCCACTACACCAGGCTAATTTTTTTGTCTTTTTAGTAGAGACGGTGCTTCAACATTTTGGCCAGGCTGGTCTCGAACTCCTGGCCTCAGGTGATCCACCTGCCTCCAGGTGCCCTCAGCCTCCAAAAGTGCTGGGATTACAGGCATGAACCACCACACCCAGCCAAATGCCTTTATCTTTTTGATAACATATATCCAGATCTCTTTCTTCCATACTTATGCCTAAGCAATTTGTTTTTCCTTCCTAGATTTGTAATACCCTGAAGTATACATTCCCAAGCAACCTTACATTTGTTCTCAATTTTTCCCTAATTTTACTTTACCTCTAACAAAATAAGATTTACAAGCTAATGTAGTATGACTAAGACAGATGGAACTGGGTTAAGCATTTGGTTAATTTGCCCAATACCATGCTAGGCCACATCCTCTTGCAGACCCTAGGAACAACCAAGGACTTGCACATAGGCACAGAGCTGTTTCCCTCTTTAATATAATATCTAGAAGCCAGCAGAGCTCCTTTGATGATTTAGGAAAATCTTCTCTCTCCTCTCAATAGGAAAAAAGAAGGAAACCAGCAAGGAATAGAAACATACCTGGAGCTAGTAAGATGATGGTGGGTGGGAGGGAAGAGATTACCACCCAAGACCTGAATAGGACATGCGGTATCAGAAGTCAGAGAGAAGGACTTTTTGAAAGGGGCACACCTGAGTCTGAGGCTGTCCTTTCAAGAGAGGGAAGCAGCCAACCTGTGTGGTCCAGCAGAGTGAGGATAGGACTGCATACTCCTGCCTCCCTTGGATGTCCTATTAGTTTCCTGCATTGCCCAAACCCAACCAGAAGCCAGAGGGCAAGGAATCTCTAGTCCTGATAGGCAAGCTTCCCTAGTCACTCATCAGGTTGAAGAAAAACCAAGAACCTGTGTGGAGGGCAAAGAGGAAGACAGCCAACAAAGCGGATTAGCCAACAAAATTTCACCAACACTAGGTAGCATGTTTTCTCTACTGGCACTAAAAAATAGACAAATTCCTTTATACCAATACTCTACATTTAGTACTGGACCATATTATTTTCCCATGTAAATGATTTTCTTGTTTTATATGCAATAATTAAGAATTTTAGAAGTTGGGACATCCTAGAAATAAAATGAATGGATTCTTATAGAATATGTCCTCAAAGTCAACTTTGGAGCATTTGACATAAGTTTTGCCTATAACAAATTGCACATCTGTTTTAGTCTGCTTGACCTGTCAAACCAAAATACCATAGACTGAGTGGGTTAAACACAGAAATTTATTTCTCACAGTTCTGGAGACTAGAAGTCTAAGATCAAGGTGCCAGCTACGTCAGTTCCGTAGAGGGTTCTCTTCCTGGCTTGAAGATGACCATCTTCTTGCTGTGTCCTCACATGGCAGAGAGGAGTTGGGGATAGGACTCTTTGATGTCTTTTCTTACAAAGGCACTGAGGCACTAATTCCATTGTGAGGACCCTGCCTCATTCCCTCATCTAAGACTATCTCCCAAAGGCCCTATCTTCAAATGTCGTTACCTTGAAGGGTAGAGCTTCAACATATGAATTTGTGGGGGACATAATTCAGTCCATAGCAACATCCAAACCAACACAAAGAAGAGATGATCAATAGTGCTTTTAAAATGGCTCAGTTGTCCAGTCTACCCATAGTCTTTTTCCTCTCTATCTGTCACACTGCTACTACAGTTATATTTTTAAAACATATACCTGATCACATCACTTTTCAGTTTAAAAGTCCTTGAAGTCATATACATATCCCATGCTCTAATTCTCATAATCCACTACTAAGCAGAGCACATATACCTTATGTTAAATAAAAATAAAAATAAAAATAAACATGTCTCAGGCTGGGCACACTGGCTCACGCCTGTAATCCCAACACTTTGTAAGTCTGAAGCTGATGGATTGCTTGAGGCCAGGAGTTTGAGACCAGCCTGGCCAATGTGGCAAAACCCCATCTCTACAAAAAATACAAAAATTAGCCAGGCATGAGGGCACACACCTGTAATCCCAGCTACTCAGGTGGCTGGGGTACAATAATCGCTTGACCTCAGGAGAGGGAGGTTGCAGTGAGCTGAGACTGCACCACGGCACTCCAGCCTGGGCAACAGAGCGAGGCTGTCTCAAAAAAACAAACATACAAATAAAAACAAATCAAAAAACATGTCTCCACCATGCACATCCACAGATACTTGCCTTTTTTCACATTGTTTCCTTTCTACCCATAATGTATTTCTATTTCTCTAATGAACTCCTATTCATCCTTCAAGGCTCACTTCAAATATTCCCTAATCTCTGATGCTTTCCCCAAACCTACTAAGGAAAGTTAACAGCTCATAATACAGAAAAGCTACTATTCCATTATAATATAATTAGCTTTTTACATATCCATCTTTTCTTCTATCCATCTTTTCTTCTAGATTATGAGCTCCTTTAGGGGGCAAAACAAATCCTCATTAATCTTTGACACAATGCTGAGCATACAGCAAATTAAAGGCTTTGCTAACTTTCTCACTACCATGGATAGTAAGCTATACCTCTAGTAAGAAGAATCTTTTTGAACAATAAACCTTGGATAGAAAAAAAATTAAAAGCAAACAACAACAACAACAATAACCAAAAACCTTGGGTAGATACAGAAAAAAAACTTACCTAAGATGTGCAAAGTCAACGCCAACCAATTAAGCCTGGGTCTTAGGCAGAATTAGCACAAAGGTTAAGAACGTGGGCTCTGAAGCCAGACAGCTTGGGTTTGAATTTACCAGATAAAATACAGGGCACTCATTTATATTGAAATTGGAATTTCAGATAAACAACGAAGTTTTTTTTTTTAGTGTAAGTATGTCTGAAATATTACAAAAAGAGCGCAAGTATTACATGAGTGTTCTGTTTTTGTGTGTTTTTCCCCAGCATCAAAACCATTACTAGGCTCAAATTTCGGTTCTGCAGTTTCCTGATTGTGTGACTTCAGACGAGTTAGTTCATCTCTCTGTATTTAAGTCTCTCATTCTTAAAGTGAGGACAACAAAAGCACCTACCTCGTAGAATTGTTGTGAAGATTAAATAAATTTATACTCATCTTCGTAGCACAATTTCAGTTGTTTCTAAAGTCTCTAAAATAAGTCAAAACCTGGTGATAAATTTAACCCTAGGTAATGGAGTTGCATAGGGTTAAATTTTTAGTAATAGAAAAGAAAAATAAACGACATAAAAAGATCATGTTCTAATGTCAGATAATGAGAATCTCATTTTTCATAAAAATGAAAAAAGAAATTTTAAGATTAATCACTTCACCCATATGTAAATTTATCAGCTCCATGACAGCAACATATTAGAGTTATTATGCTGGACTTCAAACCCACCCTGATGGGGATTACTAAAAATAATATCACAGGACTGGACCAGGTGTGATATCATACAGATTGTTAGAGCATGTGTATATTTCAACACTGTCATTATTGTTTTGTCATTGCCTAGTCAATCAAACATCATCCAAGTCCCCTTAACTAAAAGCACAGCCAAGTGAAGAGAGAAATGTGTCAAGTAAGAAATGGCTTCAAAAGCTCATATTAATATGCTCTGGTGGGAAATACTGTCTCATGTATCACTATTAAAAACACACACGCACACACACACACACATAACACACATACACACAGAGGCACATCTCAAAGCAATAAAGAGCCCGCAGAGATGGAAGGTGAAATATGCTTGCTAAGCAATCATTACCGAATGGGGGGAAGCCTGAAATCAACAAAGGACTACTCATAGGAAATTTATAAGTTAATATCAGTCACACCTGCAAATTACTACAGTGAGACCCCTAACCAAATCGGGAATACCATCTGAATGGATTTGGTAATTCTTATACATCCCTTGAAGTCATCAAAATGCTCTGAGTCTAAATTTGTCAGTTATCCCAATTAAGTGCAGTGGAAGTAATATCCATCACAGTGCAGATAAAGCAAATTTAACCATACCACTCAAGAGCAGGGTTTTCCTTGGGAGTCTGTGATGCATTTATTCACACATCTTGTGATTCAGGATATAAATTTACTCTTTATATTTAATGACCAATTAGGATTTTTAAAAACCCTTATTGCTTAAAAATAATGAGACTCTCATATGCCTTAGAAACCCCAAACACAAAACACACCTACTGGTACCTTCTGGGAGTTTAGCAAAGCATATATTTTGAACTGTTGGCCAAAATAACCCCGTCTGAGTGACAATTTACACACATGTCACATCTTTTCATCTCCCTTGTTTTCGCGGAAAAGGTCAAAGCCATCAAGACGACATGCTCAGCCAGAGTCAGGGAGAGTCATCATTTCACAACCGGGAAGTGGAACTCACGCAGCAAATGAGGCTAATCATTCAGCAAGTACAAGGAAAAGAGATGATGAGATCATAATTTTCTCACCAATTGAGAATCACTGTGCATAAAAATAGGAATTACTAGGAAAAATTTAGAATACTTACCAAGAAAATAAGAGCACTAAATAAAATGATCTCTCGTCTGGAAAATGACTTTCCAGGCAAAACAGAAAGCTCTCAGATATACAAAAGATAAGATAGCAAGAAAACAACTCCTACTGAAAACAATTGAATTCTGTTGCTTTATTCTCAAAATATGATTTGTCACACAGAATGCCCTGTGTGACCTTGTAGATGCCACTCACCTGGCGTCACGAGAACTCTGTTTGCTGGCAAGTGGGAAATAATTCTGTTTTCCTTTATCTGGCCACAAACATAAATAATATATATTCTTTAATGTGCTAGTAAAAGTGTTGTAAAGACTGATTAGATTAATTAGGAGAATGTGATGTGCACTTGCCTTTTTAAAACCTTACAAAAATCCTGCTTAACTTTTTCTAGACGACAATCTCCCAACAAAAAGATTCTTTGATAATGTAGGAAGGAAAAATTCCTTCTCAGCTTTTATGCATTCAGGAAAGCCCACATAAAATTAATTTTTCCACTGAAGAAATATATAATAGATCTTATTACATAGAAACATATATTCTACATATTATATAGAAATATATAATAGACCTTAGGAATATGATATTTAATCCCGAAATTGTATTTTAAGGAGGATGGAGTCTATTAAAGAAAAGACTAGGTAGGTAGCCCTTTTGTGCAACCAAGCACCTTGGTTGGTATTGGATATGTAAAGGTTGCTCTGGGGAGTTTGGGAGTAGAAGCTCAAGCAAGTTGATGTTTTCTGAATAAAAGAATAAGAACTTGGCAGTCCTGAGAGCAAGCCTGGAGAGGTGACAGGAGTGAAGGAGACCAACGAGCCAGAAAGACAGAGAGAGGCCAGGATATGATATGAAGTGGCTTTGACTGGTGAGCTATACCCTTTGATGAGATGGCCAAAACCCCTGTCAAGGCCAGGAATGTTTAATTCATGACTGTAAGTTGAATTCTATGCTGCTTAATATGGCAGGGTGACTGACTACTTTCCTTTGATTCCTCAATCCTCTGTGAAGATTATGTTTATGGCTGGAAAGATCAAGAAGAAGGGGTCTACCATACTGGGAAAGAGAAGATAAAGGGCCATCCCTAGATGCAGAGCAGGAAAAAAGAGATCTCCCAGAAGTAACCCTGGGAAGGTAAAAGTCTCCCAGGATTTGCAGAAATCTTGCAGTTTCACCTTCCAGCTGAATATTCATTTTGTGCTTTAGTTCTCATAGTAATTCTCAGTGTAGTCCCCAGCGCCATACCTTAGAAATAAACCTTCAATGTTCTGAGCCATAATCTATTCACCAGTTGTCTACTATACACTTTAGAAACGTGTCTGTCATCCAGATCACTGATTTCACACACAGGCAAGACCCGACATACCCACACACAAAATCACAAAGGTATACTTTGAAGCCAGCTGGTTAGAACCAGGAGTACATTTTTTCTGTAGAAGAAATGTTATAAACCAGATACTCAAATGTTAATGTACACAGCACA
Source organism: Macaca nemestrina (assembly GCF_043159975.1). Lineage (NCBI taxonomy): Eukaryota > Metazoa > Chordata > Mammalia > Primates > Cercopithecidae > Macaca > Macaca nemestrina. The sequence continues at coordinate 144,843,731 of NC_092127.1, forward strand.
GGAGACTTGTTAAAAATAGATTCCTGAGGTCTACCAGCAGAGATTCGGATTCTGGGATAAAATCCAACAAACAGTATTTCGACTGAACACCCAGGTAATCTGATGCAACCACACTTCAGAAAATATTGGTATTTATAGTGATGAGACTCCCTTCATAACCCACAAGACTTAACCCAGAATGTAACTAAAATAGTTGAGTCTTACCTGTGCATGAAATTAGTGGTCTAGATGATAGTCACAAATAGTAAAATAGTAGTAATGATAATTGTCAGCCCTGAATACCCCTCTCCACATATCAGATCCTTAGACTTTTTAGCTCAACAGTTCAGAGCACTGAGATGAGTGGTCCAATAGAACCAAGAGGATGCCTCTGCAGGACGGGCTAAGTCAGTGAAGCCAGGCAGCAGCAACTGTCATGCAAAAGGGTTGCCCATAATTGCAGGTTTTGTCCTCTGAACTTGTCACTCCATACACAATTCTAATTAAGAATCTTGCGGTGTAAAAGAATTAAGATATCTCCCCAACTTCAACACTTATGACCAAGCAATAAAATTAGGAAAATCTAGCTTTACTGATTTCTGTATGAAGATAATGTTTACAGAAGAGCACAGCTTATCTTAGGAGTTTTTTCCCATGGAAATTAATTGAAAGTAATGTTCAACTACAGTATCCAAGACTCAAAACAAAGAGTGAATTGAATGTTGATTTGTGAGTCAACACCAAGGAACACATACCTCAAGGCTTAAAGTAGAGAGGCTTTTTCTGGCATAGTGTCCAAAGTGATAAAGAAAAAGTACATAAAGGACTAGAATTGTTCTAAGTGGCTGAAAGATTTCAGATATCCTTTGCATGATAGCCTGCCAGAATCTTAGTCTAGCAAAGGTTACTAAAAGACACTGGACAGGAACAGGACAATGTTTAACTTTAAAAAAATATATCCATCAAGCTTACAGCAGAGTAACTTCTAGACCTTGAATGACACAACATGACAATTTTATTGGCTGACCTTTCAAAAGAGAGAAGATCTAATTAGACACTGTGATGTTCAGGTTCTGAATTATGATGAGCAAGCAGGGGTCTCTAATCCCCCCACCACTGCAGCTAAACATTTGGGAGTAATATTGCTAATTAGAGTGCAGCATTCTAACCTGGAAGCAGAGCTCCCTGCTCAGTCCTATATTGGCCAAGCCTGCTGTTTCTGCTGCCTCTTCCCAACACACTACCTACTATTTTCCACCCCAGAGATTCCCCTTATTGCAATTTTCAATGTATTTTTGTAACAGATGCAATGTGTTTACTTGGGTGCCTGGAGACTGAATCTCTTCAGGTCGGTAATCATTAGAATGAGGAAAGTCAAGAAATCACTGTAATCCCCACCTCACCTCCTGCACAAAATAAATTCCACATGGATTAAAGATTTAAAGCTAAAAAATAAATCCACAGAAGACTACAAGAACAAATGAGTATGTTTGCCACAGAGTTTATAATAATAAAAACTAGGCAAAAAAAAATTGTAAATCCTGACTGTGAAACACACAAACATAAATGATAGTTTATTCATTTAGTGGAATAGTGTATGGATAAAAATAGCTCTTTTAAAGAGGAGGAGGTGGAATTCCATGTACAGATACAGAAATATGCCTATGACATTGATAAGTAAAAAGAGAAAATAAATTATGTACTGAACAACAACAATATATGTGTGAGTGCATGCTAAAAGAAATCCTAGGGGGGAAAATACACAAATCCCTAGCATTTGTTATATGTGGGGCCAAGAATATGGGGGATCATCTCTTTATGGTATACTATATGTCTTTTAGTGTCATTTGAATTTTTGCTACAACAAGAAAGTACAAGAAAGTCTCATCATTAAAAATTTTTAAATTATTACATTCCATCCTCTCTAGAGAGAAAAGGGGAAAGATCATTGAACTAGTGCAATCATGGTGAAAAGAGTAGAGCAAAGCAGTTAAGAACAAGAGCACTGGAGCTAAACTGCCTGAGTTCAAACTCCAGCTCTGCCACCTTCTCACGATGCAAGTCACTTGACTTCTCTACCTCTCTGTGCCTCAATTTTACTTTCTATAAAATGGGTAAAATAATGGCAAACACTTTCTGGTTTTACTATAAGGATGAAGTGAGTGTGTACGTAACGTGCGGAAAAATGTCTGATAAATGTTAATTTTGTTATTTTATTACTTTTACTATTATTTCATGGAAGGAGTGACTACGCCCCATTTTTTCCCTTAGTTGGCTTCAGTTTTTCACCTCTCACAGCATGAACATCTTGCTGGATTCCATAGGATTATAGAATCTAAAGCTATGTTTCTGATACAACAGGGCCCCTAAACACAACTACTTTTAGCAGTCAAAGAAATAGTGATTCGTTTCAATGCTGGTGGAAAAATCAGCTGTGTTAGATTTATTAAAGGACAGTATGTCAGTCTTCATTGTGACGTGTAAATACGACCATGTATATTTATCTATGAGCAACTTAAGAGAATTTTGAGCACTCCTTGCTTATTTTCATTATTTTTCTTTATATGTTGACTTGAGAATTTAGTCACAGCATAGGATACAATACTTTCCCCAAATCAAAAAAGGAAGAAACTCCCTAAGTCTGGCATATTACAGACACAGTGATTATAAAGACTACCAGACTTTACACATTGCCTAAATTGACCTTTTTAAAATTGCATTTCTCCTATATACTCTTATGCTGTAAGGAGTGCTGGATTATAACTTGAATTATTTTCTACTTTGGCTTGGACAAGGAAGGAATGGGTGCCTAAGAAGAAGAAAAACAACAAAATCATAATCCTTGACCCTTTATGAGACAGGACATCACAGGGCATCCCAGCCCTCGTGCTGACAGCTCTGTGGCCTGGAAACCAGTGCTACTAGTACAGATAGCAGGGTCTTGACATCAGACATTGGCATCCTGTGCTTCCTGGGCACAGGACTTGGCTGGCATTAGCAACAGAGGCATCAGCTTCAGCAGCGCCTTCAGTGGGCATCAGCCATGTAGGAAGCACTCTCAGGACAAAGAGCAAATGGAAACATTGCCACAGTGGGCCAGAGTAATTGCCATGAGACAGACAAGTTGCCATCTTGTAGTATCAGAGTAAATGTCACCAGATGAATGAAAGAGACCTAGTACCTGCTGCATAATGAGGAAATCTCAAGGGCATTTCCAATTGAAATCCAGGTTGAGTTTCCAGTGGAATTTTTAACACATTAAAGAGTAGAATGTCAATTTTGGCAACGGACTTGGATCTAGGACTTGAAAGAATCACAGTACACCCTATATGAAGACAGGGTAGAAAATCCTGAAATTTCAGTGACTGCTCTAGCCAGTTCAAAAATATCCTTTTTGAGAGGTAATTATATGCCACAGAGGTGTTTGGTGTGCACAAATCTGGGGACTCTTGAATGTCTCCAGAGACAGTCATCAGAAATGTCAAGGATCCATTGTAGGCTCAGAGAGGCATGGCATTCAGTCGTTTGATCATCCAACAAATATTTATGCCAGGAATTATAAAACTGTACTGAAAATATTCTGGAAGAACCTCCCATGGGGATATCAGAGAGAACCTAGAAAAGTTGACACCCCAACTGAGGAAGGCTGGAACAGTCAAAAGCACCCAATCACACTGTCTGCTCAGCAGGTCTAGACTGGATGTGAACTTCAGTGGACTTGCTCCTCGTCTTCTCCCTCAACCTCAAAAGATGTATTTATCTATGTAGAAAATCCCCTATGAGAATGCACACTAACTTTAATTTGGGGCTTTATTTTTGAGTATTATTTTGAATTTTTTTGAATTACTGAAGCAAGAAAGAACACCACATAGGTTCTGAAATACTGTCTCATTAGGGGAAGTGAGTGTCCATTTTTCACAGCTTACAGATTAGGCTCAGAGTACTTAGATAGGGTATGAAAAGCAGGTGCATCTTTGGAAGGCTGATTTCTTAAGGTCGGTCAATGCAGGCAAGGAAAGGTTCTGAGCAAGGGGCAAGGCAATCTAAGGTTGTAATTACAGAGTTTATAGGACAGTTCCTCTGATTCTCACTATTGAAAATAATAATAATAATAATAAAGATAATAAATTTTTGCATTATAGCTAAGAAGTAGAACAATCAACCCCATCAATTATTCTACACTTTTTAAAAATTTTAGATAATAAGTATCCAGAATACAGGACCGGGGCCCCTTTCTTTGAACACTACCTAGAAAACAACCAAGTGCAGTTTCATATTTATCAAGGCTTTCACATTTGGTTTCCAATGAATGCAGTTAGGATCAGCCCTGCCAAAGTCTTCTTCACTATTCATATGAAGACATTATCTCTGGAAAGATCTTTCAAAGGGCAAGGCAAGAAATTCTAGACTGAGTTACTCAGTTAGGACTCATCTAACTTTAGGGATCTAGAATAAAACATGGTTCAACTTAAAAGTGTGCTATGTGTGCGTAAAATGAAGACTTTCCTCTGCAAATGTACTGGAGAAGGCAATCATGGGAACAAGTAATGGATTTACTGTGGCTCAGGGAAGCAGAGAAAAAAAAAGATAAAGAAGCAAGTGGCAGTAAATGCTAATATGGAGACCCACAGGGCACGTCCATCATCAACACAGACTTCCACACCCACCCAGGCAGGGTCTGCTTTCCATACACACATCTAAACTTACATATTACTTCTTCAGATGTGTTCTCCATTTCTTTTCTCTTTCCAAACAGTATTAATAAACTCATTTCTTCCATATTAAAATATGTGGGGAGTAGCTGGACAACGGTTTGACCTTTGGACACCTAGACCATAGAATTTGCATGCTCTTCTTTTTCTAATGAGATACTATAAGAATCCCAGACACCTCCATCGCATTCTACTGGATCTTAAATCCCAGACAGGAACTTTTCTAAATCAACAAATAGTGATTGCTTATTCAGTGTGTAGCTAAAGAGAAAAATGTAATGATCCATTTCCTTGGGTCTCCACCACAGGAATGGCATGTCTCCAGTGATGAGGTAAGGGACCTGGACAGAAGGCCCAGTGGGAGTAAAGACTTAAACACAGCCAATTCAGAGTCATTTATGAGAAAGCAGGCCATGACTGTAACACTCTTCATGTTCACTTCTCCTCAGGGTTGGAGGGCTTGATCCCCAGGGGTACCACAGACTGACCCTTTAATACTACAGGGTTCTAAGTCCATAAAAATCAGTGGGCTGGATGCCATGCAGGACAGTAAGGAAGATGTTTACTATACTTGAAAGGAGACAAATATGTAAATATGCCAAGGTACCAACAACAAGGATGTCAGCAGTCAAAGGCCCTGTGGCAGATACCATTAATTGCTTTCGTAATCTTTCTTTCTTGCTAAGAACTTCAATGCTCTGCAAAGGACAAAATGCCCAGCCACAGGCAACAGAGCAAGATTGGTCCTAGTCAGTCTCGACAGTCCTGCTCCTCACTTTCTCAGCCTCCTTTGTGACTGGAGGCTAGGGGTGGGGGTGTCATTTGACTCAGGATTGAGCAAGAGGTTTAAGAAGAACTTGTTGGGAAGAGTGTTTCTGAAAAGGATTGAGCTTTCTTTTTGTTTTTCTTTGATTTCTTTTTTTCCAATCATGTTCCTTCTAAGAATTGAGCTTTCTTGATGTGAAGAACAGATGCTGATGGTGCTGGTGCTCCTTCTTCTAAAAACAAAAACTAAACCCAGAGGAACATCAGATCCGACCACACTGTCACTGAAACAACTCCAGCAGTGGTCACCTCCAGATTTTTTGCAATGTGAGAAAAATAAATCATTTCTTGCTTAAGCCAAAGTGTTATGTTATTTGCTGCTAAACATATTCTTCACTAACACAGTTCCTCTTCTCATTAAAATTAAATGGTTCTGGCCGGGTGCAGTGGCTAATGCCTATAATCCCAGCACTTTGGGAGGTGGAGGCGGGTGGATCACCTGAGGTCAGGAGTTTGAGACCAGCCTGGCCAACATGGTGAAACTCTGTCTCTACTAAAAACACAAAAAATTAGCCGGATGTGCTGGTGCACACCTGTAGTCTCACCTACTCGGGAGGCTGAGACATAAGAATGGCTTAAGTCCAGGAAGTGGAGATTGCAGTGAGCCAAGATCGCACCATTGCACTCCAGCCTGGGCAAAAAGAGTGAAACTCCCATCTCAAAAAATAAATAAATAAACGGTTCTAAACCAACGATAATTGGAAAAGGCACACCTCCTCCGAAGGAGAACAGCCAAACCTCAGCTCCTAATTCCCCTCCCACCTTCCACCCCACCCCGGGGTCCCCCATGGTGTTCCCCAGGCCCAGGAGGAGGGTGAAGCAAGCAAGGCACTTGCCCATCATGCAAAAGGTAAGGGCATGCCAAAAAAACTCAGTAACCAAGATAAACACTATTTTAACACAACAGTTTTTAAAAATCAAAAGATAATGGTTTTTCTTTTTGTTTCAGGCCCTTCTGTTTCATGACTCAGCACAACACTACTACTAATCCTGTCTTTATTTAAAATTTTAATAATTTTGCTGGGAGCCATGGCTCACACCTGTAATCCCAGCACTTTGGGAGGCCGAGGCAGGCAGATCACTCACAAGTTCGAGAACAGCTTGGCCAACATGGTGAAACCCTGTCTCTACTAAAAATACAAAATTAGCCAGGCATAGTGGCGCACACCTGTAGTCCCAGCTACTCAGGAGGATGAGGCAGGAGAATCACTTGAACCAGGGGGTGGAGGTTGCAGTGAGCCGAGATCGCACCATTGCACTCCAGCCTGGGCAACAAGAGCAAAACTCCATAATAAATGAAATTTTAATATTTTGTTCATTATAGATATTTTCGTATTAATTGTGCTTCTTAAAATAAATGGATTTTTTTTTTAATCTTGACTACTGAGCTTTGGGGCCTTCCTTACATTTTGTGCCCAAGGGGAGTGCCTTACTCACTCACCCTAGTCCCAGCCTTAGCACCACTTTGTATAAGCAAATAAACGTGTAGTATAATGTCAGGTGGTGCTCGTACTAAGCATGACTTTTTATTTTATTCATTTTTTCTTAATTTCAACTTTTATCTTAGATACAGTGGGTACACATGCAGGTTTTTTACATGGGTATATTGCATAATGCTGATGTTTGAGGCACAGATTCTGTCACCCAGGTAGTGAGCATAGTACTCAATAGGTAGGTTTTCAATCCACAGTCCCCTCTTACCCTCCTGCCTCTAGTATTCTTCAGTGTCTGTTGTTCCCTTGTTTATGCCAATATGTTCTCAATGTTTAGCTTCCACAAAGACATGGAATCAACCTAGGTGCCCATCAGTGGTGGATTAGATAAAGAAAATGTGTGTGGTACATAATACACCATGGAAAACTATGCAGCCATAAACAAAGAACAAAATCATGTCCTTTGCAGCAACATGGATATAGCTGGAGGCCATAATCCTAAATGAATTAATTCAGGAACAGAAAACCAGTCTTTTTATTGTGATGCTTTGACATCTGGGGCTGTACTGATCCTGGAGAGACTGCTTGTCCCGGAGCAGTTCAATTCTTAGAGTGTGTCTTTCATGTGAAAACCAATCAACTGGAAGTCCATACCCCAATCACCTCCTTTATTGGGCTGTCACACTCAGGTCACTATTACCCTGCCCTAATCACCCCAGAACCAGGTACCAAACAGCTAGGGACAAGCCCTGTGCCCCGAAGCAGTGAAATTATTCCAACTAGGCAATCCTAAATCTGCTCATCCTGCTTCTCCTATTCCTTCCCACAAAAACCACAATAAAGGCTCCTGCTCATTTTGTCGCTCACTCCCCTCTTCCTCCCGACTCTCTAGGTCCTTCACTGAGTGACACTCTCCTGCCATCAGCATGCCAGGTACCCTCCTCTTCAGAACTGTGAGTAACCAACTCTCTTTTTGAGGGCAAAGCTCTCCTAATCTGTTGGCCTCATCATATCTGAATAATGCTAAAATCTACATTTTAAAACAGTGCTCAGGGAAGGTGATAGGAAGTGATGAAGCGTGCTCTTTTAGGTAGGTGGTCTGGGAAGACATCTCTGAAGATAGGTCTTTTGAGCAGAAACCTGAAGGCAGAGAGGAAGAGGAACGTCTGGAGAAAAGAAAATAACCTCATTCCTGACTAATTTGCTCATTTCTGAACCACCTCTCCTCCTTTTCTCCCCTGGCTTTTACAGGACCATTTCCTTCTGTTCTTCTCTTGCCTTTGTGACATCCTAGGTGCCCTCCTCCTTCAGTTCTCCCAGGTCTCTGGCATCAGTGATGTTTTAGGTGCTGATTTATCCCCACAAGCAGTTCTGAGGACTTAGTAGCCTTCCTGCAGACAATCTCACCAACACTTTCAATTTGTCCTAAAACCAAATGCATTATATCTTCTTCCCCTACCCAAACAGGAAAACTTTCCATACTTCCCACCTGGATTATAAAAGTGCCACAACTGGTCCTCCTCCCTCAAATCTTTCCCACAACCAAATTATGCTTTTCAGTGTTGCCAGAGTATACTTATTATGGTCCCCCTGCCTAATAATTTCAATGGTTTCCCATCTACAACATAAAGTCCAAAAATATGAGCCACAACCCATCATTCTATCTTCATTTCCAACAATATCCTTGACAGTCAAGCCTCTGCCCCACTGCTGTCCACAAACACCAAAGCTCAAAGTCTGTTGACTTCTTTCACTACAATAACCTTCACCTCCAGTGCAGCCAGGCCCTGACAACCATACCCCAAATATTTTTAAATATTCTAATTATGAAAGAAAGACATGTTTATTGTAAAAAATATAGACAAGCCCAATGAATAAAATTGAATTCACTATGTATAATCCTACCACCCACTACCATTCATTTACAAGTATTAATTGAATATCTACTATGTGCAAAGAATAAGATAGAAGCTGGATATAAAGGAAGTTGAAATTCTTTAAAATATTTTGAATGACACAGAGAGAAATTTTTTCGTATGTTGTTCCCTCTGTCTGGAATGTTCTTCACCCCTTTATCAGGTGGCAAATTTTCCTTATTCCTAAAGATCAACTCAAGTCTTTCCTATTTTATGAATCCTTCTTGATTTCCCCCAAGATTGAGGTAATTACCACTTTTTTTTTTAAATCACTCTGTACCTTGTATATTCATCCATGGTAACCCTATCACACACTGTTAAGGAGTTTTGACTGTTTGTCTATCTGCCTCTTCTACTCCATGGGCCTCTGAGGCTGGGAACTATGGTAACATATCTCCAGCACCTGACACACAATAGGCTCTTAACAAATGAATCAGGCTTCACAGGGCTTCCTTTGAGTCAGAAAAACCCAAGTGGTTTTCGAAGTTGCAACTCTGTTTGACAAAAGCTTTGTATATTTTCCAAATAGCTCTTTTTATCTTAAAACATTTTCCCAGGTCATGTTTTAATGTAATAACCCACATAACTCATTTTAATGGGACACGTTATACAATAAGCAAATTCTATTAGATACCAAAGCAAATTAAGAGAGTCATTTTGTACAGTTTGTACTCCCTTTGAGCCTGCTAAAATTATTGAGCCTGCCTTTCTTACTAACACTCTGCCAGTTTCAAAACATTTAAAATAATCAATTAGCCGATCCTTGCAACACCTCTCAGGGTTTGGCAAGTGGTCTCATAATATTTTAGAGATATATAGTTTTAAAGACAGAGACAAAAAACAGCTATCCTCTAAAGCAGTTGGATTACCCAAAAATGCATAGTACCTGAACAGTCAGCAGCCAATGCTCAGAATTAAGACACCAGCAAAAGACTTCTACTTCACCAGGGACTCCTGCTGCCACCACTCACCATTTGAAGAAGACTCACATGAAAATCCCACAGACTTAAGGTAAGATCACCATAGCAGTTGCCACCACCCATGGGAAATACAGTGCCATTTAGATAAGCAGGAACTTGTGGGGCACAGTGGGTGGAAGGGGTCCACACAATTTGAAACACAACATCAGCAGCACAAAGTGTGGGGGAGCTAAAAAGAAAAAATGACTGCTTGGGCCAGGAGTGGTGGGTCACGCCTGTAATCCCAGCACTTTGGGAAACCGAGGTGGGGGGATCACCTGAGGTCAGGAGTTCAAGACCAGTCTGGCCAACATAGTGAAACCCTGTCTCTACTAACAATACAAAATTAGCCAGGTGTGGTGGTGCACACCTGTAGTCCCAGCTACTTGGGAGCCTGAGACAGGAGAATTGCTTGAATCTGGGAAGCAGAGGCTGCAGTGAGCCAAGATCGCACCACTGCACTCCAGTCTGGGTGAGACAGAGCAAGACTCCATCTCAAAATAAAATAAAATAAGAGGTTGGTAATTGACCAGACTTTACCAGTAGGAAGGTATTCAGTGTATATTGAGGGGGAACTTAACCATTATATTATTACAGTATATTATATTACATCACATTACATTAAATGTATTCAAGCTAATATAATAACATTTTTGAGAACTCATACATATTTTTGTAACAATTCTGTAAAGTTGGTAATATTATCCCCATTCTCATACTGCTAATAAAGACATACCCAAAACTGGGTAATTTATACAGGAAATTGGTTTAATTGACTCACAGTTCCACATGGCTGGAGAGGCAATCTCACAATCATGGCAGAAGGCAAATGAGGAGCAAAGTCACGTCTTACATGGAGACACACAAGAGAGCTTGAACAAGGGAACTCCCATTTATAAAACCATCACATCTCATGAGACTTACTCACTACCACAAGAAGAGTATGGAGGTAACTGCCCCCATGAATCAACTATCTCCACCTGGCCCACCTTTGACACATGGGGATTACTACAATTCAAGGTGAGATTTGGGTGGGGACACAGTCAAACCATATCAGGACCCCTGCAAGAAACTGATGGCAAACTCCAATTGGAAAGTGTAATAAAGGGCCTGTCTACAGAAGGTAGGGAAACCTTTAGAGACAATGCAGAGTTAGCATCAGTGGTCCCTGTTAATACCCATAAGCCTAAAGGGGCAATGAGGCTACTAGAATTTGGAGACAAGGTGTGTGGCAAGGGGCATCTTTCAGAAACTATAAATAACCCAGTCCAGAAATACAGCCAACCCATGGGACACTACAAAGAGGGAGAAGGAGGGTCATCTTCAGGCCTCAGGCTCCTTCCTCTCTCTATGCCTGCCAACGCTCGCATTGGCCAAGCCAACCTAACACTAGAATGTGAGGTAGCCTGTTGAAGTAGTCCAATAGCCAGGGCACAGAACACAGTGGGAAAAGGCAAAGAGTAGGCGTGAGAAAGCAAACAGATGGACCAAACATGAATTTAAGTAAGAACTGTGGCATCATTCTTCAGTCAGCAACAAAAGGCAAAGAAATATTCCTCCAAAAGATAAGAGCAGGAGGTGGGGAGAGATAAAGTTTGGATTAAGACATAATAAAAATTACAATTTAAGCTGGGCATGGTGGCTCACGTCTGCAATCCCAGCGCTTTAGGAGGCCGAGGTGGGCGGATCACTAGGTCAGGAGATTGAGACCAGCCTGACCAACATGGTGAAATTCTGTCTCTACTAAAAATACAAAAATTAGCCAGGCCTGGTGGCGCATGCCTGTAATCCCAGCTACTCGGGAGGCTGAGGCAGGAGAATCGCTTGGACCCGGGAGGCGGAGCTTGCAGTGAGCTGAGATCTCACCATTGCACTCCAGCCAGCCTGGGCAACAGAGTGAGACTCCGTCTCAAAAAAAAAAAAATACAATTTAAGATTATAGAAAAAAAACCTTGATTTTTAAATATCTGATAAATTAAGAATAATCAAAATATGACTATAAGTGTATGCGGTTTGTCTTTGCTTAACCTGATGGCTTGATGACTTAAAGAAAGAGCAGAGAGTTAAACTAAACTCTCCAGGAAAAAAAAAAATGGACTAGAAAGGTAGCCAATTTCTGCCAATCCTCCTCCCTATATTTTCTAGTGACTAGTGGGCTCAGACAGTACCCAACCACATGGTCTAAGCTGCTCTCTTTTTTGAAATGAACAAAATCACAGGAACTGAAGAAGAGACAACACAGAGAAAAGCAACAAAAAAAATACAGAAACAAATGAACAAATAGAGTTCTTTTATCAGAACATAGACAAGGAATCTGCACATTCCTTGAATTTAATCAACAGATATTGTATGTAAAATAAAAATATCTGTAAGTTCTTTCAATTTTCACTATGAATTTATGTATTATGAGGAATAACTCTATCATTAAAGAATAAATGGCCATTAAAGCAAAGGCCTATTATAAAATGATATTTAATTAAGATTAAATTGAGACATCAATGCCAGCCCTATTGTTCCTCTAAGACAACTCTCAATATTCAAAGGCAAAGAGTCTCTGCTGCCTTGAACAAATTATGCAACCTGCTAAGAGAGCAGAACTCAATTTAAAAGCAAAGATGGAGAGATGTACTACACTCATCATGTTTTTTTGATCAGTGACTGCATAAAAACTGAAGGAAGGGAGTTGAATCCCACAGATTCCCCCTTTGATGTACTTCCTTGTCTAAAGGATGCCCTACCTGTAGCAGAGTCTTGGTACTATTTCCATACACATCCATTTGTCACTACCAGAACAGAGCTGACTGGATTATCAAATAGTGATGACAGGAATTCTCTGATTCACCATTATGAGGGAAAAGACCCATACCCAAGTCAGCAGGCCTTTTAAAATGCAGGCCCCGGCCAGGTGTGGTGGCTCCCGTCTGTAATGCCAGCACTTTGGGAGACCGAGGCGGGTGGATCACGAGGTCAGAGGTCAGGAGATCGAGACCATCCTGGCTAACACAGTGAAACCCCATCTCTACTAAAACTACAAAAAATTAGCCGGGCATGGTGGCGGGCACCTGTAGTCCCATCTACTCAGGAGGCTGAGGCAGAATGGCATGAACCCGGGAGGCGGAGCTTGCAGTGAGCACAGATCGCGCCACTGGACTCAAGCCTGGGCGACAGAGCGAGATTCCGTCTAAAAAAATAATAATAATAAAATAAAATGTAGGCCCTATTCTATGGCTTTACCTCTCAGGCAGCTGCCAGCTTAGCCTAAGGAAGCCTCTGCTGGGGCAAGGACAACCACCTCAGATTATCAAAGCTACAGGGAAGAAAGAGCTACTCTGGTCCAAACCCCTAACTTTACAGTGGAAGGAAGCAGAACCCCAAAATATTAAGGTGGAAACATTTTCACACCAAAGGGAAACGTCTAAATATTTTTTCTGTTTCAGCAGAGCTTTACATCTTTCAGGCCAAAACTTACTGCATTTAGCACAATGGCAATAGTAAATAAAGTAACTTAAATTATCACTCAAAAAAATAACCATGAGATTACCGCACTTCATCCACTTAGGTATAAAAAGAGAACTGTTGTCATGAGTGAAGCTGGGGCAGGAGCTGTGCTAGAAATGGAAATGACTATGTGGCCAAAGGCAAAATCTGCACAAATATGGAAAGATAGCAACAACATGAAGAGCAGCTGAGTTTAAGGGCTTGCATAAGACCATCACGGCTCAAGAAGACTTTAAAAGTCTTCAGCACAGATGATGCAACACAAGAATGTGTAAGTGTATTAGTCCATTTTCATACTGCTGTACAGATATTACCTGAGGCTGGGTAATTTATAAAGAAAAGAGGCTTAATTGATTCACAGTTCCGCATGGCTGGGGAGGCCTCAAGAAACTTACAATCATGGCAGAAGATGAAAAGGGAGCAGGCACCTTCTTCACAAGGCGCCAGGAGATACAGAGAACACAAGGGAAATTGCTACTTTTAAAACCACCAGATCTCGTGAGAACTCCCTCACTACCATGAGAACAGCATGGGGGAAACGGCCCCCATGATCCAATCACCTCCCACCAGGTCCCTCCCTTGACATGTGGAGATTACAATTCAAGATGAGATTTGGATAGGGACACAGAGCCAAACCGTATCAGTTAGCTTAATCTCTTTTTTTTTTTTTTTTTTTTTTTTTTTTTTTTTTTTTTTTTGAGACAGAGTCTTGCTCTGTCGCCCAGGCTGGGGTGCAGTGGCCGGATCTCAGCTCACTGCAAGCTCCGCCTCCCGGGTTTAGACCATTCTCCTGCCTCAGCCTCCCGAGTAGCTGGGACTACAGGCGCCCGCCACCTCGCCCGGCTAGTTTTTTGTATTTTTTAGTAGAGACGGGGTTTCACCGTGTTAGCCAGGATGGTCTCGATCTCCTGACCTCGTGATCCGCCCGTCTCGGCCTCCCAAAGTGCTGGGATTACAGGCTTGAGCCACCGCGCCCGGCCAGTTAGCTTAGTCTCTACTCAAAGAAGTCAGTTGTCCCAATCAGGAACCCACGTTAATACGGTAAAAGTCCACACACCAGAGGGACTACTCCTTGTACTATGAGTATTCATATCTTGGTCATCACTTGGCCTTTGCTAATTACAATAAAGAATTTCAGAAAGCGAGTTCTTTTGGTTAAAGTAGGGGTCATCTTAATGAGCACCATGAATGTGGAAACAGGCTTCTGCTAGTGAAAATAGTGGTACTCAAGATAATGTGGACTGGTTAAAATATTTGTCACCTTCCCCACCCTCACATGAACAGAGTAAAACAATTGATTGAGGCCTCCATCCTGAATGCTTTGTGTGAGGCTTCATACCTAAATGGTCCTGTGCCTTTCCCCTACATTAATAGATATGCAAACAGAATGGAAGGGAGTGCTGAGGGAAGAAATGAAAAAACTAGCGTTCCAGGACAGAGATCCTGTGATGCTTTGCTTTTGACAGCAGAATTTCTTAAACATTCTATAATCAATTTTTAAGATCTTGAATGCATTTTTTTTCAAATACATATAGTAGAGACAGACTATTGGTTATCCTAAAGCCTACATCACACTAAAAGAACCAACTTAAAGGAGAACATATGCTTATCTACCCCCAAACCCTATCCAACACAAAAATACACTTCCCAGCCACAAATACAAAATCTCTCAATTTATGCTATGACTTTGTTCTCTGCATTGCACTGAATAATTTATCTAAAAGTAACCAAGTCTGTTTCACTGTCCAATTTTCATACGGTAGCACATTGTAGCAATCCGTTGATAAATACCTACCCTGCAGTGCTTCTAGATTAAATTTTTAAAACATACCTCTAGAGATTTTTAATGATTTCCATTTAAATCATTTTCAGGTTTTTGCAAAACCCCAATTTAAGCATCTTCAAAATGTGGGGTTTTGTCTGACACAAATATGTTAATTATTGTAACATTAAATTATTTGTCCACTTTCAATATGGTATGTCCATTTTTTTAAGTACCCACCTAATTACTTTTCCAAAATCTATACTGAACAACAAGGAAGAAAACATTCAAATCAATGGACAATAATATTGACAACTCCTGGGGCTTCTGTAATATTAAATACTGAAGATGAAGCCGCCAGTTGTACAGACCCAACTGAGGTTTCTTTGCATAATTCCTTAATGAAATGAGACTGCTACACTAGAAGTTGGGCAACCTGACCTAGATTCTTACAGTACGAGTAGCTGCCCTAGATGTCTGTCAAGATTGTGCATTAGAGTGTAATCTTAATCAGCGAACAATCAAAACAAATATTTCACTTCACTTCATAAATTCATGTCGTGTGATTGCATCTGACACATCTAGGAGAAGATAATCCCTTACAGTTCACTTCTTCCTGTTTCTAAATGCAGGCTGCATTGACTTAAACAGGGTTCACCACTCTGCCCTGTACTAGAGAGAGTGTTCAGAGGATCTGGTGAAACAAGAATTCCTAACTGGTTCTTGGGGTAGGAATTACGAGAATCAGGACCCCTTGCCTAACCAGGACTGAGACTGCCAGAGTGGGTAGAATTCTCTCAAATTAGGCACAAGAAGAAATCAATGTGGTCTTCTTCTCAACAGAAATAAGGGTATCAGTATGTATTTTGACATTGTTTATTTCAGTGTGGTTTATTTCAGCATCGACAGTGGCAAAGAAAAAGAAAAAGAGGAAATCACCTCAACCTCCAATTAGTAGGGAAACGATTGAATTATTGCCCCTTCATTCATGGATTATATTGCAATTAGAGAAGCAACATAACTCAGAGATTAAAAGCCAGACTGTCTGTTTCTTGCTCTACCACTTCCTAAGCTCGGTAACTCACAAATTATTCAACTTTCATTCTCAAACTGAAAATGCCAATAATAATAGTATCTACTTCACAGAATTGCTGAAAGGATTCAATATATGTAAAGTCTTTATAAGAGTAATTTGGACATCCTAAACATTCAATAAAGGAAGCTATTAATAATTAAAAGACTTAATTAAGCCTAATTAGATCCAATAACTGAATTGGATGGATGTCCTTGGCAAAGTAATGTTCCAAGTAGAATAATATGAAAAAGTAACCCTATTATCTATATATATTTGCCTTGTACAGAAAAAGGTATGGAAGGATACACAAATTATTAACATTGGTTACCTTAGGGGTGGCTTTGGAAGAAGAAGATGAAGGGAGAATAATTTTTCTATGTATACTTTTGTGTTTGATTTATGATAATAATTACTTATGTAATTTATTAAATCCAGTAAGGTAAGAAAAAAATGTATGTATTAATATCTAAGCATGTATTTGGATAAAGTCGGGGAACATTTGGCCTTGGGCCTACACATGGAAACCAGAACTGGGGTTGGGAAGGAAAACAGGCTGTGTTGCAGGTCAAGCCTGATACGGTATCTCCTTCTTAACCATTCATCTGTGTAGCAAGGCTGCAGACCCCTAGAGGACACTGACTGTTGGTCACCTTAACTGTGTCAGTGCCCACAGATGTTACATGAATGGATGCCTCCATCCCAGAGGGCATATGATTTTGTATGTGTCAGTGAAGATGGTCTAAGTTATACTGTGGAGGCTTAAACAACACAGATTTCTTTCTCATTCCTGCCACATTTCCAGTGCAGATCAGCTAGAGCTCCACGTCAGGCTTCACTGGGGACCCAGAAGGTGGTACTCCCGCCTTCATCTGGAGTATTGCTGAGCTCATGGCAGAGGGAAAAGAGAGAATAGAGAGCTACATATTGGCTCTTAAAACTTTGTCTGAAAGTGGCTCATCTCTTCTGCCACTTATTTATTTGCCGAAGAAAGTGATATGGGTGTATCTGAGTCCAACAGGGTAGAGATGTGTAATTTTCCACCATGGAAGGCACTCATGCGGATGAAAGGTAATGTAGTCTACCGTACTGCACTTCTCCACTGTTCTGTGTTATCCACACATATTCTCCCTTTTCTTCTTCAGAACCAGTCTAGAATCTCTTTCCTGAAAACCCTGGGGCTAGATGCATTTCAGAATTCAGAATTTTTTGATTTTATGGTGCAATCATATTTAGGTAATACCCTAAATGGGATTGGAACAGCACCTTGTACTAGTATTTCTGGAGCAAAACACATAAATATCCACATTAAATGAGATAAATAATAACCAGAAATAGCCTCATTTTAGTTTAGGGCTGGTATTTCCACCAAATAAGTTTGTACCACAGAAAAAATGAGGATTTTCGGTGCTTTCTGGAATTCAGAATTGCGGGTAATGGATTGTGGGCAAATATAACCAAGAATTAGCTATAGAGTAAATCTGCTTTAATGTCTCTTTCTCCAACAGAAAAAAAGCAAAATTCAAATGAGTAAGGAGTTTAAAAGGAAAATGACATATTTTGGCAGTGCCATGAGATTTCCGTTCTACTTCCTGTCAGGAACAGTGTGAATTATGTCACCATTTAAACCCAAGAACACAAAGCATCCAAAGAAAATCAAACCAAATTTAAACATCCTTCAAATTTCTCTTTATTGTAGGTTTAACATAATTTATATCAAAGATAATAGTTTATGTGAATAAACTCCAGGTAAGATAATAGTTTAGTTGAATAAACTCCAGGTAGGTAAAATTCCAATGTTTATTCCAGAATTTGGACCAAATAAGCTATTTTGTTAGGGCAATCATCCTAAATACATGTAAAAAAAAGAAAGTTGGCCGGGTGCGGTGGTTCATGCCTATAACCCCAGCAGTGTGGGAGGCCAAGGCTGGAGGATCACTTGAGGTCAGGAGTTTGAGACCAGCCTGGTAAATATGGTGAAACCCCGTCTCTACTAAAAATACAAAAACATTAGCTGGGTGTGGTGGTGGGCACCTGTAATCCAAGCTACTCGGGAGGCTGAGGCAGGAGAATCACTTGAACCTGGGAGGCGGAGGTTGCAGTGAGCCGAGATCACACCACTGCACTCTGACCTGGATGATACAGCGAGACTCAGTCTCAAAAAAGAAAAAGAAAAAGAAAAAGAAACAAAAGAAACTCCCAAAAAAACTGCATGAAAAGTAAATATCTCATACCAACCCCAGTCTTCAGGTCATCCATAGCTAATGAGATTGGTTGGCCTCCAAAGAAGTATGGCAGTCAATATTTCAGGAAGTGGTATGTGGAAATTAGCAAGATGTATGATTCTCAATTCCATCGCTTACTTACTGCTAAGATTTACAACATCCTGAGCACCCATTTCTTATGTATAAGATGAGGTTAGGAAATGATATTGCTTATCCTACTACATCACAAGATTGCTGAGCTGTTCGGATGAGAAAACATTTGCAAACTTACAGCTTCCTACAAGTACTAATCACTACTTGTAAGATGTAGTGCTCCTTGAGAGTGTCTCAAGATGGTTGCTCCTTGAAACTGTCCTAGGAAAGATAGTAAAATCTCTTTTCTGTCCATCTTTCTCCCACATAAACACATACAGAGACCAACTTAAGGATTCACTGGGCTCCTCTTATCTTAAGGTACATTCTGCTCCTTTAAAATTGATGTAAAAACATATGTTCTTATCCAGGTTTGGCTTTGTCTTAAGAGTCTGTTTGCTTTCTGTAGTTCCTTTTATTTAGGGGGAAAATTTCTAACTTATTTCTTGAAAAACTTTGTTAGTGATATCAGCGTCCATTCATTTGCCATGCTGCAGTGACCACCAACAAGAAGTCAAATTAAATCAGTTAAAAACATAAAATAAAAAAGGATGAATTAGCACCATGCTAGTTCAGCTTGGGCTTTCATTCAGATAAAACACTAACATCCCAATATTAGAAACATAGTGGCAAGAAGTAGATTTAGTTCAGACAGCAGGGTCATAAGCGATTTTCCTTTCACTTTATAATATATAAGAATTGGGATGAAAAAAAATGTATCTATTGGTTCCATTCTTCAGTCTTGTTTACCAAGAAATTTTAGGTGGAAAAGTTGGCTCTTACGACATTTGAGTTGGGGAGAGGGATAAAAGTGTTTATTTTGGAGTTAGAATCATCAATTATAATGGCCTCTTCTAGATTTTAAGCCTCAGTATTATTCAACTTAAGTCTATGATTTAGAGAGGTTTTTTTTACCCTTCTGTGTATAGCTCATATTACAGAAGTTGTGGGAGAGATAATGCTATGAAGTCAGTATTTTGGAACGGCAAAGCTATTTTATTTGTTATTCCTAAGAGCTGAAAAGAGTGTAGGAAATATCTCTTGATAACTACAGGGAACTATAGGAATTACTGTGAACAGAAATGGAATCACAGCTTTCATGTTCTTTTATCCAAATAATTTTCCTTCAAGGTTCCAAACCCTAAAATATAGATCTTCTTTTTAAAATTCCAAAGTCTGTACACAGCTTCATCCACATTTGAACAACAGTAATTGAGTAGCTACTACACAGGAAATATGAGAGTGAGCAAATCAACATAGTGCCTGCCGACATAGAGCTTAAGTCAAGGTCTCAGTAAGATCTAGGTTCTGATGGCAACAGAAGCTGGAGAGCCAGGAGGGGTCAGTACCTGAGGCCTGCTTTCCTAGGTGGGGATCTGATGGATACTGCCAACAAGAGAAGCAAGGGCAGGTGAACAAGGCTGGAAGATTCATCCTTATAAGAAGCGCACCCCATGAGCAAAGGACACAGTCAACTAAGTGAAAAGACAACCCGCAGAATGGGAGAAAATATTTGCAAACTACCCATCTGACAAGGGATTAATAACCAGAATGAAGAAGCAGCTCAGGCCAGCCATGGTGGCTCACGCCTGTAATCCCAGCACTTTGGGAGGCCAAGGCAGGTGGATCACTTGAGGTCAGGAGTTCAAGACCAGCCTGGCCAATATGGTGAAACCCCATCGCTACTTAAACAATAATAATAATAATAATAATAATACAAAAATTACCCGGGCGCAGTGATGCATGCCTGGAATCTCAGCTACTCAGGAGGCTGAGACACAAGAATTGCCTGAACCTGGGAGATGGAGGTTGCAATGAGCCAACACCACACCATTGCACTCCAGCTTGGACAACAGAGCAAGAAAAAAAATAAAGAAGAAGCTCAAACAACTCAATAGGGAAAAATCTAATAATCGGATTAAAAGCAGGCAAAAGACCTGAATAGACGTTTCTCAAAAGAAGACATACAAATGGCAAGCAGGTCTATGAAAGATGCTTAACACCATCGACTGTCAGAGAAGTGTAAATCAAAACTACAATGAGATATAATCTCACCCCACTTAAAATGGCTTTTATCCAAAAGACAGGCAATAACGAATGCTGGTGAGAACGTGAAAAAAAAGGAACCTTCGTACACTGATGGTGGGAATGTAAAGTAATACAACCACTATAGAGAACAGCATGGAGATTCCTCAAAAAACTAAAAATAGAGCTACCATATAATCCAGCAATCCCACTACTGGGTATATACTAAAAAGAAAGGAAATCAATATATCAAAGAGATATCTGCACTCCCATGTTTATTGCAGCACTGTTCACAATAGCCAAGATTTGGAAGCAACCTAAGTGTCCATCAACAGATGAGTGGATAAAGAAAATGTGGTACTTATGCACAATGGAATACTATTCAGCCATAAAAAGAACGTGATTCAGTCATTTGCAACAACAGAGATGGAACTGGAGGTCATTATGCTAAATGAAATAAGCCAGGTACAGACAGCCAAACATCACACTTATTTGTAGGATCTAAAACTCAAAACAACTGAACCCATGGAGACAGAGAGTAGAAGCACAGTTACCAGAGGCTGGGAAGGGGAGTGGGACAGGTGAAGAGAAAGTGGGGATGGCTAATGGGTACAAAAATGTAGTTAGAAAGAATGAATAAGATCTACTACTTAATGGCACAAGGTAACCGTAGCCAATAATAATTTAATTGTACATTTAAACATAACTAAAAGAGTATAATTGGATTGTTGGTAACACAAAGGATAAACACTTGGAGGAATGGATCCTCTGTCTTCCATGATGTGATTAGTACTCACTGCATTCCTGTATCAAAACATTTCATACCTCATAAATACATACACCTACCATGTACCCATAGAATTAAAAATTAAATTAAAAAAGAAGTGCGGCCGGGTGCGGGGGCTCACGCCTGTAATGTTAGCACTTTGGGAGGCCTAGACGGACGGATCATGAGGTCAGGAGATCGAGACCATCCTGGCTAACACAGTGAAACCCTGTCTCTACTAAAAATACAAAAAGTTAGCCAGGCGTGGTGGTGGGCGCCTGTAGTCCCAGCTATTCGGGAGGCTGAGGCAGGACAATGGCGTGAACCTGGGAGACAGAGCTTGCAGTGAGCTGAGATCGCGCCACTGCACTTCAGCCTGAGTGACAGAGCAAGACTCAGTCTCAAAAAAAGAGAAGGGGGAGGGGGAGGGGGGAGGGGGGAGGGGGAGGGGGAGGGGGAAGGGAGGGGGAGGGGGAGGGGGAGGAGGAGAAGGAGAAGAGAAGGAGAAGGAGGAGAAGAGAAGGAGGAGGAGGAGGAGAGGAAGAGGAGGAAGAGGAGGAGGAAGAGGGAGAAGAAGGAGGAGGAGAAGGAGGAGAAGAGGAGGAGGAGGAGAAGAGGAGGAGGAGGAGGAGGAGGAGGAGGAGAAGGAGAAGGAGGAGAAGAAGGAGAAGAAGAAGGAGAAGGAGAAGGAGAAGAAGAAGAAGAGGAGCATCTCAGGGAGGTCAGGTAAGCTGGGAGGCACCAATTGGTGCCATAGCTCTAGACAGACAAGGCCCAGAGTCCAGAATTATCAGAGATTCAGCAAGGCAGGAACCAGTGGGCAACACTGTCAGAGACCCTGAAGTAGAAGCCCTTTGCTCTCTGCCTTATTCTATCCTCCCTCCCACCTCAGTGTGGACAGCCTTGCTGCATCCCCTAGAAGTGTATGTAAGCACCACATCTGGAGGTCTGCAAGAATGTTCTAACTTCGATTGGCACAGAAGCAGAGCTGCTAGGCTTTCTATGAGATCAGGATGGTGGCAGTCCAAGCCCTCAGGGCACCTAAATGTTTTCTCTTGTAGCCAGAAAGAAACATCCAGAGCTTAAACAAGTGAGCCATAACCCTCTCAATCTGCTCATGATGAAGTTGGGCAGCGCAGTGGGGAAGCAACAGCTTCTAAGTTAGTAGTGAGTGTTCACATACTCCCAAGGCTTGAGTAACCTGAAAAATTTTTTGAATAAATCTAATATCTTTTTCTAAGATGTCATGTGAGTATATCATGAACAGCAATGCTTCTATTAAACAAAATAGAGGGTGCCTTTTCGCTGATATACTTTATTAGGAATTATGTTGCTAGAGACAGGAGTTATGTAATAGGTATAGCGCTGTTCAAGTTGTCAGAAAAAGGAATGGATCAGAGCAGGAAAATGTGTTTAAAAGCTTCTGAGATACCACCAAATGGGTTCAAAGCCATGGAGAGGGATCACAATATGACTTTCTGTTTCACGCACCAAGGAAAAGGGGCCGAGTGCATATGCATCTGGCACCGCAGTTTTACTGCAGGCTTGCCTCACCACAGTGGCAGAAGGGCTGGCTAGCTGAAGGCCCGGGAGCTGTACAGAGCAGCACATGAAATTGGCTGTGGCTCAGATGCAATTCACAGCCTACAAAAACAGCCCACTTCCCTGCGCGGTTTTGTTCAAGGTCAGGACTATGCTCAGGAAAAAACCTCCCGTGCATGAGTCAGGCAGCCAAATACAATTATGGTTAAGACCCTCTGGCAGTGGTTAAGACCCATGACCTCCTGGGTCATCACACTGTTTGAGCCATTGCTTTGTCATCTCACCACGTTAAGAGTTTCCCATGGCCACCCGGGAGCCCTTCCCCACCACTAAGTCAGCCTCCTTGAAGCTCGCTAGCTTTGCCATTTGTCTGGCACAAAGAGTACCACATTTATACTTTCTAACTCCAATTCAGCCATTTGTGGCAGCAAACGATATCTTCCATCCAATATCATTTGGAGCTTATGGTATGTTTCATCACTTCAGTCCATGCTACTCTGATACCAGCCATCGCTTTCATAATGCACAATCAGAAGACTCTAAGTAAGCATGCCTCAGAAAATGGGCCCTGATGGCTTTCAAACGAACCACAGAGCCCAGGCCTGCTCCCTGCTATTTCGATCTTGTAGCTCTGAGGTGGGGTCCAGGGATCAAAACAGCATTTCAGATTATTCTCATGCAGGTCAAAAGACTATACTGTGAAAAGAGTCTGAAATGATATCCTGGCCTTTGGACATATTTTAAACTAAAGACAGAAAATGCAAAAAACACCATAAATTCAATTTCATCAGAAATTCTGATGTGGTCCTATCACTGGTGGTTTTATCTGCGATATAAATGCTCTGAAGTCTAGCATACATCTTTAGCATCTCAAGCCATTGACAAAAAGTCATAACTATTTTATGCAAATCGTGATCCACAAATGACCAAAGACACTCAATACCTTATATATGATGGACAGGTGCTAAGGGAAATTAAGCATTGTACCATATCACCTAACTCCACATATTTTCCCATTTGGGTTCACAACCCGTCATCTTGAACTTGCACTTTGTTTTAGCAGCGAGAATAATACTGGATTTATGCATCAAGGCAATGTGCCTTGTGTAATGCAGTGCTTAATTTACAGTTGATTTTAAAGCTGGTGATGCCAAACTTTGAACGAACTACTTTATTTTTCATCATTTTAATTTCAAACTTCTGTTTGAGCCCAAACTTATTTTGCACTTCTACAGATGTTCTCTACGCTTTTTATATACCACTACTATCAAAAGGTTATTTGGAATACAAAATGTAGTATGTCTGCAAAAACTAAAGGAAAAGGGGAAGATGAAGTGAAAAGAATAATAAAAGGGAAAAGGAGGAAAAGAAGAGGAAAAAGATAAAGAAAGGGAGGAACATGTCACCTGACCAGTCCCTTCCATGCAAAATTTGCTACTGCTCTTTTGCACTCCAGCAGTGCTCAATGACATCTACCACCTTCACCCTTCCCTGCCACTTGCCCTATGACATGAAGTCCGTACTACCCAGTAATCTAGCCCATGTGATCCCAAGAGGCTCTCAGAGATTCAGCAAATACTCCAACATCCCTGGAGCCCAGCCCTCCACCTCCTTCTTGGAGAGGAGACCACTGCAGGTAAGGCAAAGGCTTCTGCTCATGCCTGTGTTGGGCACGCCCCCCTTGTCTCACTGATGCTCCATCCAGCAACAGGGAGTTCACATGCTGCTTAGATCTGGCCACACTCCTGATTTCTGAAGAGTAATTCAACCTCTCTCCCAGCCACCATGACCTGGCACTCAATGAACACTTATAAGCATAACTAAGTGTAGGTACTGTTTTTGATGCTGGGATGCAGAGTTTAGTAAGATTTGGAGCTTACATTACAGTGGGAGGGACAGACATAAAAACGGGTAGACAGCCCCACTGAAAGAGATGAGGGAAGATTTCCTTAATCAACAGCATTGAGTCTTGAAGCATGAGCTAGCCAACTAAAGTGATCAAATCCAGGGTTATATTACAAGACAAAAAAAGAGGCCTGATGAAAGGCATGGAGCTGTGAAATATTTGGGGTTGGGGGGGCATACAATCAGTTCAGCATTACAGGAATATAAAGTATGAACCTGGAGACTTGGTGCATGAAGCTGAAGACCAGGCAGAGGCCAGAAGGCAGAGGGCTGGAGCCCTCCCTGGGGGTCTTGGATTTAATTTATGAGCAGTGGAAAACTGCCAAGGAGGTTTTTGTTTAATGTATGCTCTGCCAGATCTGCAATTTGGGAAGCACCTATGGTGGTGGTGTAAATCCTGCATGTAAGGTGGGGTGGGGTAGGTGGCACGGGAGTGAGATCCAAAGTATTAAGGCCATCTGGAAGCTTCTGCAATACAACAATCCAGAACTGATGAGGGTCCAAATAGGGACAGAAGCGAGCATAAAGAGGAAGAAATGGATGTGAACAACTCTTTAGAGGCTTAACCAATCGGGCATGCCAGAGAAGAATTCTAGGAAGAGTCCCAGGTTTCTGGCTCATATGACTCAGCAGTGAGTTTACTGGAAAAGGGAAGGAGGAGAAGAAATTTACTTGGGGATGTGAGGAGTTATTTATGAATTCATTATGAACTCCAAACCCCTTTACACAAGCCAAGCAATCCCTGCAAATTTTGAAGACTTTAAAAATGTTACTGGCAGTGTCATAAAAGAACTATTTTCCCAAAGGGTTTGTTCACTGAAGTTTCATTGTCTGGAATTCAATTTGTACCTTCCTAACTCCATTATTATTGAATGTCCATAAACAGGGAAGGTGTGTTCTGCTTTCAACACTGATTTCATCACTCTGCTCATTTGATGCTGAACAGTAAACCCCCAGCCTTGGCTCCTGTCCACATTTACCCATCGGTGTTCTTGGTGTCAAGGATCTGCTGCTGTGCTGGCCAGTGATTCAGCCAAGCTCTGGAGGCAGACAGGACAAGGCCTCCACGTGGTTGTTAAGAGAAAATCTTAAGTAGTGTGTCTGTAATATCTTACTTCATATGTTTAAAAATCAAATATGACAGTTTAAAAATAAATATTAATTCCAGATAATAGTATCCACAAATATTTATTTTCTGTATATTTTTTAATCCTCAGATTTAATTTTTACAAGACCAGCTCATAAATATCTTCCATCTCCTTATTCCCACCAATCGTCCTGCCCTTCTTCCCAAACACAAAACCCAGGGAGCTTTCTTCTTTCTTTGATAACTATGAATTTGTTGCTAAAGGAAAGGAAAGAATGCAAAAAAAAAAAAACTAGTAAGTGAAGAGAATACATCTTTTCCAAATTGTTACAATTAAAGTTCTTATTGAGATATGACAACATTACTAGAAATATGTGTGCATATAAATTCGTAGGTAATATATGTTGTATATAATATGTTATACGCTGGGTGCAGTGGCCTATATCTGTAATCCCACTGCTTTGGGAGGCCAAGACAAGAGGATCTCTTGAGGCCAGGAGTTTGAGACCACCCTGTGCAATATAGGGAGACCCTGTCTCTATGAAAAAATTAAAATTAGCTGAGTGTGGTGGTGCATACCTGTGACTGCATACCTAGTGACTGGGGAGGCTGAAGCAGGAGGATTGCTTAAGCCCAGGAGTTGGAGGCTGCAGAGAGCTACAATTGAGCCGCTGCAGTCCAGCCTGGGTGGCAGAGCAGGACCCTGTCTCTAAAAAGAAATAATAACAATAATAAAATATAAATATATATAATATGTTATATATAATACATACATATGTATATACATATTTAAATTTGAGTTAACTTACCGCTTTCAATAGATGTTCATTCCCCAAGAAAACTTACAGAGTTTAAGATATCAGTTCAAACTTCTTGGTACAATCTTTTAAAAGAACCATTGATCTAAAATATCCTTCAAAGGTTTGTCTAATGCCCCATTTCAGCTCCCTGAGAAGCATGGAAATTGCATGCAGAACATTTATTAGGCGGTACTTTCAAGATCAGTGACTGGAGGGGAGGGAGGAAACCAGCATTGGGAAGAGGAAGGAGTTGGGTCACAATGCAGGGAGACAATGGCTTCAGCTACTCCTACTGACTCTTCAGAGTTGTTCCTGTTAAGGCTGAAGGGACCAAGCCTTTATACCGCTGCATCAACCAGACACCCTAGTCATTAGACGCAAGCTGCCTTGGGGATAGGAAGGCGACCTTGGTAAAGAGTCAGCAAGTTCAGCAAGAGTCTGCAGCCAAGGGCAAGTCCCAGAAAGGGACTCAGCTGGGTGCTGTCCACAGCCAACACTCCTACAGCTGGGGTAATTTGTCCTTCTGTAATATATAATAACATAATAACAGAGGGCTTCTGATAAGCACACCACACTACACTTAAGTTCTAAGAAAGTCTCCAAACTGGCATTAATTACATCTGAATTAATGTAAGCATGGTGACCTTAAGCAAGTCACTTAATGCTATGGGGTTCATTTCCCTTATATATCACATGAGGCAGGATAGATCTCAGGTTTCTTCAACCCTAGAGGTCTAGATATGGCCAAATTTCTCATACTGTAGAGATGTGCTTTTATCGTCTCTATTTATACTTTCTATGTATATTTGGGGCTCTTTGAATAAACAACACATGCCATACATTTATGCTTACTTTATATGACCTGAATTAGTGGAGCCACTTGGAATGTCTGGGCATTCGAAGGAAAATTTATAGAAAGATATTTCTTTGTTTTAATGACATATTATTTACCATACCTTCAATTTATTTAATTCTAAGACAATTGGTAGGAATATGTAGGTCTTCCATTGTGGTGTTATTCTCATTAGAAAATAGGATTTTAAAAAATCTTTTTGAGGACACAGTCTCCATGAACATGTTGAGGGGAAAAAGCCAGGACTTCTGGTAGTACATCACCAGAATGTACTACCAGAACTGTACTGTGTCTGGTAGACACAGCCAGAATAACAATGAGAATAACAATGATATAATGCTCTTTATCAGTACAGTAAGAACTAAAGGAACATCCAGAGGAAATACAGGCTACTTCAGGAAATAGGCTGCTAAGATCATCTAACATCTCACAAAACAAACAAAGGCTTTGGATTTGTTAGATATTTCCAAGGCTTCCACTAATCAGAACTGTCAACAGCAGAGAAGGAGAAATAGGAGGATTCTGAACGTCTTAGAACTCTGGGTAGCAAATGAAATTGACAAAGCAATAGTGATGTTGAGTTTTCTGGAGTTGGTGTCAGTGCCTAGATTCTGTTCAGCTTAACTCAAAGGGAAGGTCTTCTCTTTTCACTCCCTCTTATCAAAATGTATCTCTACATTGTCATATATTTTTAATGGCCGTATTCAGGGACATACAGGAGATAGGTTGAGAATAAATTGCACTACACACTAAGGTGCTCTGCCTTCTTCCTAGTGACCACTAGCCTTGGAGGAGATGTAGAGGCGAAGGCTTGGAATACAGACAAATACCTCACTGTGGTACTGAGCGTAGGCCATGCTTGGTCCCTAAGTGATTCAAGTCACCTACTCATATCCAAGAAACATTTCCAGAGATGAGAAAAAATGGCTCATTTCAATTGCCTGACTGACGGCATGGATGCAGTAAAAAGAGAACACTTTTGCACTACTGGTGGGAATGTAAACTGGTACGACTGTTATGGAAAACAGTGTGGAGATTCCTTAAAGAGCCAAAAGTAGATCTACTATTTGATGCAGCAATCCCACTATTGGCTATCGACCCAGAGGAAAAGGAATCATTATATGAAAAAGATACTTGCACATGCATGTTTCTAGCAGCACAATTTGCAATTGCAAAAACACAGAACCAGCCCAAATGCCCATTAATCAATGAGTTGATAAAGAAAATGTGGTATATGTATATATGTATATGTATGTGTATATATACATATATATATGTTTGTGTGTGTGTGTGTGTGTACACCATGAAATACTACTCAACCATAAAAAGGAATGAAATAATGGCATTCACAGCAACCTGATGGAATTGGAGACTATTATTCAAAGTGAAGTAACTCAGGAAGGAAAACCAAACGTTGTATGTTCTCACTCATAAGAGGAAGCTAAGCTATGAGGACACGAAGGCATAAGAATGATACAGTAGACTTTGGGGACTCAGGGGAAAGGGTGAGAAGAGGGTGAGGGATAAAAACAACATATTGGGTACAGTGTATACTGTTCAGATGATGGATGCACCAAAATCTCAGAAATCATCACTAAAGAAGTTATTCACATAACCAAACACCAGTTGCTCCCTAAAAACCTGTTGAAATATAAAATAAATTAAAAATAAATAAATAAATGGTCCAACTGAGTCACTGGCCTGGGGAGTCTGCATAACACATGATACACCCTGCAGCATTACAATGCAGGAGAAAAATATTGCCACCTTCTTTCAGGGAGGATTTTTAAAAATGACACTGTGGGCCAGGCATGGTGGCTCACGCCTGTTATCCCAGCACTTTGGGAGGCTAAAGTGGGTGAATCACCTGAGGTCAGGACTTTGAGACCAGCCTGGCCAACATGGTGAGACCCTGTCTCTACTAAAAATACAAAAATTAGCCAGGCGTGGTGGTAGGCACCTGTAATCTCAGCTACTCGGGAGGCTGAGGCAGGAGAATTGCTAGAACCAGGGAGGCGGAGGTTGCAATCAGCCAAGATGGCGCCATTGCACTCCAGCCTGGGTGACAACAGCAAGACTCATCTCAAAAAAAAAAAAAAAAAAGACACTGTGAAGTGCAGTGTGGACATATCTCACAATGACTTGGCTTATTGAATGAAAAATTTAACAAAGCAAGCAATCATCCAGGAAGGATGGAGAATGTGAGTTACCTATGAGATGGAAATGGCTCCTCTGCATTTGGAAGCCCATCCTCTCTTTTTGGCAAAGGTCAGGAAAGCCTTTCTGCTGGGAAATAACAAGCAAAAGATGTAGCAACACTAAGTCACAGTGAGCCCACCAAGGGCCCCAGGTGAGTGGGAGGGGTCTGAGCAGGTGTGCTGGGCTGAGCCGCCAGCCTCATCGGGCCTTGAGCTGGATGTTCCTCCACAGGCCCTTTCCCTGCC
The DNA here is from genome assembly GCF_043159975.1 of Macaca nemestrina. NCBI lineage: Eukaryota > Metazoa > Chordata > Mammalia > Primates > Cercopithecidae > Macaca > Macaca nemestrina. The sequence goes on from NC_092127.1 coordinate 144,873,666, forward strand.
TTCAAGAGGGAGCCTGGCCAGGTGCAGTGGCTCACACCTATAATCCCAGGCCTTTGGGAGGCTGAGGCAAGAGGATTGCTATACCCCAGGAGTTTGAGACTAGCCTGGGCAACATGGTGAGCTATCTCTACAAAAAAAAAAAGTAGTGGGGAGGGCCTGAGGTGAAAACAACTCTGAATTCTATGGCAGGTGCGCCCAATACAAGAATTAAGAAATATGTTTAATGGCATGCTATAAAAAATGCCACCTCACACCCATTAAGATGACTGCTATTAAAAATAATAATAACAGTATAAGCAAGGATGTGGAGAAGTTGGAACCCTTAGGCACTGATGGAATGTAACCAGTGTGGGCACTGTGGAAACAGTATGGTAAGTTCCTCCAAAAATTGAAAATGGAATTGTCACCTGATCTAGAAATTCCCCTTCTGGGTATATAACCCAAAAGAATTGAAGGCAGGGACCCGAACAGATATTAGGACACCCATGTTCACAGCAGCATTATTCACAAAAGTCAAAAGGTGGAATCTACCCAAGTGTACATCAATGGGTGAATGGATAAACAAAAAGTGGTATATACACTAGAATCTTACTCAGCTTTTAAAAGGAAAAACCTCATGCATTCTACAACATGGATGAACCCCCGGAGGACATTACACTTAGTGATATAAGCCAGTCACAAAAATACAATACAGTGTTATTCCACTTATAGGAAGCACCTAGTGTAGTCAAATTCTTAGCGACACAGAGTGGAAGGGAGGTGACCAGCAGCTGATGAAGGGGAGAATGGACAGTTGTTTAATGAGTATAGAAATTCAGTGTGACAAAATGAAAAGGGTTCTGGAGATAGGTTTCACAGCAATGGGAATGTACTTAACACTAAACTGCACACTTCAACTTGGTTAAAATGGTAAATTTTATGTGTTATGTGTGTATTTGACTGTAAATGCCATGAAGTAATGATTTAAAAACCATTTAAAAATCATTACTTCATAGGAAAAATTGCCAACTGGTGCAGAGCTGAATGAGTCTTGCCACTCTAACCATTGGCTGGAGTCTGTGGTTAGAATCAATACCACATGGGGTTCCCTGGAGAACTTGTGCAAATCAGGAGGAACCCTGGGGAGCCCGTACCAGTCTGAGCAAGGCAGGATCGCCCAGTGATGAAGATAGTAGCTGATCAAGTTAGACAGCAGGGGTGATCCCAGCTCCAACATCCTGCTATGTTGCCCTGAGCAAATTACTCAGCTAGAGCTGAATTCTAATTGTGAAATGAGGTAATAAGAGCTATTCCATGTAGGACTGCTGTGAGGATTAACTAAACACAAAGCACGAAGTGAAGAACAATGTAGAATGCGTTACTATTTGTGCCATGAAGCAGGGGGAAAAGATATATTCTCTCTAGATGTATGTATGTATATATATTCATATTTTTTGTTTGTGTGTAAAACATCCCTGGTAGGTTATAGAAGAAATGAAAAGCAGTCATTATTTCTCTGGGAGATGGTAACTCAGTAGATGGAAGGAAGGAAAGTTCTACTAAATATCTCTTATAATTTTTAAATTTTAAGCCATACAGATATAGTACGTATTCAAAATTAACTACTGTGTCAAAAGACAAGATATATGGAGTACACATTATTCAATGTATATTAATTATTACAATGATAATTATCATGAGAACCATTATCCTTACACCTAAGTTTCTGAGTCAGATAGCACTCCTAGGTTTGTGTTTTGTTTTAATTTTAGATTCCGGGGGCACATGCGCTTGTTACGTGGGTATTACCTGTGTAATGATGTTGGGTTCCTAGTGTACCCATCACCCAAATATTGAACATTGTACCCAGTAGGTAATTTTTCAACCCTTACCTTCCTCCCACTCTACCTCCCTTGGAGTCCTGAGTCTACTTTCCCCATCTTTATGTTCATGTGCACCCCCTATTTAGTTCCCACTTGTAAGTGAAAACATATGATAAGTGATTTTCTGCTTCTGTATTAGTTCACCAGGATAATGGCCTCCGGCTCCATCCATGTTGCCGCAAAGGACATGATTTCATTCTTTTTTGTGGTTGTGTAGTATTCCATGGTATACACACACACACGTATATATATATACACACACACAACATATATATATATATATATATATATATATATATTTTTTTTTTTTTTTTTTTAATCCAACCAACTGTTGGTGGACACTTAGATTGGTTTCACGGCTTTGCTATTGTAAACATCAGTCCTGTATGGAATACCTGTTATCACCTCATTTTACAACTAGAATTCAGCTCTAGCTGAGTAATTTACTCAGGAAAACAAAACAGGATGGTGGAGCTGGGATCACCCCCATGTCTAACTTGGTCAGCTATGATCTTCATCCCTAGGCTATCCTGCCTACCTTGGGCTGGTAAGAACTCCCTGGGTTCCTGCTGATTTGCATTTGCACAGGTTCTCTAAGTGTATCTAGCAAAAAGTTAAACCCCTGGGAGGAACCCTGGAATCTTTTCAGAATCTCCATGGCTTGTCCAGAACTCCCAAGACATCATCTACATCTACTATTCTATAATGCTACTCCCACTACTCTCAAAGATAAAATCTAAGCAAGACAATACTGATGCCAACCAAACAAGAACACAAACTCAGGACACATAGACAAGGGGAAAGATGGGGATTGGGAAAGCAGGAAGGAGGAAAGAGAAGGGGACAAGGTGAAGGGAACAGACAGGAAATCGTCTGTAAATGTATACATGGGTATAACCCATTTTCCACTTTTGCTCCTTTTGCTCACCTAACTCCACTCACAGTCCCTTCCACCACACTGCTTCTGGTTAAACATTTGTGCTATACAAATTGAGTAGCAAATAGCCTAGATCCCTAAAGATTAATATTAAACAGCTTTATCAAACAAACCGAATCACATGATGCCAGGTCCTGGAGACAGAATATCCCTGCAGAAGCAGGTCTGTCCTGCTTCCCCAGTTGTCTGATCCTACCAAGGCCAAAAAAAAAAAGCAGGCTCCCCATCTAGGTCTACCAGTGGTGACACACTAGTAGACTGTCCTCTGGGGTGAGCCAGCCTGTCTGCAAAACCCCACAAGCTCTTCAGAGAACACGACCACCTGACTAATGGCACCCTTTCCATGGCTTTCATTTCCAGATCTTGCCAGCATCCATTATCTGGTTTCCTTGTCACTGCCAGCACAAAAAGACACAAAAGTTACTGAACAGCATCACAGTCACAGCTCTAAGGGCAACATGAGCCAGACAGCTGCTTACGACGTATTCTCCTATACTACACAGACTGCCCTGTTGGACAGTAAGTTATTTAAGCCAATCTGCATTTTTATATCTTACCCTGTGCAGAACTATTGGTTCCGCTTGGGTGCACAGGAATATCGAGAAAGAAAAAGCATTGTGATGTTAGTATTGGGAGCATTCAGAGCCTCAAAGATTGATCAATAGAGACACTATATTGGATGCAAAATTCTTCCCTCACAGCCAAGTTGTCACTCATGATGTTTTTCAGTCCATATACTGTGCTAACCTAGTATTAATTCTCAAAGATTTATTTAATTATGGAGGATCAAGCCTTTCAAAAAATAATTAATTACAAAAGCTACTTAATATTCAGAGGTGTCACACAAGCAGATAACTGGCATTCTCTGTTGGTAGTTTAATTAGACAAGAAGATGCAAAAAGCTGTCACTTGAGGGTGGGGGCTGCAGGGGAGGGAAGTTCTGGTAAGCACTACCAGTTGGCCATCTGTACCAAACACAAAAGCCCCACTCTTCAGCTGGCCCCCCGAGAGCAAGCCCCACCACGTTTCCCATCTCATCCACTGGTACTCCTTTCCGCAGCGCAGAGCTGGAAGGCAGAAGATATTCATGAACTGTAATTTCAAATTCGATGTTTCGTGGATGTGGAAGGTTGGGAAAAACAATTAATCACTTGGTACCTCAGTTTCTCCATCAGAAAAATACAATTCATAAATGTCATCCATCCATCTGCCTCCCAGAGCAACAGCTGCTGAACATGTTCTTTACAAATGGCCCGGAACATGCCAAGTAACAAAACAGGCCCCATGTTACACACTTTGATATAAATATGCTGGCAAGAAATAGAAAATCTTCTTAATTTTCCCAAGCAATTGATTCTTGATTATTTCAGAGTTGATTTTTCAAGTTGTAGCTTTTCTGTGCCATTCCCCCGCCCCCATTTTTAAAAATCATCCTTGCCAATCTGTTCTCTAGATAATTCTCTTTCCTTTAGTATCTTCACAAGACAATAAGTAATAATAATAGCAACAATCACTACCACAGTTCATTGTATATTCATATTTAGTCCTTACAACTCACTGAGACCGGTATTATTATCACTTTATTTCTATTTTCCAGATGAAGAAACTTAAATTTAGAGAGCATAGGTGAGTTAATCAATGCCCCAACATTAAGTAGCAAAATTGGGATTAAAATTCAGGTCACTTTAAAACAATTCAGATCACTTTGATTCCAAATCCCATAAATCCCAAAAGATGACTTTTACCATTCTGTCGTAGAAGAGGAAAATAGATATCCAAGCGCGCGTACACACACACACACACACACACACACACACACACACACACACAGGTCAGGATTTCTGCTGCTTAGCAATTATTATAAAATATGGGAACAATAGAAATGACTAAAATAAAATGTAAATGCAATGAGGTATCTTGGGTTGGCTCCTGGAACAGATCTGAATAAACCCTAAGTCAGGTTTTTTTTTTTAAATTAATTCTAAGGAACTCTTGCCATCTCTACCCAAAACTATAAATACTATTTCCATTAGTAAGGTTAAAAGTTGATAATTGTTTAGTCTATTAGCATTGTTTTGAGTATTTAATGTAATGTCAAACCCATAAACTTTTTCCTAAGAGTCTTGTTAGGAAAAAAAAAACATTAATTTTGTATTTTCATGAGTTTTTTAACCTAAATAGCACAGACAGGTTGATGAAGTGAGAAAACAACCAGTACATTGAAAAGGGTTTATATTTAAGAAAAAAATTAAAATATTTATATATATATATATATATATATATATTTTTTTTTTTTTTTTTTTTTTTTTGAGACAGAGTCTCGCTCTGTCGCCCAGGCTGGAGTGCAGTGGCCAGATCTCAGCTCACTGCAAGCTCCGCCTCCCGGGTTCACGCCATTCTCCTGCCTCAGCCTCCCGAGTAGTTGGGACTACAGGCGCCCGCCACCGCGCCCGGCTAGTTTTCTGTATTTTTTAGTAGAGACGGGGTTTCACCGTGTTAGCCAGGATGGTCTCGATCTCCTGACCTCGTGATCCGCCCGTCTCGGCCTCCCAAAGTGCTGGGATTACAGGCTTGAGCCACCGCGCCCGGCCTAAAATATTAATATATTGATACTGGTTTCATTTATCAAGTATAGGATCTCTAATTCCCTTCTTTAAATAAATTAGTTTTATGTATTACATAGGTTTAGTTCATACATTATTGAATCAATTTGTTTTGAGTAAAATTAGATTTTGTTAGTAATTTTTAGTGAGCAATTAATTTCTAGAAAAAAACATATTAAAACAACATAGGTTTAAAAATACATAAATTTTCACATGAATAAAAAGACAAAGAAAATAAAATACATTCATATAAAACTACAGAGCCATTGAAAATTTATAATTTAATTTAAAATTTTCCAGTACATCTTTAAGCTTTTTGTTTGTTTGTTTTACTGTATTTCTCACCTATATACAGAATTTTGATGTAGCTATATACTATAGAATTTTATGTGATTTCCAGTTTCACTGTATTCTTGACTAAGCATTTTCAGTTTTAACAATGGACTTAAATCTAAATGAATTATAAGGCAAAAGTTAGAACTACATAAAGTCTCAGAACACTGAAATAATATCAAACCAAATATTAATAACTTTTCCTCACAAACCCTGCCAAAGTGTTGCACTAACAAAACAAAAAGTGAGGAACTGGCCTCAGATGGACACGTTCATATAACATACCAGAAAAAACAAAAAAACAAAAAAAAACAGGGTCATTCAAATATTCTCAGCACCAGGTCCAAACATTAACTCAAGTCCACATATTCTTTAGAAAGCTCTATAGACATGGTACAGGGCTCATCTCAAGCTCACTTCTATAAATGCTGACTTTAATTTTTCCATCTTCTTTATTTACAAATGATAACAAGGTTAAAGATGTCTTAATCCTCCTCATTTTCAGGAACTGATTAGAGGCCCAGCCCCAGGAAATCTGACCCAGTTTCAAGTAATATTAAATTCCTTTTGAGCCTCATGCATTGATGGGTTCTATATGGAAAAGAGCCCCAAGTGGGAGATCCACGCAATTAGCCAACATTTCTCTTATCCACTACTAACCAAAGCTGGACCACACCTCATTGGTGTTCCGGATGTAGCCAAGCATAGCTGCATCTCCCTCTTAGTAGGCTCAAACCCAGGGAACGCCCAAAGCAGAACTGTCATCCCTCACAATTGATCTGTGCTTAAAATCTGGCATCAGGAGACATCTTTAGAAACTGAGAGAACTGTTCCAGTCATTTGGAAGAGCTCCTGACCCGTGCTTAGACTTAGGTTTTACTGGACTGAGGGTGACTTTTGCAGGACTGCTTTCAATTCCTTCAATTATCAATAGTCAGATGAAAGATATAAAACTGCAACTTAGTACTGAAGAGCCTTGATAAGTTGTGTGACTTATGAAGAGCTAGTTGATGGATTTGATCACTGAATTCCCTGACTTCGTGGTTTTAATAGCATTTGTACCAGGGTTCTTAATCCTAGGGGTCCATAGAGAGAAAGAGATTGAGGATGGGGGCAGGTGTCTGCAAATGCCTTGATGTGAAACTTAATATATATGTGCTTTTTTCTGGGTGCCAGACCCCTAATTTTCATTTTCGAAAAAATTCCTAACTCAAAAAAAAGTTAAATACCACTATATAACATCCACTATGTGGTAACAGAACCAAAGGGCTTCCCGACAGAGAGGAAAGTTTTTCAGATGATGTTAGGGGTTGAATTGTGTTCCCCCAGCCCCAAATTCATAGGCTGAGTCCTAACCCCAGTACTTCAGAATGTGACCTTTTATGGGGATAGGGTGTTTACAGAATTCAGCTAAAATGAGATCATTATGGTGGGTCCTAATCCAGTACGACTGATGTTCTTTTAAGAAGAGGAATTTTCTGCACAGACAAGGCAGATGAAAGATTACATGAAGACACAAAGAGCAGATGGCCTTCAATATACAAACAGCCAACAAACACATAAAAAAATGCTGAACATTACTAATCATCAGGGAAATGCAAATTAAAACCACAACGAGATACCACCTTACTCCTGCAAGAATGGTCATAATTTAAAAATCAAAAAACAATAGATGTTGGTGTGGATGTGGTAAAAAGGGAACACTTTTAGACTGCTGATGAGTATGTAAATTAGTACAACCACTGTGGAAAACAGTATGGAGATTCCTTGAAGAACTAAAAGTAGAACTACCATTCAATCCAGCAATCCCACTACCGGGTATCTACCCAAAGGAACAGGAGTCACTCCATGAAAAAGACACCTACACATGCATGTTTACAGCAGCACAATTCACAATTGCAGAGACATGGAGCCAACCTAAGTGCCCACTGACCAACGAGTAGATAGAGAAAACGTCGCATATATACACCATGGAATACTACTCAGCCATAAAAAGAAATGAACTAATGTATTTTGAAGCACCTTGGATAGAGCTGGAGGCCATTACACTAAGTGAAGTAATTCAGGAATGGAAAACCAAACATTGTATGTTCTCACTTATAAGTGGGAGCTAAGCTATGAGAACACAAAGCCATAAGAATGATATAATGGACTTTGGAAACTTGGGGGTGAGAGAAGGTTAAAGAGGGTGAGAGAAGACTACATATTAGGTACAGTGTACACTGCTCGGGTGATGGGTGCGCTAAAATCTCAGAAATCACCACTAAAGAACTCATCCATGTAACCAAAAACTACCTGTACCCCCAAAACTATTAAAATAATAAAAAAGAAGATGGCCTTCAGAACAAATCTGCCAACACCATGATCTTGGACTTCTAGCCTCCAGAGCTGTTAGAAAATAAATTTGTCATTTAATCAACTCAGTTTGTAGTACTTTATTATGGCATCCCTAGCAAATTAATACAGATGCTTAGTATATTCATTTTTGAATGCATAGAATTCTGCTCAGGAAAACCTGAAAAGATTATTTGCAAGTGGAAAGTCTCCAGTGTTCACGTTTTGTTTTGTTTTTTTCATATACAAGGTCATAAAATTTGAAAAATTAAGTATGTTCACCTTCTTAAATAATCCATTTCTAGAAAGAATAAAGGACATAAAAATTATTTTTGCTCAACTCCCTTAAGAATCACTGAAGGAACAGAATCATAAATTGTGAGCCAGCATCTCATACACTCTATATTCTATACTCCTTTCTTTTTCTTTCCATGTATCTTCTCTGAGCTCTGTTGAAAAACACACTGTGTTTAAAATGTTATTTATTTTTCAAATAAAGCCATATGTGGTTATTATTAACACATTTTTAAATATAGGTAAGCAAACAAAATAAAAAGAACTCCCCGCTATCCAGAGGTAAAAGTTGTTAATATTTGTTACCATATTTTTATTGCTGTCAGATCTCAACCTAATATTTTCCACAAAACTATGAATGGTAATTTGAACTTGTCTTATCCAAATAAACAAGCTCATTATACACATTGCTTAATAATATATGAAATGTAAAGCTGTCAGAATTATTTTGAAAAATCATTAGTGAATGCTCATAAAGAATGTAAACAATAATGATACTATATTGTCTACTTACAAATTTGCTAAGATCTTATATTAAGTGTTCTCATCACAAAAAATAATCAAGAGGGTAGGAGGAAACTTTTTGAGATGACGCATATGGGTATGTCATGGGTATGTTTATGGCATGAATTGTGGTGATGGTTTCATAGGTGTATTTTTTGTTGTTGTTTTTGAGACAGTCCTGCTCTGTCACCTAGGCTGGAGTGCAGCGGTGCGATCTCGACTCACTGCAACCTCTACCTCTCAGGTTCAAACATTTCTCATGCCTGAGCCTCCCCAGTAGCTGGGACGACAGGTGTGCACCACCACACCTGGCTAATTTTTGTATTTTTAAGTACAGATGGGGTTTCACCATGTTGCCCAGGCTTGTCTCAAACTCCCAACTTCAAGGGATCTGCCCTCGCCTCCCAAAGTGCCGGGATTACAGGCATGAGCCACCATGCCCAGTCCCACAGGTGTATTCTTATATGTACAGCTTATACCCCAATAAAGTGATTTTTTAAAAAAGAAAAGAATGTGAATATTAATTACTTATAGAGATTATGTTTTATCAAACAAAAGACTTACATAAGAAGATCACATCTGAATTGAGACACATTGTTATTTACATTCATAATGGAAATAACAAAATTAATCATATTAGGTCTTATAAAAAATTATTACTTTGACCACTAATCTTGCACATGCATAAAACTCTACTGATCAAGGAAAATACTGGAACATTTGAAGATAATATCAAGTGGCACTATCATTGAACCGAGGTGGGCGAATCTGAAAGCATGCGGGCATGAAGGCACCCACATCCACACAGCAAGTAATTAGGCAGTCCCTGAGAAATGGAGAAAACAAATAACTCCTAAAGGAAATGAGAGAAGTTATTCATTATGATTAAAAGGGAATTAAATCAGGGCAAACAGAAGTAACTCAAAAGAAGGGAAATGAATAGCCAACAAAATATGTGATTGAAATATTAGAAACAAAGTGAATTCACACAGGAACACAGCAAATCAAATACCGCATGTTCTCACTTACAAGTTATAAACATTGAGTCTACATGGATGTGAATATGGCAACAATAAACACTGGGGACTACTAGAGCAGAGAGGAAGGGAAGCGAGGCGAGGATTGAAAGACTAACTATTGGGTACTATGCTCAGTGCCTGGGTGATGGGATCAAGTGTACCCCAAATCTCAGCATCATGCAATATACACCCAGGTAACAAACCTGCATATGTATGCCCTGAATCTAAAATAAAAGCTGAAATTATTAAAAAGAGAAATATTAGAAACAATCTCCTAAGGAAAACTATGTAAGAGCTATGACTCAAACATGGAAAACAGAGGAACTTAATGTCTACTTAGCCTATTTTCTGAAATAATTCTGATTTTTCAGTAATTTCCATGTTAGTCTCTCATTGACCTCTGCTTCTAGAAGCCTGGTGTAGCACTCTGGTTTAAAACTAGGCAAATCTGATCTATTTTGTGAACAATTTTAAATTGAAATGTACATGTTAAGCTTTCCTCTACATTTGTATACACTGCCAGTAAGGAAATGAATTGGCACCATATTTTGAGGGCTCTTCCAAAGTTTTTCATTCACATACTTTCTATTGCAAGAATTTACTTCAGAGATTTTATCCACAAATTTCTTGACCAAGACACAGTAAATATAAATACAATTGACCCTTGAACAATGCAGTGGTGAGGGTTGCTGACTCCCCCATGCAAAAATTCGTATATAACTTTTGATTTGCCAAAAAACCTACTGTTGACCAGAGCTTTACTGATACTATTAACAATTGATTAAAACATATTTTGTATTTCACATGTATATACACTATGTTTTTACAATAAAGTAAACTAGAGAAAAGAAAATGTTATTAAGAAAATCGGCCGGGTGCAGTGACTCATGCCTGTAATCCCAGCCCTTTGGGAGGCTGAGGTGGGCAGATTATCTGAGGTCAGGAGTTCAAGACCAGCCTGACCAACATTTAGTGAAACCCCCGTCTCTACTAAAAATACAAAATTAGCCAGGCGTGGTGGTGCATGTCTGTAATCCCAGCTACTCAGGAAGCTGAGGCAAGAGGATCACTTGAATCCGGGAGGTGGATGTTACAGTGAGCTGAGATCATGCCATTGCACTCCAGCCTGGGCAAAAAGAGTGAAACTCTCCTTCACAAAACAAAAACAAAGAAAGACAGAAAATCAAGAAGAAAGAAAATATATTTACTGTTTATTAAGTGGAAGTGCATCATCATAATCGTCTTCATCCTCATCATCTTCGTGTTGAGTAGGCTGAGGAAGGCGAGGAGGGGTTGGTCTTACTGTCTCATGGGTCGCAGAAGTGGAAGACAATCTGCCTATAAGTGGATGCACAGAGTTCAAATCTGTGTTGTTCAAGAGTTAACTGTACAATAGGCTGGGCGCAGTGGCTCACACCTATAATCCCAGCAGTTTGGGAAGCCAAGACAGGTATATTTGAGGTGTATTTGGAATTTGAACCAGCCTGGGCAACATGGCAAAACCCCATAAATACAAAAATTAGCAGGGTGTGGTGGCGCACGTTTGTGGTCTCAGCTACTCAAAGGCCAAGGTGAGAGGATCTCTTGAGCCTAGAAGGCAGAGGTTGCAGTGAGTCGAGATCATGTCACTACACTCCAACCTGGGTGACAGAGTGATACCTCATCTCAAAAAAAAAAAAAGAAAAAAAAAGAGTTAACTGTACAGTAATCACATTGCAGCAGTTTGTCTTGGAACAAAAATATAGAACTAGGGCCAGGTGGCTCATGACTGTAATCCTAGCACTTTGGGAGGCTGAGGTGGGAGGATCACTTGAGACCAGGAATTCAAGACCAACCTGACCAACACAGCAAGACCCCATCTCTTTAAAAAATAATAATAATAAAACTTTAAAATCTAGAACCAATCAAATGAGCATCTAGAAATAGCTAGTAAAATAAACAATGATATAGTTATAGAACATACTACTGTATACAGTAAAGACTAGTAGATTTTTATGTAGGGATGTAAAAATAGGTCTAAAATTTGACGCTAATTAACAAAATAATTAATTGCAGAATATTACATTCAGTATTATCTCATGTCTCTATGGAGGAGGTGTTTTAAGGGATATTCTCTATTTTTGTGCATATGTAGAAACTTTCTAAAAGGATACACAAGAAACTGTTTGGAAGAGGTCTTACTGTGTGAGAAGGCCTCTGGTGGCCTTCTTAATGTTTTGCCAAAATTATGTATTACTTTCATAAGTGAGAAACCTACATCTAGTTTATTTTTAACTTCCAAATGACAGGAAGTAATTCTTTTATGACATTTGTTTAGTAATTTTTAAACATTTCACACATGGCCTATTGTAGACTTTGGTTGCTGAGTTTGTATTTGCCTACATCATCCCTAATGCCATAATCATCCCTAATTATGTCATTATCTAGGTAGAACCTTCTTACAGAACTATGGGTTTTATGAAACTGAACGTTCCTATGCAATTCTTGGCAATTCTGTTTAGGTCTTTCTAAAATGTATGAGCCCACTTAACCAGTATCTTGCCTTTTTTTGAGAGAGAGAAAGACCAAGAAGAAAAAGAAAGAGAGAAGGGATGAGAGAGAGGGAGGGAGAGAAGAAAAAGATAAAAATACAGATAGAAAGATGGATGGATGGAAGGAAAGAGGAAGGAAAGGGAGAAGGAAGAAAGAAAGACGAGAAGGAAGGAAGAAAGAAAGACGAGAAGGAAGGAAGGAAGGAGAGAAGGAGGAAGGAATTTTTGATTAACTAAAAACTTTAAATTCTTTCATAAATATAAAATGAAATTAAAAGTCAAACAGCAGTTTGAGAAAAATATTTCCAACATAAATAAGAGATAAGCAATTTTATCCTTAATTAATAAAGAGCTACTACAAATCAATTTTTAAAGAAGTCTAACAACTCAATGGAAAAATAGCCTAAAGGTATAATTTCATTAGGAGAATACATGTAAAAAGATAATAACATATAAACAAATCTTCATCCTCTCTAGTTATCAAAGAAAATCAAGTTAAAACAATTATATACAGTTTAACTATCAGATTAGCAAGGCTTTTTAAATATAAGACCCAATATTGGTAAGAGTTCAGAAAATCAGGAACTTTTATTCACAGCTAGTAGATTAAAAGCATCCTAATCTTCCTGGGAGTCAATTTATAAATATATGTTTTAAAATCCTCTAAAAGTACATCATTTTAGATGCTAAAAATCTACTAGGAATTTATCCAAGGATATTGCTTATCGTAGGATGCATATATCAGAGCATTTATATAAGCATTGGTAATTAAAGTGAAAAATAATAAAGGCAACCAATCAGAATTCCAATAAAGGAGCACAGATTAAGCAAATACATATTAGTTAAATAAATACATAAAATATTATCTTTTTTCCCACTTTTTTATAATGGACATAGTCCATTTTGTGTTGCTATAACAGAATGCCAAGACTGAGTAATTTACAAAGGAATGAAATGTATCTCTTACGTTTCTGGAAGCTGAGAAGTCCAAGATCGAGAGACCCGCATCTGGTGAGGGCCTTCTTGATGCATCATCCCAGGGCAGCAGGTGAAGAGCAAGAGAGCAGGCTCAAGAGCCAGAGAGTGAGAGGGGGTCAAACTTGCCTTTACAATAAAGCCTCTCTCACAATAATTGACCCACTCCTGCAATAATGACATTAATTCACTCATGAGGGCAGAGCCCTCAGGACCTCCTCATTTCTTAAAGGTCCTACTTCTCAACACTGTTGCAGTGGGGATTGTTTCCAACACATGAACTTTGGGGACACATTTAAACCATAGCAGGCTTGTATTAATTGGGTAATTGGATATATTGTTAAATTTTTGCAGTAAAAATTAAAACTTTCCTATTTTCCAGTGATAAAACTTCTTTCCAAAGAAGGCCTATGGGAGAGGGAATCTAATTAATGGAAGCTTCTGCTTTAGCATGATTCCTAAGAATTAAGGTTTTATAATAAATAAAAATACAATCAATAAGTCATTAATATCTGTCAAGCAAAACCAAATATAGAAACTGCAAATGCAGTGAAATTTCGTAGCTCAGAGGTTTGGTAATGAGATGTGAAGACCTCCACTTCCAGCAAAATTCTATGTGTCCACCCCTAGTTGGTAATTTGAAGAAAAAGCCACATCTGTGCAGTGACATAAATTTTACTCCAAATGAATCCTGTAAACTTGAAAGTTCTTAGATTTCATCAATAAAATTGCACTCCTGCAAGATTTGTAAGGTGGAAGAGACGAAGAAGACATTCTTTTTTCTTGCTCTGGAAGCACTGGCAGATGAATATGTGAGTTTCACAGATATTTTTATGCGGTGGCCTCTTTTGTTTCCTTCCCATTGCAGCCCCTCAGCACTGAAGAAAGCTGTGAGGCCACCAGCCGCATTCCTGCAGGTTCTTGATTCTGAGCCACAACAGCTCTCTGCTTTTCTGTGGCAGTAAACCCAAAACTAATGTCAGTCCCCATGATTTTCACTCTTTCAGTCTTTCCCATGGTTTTATAAGCACCTCAATACCTGTATTAAATCTCTCCATATTTAAAATGCCTATAGGGGTTTTGTTTTCCTGACCGAACCCCACCTGATCCAGCCTGGTTACAGCCTGAAAGACTAATGCCACATCTCTGCACTAATGGCAGCTATCACAGTCTTGAAATGAAAGGACATAAGTGATCTTGGAATTTTCTTTAAAATGCCTTTAGAGGTGCTTAAGAGGCTTCTTCATAATTCTGTAATTGATTTGGAAAGGACTTGGGAAATCACTCACAGAAAAGAAAAATGGACACATAAACATGAACATAAGGGATATTTTCTTGAACATCATAGGATGTTTCCATGAACATAATAGGATATTTCCTTAGGCATTCTTGACCTGGAAGCAGAATAGTTGTTTAGTTGGAAAAAACCCTTATAGACTCCCTCTAGAGAAGACCAACATCAAATCAAAGTCAATCATTCTGGGTTAGCAAAATGATCCATGCAGGGAAATACTCCTAAAACACCAGCTTCCCTCTGATCTGCTAACTCTCATGTCTTTCCACTACTTCATGGCTCTTTTCCAAAGGATTTGCACCTGTCCCAGTCACTTCACATCCTACTTCCTCCATGTGTTCCCTTTCCACCCAGTCACCCTAATTTCTTAGCATTTATTTAAATGTTCTAAGTGCTCCAGAAGCTAGACATACCAAGAACCCCATCCAGTATTATCAAAGAAGAATATATGCCACAGACATAAATTTTCAAATAAACTACAATGACAAGGTTTTAATTCCAAGTATTTTGAAGAAAATCTAACATGTGTTAAACTCATTTTTTAGGAAAAACATCTGAGACAATAGCACGTAGTTGAAAAAACGTATGGCTTATTCTTTGAAGACTTAAACTGAAGTCTGAAATCTGCCACCTGGGTGACCTTGGTTATGTAATTCAACTTCTCTGAAACTGCATTTTTCCTATGTAAAATAGTGACAATAATAATACAAGAAGCCACGCATACCCCAGAGGGCAGTGGTTCTCAAAGTGTGGCCCCAGCCAGCAGCAGCAGAGTCATGTGGGGAACTGTCAGGAAGACTGATTTGGGGCCCCACTTCAGACCTACTGAACCAAAAACTCAAGGTGGGAGGAGGTAGGGACAAGCAAGCAGCAACATGTGTTTTAACAACTTTCAGGTGATTCTGACGGATGCCGCCACATGGATTTTGCATTGATTTAATAAGACCATATAGTGTAAAGAATTGTAAATTCTAAAAAGCTATGCAAATAGGAGCTAGTAGCATTTTGACTATTAATTATTGTGCTATTGAATGCAGCACTGCTTAGAACGAAATGGCCTCAGACCATTGTGCTGAAGAGCCAGAGAGAATTCAAAAGAAACGATTCTGCTTTCAAGAGTTCTGTCCCCTCCCTCTGCTGTCAGCTGTCATTTCTCACCGAGGTCAGTGAGTCCTGCTGCTATCATCTGCTGCGTTATACACACAGTGGTTCTGAGCAACGGCCTGAGGGCAATTCTGTCTTTCCTACGGAATAAAGCCTCTAGCTGTCTGCAGCTTCTAGCCTCCCTGATGACCCTTTTCCAACTCCTGTTCTGGATGTTTCAGGCCACCACCAGTCTGACCTCCGCGTAGGAGGAGATTTTATAGGATAATAACAAATACACACATCTTTTATATAGAAATATGTGTACATGTATAGCACCAAGCAGTGTCTGCTACCTTGTGCGTGCACAATAAGAATTTTCAGTTGAAGAAATGAATGTGTGTGTTCATATCTCACAAAAGTGTGAGTATACTGCATCACGACACAACGTGCGCAGGTAAAAAAATCTTCACTTATATCCTCCAAATGTATTTTTTAAAATTTAAAAATTCAAAAAGTGTGAGGCTATGGACAATACATGGTTTCCCTCTGACATTTCCAACTCCTGTGGGTTACCATGAGACCAGAAAGTGTGGTTTAATCAAACAAGTCTATAAACACTTCTGGGAAAACAACACAAAGGGCAAGAGCTGATGGGAAGTCACTGGCATTGTCTCCCCAGGGAAAGTGCAGCATTTTATACATGTGCGGTAAAAGAGGAGAAAGCTCTCTGAAGCATTAAAAGCACTAAATAAATGAAGGTGCTGTTATTACTGATATGATTCCATCCCTGCTGGGTACAGCAGCTTTGCTTATGGAGTGTGGAGCCTGTGAGCTCCAGGCACAGGGCCTCTCCCACCCTGAGGTCAGGGTCCCTTTGAGACTCTGCTCACTGGCTCGACTCCCAGGGCTGTCCTGTGCTGTCCTCTGCAAAGGGTGGCATCTCCCCTCACAGCCTGTCATGGCAACCCACCTCCCAAGAGAAATGCTTGCTACTTGCCTCTGACCTTAGCTTACCTTCTGCCCCACCATCTGCTCGATTTCCATAGCTTTCATCCGAAGCTTTAGGACTACATGACTGCCTCTTCTAGGTCTATTGGCCATAGCCCCAAGCTTTACTCCCTGCCTCTACAACAAAGAATCTTCATTCCTGCCCCTGCCTTGGCCTCCCTATGGTGACCCTTGTGTCAGGTGAACCAGCACACCCAGGCCTGCACCCTCCATGGTGGCTAAGCACTCATCAGGCCACTTTCCTTAAATCAATAAATTGCCCATCGGCCAGGCCCATGTCCCCTGAGTACAGCCAGACCAAACCCCTAAGACAAGCCATCCCTGGCCTTCTGCTTACTATTAACTCTGTTGTGCAGCAGTCAGCAGACAGTGGGTGCTCAATTAATGTTGTTGTCTACATGAACCGGTAAAAGTTTAGAATGCTGATTCTCAACTAAAATCAGAAATCTGCTTGGGGAAAGCAAGTCAACACTCTCCTGAAATAGTGATGCAATCAGCAGAAATTTTTACTACATCAATCAAAAGGGCTCACAGCAAGTAGTCAGTGAACCAAGTAAAGTGACCTTCGCACCCCCTCCCACTCCTGCCCCACTCCATATTCTTGTTAGCTACTGTTGATTGATGGCTTCCAGGAAAAGATGATCCATCACTGTTCAGACTAGTGAAGCTTCTGCCACTACGTTCAGGTTAGTCCAGCATTTTGTGAAAGTGAGATGAAATATAAAGTCTGAAAAATGCCAACTCATGGGAAAAAAGGAAAACCTCAAAATAGCATGGTATTGCCGGAATTAATGAAATTAACATGGGTGGAAGACGGATAGATTTTTTTTTAAATATATGTAACAGTGTATGATATGTTACAAACATATCAGGAGGCCTGTGATAGGGCTTTCAATTTCATACTGGAAATTATTCACTACCAGAATAGTTACTGGGAAAATTCAGTGCCCAGGGCAAGTAACAGCTACCAATTAAATTGGGCTCTTAATCATATCAGGTACTGTGCTAGCTGCTTTACATATGTTATCCTATCCAATCCTTATTTCCATGAAAGGTATGATATGATTTGGCTCTGTCTCCTCACCCAAATCTCATGTTGAATTGTAATTCCCAATATGGGATGTAGGGCGTGGTGGGAGGTGATTTGATCATGGAGGTGGTTTCTAATATTAGCACCACCCCTCTAGTGCTATCTTGTGATAGAGTTCTCACCAGATCTGGTTGTTTGAAAGTGTATAGCACCTCCCCTTCACTCTGTCTTCCTCCTGCTCCAGCATGTAAGGCATGCCTACTTCCCCTTCACCTTCCGCCATAATTCTTAAGTTTCCTGAGGTCTCACCAGAAGCAGAAGCCTGTACAGCCTGCAGAACCATGAGCCAATTCAACCTCTTTTCTTTCTAAATTACCCAGTCATAGGTATGTCTTTATAGCAGCGTGAGAACGAACTAGTACAGCTAAAAATCTCTATTTTTCCAATAAGGACTTGCTGTTGGTCACAGAGCTGATAAATGACAGAGTAAAATTTAACCCAGTGGCAGTCTAACTGCAAAGCCCATACCCTCACCATTCTATGTGCAGTTCTTCTCCCTATCTCCCAGATTTTCAGAAAGGAAGGATCAGGTTTAAATGATCCTGGCTACAAAAATGAGAGGGTGAGCCTGAAAACATATGTACTGGAAGTTGTGCGTGGGATGGGAGGGAGACAGCCTTGTTACTTGGTATGACAGTCAAAATGTGTCTAGACTGTAGAACACTCAGGAAAGACACAGAAATAGGCTTGAACAAATGAAAAGGCACATTGTGCTTCTGTTAGGAAAACTCAACATCATGAAAATGTCAGTTCTCCCTAAATGACTTTATGAATTTAACATAATCCCAATGAAAAAGACAGCCATACCTCATTTTATTACACTTCACCTCATTGCACTTCTCAGATACTGCACTTTTTACATCTTGAAGGTTTGTGGCATTTTTCCAATAGCATGTGCTCACTTCGTGCCTCTGTGTCACATTTTAGTAATTCTTGTAATATTTCAAAGAATTTTTTATTATTATATCCGTTAGGTGATCTGCGACCAGTGATCTTTGATGTTACTAATGTAATTGTTTTGGGGTGCCATGAACCTAGCCCATATAAGACAATGAACTTAATCAATAAATGTTGTGTATGTTTTGACTGCTCCACTGATCAGCCATTTCCCCATCTCTCTCCTTCCTCAGGCCTCCCATTGCCTTGAGACACAACAGTATTGAAATTAGACCAATTAACAACACTACAATGGCCTCTGAATGTTAAAGTAAAAGGGAGAGTTGCACATCTCTCACTTCAAATCAAAAGCTAGAAACGATTAAGCTTAGTGAGGAAGGCATGTTGAAAGCCAAGACAGGCCAAAAGATAGGCCTCTGTTGCCAAACAGTTAGCCAGGTGGCGAACGCAAAGGAAAAGTTCTTGAAGGAAATTAAAAGTGTTACTCCAGTGTACACAGGAATAATAAGAATGTGAAACAGCCTTCTTGCTGATCTAGAGAAAGTTTTAGCTGTCTGTGTAGACAATCAAACCAGCCACAACATTTCCTTAAGCCAAGGCCTAATCCAGGACAAGGCTCTAACTCTCTTCAGTTCTACAAAGGCTGGGCCGGAAGAGGTGAGGAAGCTGGAGAAGAAAAGTTGGAAACTAGCAAAAGAGTAGAGGTTGATTCATGAGGCTTAAGGAAAGACATTGTCTCAATAACATAAAAGCGGAAAGTGAAGCAGCAAGTGCGAATCACAAACTGCAACAACTTATCCAGGAGATCTAGCCAAAATCATCGATGAAGGTAGCGACACTGAATAACACAATGCAAACGAAACAGATTTCCATTGGAAGAAAACACCATCTAGGACTTTTACAGCTAGAGACAGTAGTCAATGCTTGGCTTAAAAGTTTCAAAGGACAGGATGACTCGCTTGTTAGGAGCTAATACAGCAGGTTGAATTAGTAGGTTGAAGTTGAAGCATATTTACCATTCCAAAATCCTAGGGCCCTTACGAATGATGCTAAATATCTCAAAATGGAAGTAAAACCACTGCCAGGTCACCCCCAGCCCAACTCCAGCCATCGCGGTGGCCAGGGGGAGGAGGGCCATGATCCAAATGAACCAGAGCAGTTGAGAAAACTGTTTATTGGTGATCTGAGCTGTGAAACTACAGATGATAGTTTAAGAGAACATTTTGAGAAATGGGGCACACGGATAGATTGTGTGGTAATAAGAGACCCCCAAACCAAATGTTCCAGGGGCTTTGATTTTGTGACTTATTCTTGTGTTGAAGAGGTGGATGCAGCAATGTGTACTCAACCACACAAGGTTGATGGGCGTTCAGTGGAACCAAAGAGAGCTGTTTCTACAGAGGATTCTGTAAAGCCTGGTGTTCTAACAGTAAAGAAAATTTTTGTTGGTGGTATTAAAGAAGATATAGAAGAATATAATTTGAGAGACTACTTTGAAAAGTATGGCAAAATTGAAACCATAAGAAGTTATGGAAGATAGGCAGAGTGGAAAAAAGAGAAGATTTGCTTTTGTAACTTTAATGATCATGATACAGCTGATAAAATTGTTGTTCAGAAATACCATACTAATAATGGGCATAACTGAGAAGTGAAAAAGGCCCTTTCTAAACAAGAGATGCAGTCTGCTGGGTCACAGAGAGGTCATGGAGGTGGATCTGTCAATTTTACGGGTTGTGGAGGAAACTCTGGAGATCTGGAGATAATTTTGGCTGTGGTGGAAACTTTGGTGGAAGAGGAGGCTAGAGGGGTGGAGAAGGTGGCAGCAGAGGTAGTTATGGAGGAGGTGGTGGTGGATATAATGGACTTGGAGGTGAAGGTGGCAACTACCGCGGTGGTCCTGGTTATAGTAGTAGAGGGGGCTAGGGTGGTGGTGGACCAGAATATGGAAACCAAGGTGGTCGATATGGTGGCGGTGGTGGAGGATATGATGGTCACAATGAAGGAGGAAATTTTGGTGGTGGGAACTATAGTGGTGGTGGGAACTATAATGATTTTGGAAATTAGAGTGGACAACAACAATCAAATTATGGACCCATAAAAGAGGGCAGTTTTGGTGGAAGAAGCTTGGGCAGTCCCTATGGTGGTGGTTATGGATCTGGTGTTGGAAGTGGTGGATATGGTAGCAGAAGGTTCTAAAAACAGCAGAAAAGGGCTACAGTTCTCAGCAAGAGAGAGAGTGAGGAGTTGTCAGGAAAGCTGCAGGTTACTTTGAGACAGTCACACCAAAAGCATTAGAGGAACTGTAAAAATCTGCCACAGAAGGAACAATGATCCATAGTCAGAAAAGTTACTGCAGCTTAAACAGGAAACCCTTCATGTTCAGGACTGTCATAGCCACAGTTTGCACAAAGTGGAGCTATTGGTTAATGCAATGTAGTGTCAATTAGATGTACATTCCTGAGGTCTTTTAGCTGTTGTAGCTTTGTCTTTGTCTTTTTCTTTTCATTACATCAGGTATATTGCCCTGTAAATTGTGGTAGTGGTAATGAGAATAAAAAATTAAGGAATTTTTAACTTTTCAATATTTGTGTAGTTCAGTTTTTCTACATTTTAGTATAGAAACTTTAACAAAATGCAGTTTTGAAGGTGTTTCCTTGTGAGTTAACAAGTAAAGATCATTGTTAATTATTATTTTGTATGAATGTTGCTAAAGTTAACTGTAAAGAAAGACTTGCCAACTTGCAGTTTAAAGGGAATCTATTCTCCCCATTTCCAAACCATGATATGAATGGGCGCTCACATGTGGAGAGAATAGATATCTGTGTGTTTGCAATGTATGTTTTAGATAAATAGGATTGGGTATTTAAATTAGCATTTGTGAATTTAGTAGCATTAAGATTACCTTCAAATGAAAAAAAAAATCTCAAAATTTCTATTTGGTTGTTGTGTATTTTCTTTTAAAATGTAATCATATGATTTTAGTGTGTTAGACTTGCTGAGTCCTAGCTGTGTTTAGAACATCTCCATTCTACATTTACCTTGGTCAAATCTGAACTGCTGCCATAGGTTTTGGGTGTAAAGAATGTTTACTGCCCTCCATTTAAATTCTGAAAAGGGATAGTGGATGTTTTCCCTCTCCTATATTAGAAACCATTCTTAAAATCTTTTCAAAATATAGGACCATTAAGTCTGCTATATCTGAGCAAATTAGTAGGTACCTTCTTTTCTTTTATAAAGCACAAGAGGTCCATACATCTTGAGTTATTTTTCTTAGTTTAAATGTTTTTATACTAGTTCTCAGAGCAAGAGAATAAAAATCATGCATTATTAAACCCCTAACTGGCTGGCATTCTTTCCTGTTTGTACACTATACATTTTGCTGGATGAAACCAAGGATAGTTTAGGTGTAATTGTCCAAAATAATCTAACTGCAGCAGAAATGTAGCACAGTTGCTTCGTACAAGCTTCTCACTTCCTACAGACCTGAATTCAAATTTGGATAATCAGAGTTCTTAAATTCCCAAAGAACATACTGTTATTTATTGTGTATATTTCAACATAAATCATGTTGCTACCAATTTGTTTGGAAGGCCCTAGTTGAGAAGAGTTTTAGATAATAAGGTTGTGTGTGTGTATATGTGTGTGTATATATATGTGTGTGTGTATATATGTGTGTGTATATATGTATATACATGTGTATATGTGTGTGTGTGTGTGTGTGTGTGTGTGTGTATATAAATGTCCTCTGTGTTTGGCACCAGCTAGTGCTTACAATTTCAAGCCCTGAGTATGTGCCCTGCTGTTATTCTTTCTTTGGCAGTTGAACGTTGAATTCAAGATTCTTATTTTTGTTTTAAGAAGTACTAAGCAAAATAAGCAATAAACGGGGGAATGGAACATGCTAGTGTTTAAATATGCTCTCTTGTTGCTCTAATTCTGTGCCTCTGTGCATTAATATTTGGATGCATGCAATGCCAGCATGGAAATTGGTCTTCATACATAGTGCAGTTTTCCAGAAACAGTCAGAAACCAATAAATGTAACAGACATTACATTTGTTAAGGGGCATATATGTGAAAAGCAGTGTAGAAAATAGGCTAATACTAGAAAATGGTTAAGTCCTTAGTAACTTCAAGTGTGGTTATATAATGGACACTGTCAATGTTCATAACTTAAACCTGGGTACCTGGTCAAAGTAATGCTTGGGAAACATTTTATTAAAATTGAGCTAAATTGTCTCAAGTTCTTTTATTCACATAAAGTTTATTAATAAAATGTATTAGTAAAATCAGTTTTATTTTAAAATAACATTTATTAATAAAATTATTAATAAATTCATATATAGTTTATTTTAAAAGAATGATGCTAAATCTACTCTTCCTGTGCTCTATAAATGGAAAAACAAAGCCTGGATGACAGCACATCTGTTTACAGCATGGTTTACTGAATATTTTTAAGCCCAATTTTGAGATCTATTACTCAGGAAAAAAAATTCCTTTCAAAATATCCCTGTTTATTGACAATGTGCCTGGTCACCCAAGAGTTCTTATGGAGATGTACAAGAAGATTAATGTTGTTTTTACATCTGCTAACGCAACATCCATTCTGCAGGCCATGGATCAAGGAGTAATTGCAACTTTCAAGTCTTCATATTTAAGAAATACTTTTTGAAAGGCTAGAGCTGCCATACATAGTGATTCCTCTGACGGATCTTAGAAAAGTAAATTGAAAACCTTCTGTAAAGAATTCACCATTCTAAGTACCATTAAGAACATTCCAGATTCCCGAAAGGACAAAATATCAACATTAATAGTAGTTTGGAAGAAGGTGATTCCAACCTTTCTGGATGATTTTTGAGGGTTCAAGACTTTCGTGGAGGAAGTCACTGCAGATATGGTGGAAGTAGCCAGAGAACTATATAGAAGGGGAGCCTGGAGATATGACTGAATTGCTGCACTTTCACGATAAAAACTTGAAGAGATGAGGAGTTGCTTCTTATGGATGAACAAAGAAAGTGGTTCCCTGAGATGGAAACTACTCCTGGTGAAGATTCTGTTAACATTGTTGAAATGACAACAAATGATTTAGAATATTTCGTGCTCGCTTCGGCAGCACATATACTAAAATTGGAATGATTTAGAATATTTCATAAATGTAGTTGATAAAGCAGGGGCAGGGTTTAAGAGGATTGACTCTAATTATGAAAGTTCTATTGTGGGTTAAATGTTATCAAACTGCATCGCATGCTACAGAGAAATCTTTCATCAAAGAAGAGCCAATCAATGCAGCAAACTTTACTGTTGTCTTATTTTCAGAAATTGCACAGCTGCCCCAACCTTCATCAACCACCACCCTGATCAGTCAGCAGCCATCAACAATGAGGCAAGACCCTCCACCGACAAAAAGATTACCACATGCTGAAGGCTCAGATGGTAGTATTTTTTCTCATTAAGAAATATACATTATTTATTCAGATATAATACAATTGCACACTTAATAGACTATACTATAGTGTAAACATAACTTTTATATGCACTGAGAAGCCAAAAAATCATGTGACTGCCTTTATTGTGATATTCTCTTTATTGTAGTGGTCTGGAACTGAACTTGCAATATCTCTAAAGTATGCCTATATATATCACTTTTTTCTCAGAGCTAGACAAGTTAACTATATATCTTATTTGAAATAACAAGCAATAATATCAATGGAAACAATTAAAAATAAATGGGGAAGGGAGGCTAGCCCCACAGATATTAAAACATATCATGAAGCCTTCAGTATAAGCATACAAATTGGTAGATAGATCAATAGAAAAATAAATTAAAATTCAAAAGTATACAACACTGAATATGGAAGTTTAGAATGCTATAAAGGCAGCATCTCAAATCAGTAGGGAACAAATGTACTATCTAATGGACATCTGGTTAGTTACGTATAAAAATATAAAACTGGAGTCATTTCTTACACTAAATGCCAGAATTAATTCCAAATGAATCTAAATGTTAAATAAATGAATAAACTACATAAGTATTAGTAAAAAGTATGGGTTACTCTTTCATTATCTGGAACTGGAGAAAATTTCTTTGACTTAAAATCCAGACGTGATAAAGGAAAAGGGACACATTTGATCACACACAAAAAGGAAACTTTTGCATTGAAAAATAATATAACATAAGTAAAATCAAAAGGCAAACACAAACCTTTGTGGAGGTTTCTGGGGAAAGATCTACAACATAAATCATTTGTCAAGTCTTAATATCTCTAATTGAGAACTGTTAGAAAAGAATATGAAGATACCTGTAGAAAAATGGGTAAATGATACAGTTCACAGAAAAAGAAAAGTGTCTCTTAAACATATGGGCAAAATTCCAAATATTTAACAACATGCTCTGCAGTGAGGCTATGGAAAATCAGACACCCTTATATCTTGCTGTTGGAAATGTAAAGTACAATCAATCCCCAAGGAGGGGAATTCGGACAATATCTAGAAAAATTACATATACTTTTACACACTGACTCAGCAATCCCACTTTTAAGAATCCTACCAAAGATACACTAGCAAAGAAGCAAAATGATATAAGTAAGCATAAGGACATTTATTGCAGCACTTTTGTAATAGCAAAAGACTGGAAACAACTCAATGCCCATCAATAGGCTACTGCTTGAATAAACTATGGCACCTGCACAAAATGGTATGATGCTGCCGTAAAAAGAAACGAGAAAGCTCTCAGTACTGTTATACAGCATTACTCTCAGCTGGGGATCATTTTGCCATAGAGTTTTCTCCAAAACATGTTGTTAAGTGAAAAAAAGCAAGGGCAGGACAGTGTGTATGCACATGCATAAGGCTTGTCCCTTTTATCTGAGAAAGAAAAAAATACAAATCCTTATATTTGTACATATGCCTACTTATATGAACATATTTTGATTAAATGGAAGGATACTTGAATATAACAAGATGATCACCTGTAGAGCAGTGCTTCTAAATCTTCTATCATCTTCCTGAAGGAAAAACTGAAGTGTTTAAATTCTCTCTAATGACAGAAATTAAAAACTAAGAAACAAGATTTCGTTAGGTAATTTTGAGATTTGGAGGGCCACAAACCATTATGACTACTAAAAGTTTTTCACACAACACCCAAACAAACTTTTACCCCCTTGGGAAGAGTATCACCTCCATGGAGGGTGCATGCTTTAAGAAAAGGGAGGGAATAGAGTGGAGGGGGCAGAGATGGAAGCGAGACTTCTGCCATGGTCTGAATGTGTCCCTCCAACTCAGATAAGCTATCTTAGTTTGTTTCTGCTGCTGTAGCAAAATACCTGAGACTGGGTAATTTATAAATAATAGAAATTTATTTCTTACAGTTTGGAAGGCAGGGAAGTTCATGATCAAGGTGCCAACAGGTTCAGTGTCTGGTGAGGGCTCCTCTTCACTTCTAAGATGGCACCCTGTTGCTACATCCTCCTGAGGACATCAACGCTGTGTCTTTACATAGTCCCACCCTTAATATTATCACACTGGTAATCAAGTTTCAACATATGAATTTGAAACACTCTCTCTCTCCCCAAAGGTATATATCCTAAGAATAAAAATGACTGCAAGGAAATCCTAAACTATGTTCAATAATTATATTGTTACTAATAATAATATTATTTTGAAACTTATCTGTTATAATAAAAAACAAGTAATTATTAAGTTGTTAGAAATAAAATGTTTAGTGTAAGAGAGATGAAATGCAAATGGTATATCAAAGGAATTAACTAAAAATCTTTATAATACTACATTTGATTAGAAACATCAATGAGAACTCATTGAATTTTTCCCTTTAAAGAAAAACTTACTTCCAAGCTCTATTCTCCAGAAAAACCTAGAAGCAATAATAACTCAAAATCAACGAGCACCCCTAGCACACAGATCATGATCTCTATATAACAACTCCCAGTGAAACAAACCAAGACTTCTTAGGAAAATAGCTGACTTCACGGCTACAAAAGTTAATTGTGTGAGATGATCCTATAACACCTTGTCATACCAGAAAATTTAATACTTACTAAAGACCACGGTCTTGTCAAAGAGACAAGAGCAAACTTTAAGGGGCTCCTATTTCCCACAGGGCAATTTGAGCATCAAAAAAAAATAATGATCACAGTGGATTAAAATGCATCAAATATATTTTTTAAAGCCATGAGTTCAGAGTTATACTAAAAGAAAGACTCACTGGACACCAATTCATTTTTCAGAAAAATGATAAATAATGAGAATGAACCAAACTTATTCTCCCACTCCTGTAGAAATTATTTTATGGTAATCAGATACTTAAGGAAGAAAAGTTCTTCTATATAGAAGAATTCAGAAAGTAAGTGAAGAAAGAAGATAAAATTAGAAAATCTCTCCTGAAATCCCTAATAAAACAATCGATCTGGGCAATGATCATCAGCAGCTGTTAAATCCTTTGGCATAAATGGGAAATTGGCCAGGCCCAGTGGTTCATGCCTGTAATCCCAGCACTTTGGGAGGCTGAGGCAGGTGGATCACGAGGTCAGGAGTTCAAGACCAGCCTGGCCAAGATGGTGAAATCCCATCTCTACTAAACTACAAAAATTAGTCGGGCATGGTGGCAGGCGCCTGTAATCTCAGCTACTCGGGAGACTAATGCAGGAAAATCGCTTGAACCTGGGCAGCAGAGATTGCAGTGAGCCGAGATCGTGCCACTGCACTCCAGCCTGGGTGACAGAGTGAGACTCTGCCTGGAAAAAAAAAAAAAAAAAAGATAAATGGGAAACTTTGGCATGAATGAATCATGTTGCCAGCACTTGGACCCATGATCAAAAAGAGGTGCTTATAATGTGATGCAACAAGAAATATCAATGGTGAAATATTTTTGACAAAATATTAAACACAAATGATATCAAATCCCATTCAGTTGCTCTCAACTGGGGCAATTTTGCCCCCAGGGCATATTAGGCAATGTCTAAAGGCATTTTTCATTGTCACACTGGAGGCCAGTGCTATTGGCATCTAGTAGACAGAGGCCAGGGTTGCTGCTAAACAACCTAGAATATAGAACAGTCCCCCAACCACAAATAATTATCCAAATAATTGATAAGCGTGCTGAGGTTGAAAAACCCTGCTCTGGATTTACCAATTTGCAGGATGTGTAAGGGCCCAAGATACATATCGACCAAATGCAATCTTGTTTGAGTCCTGAATCAAACTACAGGTGATCCCTGAGTTAACGATTTTTTGGTGTGCATTGAGTAGAAACCATACTTTCAGTACCCATACAACCATCCTGTTTTTCACTCTCAGAACAGTACTCAATAAATTACATGAGATATTAAACACCATTATAAAATAGGCTTTGTGTTAAATGATTTTACCCAACTGCAGGCTTATGTAAGTGTTCTAAGCACATTTAAGCACATAGCTAGGCTAAGCGATGATGTTCAGTAGATTAGGTATATTAAATGCATTTTTGACTTAAAACATTTTCAACGTATGATGGATTTACCAAGACATAACCCTGCTGTAAGTCAAGGAGCATCTGCAATTATGAATACACATTTATAATTCAGAGACATTTGAACACTGACAACGTGGAGGAATTGTTCATTTTTAGGTGTATTAATAGTATTATTCTTAGGCTAATGGGAACTCTTATCCCTTGTTAGAAATATACACTGAAGTACTTAGAGATGAAATGACATTATATCTGGGATTTACTTTTAAATAACATATCTAGTGTAAAGAGCAGGGAGGAAAGTGACAGGGGGTTAGAGATAAAGCATTGTGGTCATATACTGATAGTCACTGAACTGAGTGAAGGGTATAGCTTCTACTTGTGTGTGTGTTTGAAAATAAACAATTAAAATACAAGAAAATTTTTATAAAATGTTTTTAACATTATGGATTTTTCATATGTGCACGAAACTTAGATTTGTTTTGGAAACAGTTCCTTGAGAACTGGGATGCTGCTGTTCTCAGAAGCAATTCATCCATAAGACACAATCTTCAAGGTCATAATTTTCTAGTGAAGCTGGTGAAGGCTCCTCCAATCTGTTCTCGGAAGCAATTCATTCACAAGGCATAATCCTCAAGGTCCTAATTTTCTGGTGAAGTTGGTGAAGGCTTCTCCAATTTTTCCACCAAAGCATCCTTAAAGGCACATATTACGGTATCTATAATTTTTTACCCCAACTTTATTAAGGTATAATTGGCAAATTAAAAATGCATACGCTTATGGTGTACAAAGTGATGTTTTGATATATGTATACATTGTGAAATGATTAAATCAAAGTAATTAATATACGCACTGCCTCACATATTTATCATCCTTGTTATGGGGAGAATATTTAGTATCTAATCTCTTGCTGCAAAATAGATTAGCAGAATTTATTTATCATGTGTAACTATAACTTTGCACCCTTTGACCAACTTATCCCCACTTTATTTTAATATTCTTTAGTATAGATTTTGTGTGTCAGTTACAGTTACACTCTTGTTACAGGATATTGCCCTGATCATAAATCTACTCTCTAGGGATGATTAGCTAATTTTATTAGAAAGGTCATACACTAGAAAAGACTAAAAGGTCTTTAGTCATTATTTTCTTCCATCAAAGCTGGAGCTTTTCTATTCAGCCTAATGTTAGATGTTGGTTTTTATTGGTGGAATTTGTGGCTGGTTAATTGATAAAAATTCGGCTTTCATTTGGGAAATCAGAAATATTTTATGGATGTTCTCCATGCTTACACAAAGAGGTTGTAAGATTCTAGTGAGCTCTGGAACTTACATCCTTAGGAATAGAGCCCTAGGCTAGATCCCTAAATGATGTTTACAGAGTAGTTTAGGATTGTTTTGTGCCTGCTTTCAGACATGCTACTCTATGCGAATGGCAGAATTTGGTCTGGGACTTGCTTTCCTAGTAACCTGATACAAGGTTATGAGAGAGTAATTAACCCTCATTACCTCCAATCATTAACAACTCCCAAGATATACCAAAAAGAAGCTAATAGTTGTGCATACTAAACAGGCTTAGACTGGTTCTCAGCAACAGTAAAAAGGAAATGCACTATCCAGTATAGTTGAGTCCTGGCCCCACCATAAGAGTAAAGTTATCTTGAAATTACATGCTTCATCTTTAAAATTCATGACACATTACTTCATTAGTGACTCCCAGTGAATCATGTCTTCAGTATTCAAGTCCTTTCCACATTGACCTTAGGCTGGGGCATGTGACTTCCTTTGCCCAATGGGGTATTAGCAAGTACCATGCAAACAGAAGTTTAGTAAGTACTTTCACAATGAGTTTTGTCCTCCTGGAACGCTCTCTTTTGGTGCCCTGAGCCATCACGTAAAAAGATTCAGCTACCTAATGGAGAGACTATGTGGAGAGAGAGAGAAATGCCTGGCTAACCACCAGCTTTCGCAGCCCTTGAAGCTGAGGCAACAGACATATTAGAAAGAATCCATCTCAAACACTCCATCTTAAATACTCTCTAGCTCCAATGGTCACCAGGTAGAGCAGCAGAACTACCCCCACTGAGCCCAAGCTAAACTGGAGAGTTTTAGGAAATAATAGCTTGACTTTTGGGAAACTAAACCAACTTACCTTGTGGTTTTATATATCCCTGGGAATGCTATTAAACATCTTCCCACCGCAACATCATAGACAGGAAAGTGCCTGTATTGCTCTAATGCTATGGAAAACTTCAGAAACTGAGGAAAAGTTAAGAGACATGCCCAGGCATGGTGGCTCACACCTGTAATCCTAGAACTTTGGGGGGACAAGGCAGGAGGATCACTTGATCTCAGGAGTTTGAGACCAGCCTGGGCAACATAGTGAGACCCCACCTCTATTTTAAAAAATAGAAAAGAGACAGCAAGTGTAGGGTACAAGTTGCCTCCCAAGTTAGGCTATTCATTATTTAGAAAACATCACAGGTATAAGGAGGAGTATAAGAATTCAGAGAGTGGATATGGGCTAGGCCAAACCAGAAAAAGTCTCCCCACATGCTCTAGAGATGGTCTTTACTACCTTCTGGACAACTGAATTCCTTCTATCTTATTTTTATGTCCAGGCAACTTAGGTCTCTTGGAAGTAGGGATCCAAGTGAGAGCATTTCAAAATGTGGTCCAGAAGAATGCAATATGCCAGTATCAGGATAAATCAGCCTATAAAAGAAATAACCATTTTGGTAAGAATTGTATGTGTATTAAAGCATGCATATCCCCAAAGTCCAACTCCCCCTGACAACTCAAGCATACTCCAACCACACAGGTTACAGAAACTACAGCTGCACCAGTAATTCTTTACCCACCTGCCCAAGAGTCTAAGTCCACCATTAGAAGGTCCACCTTGCTCAGGATCAATTAAAGCTTGACTTAGGGATTGGAGAGACTGAGCCTCTGTGTTGGAGATATCAGTACCAGTACTGATATATGCTGGAGAAGATAAAGAGTCAACTACCCTGAAGCCTAAGTCCTAGCAGATATTTCAGGAGGAAAGCAACAACCGCAAAAACCATGTACCGCAGTAAGATATTTTCATACTTGAAAGCAAAATCCAATTAAGAATAAAATACTCTTCGTAATTCAGTTGGAGAGATTACGAATGGTTATTGACATTTCCATCTGCCACAAGAAAGATCAGCCAAAATTTATAAATTAAGACAGTTATTTCTTCTTTGGTTTTTCGAGAGCAGATTATTATATGGTACGGTCCAAATCAGTTATTTTGCAGATAAACAGGATATCTGGAATATGCTCTCTATCTTTAGAGAATTAATAAATCTTTTACCCACCTGAGGAACAACGGGATGAAGCAAGTAGATTTGACTGTAAAAGTATAGGAATGTAGGACTAAAGAAATAGATGGAATCTGACCCATGAAAACACAAAAACTTCTAGGGCTGGTCATCAATATCTGTAGAAGCAGTAATTATGCAATATATCAGAATAGAATGTGGCCTCTCTAACCTCCAAGAACAATGAGTCAGGTAAAGAGTCTGTTCTAGGTATGCACACCCATAAAGCAAACTTAACAAGCAAACTCTGCATTACTTTCAATCTGTGTTTCTCCAGACTAGAGTATTTTCTAAGTCTCACTGAGGAAACTGAACAGACCTTTTTATTACAATTCTAGTAATCAGATTTTCTCTTAGGAAATTCTTGTTACCACTTACTTTCAAAGTATTATATATCTATTAAAGGATACATTTCTTAGTTGCGTCAGACACAAATGGTGGTTAACGCCATTAAAATGTAATAAAACAGGCTGGGCACAGGAGCTCAAGCCTATAAACCCAGAACTTTGGGAGGCTGAGGAAGGCAGATTGTGTGAGCCCAGGAATTCAAACCCAGCCTGGACAACATGGCAAAACCTCATCTCTACAAAAAAATACAAAAATTAGCCAGGTGTGGTGGCACGTGCCTGTAGTTCCAGCTACTCAGGAGGCTAAGGTGGGAGGATTGCTTAAACCTGGGAGGTTGAGGCTGCAGTGAGACATGATCATGCCACTGCATATCAGCCTGGGTAACACAGCGAGACTCTGTCTTAAAAAAATAAATAAATAAATATAAAATGTAACAAAACAAAGGAATAATACCAGTCTTCATACTGGTAAAATGTACACCAATAAATATACATCACACTAACAGTATATGTACAAGAAAATGCACAGTAATAGAAACATGGGTAACTGATCAAGTAATATTTTATTAAAGTAAATATTAGGTTGGTGCAAAAGTAATTGCAGTTTTTGTTGGTAAATGAGAGTTCAAACGGGCAAAATCAGGCAAAGAACATATTCTGATAACATAACTTTGTATATAACTAATATAACTATCTGTATCTAGAAAAGTAATTTAAACAACTGTGGAACCTGAGAAGTAGCATGTTCTCTTATCCTGAGATATTTGAAAAATGCATATGGTCTAATTGATGGGGAGCTAGTGGTCCCAACACACAAGAATCAGAACATACAAAAATATAATAATGTCCTGTTCTTTTCCAATGTTGACCCTGTGGTGAATAAATCATTCCCTACAGTCAAAGAGAAAAGATAGAGACCTATTTGAGAGAACTCATCAAGCTCTTGTGAATTCCCAGAGGGTTTGCACTAGCAGGAACATAGCATGACTTTCACACAATGGAGGTGTCACATGAACAAATATTTACATATCAGTAAACAAATGAAATGAGAAGGCAAATAAGACAGAGTTACAGTTTACTCCAAGATGGGCATCGATCCGTTTTTTAATTTGTCTTAGAGACTCCTCATATTTCTAGTTATATGCCCAAAGAGAATGTTCTCTACAATTGTTTTCAATTATTCTCTAAAACAAAAATGTAAACCATTATGTGCATTTTTACCATGCAGAAGAGTTATAAAGGGTTTAAATGTTCAACTGAATTAGTTTTGATCTTCCTCCAACGAGCTTAGAAACCAAATGAATAGGTAAACAAGCTGTAAACATATACAAGATGCAAGAAATATGCTGAGGAGAGAGATGACGTGTGAACTGGACAGGTGAAGATAAACTGAGTTGTTTTTATCCATTGTTAAAAAAAAAATAGCAACAAAAGTCTATGAATCACATTCACTTCCACAGACATGACCAGAAACTAGGAATATGAGCAAGTAGACTCTTCTATCTACTATTACTTTCCAAGATCATTAAAATTAGATTGAATTATTGTGGATTTTTTCATGAGGCAGCATTAGACTGCTGCTACTGCTACCATCTAATAAAATCAGTGATTTGCAATACAGGAATACTTCACGCCGAAAAAGGTGTCTGCTAATTTATCACACCAGCAAGCGCATTATTTTACTTGAGAGAAAACCTTTATGGAATACCAAGGGAGCTCATACATTAAAATGTACATTTTGTTGTTCCTAATTTTTAACATAATGTAAAGGCTTTTTCTCTATTTTTCTAATCTATTTTTTAGTGTTTGCAGAACCACATGGTTTGTTCATTTGCATGTTTGTGCCACTGCTGTTGGTTGCTTCTGGGAATGGAAAGAATAAGGTCTCAGGCAAGGCCTTGGTGGATCCCACATGGCCTAATGATTTGGCTGATTGCTGTGGTCTAAATACCATCTTTGGGACAAAAGAGACCCAGTAACACTGGTTATTGTACTCACAGATGCTGTTAGTAAATTTTAACATATTGGGGTACAGATGCTTCCAAACCACATTTAATTCTCCTGCAGGAATTTAGCTATGACCACCTTACTTCATGCAATGCCTAGCTTAATAACACATGATAAATAATATTCGAAAATGTTATTTAAAGATGATAATCTAATTTACCAAAAGTTCCTAAGTTGCCTCTTCTTGAAGTTTTATTACCAAGCCAGATGTGCTTACATAAAACAAACATCTCTAAATTTTTCTCCCTGCTTTAAACTTTAAAATGTTTCAAATTTGCATTTATAAATAAATTTCCTCCCCCACTTCGGGAAACACTCTAGAGGCTCCCATGAATGATTTAAAAACAGTACATATTCTTGTGCTGGATACCGGAAAGTCTCCCATTAGAAACATCACTAAAGAGTGTTAACAAGAATGATTACTAGAACTATGGGCTGTCTATCTATACCTTTGACAGCCTACAGATTTGACCACAGAGAAAAAATTCAAAGGTAGAAATTGTAGAAATGTAACTTGAAAGTGTTTTCAGTCTGGTCAATCCTTGATTAACACCACTAATAGAAGAGAAAAGAGTTATGGCTACATACAAATAATGTGTAATCAAAATTCATTTGCCTATTGATTGAAATTTTAAAATACACTAGGACTCAATAGTTTTTGAGAACAATAATTAATTGTATCTATAATGCGTTCGTAAGGAATATGGGCTCGGGCATGGGTATGGGGTGGAGTAAGTTTTGGATGGATCACAGTCAAAGGATAGAGCAGATAAGTGAGAACTAAACATTGGCTTGTAAATTAAGAAATAATAGGAAGCTAGATGGGATAAAACTGGGACTCAGAAAGAGAACACTGATGAGCTGAAAAGGTGGGCCAAATATTTTTAAATAAATATTCTAAACTTAGATAGGAAAAAAATCAGTAGCAGGAAAAAAGCTCAGGGCAAGTGCAATGTAATTTAACAGTTGTACATCGTTTTTAAAAATGAACTTGAAGAGGTGTTAATTACAACTCAATGACTCATCTGTGCAATTTGCCAAATTTAAGCAAAAGTATTTCCCTTGATTATGATCCTAAGGTTGCAACTTCCTGAGACCTGAATCCAGTCATTGGCCAGTGGTAGGCTTTGGATTTGGGTTTCCATGTGTCCAGACCCTGTCGGCAAGAAGACTGTCTATGCAAATTGGGGTTAGAGTAGGCACTGTAACCTATTGTTTGCATTTTTCCCACACCCTATTGATCTTTCTCTGGCCTAGGAGGTCGTGCTGTCATGGTTATTTATTTAGCTACCAAAGATGTGCATTATGGCAGAGTATTTGTCTAATTATCATTTTACCCTTTTAATTTCTTGACTCAATATAGGCTAAGAATTAGCTGCAAAAACAGCAGAGATCTACCTAGCCTGCTGGAGATCGTAACATCAAAGAGTATGAGAGCAGTACTCTTGCCTGGCTCAGAGTAGGCACTAAATAATAATTATTAAATATTGAATGAATAACCCAGTGGTCATGCTTCTAGTACTACTCAGTGAACAAAACAGAGAAAAGTCTGTCTTCGTGACGCTTATGTGATAGTGGGAGACAGACACAATAGAGATAATCAAGTAAAACACCCAGTCCATTAGGGAATAACAAGCTTTCTAGCAGATACTATCAGTGCCCTTCTCAAATTCCCTTGAGACTCCCCATTCCCATCCACCCTGACCCCCGGGCTCCTACTACAAAGCAAAGCAGGAGGCTTTCTCTGACAGCTGGAGGACACATATCCAAGCACAGAGACTGGAAGAACTGGGCATTTAAAGCTCCTATCCCCCACACAGCAGCCTTTGACCACAGAGTGATGACAGTGGGTAGATAAACACTCCAGCTTCCTTTTGCCTCACATGTAGCAACTCCAAGACATACTGTGCAGGCTTCCAGAGATCCCCAGCAGGACTGAATCCCAGCTGTCCAGTAACCTGCTGACTGACACACCCTGAATTGGCTTCCTTCCTTTCCCTGTCTCACCCTCCCATTCCCCTACTGGGCTTCCTGCAATCACATCCCAAATAAACCACTTGCACTCAAACCCTTGTAAAGAGATCCTTCTTTGTATTTCATTTTATTTTATTTTATTAAGTTCAGGAATACATGTGCAGGATGTGCTGGTTTGTTACATAGGTAAACATGTGCCATGGTGGTTTGCTGCACCTATCAACCCATCACCTAGGTATTAAGCCCAGCAAGCATTAGCTATAATATTTTTCCTGATGCTGCCCTTCCTTATGCCCCTCCCCCACAGGACCCAGTATGTGGAAGACAGGCCACACTGTCTTCCACAATGGCTGAACTAATTTAGATTCCCACCAACAATGTAAAATCATTCCTCTTTCTTCACAACCTCACCAGCATCTGCGTTTTTGTTTTTTGTTTTTTGTTTTTGTTTTTGAGACAGAGTCTCACTCACTCTGTTGCCCAGCCTGGAGTGCGGTGGCATGATCTTAGCTCACTGCAATCCCCGCCTCCTGGGTTCAGGCGATTCTCCTGCCTCAGCCTCCCAAGTAGCTGTGATTACAGGCACCCA
This sequence comes from Macaca nemestrina, assembly GCF_043159975.1. Taxonomy (NCBI): domain Eukaryota; kingdom Metazoa; phylum Chordata; class Mammalia; order Primates; family Cercopithecidae; genus Macaca; species Macaca nemestrina. The sequence continues at coordinate 144,910,157 of NC_092127.1, forward strand.
CAATCACGCCCGGCTAATTTTTTATTTTCATTTTATTTTATTTATTTGTTTGTATTTTCAGTAGAGACGGGGTTTCACCAGGCTGGTCTCGAACTCCTGGCCTCAGATGATCCGCCCACCTTGACCTCCCAAAGTGTTGGGATTACAGGTGTGAGCTACTGTGCCCAGCCCACATCTGTTTTTGTTTTTTTTTTTTTTTACTTTTTAATAATTGCCACTCTGACTGGTGCAACATGGTCTCTCATTGTAGCTTTGATTTTCATTTCTCTAATGATCAGTGATGTTGAGTTTTTTTTTATATGTTTGTTGGCTACATAAATGTCTTCTTTTGAGAAATATCTGTTCATGTCCTTTGCCAACGTTTTAATGGGGTTTTTTCTTGTAAATCTGTTTAAGTTCTTTGTAGATTCTGGATATTAGACCTTTGTCAGACAGACAGATTGCAAAAATTTTCTCCCAAAAAGCTAACGCAGATGACGGGTTGATGGGTGCAGTGAACCACCATGGCACATGTATACCTATATAACACACCTGCACATTCTGCCCATGGATCCCAGAACTTAAAGTATAATTTAGAAAAAAAAAATTCTCTCATTCTGTAGGTTGTCTGTTCACTCTAATGATAGTTTCTTTTGCTGTGCAGAAAAGATCCTTTTTCTGGAGAGGACAAATATTAAGGGCAAACAATTCAGGGAAAGAAGAAATGAAATACTGCATCATGTGAGATTTTACATTGGGTGATCAAGAAGGGTTTCACCAGGGCGATTTAGGAAAAAACACTTGAATGAAATAAGGAATGAGTTCTAGTTCCAAAACAGGGTCATTGCCAAGCCTATCACACCACGTTACAACCAGAGACATAGTGAAGCTCTTGCTAAGGTTAGTGGGGTCTTTTTTCTTCTCTCTAGTGTTTGAAAACAAAATGTTCATCCCTAGTAATTTGGTGAGGTTTGGATTTTCACTGCCAGAAGCAAAACATTGATTTTCCTTCACAGCATTTTGATATAAATGTATGTGAAGCCCTTAGGGCATCTTGCCCTCTTATTCTTATTATAAGATGTCTCGTCAACTGTCTCAGTTCAAGGCCACAAAACTGACTCAATACTGAGACGTTCTCTCTCAGAGGAATTCTCAACAAAATTTCATGAGTGCCCATATGAACGTGGTGAAGATTCATGTCACTTTCACTTAGTCTCCAAAGAAGACAATGTCACTCCTTCTATTCACCCTAAGCTTACTGACTGACACAAACACGGACCCTGTGTGTGTGGTGGCCTGCAATATATGCATTAAATATGTATATATAGAAGGACAACAATTTAACAGAATCACTGACTTCTAAAATGAGAAGCTACCTCAATAGTTAAATCTCTTACTCCCTGCTCCACCATGCCTCATTGGGGGTCACCCAGGTCCTGCCCAACCACTTCCTCTATTAAAGGGTGCTCATTCCAAACAAGTCAACCTATTCCATTTTTTAACAGCTGGTAAAAACTATTATTTATATTGATTGAAATGTGCTTCCTTAATCCCTCATTATTCCTTCTGAAACTAAAAAAAAAAAAAAAGTTAAATCCCTTTCCTGCGTAGCAAATAGGATAAATATCATCTCAATATGAAAGTATTCGCCACTCTGTTTTGACATGGGTTCCAGATTCCCCACCATCCGGTGGCCTTCCTTCTGACACACAGTGGTTATTGCTGCCCTTGTAAAAGCCTGGCACTCAGAAGAAAACACTGTACCTACAGTGGTCTAATTTATTTATTGATCAGACCAAGGACTCTATTTCCCTTGGTCTAAACCAGGAGTTCTGAGTCTGTCCTATTTTTTCCCAGTTTTCCCTCAAGTTTCCTTTGTTCACCTGTTAGACGGTAGTGCTCCCAGGGGTTCTGCTGTCAGCCCTCTAATACCCTCAGTAGTATGTATGCCTTCTCAAGATAGCTCCATCACAATTCATGGGCTCAAAAGCCATCTAAAAGCTGCCTTTGATGACTCCCAAAACCATATCTCTAGCCCTCACCCCTAAACTTACTTAAGTCAAATGCTGAATGAACACTTCAACTAGATATCCCATAGAACTCAGGCTCAACATGCCCCAAACCAATCTCAATATTTTACCCTATAAACTAGCTCTCTGTCTACATTCCCCACTCTGGATAACAGCCCTATTTCCTCCCTAGCCAGAAATTACCAAAATATATCTCAAACCTTTCAATTCATTTCTACCTCCTTTGCTGCCCCCCTAGTACCACCCTGGCCCAAACTATCAACATCTCTTTTCTGCACAGTCCTATGGTTTCTTAATTGATTTCCCTACTCTTCTCCTTCTCCCTACTCCAACAAAACCCCAATTTATTCTTCAAATAGCAGTCAGAGCAATGTTTCTAAAATGCAAGTATGATCATGTCACTCCTTCGCTCAAAAACGCTTTGATGGCAGAAGTGTGCCATGTCAATGGGGCTGTGGCGGGAAGAGATGTTGGAGAGGCAAATGTTGGACACGTCAAAAGTGATGCTAAAAAATAAAAATGAATAAATACAATTTTTAAGTGATGCTAAGGAGAATTACGTCCTCTTATGCACAATTCCTGGGTCTCACTATGCAGATCTTAAAAATGGATGACAGTGAGAAATCAGAAAATCCTGTATTGGCTTGACTGATTTTTATAGGAAAGGGCCAAAATTTACTCTAGGAAAATAGATCCAGAAGGTAAGAGGGTAGGGACAAGAAAATAAAGGCCAGGCCAGGCACGGTAGCTCTCGCCTGTAATCCTAGCACTTTTGGAGGCCGAGGCAGGCAGATTACGAGGTCAAGAGATCGAGACCACCTTGCCCAACGTGGTGAAATCCCCTCTCTACTAAAAATACAAAAAAATTAGCTGGACATGGTGGCACACACCTGTAGTTCCAGCTACTCAGGAGGCTGAGGCAGGAGAATCACTTGAACCCAGGAGGCAGAGGTAGCAGTGAGCTGAGATCGCGTCACTGCACTTCAGCCTGGTGACAGAGCCAGACTCCATCAAGAAAGAAAGAAAAGAAAGAAAGAAAGAAAGAAAGAAAGAAAGAAAGAAAGAAAGAAAGAAAGAAAGAAAGAAAGAAAGAAAGAAAGAAAGAAAGAAAGAAAGAAAGAAAGAAAGAAAGAAAGAAAGAAAGAAAGAAAGAAAGAAAGAAAGAAAGAAAGAAAGAAAGAAAGAAAGAAAGAAAGAAAGAAAGAAAGAAAGAAAGAAAGAAAGAAAGAAAGAAAGAAAGAAAGAAAGAAAGAAAGAAAGAAAGAAAGAAAGAAAGAAAGAAAGAAAGAAAGAAAGAAAGAAAGAAAGAAAGAAAGAAAGAAAGAAAGAAAGAAAGAAAGAAAGAAAGAAAGAAAGAAAGAAAGAAAGAAAGAAAGAAAGAAAGAAAGAAAGAAAGAAAGAAAGAAAGAAAGAAAGAAAGAAAGAAAGAGAAAAGAAAGGCCAGTAAGTTCTGCTTTTGAAGTTCCAAGGAATTTGGGGAGAATAAGAGTCATTAGAGTCATCTACCATACCCTGATACATGAGACATTAGCAAGATAGACAGGTAAAAGGCTTTTAGAAGTTTTGCAATGTGTTATAAATGTCATCTCCATTTGGCATTATCGAAGAGATTATAGTAAAAATTGTAATTGCTTTGCAATTGTTTTTAGATGTTAGACTGGTACTTCTGTGGCTAGAACAATGAACAGAGAAAGGCCCTATGGTTAGAACAAAGAAGTCCAGTGCCACTGGAATTAAATACATAATAGAGTTAGATATTCTACCTGCGAAATCTGTCTAGTATTTAGAATGGTATTAAATACATCCATGCTTTAAGGTGTCATATCTAAATTATTATGACTTCCACATGCTCTGTTCTACTCTACCCCCAACTCCCAAAAAAAGCATGAAAACCACTGATCTTGACTTGATAATACTATTAAAGTACAAAACACATACCTATCTAATTGCAAGCTTATAATACGCTACAACACGAATATCACAGATCTCTCACTGTAAAAGTTTATTTGTAGCATATCAAAACCCCATATAGATATTTTACCTTTGGAGAGCAACCCAGCTATTCTTACTGGGCCTACTTAGAGATCATTTAGGTGCCAGCTTTATTATCACACCTATCCAAGCCTTTCCACTGGCAAATTGCCTCTATCACAATAGCTTCCACTTTCAGATGAGAAGGACTCAACTGGTCTTCCAGAAACTGATGATGTGCCTAGACTAGTATTTTTGTAAAAACAAAAGTGGCATGGGAAATTAGAGAAGGCAGGAAGGAGTCTATCAGTGAGAATGCATCTTCCACCAACAGGTTTTCTTCTTAGACATTGTGATGAAATAAGGAACAACTAGATGGAAGAACCATTTGATTTGTATTCCACAACCTGGAGGTGACCATGGCAGGCATTTCTGGACCCAGGCATGAGGATTTAGATCAGATTGCATACAGAGGATCCATTCTAGCAGGGGTGGCCTATGGAGGTGTACTTTATGCTTATAAACCAGAGAACTTTGAAGAGCATGACCACAAACGGTGAAATTGTAAAATAAATCTGGACCATAGGAGGGCATCTCTATAGCTCTCTTATTAGATCAAATAGGCCAAGGGATCCTTGAAACAGACCCTCTGGGTGGTCCTCTGGATAAGGAACCACTTGGGTTTAAAGTGGACCTCCTTTCTCTATCAAGAGAGATAATCTTTGCTGAGGTAAATAGCCCTTAAGTTGGCATGAACAATTAAAGAAATTTATTAGCTCACAGCTCTAAAAGCATTGGTCAGATATGGTCTGGTCAGGGTTCTGGTTCATTTCTCTTTCTTCTTTTTCCATATGTCTTCTTAAAGTTAGCCGCAGCAGTTTCAGGCCTAATATCATAAACATGTCCAGAGGAAGAGTAGGCATCTCTCCTGGAGGCCCCCTCTTAAAGAAAAAGAAACCACTTTATCCAAGATCCCCAGCAGGCATCTGTTATTGTGACACATGTCTATTCCAGAATCAATCACTGTGGCAGTAGAGAGAATTATGTTGATGCCGTTCAGGGATTTCCAGGAAACAGGGATGTGCTCAGCTTCCCCTAGCGCCCATGGACTGTGTTGACAAACGTTGGATTCTTGTATTAAAAGGAGGGTGCTTTGGGGAAAGGGGAGAGGACTAATGATAGCTTTTGCATTTCCTGGGGCAACTTTGTGCTCCCTGGCTGTGTCCTTTTCTCTGTCCACTCTCTTGGGGTCCAGGAAGGATAACAATGGCCAGATCAACAGTCCAGAGAAGTCTTGGGTTCCGGTGTGAGTTCTAGCCAAGACTGTGGGCTTGCCTTTGCAATTTATATGGAACTGAAAACCACTGACCCATTTCATTTATGTGCCCAATTGTAAGTTCTACATTCTGCACAGGACTTTAACAGCTCTGTGCTCAATCTCTTTGAAATGGAGAATATAGAGTAATACCAATAAGGAAGTCATATCTTTACACCACCTATCTTCATTCTTCATTGTCTTTAAACAGGAATATTCAACTACTTAATATGATGATCATTTCCAGCCTTTGATAAGATTTTTCCATTTTCTCTCTCTTTCAATGCTTTTAAATTGTAATAAAGCTTTAAAGACTGAGCTACCAATAGCTTCATTTGTCTGTCTTTCAACTATAATGAATACAGATGGGCAGAGAGGGAAAGAAATCCAGGATTTGGTCTAATCCTATAATCTTTCTCATTTGTTTGTGAAAGGTTGAATAATTCCAGATGAATACCTTACAATGCCAGTGTTCTCTCGTACCAATGATTTATTTTCCCATTGACACTAAAGAAATATTTAATATAATGTGCATATATAAACTACAAAATGATAATAACCCCCACATGAAAAGTTGTAAGTAACCAGTATAATCAGAAGTAACGTATAGGATTTTACACATATATACACATCACTAAATAAAGGAACATTTTCTAGAAAATAGGCGACAAACCTCACTAAATAAAAAAATACTGTGAGCACATTTTCTGCCCCATAGAATATGAAACATCTTGTTTTTCTTTCTAACCATAGCTGTCCAAATATTATGGGTTATATACCCATATGTGATAAGCTGTGACATTAAAATTCTTCCATTGAAACCCACTTTGAACATTTCACTTTACTTCCTTCCATTTTACTCAGTCATTTTCAGTCTAGTTATGTAACATGAAAAGAAATTGATTTTGGCTCGCTCATATCTCTGGAGAATTGTTGCTTCCTACATAAATTTACACTGTTTTCCCAGTCCAAAAAAAAATGTCAAACCCCAAGTGTTCCAGGTTCAGGGGAGCAGGAAGAATGACTAAATCAGTTCAATTTTCCTTGGTTTGGTGGTACATTGTGGTACAATGCTTAGCTAGGACAATGCAACTAATAAGTGGGGATGATATAACACCATGGCATAGATGATGATAAGTAATGATATAATCCACAGTGAGTTCTGTCTACTAAATGAGAGAAACAGCATGAAGGTGACAAAACCTTTACGATAATGGAGCAGAAATAAGCTCTTGGAGGAAATATTCTTAGTGGTGAGTAGATTTGTAGGAAACTCGTTTATTTCCTGTTGACTTTCATCTATCTCTTTCTGGAAGAGTCTCTTATTCCAATTCCACCTTGTTGTCAACACTCTGACATTCAGGAGAATATTATTTCCTCTTTAATACTGTAGCTCAAATGTGAACAAAACCAAAATCCACTTCATTTGTCCCCAGACCAGAAAAGTTAATTTCTAAGTTGAATTAAAAAACATAAGAAACCTAAAAAGATTTAAAGTTACGAAGTACAGTTTCCTGATCCCAGCTGACTTATGTAGTTCGTTCAGAAGTCCTGTTTTATTTAAAATCCTATCTCAGATGTGCTAAAAGACTAAGGAAAGGACTTGATTTACTCACACTGTGCCAAAAATAAATGTCCCATTTAAAAAAAAAAAAAGACTAAGGAAAGAAATTTAGGGTTATTTTGCCTATAATTGGGGCAAGTTTAAAAGAGAACTTGTGACATAAGGAGATAGTTCAATTGTAAAAAGTAATTATTTTATAAATTGGCATATCTTTTTATTCAATCTCAAGCATATTTAAATAAATATTCTCATCATAATTTAAAGCCGTCACTGTGCTTACTCCAGAAATTCTTGAGTACAAAGAATATAGTCCTTTGAGAAATAAAGGCATAGAAAAGAGAGTTCATTAATGCATACAGTGATTAGACCAAACACGTTGCTGAAAACTACTTGAAAAACTGAATAAGTATTTTTAAAAATCTGTTTGAGGGCACCAGAGAGATAATAAAGCATTGAAGAATTGCATAGCCATCATACAGAAGAATAAGGAAACCCAAGAAGTGGGCCAGGACTTCGGGGCTGCTTTTCTACCGAAGAACTCTGCCAGTGTTCCAGGAGAAACAGCTGAGAGGCTCAGAAGCTCATCAGAGGTTTCAACAGACTCACAGGACTATGATGACAAGAACTGGAATTCAGAGTCCACTGGGAAGTGGGTAGCAGCTGACATTTGGTTGAGATCCTGAGGACCTACCCACTATGAGTAAGAATAAACTAAAAACAAATCAGCAGAGGTTGAAACTCAACTTCTTATCATTTGAAATGTTGATTTGATTAAGAAGAGCTGGGATTGCTAGTGTACCTAGCCTACATAAATGCAAATATAAATTTTCCCTGAGAGGGAGATAACATCTAGAGCTACATATTATCTCTAGTTTTTCATAATCTTTAGCATTCAGTCAAAATTACCAAGAAACATGAGTTGACAAGGCAATGTGACTGAAGACAAAAGTAAACAACTAGAGATAAAGATATGTGTTCTCATCATTTAGCTTCTACTTATAATTGAGAACATGTGGTATTTGGTTTTCTGTTCCTACGTTAGTTTGCTAAGAATAATGGCCTCCTGCTCCATCCACGTCCTTGCAAAGGAGAGGTTCTCATTCTTTTTTATGGCTGTATAGTGTGATCAAAATAACTAATGGGAACTAGGCTTAACACCTGGGTGATGAAATACCCTGTACAACAAACCCGCATGATGCAAGTTTGTCTATGTAACGAACCTGCAAATATACCCCTAAAAGTAAAATGCAAGTTAAAAATAAAGAAATGGAGTTGATAGATTATACTAAACTTTGGTAAGCCAAGGATGCAGATTTAACCTAGAATCAAAGGTAACCATGAAAGTATAGGGACTAACTTGCAACTCCCACTGGAATGAACAGAACAGCATGTGAAGACTCACATCATGAACTTTTGCTCCAAGAACTACTGCAGGAACATACCAAGAAAACTGAAATAATTCACAGACCCTTTGAAAGAAGCAGCTTGCTGCTGCAAACTCTACAAGACAGCCAAAAAACTGTGAGTGTCCAAAGTGTGAGAAGGGAGAAAGTCTACCTCCAAACACACATCCTCACTGGGGAACCTGAAAATCTAGATTGTGGGATAAGAACTTAACCTTACCTAGAGATGAAACAGATTGAGAGAGCTGAGAGAAATATAAAAGTAGAAAAAGCAGCAGGAAGAGCCCCGTAGGCACTCTCAGTCCCCAGGGAAGACTATCTCACAGGGGTCCTTGGAACGGGTGGTGGGAGACGCTGCCAGTGAAATTCTAAAAGGACCACAGGAAGAAGGAAACTTCAAGCTGAACTTTCTAAAAATTTTGACCAAGCATAAATTTTCCTGGGCAGAATCGGGGGTGGGTGAATGGGAAATGCAGATACAAGCACAGAAGCCACAGCATGCAGAGAGGGTTGGGGCCTGAAAGCTCTTCTTGCTTTCTCAGCAGGGAGGCTTGTAGTCTGGGGCAAGTTCTCAGCCCTGCTCACCCGCTGCCTGTATATAAACTTGATGCTGTTGGTGGGGCATGGTGGGAAAGAGAGTGGCGCTGCTGACTGTGTGAGAGCTGAGTGAGGCCTATCACTGCTGGCCTTCCCTCACTTCCCTGGAAACCTGCATGATGCAGCAGAGGTGGCCACAATCCCCCTGGGAACATAACCCCATTGGCCTGAGAACCACAACCCCATCCCCCACAGTGGCTTCAGCAAGCCCCACCAAAAAAGAGTCAGCTCAGACATGTCTAACCCTGCCCCTACTCCAAGGTCTTTCTCTACCTACCCTAGTAGCCAAAGACAAAAGGACATAATCTCTTGGGAGCTCTGTGGTCTTGCCTATCACCTGAGATACCCAAATACTTATCCAGGTGACCTTTGTGGTAAGCTTGTGTCTCTCCTGTACTACTACTGCTGATGCTTTCTTGAAAGTGCCACCTGCTGGCTGGAGGCCAACCAACTCAAATCATTAGAGCAACTCATAAAAGAAAAAGAACAACCCTGCTCCAAGAAAGGAGAAAACAACAGCTAATTCCATCACTTATAACATCCTGGCTAACCAGAGGTCCTGAGTCTGTCCACACGACAACTCCACTGCTAGCACAAGCAGCATTTGAGAGAACCAGAGCATTAAACTAAACTACAACCAAGCACCCTCACAGAGTCCACTTCACTCTCCTGCTACCTCCACTAGAGCAGGTGCTGGTATCAACAGTTGAGAGACTTGAAGACAGATCATATAACAGGACTGTTTATAGACACTCCCCAGTATCAGCCCAGAGCCCAGTAGCTCTGCTGGGTGACTAGACCCGCAAGAGAGGTAACAATCACTGCAGCCCACCTCTCAGGAAGCTCCATCCCTAGGGGAAGGGGGAGAGCAACACATCACAGGATCACTCCATGGGACAAAACAACCCAAACAGGAGCCCTTGAGCTCCAGATCTTTCCTCTGACATAGTCTACCCAAATGAGAAAGAACCAGAAAAACAATTCTGGAAATATGACAAAGCAAGGTTCTTTAACACCCCCAAAAGATCACACTAGCTCACAACAATGGATCCAAACCAAGAAAAAAATCTCTGAATTGCCAGAAAAAGAATTCAGAGGGTCAATTATTAAGCTATTCAAGGAGGCATCATAGAAAGGTGAAAACCAACTTAAAGAAATTTTTAAAAAATAATACAGCATATCTACAAAAAAACCTCCAGAGAAATAGATAGCATAAATAAAAAGCAATCACAACTTCTGGAAGTGAAAGACACACTTAGAGAAACGCAAAATACACTGGAAAGTTTCAACAATATCATCAAAAAAGTAGAAGTAAGAACTTCAGAACTCAAAGGCTTTCAAATTAACAAAATCAAACAAAAACAAAGAAAAAAGAATTTATAAAACAATGAAGACGGGATCTGGCAAGATGGCCGAATAGGAACAGCTCCAGTCCACAGCTCCAAGCAAGAAAACACAGAAGGTGGGTGATTTCTGCATTTCCAACTGAGGCATCCAGTTCATCTCATTGGGACTGGTTAGACAGTGGGTGCAGCACACGGAGGGTGAGCAGAAGCAGCGTGGGGCATCACCTCATCCGGGGAAGTGAAAGGGGCTGGGGAACTCCCTCCCCCAGCCAAGGGAAGCCGTGAGGGGCTGTGCTGTGAGGGACAGAGCTATCCGGCCTAGATACTATGTTTTTCCCACAGTTTTTGCAACCCACACACCAGGAGATTACCTCCTGTACCTGCACCACCAGTGGCCTGGGTTTCAAGCACAAAACTGGGTAGCTGTTTGGGCAGACACCAAGCTAGCTGCAGTTTTTTCATACCTCAGTGGTGCCTGGAAACTCAGCAAGACAGAACCATTTACACCCTTAGAAAGAGGGCTGAAGCCAGGGAGCCAAGTGGTCTTGCTCAGCGGGTCTCACCCCCACAAAGCCCAGCAAGCTAAGACTCACTGGCTTCAAATTCTCGCTGCCAGCACAGAAGTCTGAAGTTGAACTGGGATGCTGGAGCTTGCTAGGGGAGGTGAGGAGGAGCGTCCACCATTACTGTGGCTTGAGTAGGCAGTTTTCCCCTCACAGTGTAAGCAAAGCTGCCTGGAAGTTTGGACAGTGCACAACCCACCATAGCACAACAAAGCCACTGTGGCCAGACTGCTTCTCTAGATTCCCCCACTCTGGGCAAGGCATCTCTGAAAGAAAGGCAGCAGCCTCAGTCCAAGGGCTTATAGATAAAACTCCCATCTCCCTGGACAGAGCACCTGGTGGAAGGTGGGCTGTGGGTGCAGCTTCAGCAGACTTCAATGTTCCTGCCTGCTGGCTCTGAAAAGAGCAGTGGATCTCCCAGCACAGAGCTCAAGCTCTGATAAGGGACAGACTGCCTCCTCAAGTGGGTCCTGGACCTCAAGTGCCTCTCGATTGGGAGAGACCTTCCAGCAGGGGTCGACAGACACCTCATACAGAAGAGCTCTGGCTGGCATCTGGCAGGTGCTACTCTGGGACAAAGCATCCAGAGGAAGGAGCAGGCAGCAATCTTTGCTGTTCTGCAGCCTCCACTGGTAATACCCAGGTAATCAGGGTCTGGAATTGACCTCCAGCAATCATTGGCAGACCTGCAAAAGAGGGTCCTGACTGTTAGAAGGAAAACTAACAAACAGAAAGCAGTAACATCAACATCAACAAAAAGGACACTCACGCAAAAACCCCATCCAAAGGTCATCGGCATCAAAGATCAAAGGTAGATAAATCCACAAAGATGAGGAAAAACCAGCACAAAAATGCTGAAAATTCCAAAAACCAGAATGCCTCTTCTCCTCCAAAGGATCACAACTCCTCGCCAGCAAGGGAACAAAACTGGATGAGGAATGAGATTGATGAACTGAAAGAAGTAGACTTCAGAAGGTGGGTAACAGCAAACTCCTCCAAGCTAAGGGAGCATGTTCTAACAAAAGCAAGGAAGCTAAAAACCCTGAAAAAAGTTTAGACAAACTGCTAACTAGAATAACCACTTTAGAGAAGAACATAAATAACCTGATGGAGCTGAAAAACACAACACAAGAACTTCATGAAGCATATACCAGTATCAATAGCTGAACTGATCAAGTGGAAGAAAGTATATCAGAGATTGAAGATCAACTTAATGAAATAAAGCATGAAGACAAGATTAGAGAAAAAAAAGAAAGAAAAGGAACAATCAAAGCCTCCAAGAAATACAGGACTATATGAAAAGACCAAACTTACGACTGACTGGTACAGCTGAAGGTAACGAGGAGAACGGAATCAAGTTGGAAAACACACTTCAGGATATTATCCAGGAGAACTTCTCCAACCTAGCAAGACAGGGCAACGTTCAAATTCAGGAAATACAGAGAACGCCATTAAGATACTCCTCAAGAAGAGCAACCCCAAGACACATAATCGTCAGATTCACCGAAGTCGAAACTAAGGAAAAAATGTTAAGGGCAGCCACAGAGAAAGGTCAGGTTACCTACAAAGGGAAGCCCATCAGACTAACAGCAGATCTCTCTGCAGAAACTCTACAAGCCAGAAAAGAGTTGGAGCCAATATTCGACATTCTTTAAAAAAAGAATTTTCAACCCAGAATTTCCTATCTAGCCAAAATAAGCTTCATAAGTGAAGGAGAAATAAAATTCTTTACAAGACAAACAAGTGCTGAGGGATTTTGTCACACCAGACTTGCCTTACAAGAGCTCCTGAAGGAAGCATTAAATATGGAAAGGAAAAGCCAGTACCAGCCACTGCAAAAACATGCCACATTGTAAAGAACATCAATGCTACGAAGAAACTGTATCAATTAATGGGCAAAATAACCTGCTACCATCCTGATGACAGGATCAAATTCACATATAACAATATGAACCATAAATGTAAATGGTCTAAATGCCCCCATTAATAGACATAGACTGGCAAACTGCATAGTCAAGACCCATTGGTGTGCTGTATTCAGGAGACCCAACTCAACGTGTGTGTCTTACACACATAGGCTCAAAATAAAGGGATGGGGGAATATTTACCAAGCAAATGGAAAGCAAAAAAAAGCAGGGGTTGCAATCCTAGGCTCTGATAAAAGAGACTTTAAACCAACAAAGATCAAAAGAGACAAGGCCATTACATAATGGTAAAGGGATCAATGCAGCAAGAAGAGCTAACTATACTAAATATATATGCACCCAATATAGGAGCATCCAGATTCATAGGGCAAGTTCTCAGAGACCTACAAAGGGACTTAGACTCCCATACAATAGTAGTGGGAGACTTTAACACCCCACTGTCAATACTAGACAGATTAATGAGACAGAAAATTAAAAAGGTTATTCAGGCCTTGAACTCAGCTCTGGACCAAGAAGACCTAATAGACCTCTACAGAACTCTCCACCACAAACCAACAGAATGTACATTCTTCTCAGCACCACATTGTGCTTATTCTAAAATTGACCACATAATTGGAAGTAAAACACTCCTCAGCAAATGCAAAAGAACAGAAATCATAACAAACAGTCTCTCAGACCACAGTGCAATCAAATTAGAACTCAAGACTAAGAAACTCACTTAGAATTGCACAACTACATGGAAACTGAACAAACTGCTCTTGAGTGACTACTGGGTAAATAAACCAATGAAGGCAGAAATAAAGATGTTCTTTGAAACCCATGAGAACAAACATACAACGTACCAGAATCTCTGGGACACACACAGCTAAAGCAGTGTTTAGAGAGAAATTTATAGCACTAAATGCCCACAGGAAAAAGCGGGAATGATCTAAAATCAACACCCTAACATCACAATTAAAAGAACTAGAGAAACAAGAGCAAACAAATTCAAAAGCTAGCAGAAGGCAAGAAATAACTCAGATCAGAGCAGAACTGAAGGAGATAGAGAAAAGAAAGATCCTTCAATAAATCAATGAATCCAGGAACTGATTTTTTGAGAAGATTAACAAAATAAACCACTAGCCAGACTAATAAAGAAGAAAAGAGAGAAGAATCAAATAGACACAATAAAAAATGATAAAGTGATAAAGGGGCTATCACCACTGATCACACAGAAATACAAACTACCATCAGAGAATACTATAGACACCTCTATGCAAATAAACTAGACAATCTAGAAGAAATGGATAAATTCCTGGACACATACCTCGAAAGACAAAACCAGGAAGAAATCAAATCCCTGAATAGACCAATAACAAGTTCTGGAATTGAGGCAGTAATTAATAGCCTACCAACCAAAAAAAGCCCAGGACCAGATGGATTCACAGCCAAATTCTACCAGAGGTATAAAGAGAAGCTGGTACCACTCCTTCTGAAACTACTCCAAACAATAGAAAAAGAGGGAATCCTCCTTGACTCATTTTATGAAGCCAGCATCATCCTGATACCAAAACCTAGCAGAGACAAAACAAAGAAAGAAAATTTCAGGCCAATATCCCTGATGAACATCAATGCGAAAATCCTCAACAAAATACTGGCAAACTGAATCCAGCAGCACATCAAAAAGCTTAACTACCATGATCAAGTTGGCTTCATCCCTGGGATGCAAGGCTGGTTCAACATATGTAAATCAATAAATGTAATCCATCACATAAAAAGAACCAATGACAAAAAACACATGATTATTTCAATAGATGCAGAAAAGGCCTTTGATAAAATTCAACACCCCTTCATGATAAAAACCCTCAATAAACTAGGTATTAATGGAACATCTCTAAATAATAAGAGCTATTTATGAAACCCATAGCCAATATCATACTGAATGGGCAAAAGCTGGAAGCATTTCCTCTGAAAACCAGCACAAGACAAGGATGCCCTCTATCACCACTCCTATTCAACATTGTATTGGAAGTTCTGGCAAAGGCAATCAGACAAGAGAAAGAAATAAATGGTATTCAAACAGAAAGAAAGGAAGTCAAATTGTCTCTGTTTGCAGATGACATGATTGCATATTTAGAAAACCCCATCATCTCAGCCCAAAATCTCCTTAAACTGATAAGCAACTTCAGCAAAGTCTCAGGATACAAAATCTATGTGCAAAAATCACAAGCATTCTTATACACCAATAATAGAGTATCAGAGAGCCAAATCATGAGTGAACTCCCTTTCACAATTGCTACTAAGAGAATAAAATACCTAGGAATACAACTTACAAGGGATGTGAAGGACCTCTTCAAGGAGAACTACAAAGCACTGCTCAAAGAAATAAGAGAGGACACCAACAAATGGAAAACCATTCCATGCTCATGGATAGGAAGGATCAATATCATGAAAATGGCCATACTGCCCAAAGTAATTTAGAGATTCAAAGCTACCCTCATCAAGCTACCACTGACTTTCTTCACAGAATTAGAAAAACTACTTTAAATTTCATATGGAACCAAAAAAGAGCCTGTATAGCCAAGACAATCCTAAGCAAAAAGAACAAAGCTGGAGCCATCACACTACCTGACTTGAAACTATACTACAAGGCTACAGTAACCTATACAGCATGATACTGGTACCAAAACAGATATATAGACCAATGGAACAGAACAGAGGCCTTAGAAATACCACCACACATCTACAACCATCTGATCTTTGACAAACCACAAGCAATGAAGAAACGCTTCCCTATTTAATAAACAGTGCTGGGAAAACTGGCCAGCCATATGCAGAACACTGAAACTAGACCCCTTCCTTATATTTTATACAAAAATTAACTCAAGATGGATTAAAGACTTAAATGTAAGACCTAAAACTAAAACTATAAAAACCCTAGAAGAAAACCTAGGCAATACCATTCAGGACATAGGCATGGGCAAAGACTTCATGACTAAAACATCAAAAGCAATGGCAACAAAAGCCGAAGTTGACAAATGGGATCTAATTAAACTGAAGGGCTTCTTCACAGCAAAAGAAACTATCATCAGAGTACACAGGCAACCTACAGAATGGGAGAAAAATTTCACAATCTATCCGTCTGACAAAGAGCTAATATCCAAAATCTACAAGGAACTTAAATTTACAAGAAAAAAGCTATCAACCCCATCAAAAAGTGGGTGAAGGATATCAACACACACTTCTCAAAAGAAGACATATATCTGGCCAATAAACATATGAAAAAAAGCTCATCATTAATGGTCATTAGAGAAATGCAAATGAAAACTACAATGAGATACCATCTCACACCAGTTAAAATGGCGATCATTAAAAAGTCAGTGGCGGGCGCCAGTCCCAGCTACTCGGGAGGCTGAGGCAGGAGAATGGTGTCAACCCGGGAGGCGGAGCTTGCAGTGAGCTGAGATCCGGCCACTGCACTCTAGCCTGGGCGGCAGAGCGAGACTCCGTCTCAAAAAAAAAAAAAAAAAAAAAAAAAAAAGTCAGGAAACAACAGATGCTGGGAGGAGGTGGAGAAATAGAAATGTTTTTACACTGTTGGTGGGAGTGTAAGTGGCAATTCCTCAAGGATCTAGAACCAGAAATACCACTTGACCCAGCAATCCCATTATTGGGTATATACCCAAAGGAGTATAAATCATTCTACTATAAAGACACATGTACAAGTATGTTTATTGCAGCACCACTGACAATAGCAAAGACTTGCAATCAACCCAAATGCCCATCAATGATAAACTGGATAAAGAAAATGTGGCACATATACACCATGGAATACTATGCAACCATAAAAAAATGATGAATTTATGTCCTTTGCAAGGACATGGATGAAGCTGGAAACCATGATTCTCAGCAAACAGCAAACCAACCCAGGAACAGAAAGCCAAACATCGCATGTTCTCACTCATAAATTGGAGTTGAACAATGAGAACATACAGACACAGGGATGGGAACATCACACACTGGGGCTAGTCGGGGGGTGGGGGAAAGGGGAGAGATAGCATTAGGAGAAATACCCAATGAATAGGGGGCTTAAAACCTAGATGATGGGTTGGTGGGTGCAGCAAACCATCATGGCACATGTATACCTATGTAACAAGCCTGCATGTTCTGCACATGTATCCCAGAACTTAAAGTATAATAATACAAAAAATTAATGGAAATGAAAACAAAAAAAGAAGAACAGGCTGGGTGTGTTGGTTCATGCCTGTAATTCTAGCACTTTGGGAGGCTAAGGCAGATGGATCACTTGAGACTAGGAATTCAAGACCAGCCTGGCCAACATAGAGAAACCCTGTCTCTACTAAAAATACAAAAAATTAGCTAGGCATAGTGGCACATGCCTATAATACCAGCTACTCAGGAGGCTGAGGTCAAGAATTGCTTGTACCCAAGGGGCAGAGGTTGCAGTGAGCTGAGATCATGCCACTGCACTTCAGCCTCAGTGACAGAGCAAGCCTCTGTCTCAAAAAAAAAAAAAAAAAAGAAAAAGAAAAAAAAATGGTTAGGGGGGAACAAACCCTCCAAGAAGTTTGAGATTATGTTAAATGACCAAACCTAAGAATAATTGCTGTTCCCAAAGAAGAGATCTAAAAATTTGAAAAACTTATTTGAGGATTCCCGGAGCAAGATGGCCAAATAGGAACAGCTCCAGCCTCCAGCTCCCAGCACAAGCGACACAGAGGATGGGTGATTTCCGCATTTTCAACTGAGGTACCGGGTTCATCTCACTGGGGAGTGCTGGACAATCAGTGCTGGTCAGCTGGTGCAGCCCGACCAGCGAGAGCTGAAGCAGGGCGAGGCATCGCCTCACCTGGGAAGCACAAGGGGGAAGGGAATCCTTTTTCCTAGCCAAGGGAAATTGAGACACACAACACCTGGAAAATCGGGTAACTCCCACCCTAATACTACACTTTACCAAGGGTCTTAGCAAACAGCACACCAGGAGATTATATCCCACACCTGGACGGGAGGGTCCCACACCCACAGAGCCTCCCTCCTTGCTAGCACAGCAGTCTGAGCTCTAACTGCAAGCGAGGCTAGGGGAGGGGCGCCCGTCATTGCTGAGGCTTAAGTAGGTAAACAAAGCCTCCTGGAAGCTCAAACTGGGTGCAGTCCACCGCAGCTCAAGGGGGCCTGCCTGTCTCTGTAGACTCCATCTCTGGGGACAGGGCATAGCTAAACCAAAAGCAGCAGAAACCTTGGCAGAGGTAAATGCCCCTGTCTGATAGCTTTGAAGAGAGCGGTGGATCTCCCAGCATGGAGGTTGAGATCTGAGAATGGACAGACTGCCTGCTCAAGTGGGTCCCTGACCCCTATGTAGCCTAACTGGGAGACATCCCCCACTAGGTGCAGACCGACACCTCACACCTCACACGGTGGGGTACACCCCTGAGACGAAGCTTCCAGAGCAAGAATAAGACAGCAACACTCGCTGTTCAGCAATATTCTATCTTCTGCAGCCTCCGCTGCTGATACCCATGCAAACAGCGTCTGGAGTGGACCTCAAGCAAATTCCAACAGACCTACAGCTGAGGGTCCTGACTATTAGAAGGAAAACTAACAAACAGAAAGGACACCCACACCAAAACCCCATCAGTTCATCACCATCATCAAAGACGAAAGGGATGGGAAAAAAGAAGGGAAGAAAAGCTGGAAATTCAAAAAATCAGAGCGCATCTCTCCCTCCAAAGGAATGCAGTTCATTGCCAGCAACGGATCAAAGCTGGACAGAGAATGACTTTGACGAGTTGAGAGAAGAAGGCTTCAGTCGATCAAACTTCTCAGAGCTAAAGGAGGAATTACATAACCAGTGCAAAGAAACTAAAAATCTTGAAAAAAAGAATGGAAGAATGGATAACTAGAATAATCAATGCAGAGAAGGCCATAAATGAACTGACAGAGATACAAACCATGACACGAGAAATACAAGACAAATGCACAAGCTTCAGTAACCGACTCGATCAACTGGAAGAAAGAGTATCAGTGATTGAGGATCAAATGAATGAAATGAAGCGAGAAGAGAAGTCTAAAGAAAAAAGAAGAAAAAGAAATGAACAAAGCCTCCAAGAAATATGGGATTATGTGAAAATACCAAATCTACATCTGATTGGGGTGCCTGAAAGTGACGGGGAAAATGGAACCAAGTTGGAAAACACTCTTCAGGATATCATCCAGGAGAACTTCCCCAACCTAGTAGGGCAGGCCAACATTCAAATTCAGGAAATACAGAGAATGCCACAAAGATACTCCTCAAGAAGAGCAACTCCAAGACACATAATTGTCAGATTCACCAAAGTTGAAATGAAGGAAGAAATGTCAAGGGCAGCCAGAGACAAAGGTCAGGTTACCCACAAAGGGAAGCCCATCAGACTAACAGCAGATCTCTCGGCAGAAACTGTCTAAGCCAGAAGAGAGTGGGGGCCAATATTCAACATTCTTAAAGAATTTTCAACCCAGAATTTCATATCCAGCCAAACTAAGTTTCATAAGCGAAGGAGAAATAAAATCCTTTACAGACAAGCAAATGCTTAGAGATTTTGTCACCACCAGACCTGCCCTATAAGAGACTCTGAAGGAAGCACTAAACATGGAAAGCAACGACCAGTAGAGCCATTGCAAAAACATGCCAAAATGTAAAGACCATCGATGCTAGGAAAAAACTGCATCAACTAAAGAGCAAAATAACCAGCTAATATCATAATGACAGGATCAAGTTCACACATAAGTGACAGACTGGATTAAGAAAATGTGGCACATATACACCATGGAATACTATGCAGCCATAAAAAAGGATGAGTTCGTGTCCTTTGTAGGGACATGGGTGCAGCTGGAAACCATCATACTCAGCAAACTTTCGCAAGAACAGAAAACCAAACACCACATCTTCTCACCCATAGGTGGGAATTGAACAATGAGATCACTTGGACATGGGAAGGGGAACATCACATACTGGGGCCTATTATGGGGAGGGGAGAGTGGGGAGGGATGGCATTGGGAGTTATAACTGATGTAAATGACGAGTTTATGGGTGCTGATGAGTTGATGGGTGCAGCACACCACCATGGCACATGTATACATATGTAACAAACCTGCACGTTGTGCCCGTATACCCTAGAACTTAAAGTATAAAAAATAAAAATAAAAAAAATAATAAGTGCTAATGATCTACTATTTAAATATGCATACTAAATTACCTCTTACCTAATAAACCAGGTCACTCATTTAAAAAAAAAAAAAAAAGAATTCCACCATACTTGCTTACTTTAAACTTCAAAACAGGCAAATAGCTAAGGCCAATAATACTAGATAGAATTAAGTAATTAATAACTTATCAGCACAATTTAAGATTGTGCATCTTAGGATGGGCAGGGATTGGTTAATGGATACAAAATTACAACTAGACCTAGGAGGAATGAGTTCTGGTGTTCTGCAGCACTGTAGGATGAATATGGCTAACTATAATTTATTGTATACTGTCAAAAGTCTAGAAGAAAGGATTTTAAATGTTCACAACACAAATAACAAATGTTTGAGATAATGCATATCTGGTTTGATTGTTATACATTGTATACAGTATTAAAATATCACTTTGTATCCAAAAAAAAAATACTAGATATTGGTGGTTTTCTGGAAAATGTTTAATTTTTTTTTTTTTTTTTTTGAGACGGAGTCTCGCTGTGTCTCCCAGGCTGGAGTGCAGTGGCGTGATCTCGGCTCACTGCAAGCTCCGCCTCCCGGGTTCACGCCATTCTCCCACCTCAGCCTCCCAAGTAGCTGGAACTACAGGCGCCCGCCACCATGCCCGGCTAGCTTTTTGTATTTTTAGTAGAGACGGGGTTTCACCATGTTAGCCAGGATAGTCTCGATCTCCTGACCTCGTGATCCACCCGCCTCGGCCTCCCAAAGTGCTGGGATTACAGGCTTGAGCCACCGTGCCCGGCCAAAATGTTTAATTTTTTAATTTACTTCTCTATATTACTATATTTGTCTACAATAATCATGTATTTTTTAAAAAGTTTTAAAAGTGAAAAATAAATTCGATTGCACCAGGAAAAAAAAGAAAAACTTATTTGAGGAATAATCAAGGAAAACTTCTCCCTGGCCCTGCTAGAGATCTAGATATCCAAATACAAGAAGCTTAAAGAACACCCGGGAAATTCATTGCAAAAAAATTATTACCTGGGCGCATAGTCATCAGGCTATCTAAAGTCAAGATAAAGGAAAGACTTTTAAAACCTGTGAGGCAAAAGCATCAGGTAACCTATAAAGGAAAAACCTCTCCGATTAACAGCACATTTTTCAGCAGAAACCGTACAAGCCAGAAGGAATTGGGATTTTTTCATTAGTTTTTTTAAACAAAAGAATTATCTGCCAAGAATTTTGTATCCAGTGAAACTAAACTTCATAAGTGAAGGAAAGATACAGTCTTTTTCAAACAAACAAATGCTGGGAGCATTTGCCACTACCAAGTCAGTAATATAAGAACTGCTAAAAGGAGTTCTGAATCTTGAAACAAAATCTCAAAATACACCAAAATAGAACCTCCTTAAAGCATAAATCTCACAGGGCCTATAAAACGATAACACAATGAAAAAAAAAACAAGGTATTCAGGCAAAAACTAGCATGATGAATAGAACAGTAAGTCACATCTCAATACTAACATTGAATTTAAATAACCTGAATGCTCCACTTAAAACATACAGAATGGCAGAATGGATAAGAATTAACCAATCAAGAATCTGCTGTCTTCAAGAGACTCACCTAACACATAAGGACTCACAAAAACTCAAGGTAAAGGGGTAGAAAAAGACATTCCATGCAAATGGACACCAAAAGTGACCAGGAGTAGCTATTCTTGTATCCGACAAAACAACAGCTTTAACTGCTGTTTAAAGCAACAGCAGTTAAAAAAGACAAAGAGGGACATTATATAACGATAAAAGGTGTTATCCAACATGAAAATATCACAGTCCTAAATATATATGCACCTAACACTGGAGCTCCCAAATTTATAAAACAATTACTACTAGACCTAATAAATGAGATAGACAGCAACACGATAATAGTGGGGGACTTTGATATTCTACTGACAGCACTAAACAGGTCATCAAGACAGAAAATTAACAAAGAAAAAATGGATTTAAACTGTACCCTGGAACAAATGGACTTAACAGATATTTACAGAACATTCTACCCAACAAATGCAGAAAATACATTCTATTCAACAGCACATGGAACTTTCTCCAAGATAGACCATATGATAGGCCACAAAACAAGTCTCAATAAGTTGAAATTACATCAAGTACTCTCTCAGACCACAGTGGAATAAAACTGCAAATCAACTCTAAAAGGACCTTCAAGAACATGCAAATACATAGAAATTAAATAACCTGCTCCTGAAAAATCACTGGGTGAACAATGAAATCAAGGTGGAAATTTAAAAATTCTTCCAACTGAATAATAACAGTGACACAACATATCAAAACCTCTGGGATATAGCAAAGGCGGTGGTGCTAAGAGGAAAGTTCATAGTCCTAAATGCCTACATCAAAAAGTCTGAAAAAGCACAGACAGACAATCTAAGGTCACACCTCAAAGAACTAGAGAAACAAGAACAAAGCAAACCCAAACCCAGCAGAGATAAGGAAACAACCAAGATCAGGGCAGAAGTAAATGAAATTGAAACAAAAAAATATATACAAAAGATAAATGAAACAAAAAGCTGATTCTTTGAAAAGATACATAAAATGGATAGACAATTAGCAAGATTAACCAAGAAAAGAAGAGAAAATTCAAATAAGCTCAATTAGAATGGGAGCTATTACAACCAACACTACAGAAATGCAAAAGATCATTTGAGGCTACTATGAACACTTTTACATGCATGAACCAGAAAACCTAGAGGAGATAATAAATTTCTGAAAATATACAACCCTCCTAGC
Organism: Macaca nemestrina; assembly: GCF_043159975.1. Taxonomy (NCBI): domain Eukaryota; kingdom Metazoa; phylum Chordata; class Mammalia; order Primates; family Cercopithecidae; genus Macaca; species Macaca nemestrina. The sequence continues at coordinate 144,932,831 of NC_092127.1, forward strand.
TTAGATCAGGAAGAATTATATGCCATAAAGAGACCAGTAACAAGCAGTGAGATTGAAATTGTAATTTAAAAATTACCAACCAAAAAAAAAAAAAAAAATCCAGGCCAGATGGATTCACAGCTGAATTCTACAAAACACTCAAAGAAGAATTGGTACCAATCCTATTGACACTATTCCACAAAATAAAGAAAGAGGGAATCCTCCCTAAATCATTCTATGAAGCCAGTATCACCCTAATACCAAAACCTGGAAAGGACGTAACCAAAAAACAAAACTACAGAGTAATATTCCTGATGATCATAGATGCAAAAATCCTTAACAAAATACTAGCTGACCGAATCCAACAACATATCAAAAAGATAATGCACCATGATCAAGTGGGTTTCATACCAGGGATGCAGGAATGGTTTAATATATGCAAGTCAATAAATGTGAAACACCACATAAACAGAATTAAAAACAAAAATCAAATGATCTCAATAGATGCAGAAAAAGCATTTGACAAAATCCAGCATCCCTTCATGATTAAAACCCTCAGCAAAATCGGCATACAAGGGATATACCTCAGTGTAATAAAAGCCATTTATGACAAACTCACAGCCAACATAATACTGAATGGGGGAAAAGCGGAAAGCATTCCCTCTGAGAACTAGAACAAGACAAGGATGCCCATTCTCACCACTTCTATTCAACATAGTACTAGAAGTCCCAGCCAGAGCAATCAGACGAAAGAAAGAAATAAACGGGATCCAAATTGGCAAAGAGGAAGTCAAACAGTTGCTGTTTGCTGATGATATGATTATATCCCTAGGAAACCCTAAAAGACTCCTCCAAAAAGCTCCTAGAACTGATAAATGAATTTAGCAAAGTTTCAGGATACAAAATTAATGTACACAAATCAGTAGCTCTTCTATATACCAACAGCAACCAAGCTGAGAATCAAATCAAGAATGCAACCTCTTTTATAATAGCTGCAAAAAAAAAAAAAAATACTTGGGAATATATCTAACCAAGGAGATGAAAGACCTCTACAAGGAAAACTACAAAACACTGTTGAAAGAAATCATAGATGACATAAATGGAAACACATCCCATGCTTATGGATGGGTAGAATCACTATTGTGAAAATGACCATACTACCAAAAGCAATCAACAGATTCAATGCAATTTCCATCAAAATACCACAATCATTCCTCACAGAACTAGAAAAAACAATCCTAAAATTTATGTGGAACCTAAAAAGAGCTTACATAGCCAAACCAAGACTAAGCAAAAGGAACAAATCTGGAAGCATCACATTACCTGATTTTAAACTATACTGTAAGGTTATGCTCACCAAAACAGCATGGTACTGGCATAAAACTAGGCACACAGACCAGTGGTGCAAAATAGAGAACCCAGAAATAAAGCCATATACTTACAGCCAACCGATCTTTGACAAAGCAAACAAAAACATAAAGTGAGGAAAGGATAGCCTATTCAACAAAAGGTGCTGGGATAATTGGCAAGCCACATGTAGAAGGAAACTGGATCCTCATCTTCCACCTTATACAAAAATCAACTCAAGATGGATCAATGACTTAAATCTAAGATCTGAAACTATAAAATTTCTAGAAGATATCATTGGAAAAACCCTTCTAGACATTGGCTCAGGCAGAGCTCATGACCAAGAACCCAAAAGCAAATGCAATAAAAACAAAGACAAATAGGTGAGACTATACTAAACTAAAGAGCTTTTGCTTGGCAAAAGGAACAGTCAGCAGAGTAAACAGACAACCTACAGAATGGAAGAAAATTTTCACAATCTAAACACCCGACAAAGAACTAATATCTGGAATCTACAACAAACTCAAATTAGCAAGAAAAAAAAAAATCCTATCAAAAATTGGGCTAAGGACATGAATAGACAATTCTCAAGAGAAGATATACAAATGGCCAACAAACATACAAAAAAATGCTCAACATCACTAATGATCAGGGAAATGCAAATCAAAATCTCAATGTGATACCACCTTACTCTCACAAGAATGGCCATAATTAAAAAATCAAAACTGGTAGGTGTTGGCGTGGATCCAGTAAAGAGGGAACACTTCTACACTGCTGGAGGAGATGTAAACTAGTACAACCACTATGGAAAATAAAGTGGAGATTCCTTAAAGCACTAAAAGTAGACCTACCAACAAACAAATGGAAAAAAAGCTCATCATCACTGGTCATTAGAGAAATGCAAATCAAAACTACAATGAAATACCATCTCATTCCAGTTAAAATGGCGATCATTAAAAAGTCAGGAAACAACAGATGCTGGGAGGAGGTGGAGAAATAAAATGCTTTTACACTGTTGGTGGGAGTGTAAATTAGTTCAACCATTGTGGAAGACAGTGTGGCAATTCCTCAAGGATCTAGAACTAGAAATACCATTTGACCCAGCAATCCCATTACTGGGGATATACCCAAAGGATTATAAATAATTCTACGATAAAGACACATGCACACTTATGTTTACTGCAGCACTATTCACAATAGCAAAGACTTGGAATCAACCCAAATGTCCATCAATGATAGACTGGATAAAGAAAATGTGGCACATATACACCATGGACTATCCAGCCATAAAAAAGGATGAGTTCATATCCTTTGCAGGGACATGGGTGAAGCTGGCAACCATGATTCTCAGCAAAATAACACAGAAATGGAAAACCAAACACTGCATGTTCTCACTCATAAATGGGAGTTGAACAATGAGAACACATGGACACAGGGAAGGGAACATCACACACCAGGGCCTGTCGAGGGGTGGAGGACTCGGGGAGGGAGAGCATTAGGAGGAATATCTAATGTAGATGACAGGTTTTGGGTGCAGCAAACCACAATGGCATGTGGATACCTATGTAACAAACCTGCACGTTCTGCACATGTATCCCAGAACTTAAAGTATGTATAAATAAATAAAGAAAACAGAAGGGACAATAAATACCCTGCACATAGTCTTTTTTTTTTTTTTTTTTTTTTTTTTTTTTTTTTTTTGAGACGGAGTCTCGCTGTGTGGTCCAGGCTGGAGTGCAGTGGCCCGATCTCGGCTCACTGCAAGCTTCACCTCCCCGGTTCACGCCATTCTCCCGCCTCAGCCTCCAAGTAGCTGGGACTACAGGCGCCCGCCACCACACCCAGCTAGTTTTTTGTATTTTTAGTAGAGACAGGGTTTCATCATGTTAGCCAGGATGGTCTTGATCTCCTGACCTCGTGATCCACCCGCCTCGGCCTCCCAAAGTGCTGGGATTACAGGCTTGAGCCACTGCGCCCGGCCAACCTTGCACATAGTCTTAAAAGTTAGTTGTAGAATCATTGATCATCAGACAAATGCAAATGAAAACTACAAGAAGATATCATCTCACCCCAGTTAAAATGTCTTTTATCCAAAAGATAGGGACTAATGAACACAAACAAGGTTGTGGAAAAAAGGGAATCCTTTGACCCTGGTGGGAATGGAAATAAGTTCAGCCCCCTGGAGAATACTATGGACGTTCCTCAAACAACTAAAAATAGAACTACTGTATTTTCCAGTAATTCCACAACTAGGTATATACCAAAAAGAAAGGGCATCAGTATATCAAAGAGGTATCTGTACTCCCATGTTTACTGCAGCACTATTCACAATAGCCAAGATTTGGAAACAACCTAAGTGTCCATCAGCAAACAAATGGGTAAAGAAAACATAATGTAGTGTATATAGACAGGAGCACTATTCAGCCTTAAAAAAGAATGAGATCCTATCATTTGCAACAACATGGATGGAACTGGAGGACATGTGTTAAGTGAAATAAGCCAAACTTCACATGTTCTTATTCCTATGTGTAAGCTAAAAATTAAAACAATTGAATTCATGGAGATAAAGAGTAGAAGAATGGTTTATCAGAGGCTGGGAAGGGTGGCAGGTGGCAGGTGGGGAGAGGAGTGGGGATGATTAATTGAGACAAAAATATAGTTAGATAGCAAGAATAAGATCTAGTATTTGATAGCACAAAAGGGTGACCATAGTCAACAGTAATTTATTGTACATTTTAAAATAACTAAAAGAGTATAATTGGAATGTCTGTAACACAAAGAAATTATAAATACTTGAGGTGATGGATACCCATTTACCCTGATGTGATTATACACCGTATGCCTGTATCAAAATATTTCACTTACCCCATAAATATATATGCCTACTTATACTCATAAAAATTAAAATTTAAAAAAGAAGTGCATCCCAGAGAGGTCAGGTGAGCGGGGAGACACCAGTAGGTGCCATGGCTCTAGACAAACACTCTCATAAAAAGTTCATCTGGCCAGGCGGGATGGCTCACGCCTGTAATCTGAGGACTTCGGGAGGCCAAGGCAGGTGGATCACGAGGTCAAGAGATAGAGACCATCCTTGCCAATATGGTGAAACGCAATCTCTACTAAAAATACAAAAATTAGCCAGGTGTGGTAGCATGCGCCTGTAGTTCCAGCTACTCAAGAGGCTGAGGCAGGAGAACTGCTTGAACCCGGGAGGTGGAGGTTACAGTGAGCCAAGATCACGCCACTGCACTCCAGCCTGGCAACAGAGCGAGATTCCGTCTCAAGAAAAAAAAAAAAAAGGTTCACCTGTGGCAAATGCATTAGGTATCTAGAGTCCTCAGTCCCCAAGACTGGACAGAAGACTATGTAGACATTAAATCTCAAGTATTATTCATAAAGATTGAGACTATGGACTTTGCTATCTTCTTACACTCTGTCTTATGAGAGAGAGGAGTGTCTCCAAAGTACATATTTTATTCAGTAAATACCAGTAAAATATCACTAATTTCTCCACTGAGATCTCATTTCTAACATCCTCTAGGCTATTAATTTTATCAGTGAGACTGTTTTTAACATTCATTATGCTAATTAAAGCTCTGGTGTTGATCAAAGAAAAAGACACAGAAGTACGTCTAATACTACAACTGTATAGTGCTGGAGCTGGGCTTCTTGATTACAGTACTAGCTCACCCCACTTCAGAGGTGGATTTCTGGTTAGGGTAACTGATAATACTTAAGGGGCAACCTAAATTTACTAATGCAGACAGACATTCAACCCTGTCTCAAAGTACAAATATCATAATTCAAATCCAATAGGCAATAGGATATGTGAATCTGGTGCTCAGGGGAAAAAATCTGAATTGAAAATCTTTATAGGAAATCTTTATAGGAGTTTTATGGTTGGCATATTTATTTCCACCCTTTTTCTTTTATAATTTTCCTCTTCATTCTTATTTTGTGAACTATTTCATATGCATCTTTATTCTTCCCTATAAGTCACTTTAAATTCTTTTTGGACAGTGAAAGGTTTAAATAAATACCAGTAAATAAGACTTGCCACTCCATATCATTTGTTTTAAATTTCTACTAAGAACTATTTTTTCTGCAACTAACTTTAAAATTTTTTTAAATTTTTATAAGTACATACCAGATGTCATGGTGACAGCTAATAGGACAGTGTAAGGTTCCATCAACTTTACAAATCAGTTGATGTTCACGATTTTTGTGACTGCTTGCTAATAAGTTCTTATATATAAAACCTGTGTGTGTAGAGAAATTGATCTTAAGACTTGGATTTGCTGTCAAGGTAACCTGATACCAGTATATAGATATGTCCATCTTAAACTTTTTGGTGGTTACCATTATCAACCCCCCAAAAATACCAGTAAAATATCATAAATTTTATGACCTAAGCCAGTTTGTTTTTGCATAACTGGTGTTGATACAGCCAACTGTATCTTTTTCTTTGTATATATAGCTGGCTCACACTTATGCAAAAACAAATTGGCTTAGATCAGATCACAGTTTACAACTGACATTATATAAAATGCAAAAAGCCAGAACTAAACTCCAGCCACCCCGGCCCCAGTATTGTATTCCTTCTGGGGGTTTTCCTTAATTAATTAATTAATTTAATTTAATTTTCTTATTAATTTATCTCGTCATCTCTGAAAGAAAACATTGTTCATGACACTTGGTAAAGAACAGTAAGGCAGATTTCATTCAGGACCATCATGATAGATGTAGGGACCACTGCAATGGGGTTTTGCAGTGGAGGGCAGAGACTGGGCTCAACTCCAAAGACAACAGAGAAAACTGGAAACAGAAAGGAGGGAGGGAGGAAGGGAGGGAAGGGAGAGAAGGAGGGGAGGGGAGGGGAGGGGATGGGAGAAGGAAGGAAGAGTAGAAGGAAGGAAGGGAAGGAGGGAGAGCGGAGAGAAGGAAGGGAGGGAGGGAGGAAGGGGGGAGGGAGGGAGGGAAGAAGGAAGGAAGAGGAGAAGGAAGGGAGGGAGGGAGGAAGAGGGGAGGGAGGGAAGAAGGAAGGAGAAGGGGAAGGGAGGGGAGGGGAGGAAAACGGAGCAGGGAATAGTGGGAGAAAGGAAGAAAAGAAAGAGAAAGAAATACACATTATTATATACATTAAATACACATTATAATAACCTTCCAATGAAAGACTGCTATAAAACACAGATCTATAAATTCTGCTTCTACATTTTCTATATAACTGTTTTTTAGCTGTAGTGAAAGTAAAGAGTGAGAGAGTCAGAGGTCTTCCTTCTTCTCCCCAATCCCCAATTTCCTGGTATTGTCTGACACTAGGCAAACCCAGCCTGAAGCTCATAGACTCAGGAGGCTGGGAGCCATAGCCTGCAACAGGGTTCAAAACAGGGAAAGTACAAGAAATAGATCTGAGGGTAAGCAGTTCCAGATATGCTAGAGGAGAAGACAAATATTAATCAAAACCATGCAAATATATTATTGCAGTTTGTTCTAAGTCCTGGGAAGAAGGAAACGTATTTCCAGAGCCTGTAATAGGAGGCCCCATACAGTCTCCAGAATCAGGGAAGTCTTCCTTAAGGGAGAGATGATTCAATGGCTTCTGAAGTATGAAGCATGTATTGACTAGGTGATGAGGTGGGGGTTTATTAGAGATGGAGAGCAATGCACATGCAAAGACAGCAAGAGGATCACAGAGTTTTCAAATAAATTAGAAAGTCAGTACAGCCAGAATGCTGTACTGTGAATAGTGGTGCAAGATGCAACCAGAGATGTGGACATAGAGAGCCTTGCAGCCCATGGGTTAAGGGTTTATTCTCTACGCAACAGAAAGTCACTTACGAGTTTTAAGCAGGGCAGGAAAGACATCATCAATGTCTTGAGAACACTCCCAATGCTGCAGAACAGCTTAAACTGGGGCACATGTGGGTCTGGAAAGGCAAATGCAGCTGTCCTGGTGAGAAACAGAGCTGGCTTGATCTGGAGTGGGTAATGATGATGGAAAGAAGTTGACTTACTCTGGGTGATGAAGAACTGTGAAACCAGTGTGTTGTTAACTGGATCATTTACATGGAGAAGTTGCCTAGCATGGGAGTAGATCTAAACAGAAGAGGACGATTGTGTGTCAGGGGTCAGGGATGAATGTGAAGATCTGACCAGGAGGTCAGGGAAAAAAAAAAAAAAACAGTGGATGACAGTGACAAGAAAGTTAAAGGTCCACAGAGGGAGTAGCTGTGGAAGAATGAACTAATGGGGACAAAGTGCAGTAAGGTAGGCACGTAGAGGTGGCTTAAATACCAGATGAGCAAGTGAGACAGGAGTGGGAGGTGAGGTTGGAGTCAGTGACCACAAAGGTCACGATGGAACTCTGGCTACAGTGGATACTGTGATGTACCACCCCCGTAAGCCTTCAGGATTGAAGAGTTTATTCCCCCAACTGCTGGGAGTGCTGCTGACATTCTGTCCTCAGCTGCCAGCCCTCTTCCAGAACCACCTTGGATATAGACAGCCTTCTGCTCCCAAGGTCACACTGGCTTCCTTGGGGAAGCCCACAGCCACTGACTGGTTGATGGAGGAATATAAAGGCCTCCACCTCTAGCCCCAACTCAGAACAACTCTTAAGGGCCATACCAGCTTCAGACTCCCATGTGGCTAGCTGAGGCTTTTGTTAACACAACATCACAGCCCAACAACTCCCTCCACCCGATCTGCTTCTTCCCTTCCTCGGGTGATATTCTCAAGAACAGTCCCTAGTGCTAATCTCAGAACAGTTCCTGCATGCTAATCTCAGAGGCTGCTTCCAAGGGAACTCAACCTGTGACACTAACATGTAATTCTTTTGGAATAGACTGAGACCCCAGAAGTCTCCCTGAGACCCAATGTGTTCACCACCTTCGGACTTTGTTCAAGATTCCACATAGAAACTAATAATAATCACAAATATTTACTGAGTAATTACATGTGCCACACAATGTACACAATGTTAACTAATTTAATCTTGACAACTTTATTTCACAGAGGAGTAAACTGAGGCACAGAGAGATTAAGAAACTTGATCAAGATCACATAACTAGTATATACTGGTATCAGCATACAAACCCAGGCAGTTTCTGGTACAGGCAGCCCTTCTCCTAATCTCTTCCCTACACTACCCCCCGTGCAGTTGAGCTTGGTGAATGGTTGCTTTCCCATGTTGATAAGTGTCCAGTCCCAGTTACATACCCATGTTCTCTTTGTGAAACCAGATTACTGGAAGCAAATTATAACATGTTTCCTATGAATAAATCCCTCTTTCTTATTGTGTTCAATTTATGCTACCAACACTACTTTGTACTAATTAGAGACACTGACTAGAAGCTGGTGAAACAGACAGGCCTAGAACAAAACATCTGTTGGCCCTAAAGAAAGAGTAGTATCCAAGCAGATCATCAAGAGGCAAATTTGCAGAAACATTAAAACTATTCTTATGCTCGCTTTGGCAAAACATATACTAAAACTGGAATGACACAAAGAAGATTAGCATGGCGCCTGCGCAAGGATGAGTCTGTTAAAAAAAATTCTTAACCTTTTGATTGTAATAAGTAACAGGTAAAAGTGCATCATTTGTAAAACCCATGGCTAGAAGATACGGGTCACAGATAATACATTCTAAAGGTCAAGCAATCATGCAATTACCATGAGTTGTTTATTTCTTAAATTTCCTTCCTAGAAAAATACATATTTGACAGAGTTCAATAAAAAAGAAACTAGTATGTCAAAAACAAAATAGTAAAGCAAACCTGCTAGGAAACTCTAATTGGCTTCATCTTTCAGGGTCAGCTTCTTTTTGTGGCCAGGACAGGGTCCTAAACACATTCTTGATTGTGTTTCTTACTCATTTAATTAAATGACAAATAAAATAAGTTCTCTTTTACACGTGTTTTCTTTTTCAGCCTCTATAGTGTGAAATAAACATGAAGCTGTCAAACAGAATACTCTGAGACAGGCTAAACTAATTTGCCACTGATGATAGTCATTATAAACAATCCGAATGCTGTTCCACCTCACTGGGATTTAAATAATCTGTCAAAAAGCCCTATATTCTAAAATCTGCATACGAAATCAGGGAACATGAGGAAGAAATGAGAATAGTTAGTTAACTATCAACAGAAATATCCTCATTCCTGACACAAAAATAGAAGAATCACTTTGGGATTAATTGATTCAAGCCCTTCTCTCTCTCATTCAAATGCCACCCCATGCAAACAATTATTGTTAGTCTATTCCTTCCTCAGTATTAGGAATACTGCTCAGTGTTGTTAGAAAATTTGGTCTTTTCAGAGCCAGCTAGAGGCAAAATTATTAAACAAGATGAGCTTATCTTTCAATTAAAAAATTAGAGTACTCAGTGCTAATAAAGACCTGGTTAAATGTACGGTCTCAGAAATTCCTGGGGAGAATTTTTAATTCTCTTGAAAATAAAATTTTAATTATATTCTATTTCTGAGAATATATTCTAGTGTAATCATCCTAAAGATGGAAAAACTTTATACACAAAGATGTTCACTATGGTACTATTATTTATAACAAGAAAATATGGAAATAAAGCAACTATCCAGCAATACAGGAATGGTTAAATAAAATACGATACGGCTTATGCTATTCCCTGCGTGCTGCATCATATTTTATTCAGCTGTCCTAAATGTCAAGAGTCTTAAGAACATTTGAAAATGCATATGTTATCCAGTTAAGTGAAAAGTAGCAGGTTATGAAATTATATATGTAACATGTTCTCAATTATGTTAAAACATGCAAAAATATGGTAAAAGGCAAATAATAGTCAAGATAATTTTAAAGAAGTTAGAGGAGGAGCGGAATTTTACTGTTCTAGATATGGAGGCTTACTGTTGTTAAGTTGTAATTATTAAAATTGTGAGTATTAGGGCAGAAATAGACAGATCAATGGAAGAGAACAGACACTTGATTCGTTTTGTTTGATCTTATCATTATTATTATTATTTTGAGACAGAGTCTCACTCTGTCACCCAGGCTGCAGTGCAGTGACATGATTTCGGCTTGTTGCAGCCTCAAAGTCCCAGACTCAAGTGATCCTCAGCTCCCAAGTAGCTGGGACTACAGGTGCACACCACCACACCAGCTTATTTTTGTATTTTTTATAGAGACAGGGTTTCACCAAGTTGCTCAGGCTGGTCTTGAACTCCTAAGCTCAAGCAGTCTGCCCACCTCAGCCTCCCAAAGTGCTGGGATTAGAGTCGTGAGCCACTGCACCCAGCAACATAAATTATATATGATATAATTTATGCATACACATACAAACACACACATATACATATATACACGTATATATATACACACACATGCATATATGCACACACTCACATATAAATAAAGGTGGCATTATAATCCAAATAAATAACTCTAAAACATGGATTCCAAATGGAAATATATATATGTAATTTATATCCCTATTTTATATTGTATAAAAAAACTAAAATCCACATGGATTAAAATACTTAAGTATAAAAAAACTCTGAAACGTTTACAGGAAAATATAGTTGTATATCATTATGATCTAAGGGTAGGCAAAGATTTATTAAATGAGATACAAAAAGCCAAACCATAAGAAAAAAAGATTAATAATTTAATTACATAAAAATATAAAATCTCACATAACCCCCCCTTAAAAAAATAAATAAAGTGAAAAGACAAGCAACTGACTGGGAGAAGTTATATCAACAACTATTTGTATTATATATTCAGGAATACCTAAAGGATTTCTACAAATTAATAATATGAGAAACCTAAATTACACAAATAGAAAAAGAACAAAAGCTATTAATAGGAAATTTGTAGAAGAAAAAAACCCACATCGTCAATAAACATATGAGAAGATGTTTAATCTCACTAGTAATCAAGGAAATGTGAATTAAAATTAGAGTATTTCACATATATTTCTTACATAAAAGAGTGACTCAAGATTAAAAAGTCTCTAACAATATCAGCAGAGATGTTAAGAGATGGACATTCTCAAACATAGTTAAGATATTCTGGGAGAGAGCTTGAGAAAGACAGCATGACCAAGGCTCCACTTTGCTTTCCAGACAACCAGATTTGTAGCATACTGTGCTCTTGTTAGTGGTGAGAATTTGACTGGTGAAGAGGTTAGGGTATCTTTGGGTGTGAGAGCTCTTAGCCCTCCTTTAAATCTTGCCACACCATCAGCTGGCAACACAACCCCCAAGCAAAGCAGAGCTTCTTCTGCCTGCTTCTATGCTGGAACTAGTTCTTCTCTCCCAGCCCTTCTGACCACAGTCCCATTGTCCCAGTCAACTGAGTAAGCTGGAAAGTAAGTCAGTTCCCTGCCTTCTGCCTTGCAAAATCTAGACTAATATTTTAATGGAATCCTTCTCAAGGCAATACTCTCAATGCTCATCTTTGGGTAACTAAGGGGACAGCCACCAGTAGCCCAATGGTCCAGCACTAGACCCTCTGTTTCCACAAGATTCCAAAGGGAAGCAATTTGGAAGGGAGAAGAAAGGAAAGGAATCCACACTATTTGGCATAATAGTATAGTTGCCTGACTCTGTGGAAAGCATCACACCTTACAAATTACAAGGCAGTTAGGGATAGGTTTCTTTTTCTTTCTCCGTATGAGTTTAGACTGCACTCTCTGAGAATCACGTGTACCCCTAAAACGAGTGTGCGTGTGTGTGTCCACGTGCACACGCATGCATGCATGCATGTAAGATCAGCGAATAAACAGGAGCAACTGCACTCATATTGTTGTGAGAGCTTAAAGAGGACACAAGGGGATCACTTCCAAGATGGCTGAATAGGAACAGCTCCAGTCTACAGCTCCCAGCAAGATCAATGCAGAAGAGAGGTGATTTCTGCATTTCCAAATGAGGTACGTGGTTCATCTCATTGAGACTGGTTGGACAGCGGGTGCAGCCCACAGAGGGTGAATCGAAGCAGGACGGGGCATCGCCTCACCCAGGAAGCACAAGGGTTCAGGGGATTTCCCTTTCCCAGCTAAGGGAAACCATGAGTGACTATACCTGGAGGAGTGGTACACTTCTGCCCAAATACTGCGCTTTTTCCACGGTCTTTACAACCAGCAGACCAGGAGATCCCCTCCCATGCCTGGCTCGGCGCATCCCACACTGACGGAGCCTTGCTTACTGCTAGTGAAGCAGTCTGAGATCAATCAAGTGGGAGCTTGGTAGGGGGAGGGGCGTCTGCCATTACTGAGGCTTGAGTAGGCAGTTCTATGCTCACAGTGTAAACAAAGTGGCAGGGAAGCACAAACTGGGCAGAGCCCACCACAACTCAGCAAGCCCTACTGCCTCTCTAGATTTCAGCTCTGGGGGCAGGGCATATCTGAACAAAAGGCCACAGACAGTTTCTCCAGACGTAAACGTCCCTACCTGACAGCTCTGAAGAGAACAGTGGTTCTCTCAGCATGGCATTCAAGCTCCAATAACGGAAAGACTGCCTCCTCAAGTGGGTCCCTGACCCCCATGTAACCTGACTGGGAGACATCTCCCAGTAGGGGCCGACAGACACCTCATACAGGCAGGTGCCCCTGTGGGATGAAGCTTCCAGAGAAAGGAGCAGGCAGCAATCTTTGTGGTTTTGCAGCCTGCGCTGGTGATACCCAAACAGCATCTGAAGTGGACCTCCAGAAAACTACAACAAATCTACAGCTGAGGGGTCTGTTAGAAGGAAAACCAACAAACAGAAAGGAATAGCATCAACATCAACAAAAAGGACATCCACACCAAAACCCCATCCGTAGGTCACCAACATCAAAGATCAAAGGTAGATAAAACCACAAAGATGGGGAGAAACCAGAGCAGAAAGGCTGAAAATTCCAAAACCCAGAATGCCTCTTTTCCTCCAAAAGAACATCTCCTTACCAGCAAGGGAACAAAACTGGATGGAGAATGAGTTTGACAAATTGACAGAAGTAGGCTTCAGAAGGTTGGTAATAACAAACTTCTCTGAGCTAAAGGAGCATGTTCTAACCCATCAAAAAGAAGCTAAAAGCCGTGAAAAGTGATCAGATGAATGACTAACTAGAATAACCAGTGTAGAGAAGAGCTTAAATGACCTGATAGAGCTGAAAATCACAGTACGAGAAATTCCAGAAGTATTCACAAGCTTCAATAGCTGATTCAATCAAGCAGAAGAAAGGATATCAGTGATTGAAGATCAAATTAATGAAATCAAGTGAGAAGACAAGATTAGAGAAAGAAAAGTGAAAAGAAATTAACAAAGCCTCCAAGAAATATGGGACTATGTGAAAAGACCAACTCTACATTTGATTGGTGTACCTGAAAGTGACAGTGAGAAGGGAACCAAGTTAGAAAACACTCCTCAGGATATTATCCAGGAGAAATTCCCCAACCTAGCAAGACAGGCCAACATTCAAATTCAGGAAATACAGAGAATACCACTAAGATACTCCTTGAGAAGAGCAACCCCAAGACACATAACTGTCAGATTCACCAAGGTTGAAATGAAGGAAAAAATGTTAAGGGCAGCCAGAGAGAAAGGTTGGGTTACACACAAAGGGAAGACCATCAGACTAACAGCAGATCTCTCTGCAGAAACTCTACGAGCAAGAAGAGAGTTTCTTCTTCAACATTCTTTAAAAAAAAAAAAAGAACTTTCAACCCAGAATTTCATATCCAGCCAAACTAAGCTTCATAAGTGAAGGAGAAATAAAATCCTTTATAGACAAGCAAATGCTGAGAGATTTTGTCACCACCATGCCTGCCTTACAGGAGCTCCTGAAGGAAGCACTGAACATGGAAAGAAACAACCGGTACCAGCCACTGCAAAAACATGCCAAATTGTAAAGACCACCAATGCTATGAAGAAACTGCATCAATTAACAGGCAACATAACCAGCTAGCATCATAATGACAGGATCAAATTCACACATGACTTCACACATAACAATATTAATCTTAAATGTAAATGGGCTAAATTTCCCAATTAAAAGACATAGACTGGCAAATTGGATAGAGTCAAGACCCATCAGTGTGCTGTATTCAGGAGAGCCATCTCATGTGCAAAGACACACATAGACTCAAAATAAAGGGTTGGAGGAAGATCTAACAAGCAAATGGAAAGCAAAAAAAAAAAAAAAAAAAATAGCAGGGGTTGCAATCCTGGTCTCTGATAAAACAGACCTTAAACCAACAAATATCAAAAGAGACAAAGAAGGCCATTACATAATGGTAAAGGGACCAATTCAACAAGAAGAGCTAACTATCCTAAATATATACGTACCCAATACAGGAGCACCCAGATTCATAAAGCAAGTTCTTAGAGACCTGCAAAGAGACTTAGACTGCCACACAATAATAATGGGAGAATTTAACACCCCACTGTCAATATTAGACAGATCAACAAGTCAGAAAATTAAAAAGAATATCTAAGACTTGAACTCAGCTCTTAACCAAATAGACCTAATAGACATCTACAGAACTCTCCACCCCAAATCAACAGAATATACATTCTTCTCAGCACATCACTCTTATTCTAAAATTGACCACATAATTGAAAGTAAAACACTCATTGGCAAATGTAATAGAACAGAAATCATAACAAACTATCTCTCAGACCACAGTGCAATCAAATTAGAATTCAGGATCAAGAATCTCACTCAAAACCGTACAACTACGTGGAAACTGAACAACCTGCTCCTGAATGCCTACTGGGTAAATAACAAAATGAAGGCAGAAATAAAGATGTTCTTTGAAACAAATGAGAACAAACACACAATGTACCAGAATCTCTGGGACACATTTAAAATGTGTAGAGGGAAATTTATAGCACTAAATACCCACAAGAGAAAGCAGGAAAGATCTAAAATCGACACCCTAAAATCACAACTAATTAAATTAGAGAAGCAAGAGCAAACAAATTCAAAAGCTAGTAAAAGACAAGAAATAACTAAGATTAGAGCAGAACTGAAGGAGATAGAGACACACAAAAAAACTTCAAAAAATCAATGAATCCAGGAGCTGGTTTTCTGAAATATCAACAAAATAGATAGACTGCTAGCAAGATGAATAAAAAAGAAAAGAGAGAAGAATCAAATAGACACAATAAAAAATGATAAAGTGGATATCACCACCGATTCGACAGACATACAAACTACCATCAGAGAATACTATAAACACGTCTACACAAATAAACTAGAAAATCTAGAAGAAATGGACAAATTCCTGGACATATACACCCTCCAAAGACTAAACCTGGAAGAAGTTGAATCTCTGAATAGACCAATAACAGGTTCTGAAATTGAGGCAATAATTAATAGCCTATCAACCAAAAAAAGTTCAGGACCAGACAGATTCACAGCCAAATTCTACCAGAGGTATAAAGAGGAGCTGGTACCATTCCTTCTGAAACTATTCCAAACAATAGAAAAAGAGGGACTTCTCCCTAACTCATTTTATGAGGCCAGCATCATCCTGATACCAAAGCCTGGCGGAGACACACACACACACACACAAAAAAAAAAAAAAAAAAAAAAAAACAGGATTTTAGGCCAATATCTGTGATGAACATCGATGCAAAAATCCTTAATAAAATACTGGCAAACCGAATCCAGCAGCAAATCAAAAAGCTTATCCACCACGATCAAGTTGGCTTCATCCCTGAGATGCAAGGCTGGTTCAACATAACGCAAACCAATAAACGTAATCCATCATATAAACAGAACCAATGACAAAAAACACATGATTATCTCAATAGATGCAGAAAGGGCCTTTGACAAAATTCAACAGTCTTTCATGCCAAAAACTCTCAATAAACGAGGTATCAATGGAACATATCTCAAAATAATTAGAGCTATTTATGACAAACCCACAGCCAATATCATACTGAATGGGCAAAAACTGGAAGCATTCCCTTTGAAAACAGGCATAAGACAAGGATGTCCTCTCTCACCACTCCTATTCAACATAGTATTGGAAGTTCTGGCAAGGGCAATCAGGCAAGAAAAAGTAATAAAGCGTATTCAAATAGAAAGAGAGGAAGTCAGATTGTCTCTGTTTGCAGATGACATGATTGCATATTTAGAAAACCCCATTGTCTCAGCCCAAAATCTCCTTAAGCTGATAAGCAACTTCAGCAAAGTCTCAGGATAGAAAATCAATGTGCAAAAGTCACAAGCATTCCTATACACCAATAACAGACAAACAAAGAGCCAAATCATGAGTGAACTCCCATTCACAATTGCTATTAAGAGAATAAAATACCTAGGAATCCAGTTTACAAGGGAAGTGAAGGACCTCTTCAAGGAGAACTACAAACCACTGTTCAAGGAAATCAGAGAGGACACAGACAAATGGAAGAACATTCCATGCTCATGGATAGGAAGAATCAATATGGTGAAAATGGCCATACTGCCCAAAGTAATTTATAGATTCAATGCTATCCCCATCAAGCTACCACTGACTCTCCTCACAGAATTGGTAAAAACTGCTTTAAACTTCATAGGAAACCAAAAAAGAGCCCACATAGCCAAAACAGTCCTGGGTAAGAAGAACAAAGCTGGAGGCATCATGCTACCTGACTTCAAACTTTACTACAAGGCTACAGTAACCAAAACAGCATGGTACTGGTACCAAAACAGAGATGTAGATCAATGGAACAGAACAGAGCCCTCAGAAATAATACCACACATCTACAGCCATCTGATCTTTGACAAACCTGAGAGAAACAAGAAATGGGGAAAGGATTCCCTATTTAATAAATGGTGCTGGGAAAATTGGCTAGCCATAAGTAGAAAGCTGAAACTGGATCCTTTCCTTACTCCTTATACGAAAATCAACTCAAGATGGATCAAAGACTTAAACATAAGACCTAGGACCATAAAAATCCTAGAAGAAAATCTACGCAAAACCATTCAGGACATACGCATGGGCAAAGACTTCATGTCTAAAATACCAAAAGCAATGGCAACAAAAGCCAAAATTGACAAATAGGATCTCATTAAACTAAAGAGCTTCTGTACAGCAAAAGAAGCTACCATCAGAGTGAACAGGAAACCTACAGAATGGGAGAAAATTTCTGCAATCTCTCCATCTGACAAAGGGCTAATATCTAGAATCTACAAATAACTTAAACAAATTTACAAGAAAAAAGCAAATAACCCCATCAAAAAATGGGCAAAGGATATGAGCAGATGCTTCTCAAAAGAAGACATTTATACAGCCAACAGACATATGAAAAAATGCTCATCATCACTGGTCATTAGAGAAATGCAAATCAAAACCACAATGAGACACCATCTCAAGCCAGTTAGAATGGCGATCATTAAAAAGTCAGGAAACAACAGATGCTGGAGAGGTTGTGGAAAAATACAAACACTTTTACACTGTTGATGGGAGTGTAAATTAGTTCAACCATTGTGGAAGACAGCATGGTGATTCCTTAAGGGTCTAGAACTAGAAATACCATTTGACCCAGCAATCCCATTACTGGGGATATACCCAAAGGATTATAAATAATTCTACGATAAAGACACATGCACACTTATGTTTATTGCAGCACTATTCACAATAGCAAAGACTTGGAACCAACCCAAATGTCCATCAATGATAGACTGGATAAAGAAAATGTGGCACATATATACCATGGAATACTATGCAGCCATAAAAAAGGATGAGTTCATGTCTTTTGCAGGGACATGGATGAAGCTGGAAACCATCATTCTCAGCAAACTATCACAACATCAGAAAACCAAACACCGCATGTTCTCACTCATATGTGGGAGTTGAACGATGAGAACACAGGGACACAGGGAAGGGAACATCATACACCAGGACCTTTGGGGGGTGGGGGCTAGAGGAGGGATAACATTAGGAGAAATACCTAATGTAGGTGACGGATTGATAGGTGCAGCAAACCACCATTGCACATGTATACCTATGTAACAAAACTGCACGTTCCGCACATGTAACCCAGAACTTAAAGTATAATTTAAAAAAAGAAAAAACAAAGAAATTGATTTAAAAACATGGAAAAAAAAAAAAGAGGACACAAAAGAGAGACCCCTGTTCACCCTGGACCACACTGAATTGCTTGAACCTGGGAGGCACAGGTTGCAGTGAGCTGAGATCACACCACTGCACTCCAGCCTGGGTGACAGAGTGAGACTCCATCTCCATAAAAAATAAAAAAGAAAAAGAAAAAAAAGAACGAAAAGAAAATACAAATGTTTCCTCTCACAGTTCTGGAGCCCAAAAGTCTGGAGTCAAGGCATCAGCAGAATAATGCTGCCTCCAGAGGCTTTCAGGAAGCACCTGGGCCTGGCCTCTTCAAGGCTTTACAGCCATTCGCATCTTTGGCTTGAGGCTACATCACTCCAATCTCTGCCTCCGTCTTCACATCAGCTTCTCCTCTCTGTGCAAAATCTCCTGTCTCTCTTTTAAGGACATATGTGACTGGATTCAGGGCCCACCTGGATAATCCAGCATAATCTCCCCATGTCAAGATCCTTAGCCTAATCATATCTGCAAAAAACACGTTTTCTTTACAAGGTAATATTTATAGGCTCCAAGGATTAAAATCTGACATCTTTGGTTAACTATTAATTGGCTTACTACAGGTGGCCTACTGTGAAGAATTTCATTTCTTGATGTTTTCCTCATAGACCCTCTGAAAGGTCATACTTATCACACAGATTTAAGTTTTCAACTCACACCCTTTAATTTCCTTTAATTGTCCCACAACTTTCCAGCAAAGTAAGCCAGAGACACTCCTATCGCCCCGTGTGCAGTGTTGACAATGCAATGGAGAATAAAGGAAGACGGCAGCAGTGGAGAGGATGCCTCGCCCTGGTCAAACTCCCTGCTTATCCTATGGAGGGGAGCAGCCGTGTATCAGTGAGATGTGCCTAAGGGTTCCAGGCAGTGACCAGCAGCCACAAGGTGAGTGAGGGTCCACGGCAGAACTGAAAGCAACAGAGAAAACACGAGATGCTAAAGATCATTTTCCAGGTTGATATCCCAGCAGTGGTTGCAAATAACAGCTTCCAATTTCCCACCCTAGGTTTGAGCAAATTGGCGCTGGAAGGGGAGTACAGGTAAATTCTTATGTGGCGTAAGTTTCCTAAATGGCTTCTAATAAAGACTTTTCACTTTAAGGCTTAACCACTTTAATAATATTATTGCTTCCATCCTCTTTCCCCTCTCCCAGTTCCCATTTCCCACATCTCTATCTCTTTCTTTCTCCCTCTTTGTCTCTTCCTGTTTCTCTGTTTCTCTCTCTCTCATACACACGCATGCACACACACCCCAGAGCCCCTAGCCTCCTGCCAAAAACAGTTACACAAGGCTATCCAAAATTATCCACTCCTGCCTCTCTTCTCACCACCACCATTACAAGCATCACTCAGAACCAAAAGAAAAAAAAATAGCTTGATTCCACACAATACGTAACCATGGAAAATGACTGATTGAGATATAGTGCATTATGTGTGCTGCCAGTGGTGATATTGCAATAGTAAATTCATCATCCTGACACGTTCATAATGTCTGACACTGCTGTCCCGTGCTACAGGGCTGCAACCTACATTGTGTAACTCAGGGAGACACATCGCACAGAGCAGAGCAGCCTCACCCCTCACCCTCATCTAAATGCTCTATTTATCCACCAGTGCTGGTGCACTGCCGGGTGAGGAAAAGGAAGTACACAAGGACAAGGTCAAAGAGGCACTGGCACCTGATTAAAATGGAAGCTAAATAGCTTTTCTCATCTGGGCTTTTCGAGGAGGCTCTCTGAGCAATGCCATCAACATCAGCTGCACCAGAGCTGATGAATAGGCTGATGGCAAAGGACTCTGTGAAGCAAAGGAGATTTTCCTGAATGATGCAGTTACTTGTAGACAAGAATGATTCTCACCTCCTCAACACCAATGAGTTAATAGCCCACAGTAAGCCAGGGAAGTCAAGTGTCAAGGGAAACCCATACAGCCCACCCCTGACCCTCCATTACCCACCCCCGACACAGCAAAACAAAACAAAACAAAACAAACAAACAAAAAACCACACACACACACACACACACACACACACAGCAGTTTTTAAGTGTCCAAACTTTTGGCTCCCTGGGCCACAATGGAAGAAGAATTGTTTTGGGCCACACATAAAATACACTAACACTAATGACAGCTGATGAGTTAAAAAAAAAAAATGCAAAAAAATCATAATGTTTTAAGAAAGTTTGTGAATTTGTGTTGGGCCACATTCAAAGCTGTCCTGGGCCACAGGCAGCCCGCAGGCGGTGGGTTGGACAAGCTTGTTTTAAATGATGATCACAAAATACTTGTGTTTACTGAGCGAAACCCATTGTCTTCATTTGGGTTCTCTGTCACATTTGCTTCCCCTGCCACTCATTCTCTCAACAGATCCCATGGCAACAATTCAAATGCAAGAAGTTTCTAGAGGAGGCACAAGAAGCACTACCTCCAGTAGGTGAGTGGAAAGTGAGAGGGGGAAGGAAAGGCTACAAGTAAAGACTGTGTTCTCAAGCAGTTACCACTGGAAGTGAATGAAGCTAAATCCTATGGGAAAGGGGAAATGGTATAAAACACCAACCTAGGGTGTCTCCCCAGAGAGGCGGGGGGCTGGGGTATTTGTCCTCAGACTCCCATCACTCATTGGTCGAGGGCTACTCCCTGGAGGGATTAATTTCTGAGCATTTCCAGTCTAGCACTTCCAGTTTGCTGTGGACAGGCCACTCATTCCAGCTTACTAGGTTCAATGCATATTGCCTCACAACAGTCCCCGAGGAACTACAGATTAAGTCAGTGAAGTAGATGGTTGCTAACTCCAAATCCTAAAAACAGGACATAGAAGCTAAAAAGAAAAAACAAAAACAAAAACTCTGCCAACACACAAAACTGAAGTGTTCTGCTAAGACTCATTTTCCAAAAGAGGCTTCATTATTTTTGATACTATTGTAGTTCTAGGCAGCATGCTATGCACTTTGGATACTAGAAAGACTTGTACCCATTGGCTTAATTTTGCACAAGAACAAGTGTAAGAGATTTTTCTCGTTGCTCAAACCACTCCATTTTCAGCTAGCCAACATGAGATTTACTGTAAGGGAAATTGTGAAAGAGACTAAGTTTGCTTTAGTGTTCTCTGTCTCTTCTCTCTGGCTCTTTTCCCTTCTCCTGGAGCTCCTTCCTCACCCATTAGGCACCCAGACTCATTCCTGTCAAAAACAGTTATAAGGGAAAGTTCTGATATCAGTCATTTTTCCGTAAGTGCAAATGTATGCTCTCAGTCATTCAACAAATATTTAATAAGCAAATTATTTTAGGCTTCACAGTGTGCTGGATGTTGCAGACATGGAAGTATAACTTGCAGTCTCTGTCTGCACAGCATGATATGTGCCAGAATTGAGACAGGGAGTGGTATGAGAGTATTGGGGAGTTGCTGCCAAGAAGTGTATCTTCAACTAGTGATTGAAAGTTTTTTCCCTTGTTAAATGCATTTCATGCATCAGTAAATAGGCAAAAAGGATGGGGGAATGGAAGGAAGCCCCATGCCCCAAATCCTTAATCTCACTTGGTAGCTACAAAGAAGTCAAGCATTTGGGCCATTTTCTATCCCACCTACATATAGAGCTGGCCTGTGGCCATGGCCTGCAGAACAAATAGAAAACAAGCAGCAAACAGCAAAGCAAGTATCTGCTCCCGAAATTCCTGCTGGGCATAAAGGATGTTTTTGAATTTGCTTGCATATTCCAGAAAAAAAAATGAGGCTTCCTATTTATATATGAATTACACATTAAAATAATAACGCTCACAGGTTATTATTCAATGTAGAGATTTCCTCTGTGTTTCTGCCTAACACCTGTTTGGTTTCCCTATCCCTGCATCACGTGTTGAAGAATCAGAGCCAACGCTCTAAGAAAAGTCTCTGTGTCCAGTATTTCTGCATCTGTAAAAGGAAGATAATAATATCTCACAGTGAAGTCAAGAGAATTAAATGAGACCATGTAAAGGACCTAGATCAACATCTGATATAAGGAAGGCAATCAGTAATGGGAGGAGTTTAGAAAAACAGGTTTGGAGAGTTTATTTTTCCGAACAAGCTCCAGGCTTGTCTGAGAGATTACAATAAAATCTTATGTTGTGTTTTGTAGGTATAGGTACCCAGTGCTCACTGGTTTCTTGGGAAGAAAATAAGCAGGCCCTTGAACATACAGATGTGCTACAGGGGAGGATGTTCATCTAACTGCCTAACTGCAAGGAAGGCTCAGGTAGGCTGATTGTCAGTCAATAATCAGAGTTCAGGGACTGCCGTATTGGGTTACATGCAAACACGACTAAGAGGAGGATCCCAGGCCTCTGGCTTACACACACATGTGCGTGCACACACACACACACACACCCATCCAACAAACATTTCTTAAGTTTTATAAGAAATATTTATGTTTTTATATTATAAACAAACATGACTGCACCCCTGTTTGTTGGTATAAACTGCAATGTTGGAATTATCTTCTATACCAGAAGAACATTTTAGGTTTTGCAAGCCAAGAGGCAATGTCCTCAGTTCTTAAGCAAGTGTTCTAATAGAAAGGCCAATCATCTTTTTAAATTTTACATTTAACAAGGTAAAAACCATTCATAGCTCAAGGCCTAGATTTACCCCAAGGGCCCATAATTTGCAAACCCTTGTACTAAAAAGATGAAGCTAAGAATTTCAACTGTTGTATTACTTTTCAAATTTCAATGCAAATGAGAATGTAGTTCCTTTCTAACAGACATTCTCACCAAACAGACCAGGAAATATATTGCACTAGCACTCACACACAAAATATGGTCTGTAATTTCTAATATGGCCCTAGCCCCAAAGCATATCCCATTTCCACCTGAAATGGCCCATCTACTATTGCCTAAATCCTCCATTCCAAACTTCACTTTTTAGTGCTAAATAATTCTTTTTTTTGTTTTTAAGAAACCATCTAAAGGGACAGTACCTTAAGTCACTAAAATTTTAACGATAATTTTTATTTTCTCACATGGGAATCTTTTTTTATTTTTATTTTTATTTTTATTTTTATTTTGAGACAGGGTCTTGCACAGTCACCCAGGTTGGAGTGTAGTGATGCGATCTTGGCTCACTGTAACCTCCTCCTCCTGGGTTCAAGTGATTCTCCTGCCACAGCCTCCTGTTTAGCTGGGACTACAGACAAGCACCACCATGCCCAGCTAATTTTTGTACTTTTAGTAGAGACAGGGTTTCACCATGTCAGCCAGGCTGGTCTTGAACTCCTGACCTCAAGTGATCCACCTGAGTTGGCCTCCCAAAGTGCTGAGATTACAGGCGTGAGCCACCGCACCTGGCCTCATATGGGAATCTTGAACAATGTATGCAAAATAAAAGAACACCAAAAGAAGGGAGAGGGAACAAGGGTTGTTCCCAACAGAAATTTGGAATGTTTCCTAATTCCAGATCAATTTAAAAAAAAAAAAAAAAAAAAGGTTAGTGATAGGGCAGTGCTATTCTGATACATCTGCATTTCTTACCTGCTTTCCCTAAGGGAAACAGAATAAGCATGTTAAGCATGCAATCTCTGGAGACTGCATCTAGTTCTCACCAGCAGTATAATCTTAGACAAGTCACTGAACTTCAATGAGCCTCTGTTCAACTTTCTGAAAACTGGCAATAGTTACAGGATTTATCTCAGAGTGTTGTTGTAACAATTAAATAAGATGCATATATAAAGAACACTTGGAATAGGATTGGCACATAGGAGAGTCGCAATGAGTGATAGCAATAATTGTTTTAACAGTTGTTCTCAAATTTTAGTGCAAAAGACTAAATATAGAATTTGTTTAAAATTTCTACTTCCATCCCTACTGGAAATTTCTACTTCCATCCTTTCAGAAGGTCTGAAGTGGGGCCCAGGAATATGTATTTTAATAGGAATGTCAGATGATCTTGATGTCAATGATATAGGACCACACTTTTAAAAAATAATGCCCTTCCAAACAAATCAATAATGTTAAAAGTCAAAATAGTGATCACATGAGAGGATGTGGGAGAGGGTAGTGATTAGGAGAAAGTTCAAGGAGACTGTAAGGTGCAGGTAATGGTCTATACCTTGGCCCAGGTGTTGGCTACATGGATATGTTAACCTTGTAATAATGTATCTAGTTGCACACACAATTTTCTGTATATACGTTTTTTTCTTTAATAAAAATATAAAAATATAAAACCACAACTAAAGTAACAACACAATCAAACCAGTGCCCTCTGTCAGTGGTTCTTATCTCTGACTGAATATTAAATTCACTTGGGGAATATATAACAAACATCCTTGCTCCAATGTTAATAAACCTTAAGTCCACAACTCTCAGAAATTCCAATTTGATCAATCTGGTTTGGGGCCCAGCCATCAGTATATTTTTAAAATTTCTCACGTGATTCTATCGTTTGCAGCCTGAGTTGAGAGCCAACGTGCTATACCAGCATTCTCAAACCTTACTGTATTCAGACTTATCTAAAGGATCTATTAAAATACCAATGATTGGCCCCCCACTTCCGCAGTTTCTGAGTAAATGGGTCTAGGATACAACCTGAGAGTTTGCATTTCTAACATCTCAGGTAATGCTGATGTTACTGATCCATAGAACACAGGCCACACTTTAAGAACCACAGACTTTTGCTTACTTTCCTAATAAGGTTAAACCTGTAGCACCTAACCCTCTCTTTCTCATTCCCCTAACATTCCCTATCAATAAAGAGTTAATACTCCTCAGATGTTTAAAATCTATATCCCAGGAATAACTGCACTGTGTCTACAGTTATCACATGCAGGTAGTTCTGACATCATAAGTTATGGTTAAACTAGCAAACATTCTTTCATTTGAATATTCATACATTCCATAAACAGACATTAGATGTGCCCCTAAAATGTACCACTGAGCTGTGTGCAGACCTCGCTTTCTAGTCCTCACACAAAAGCAAAACCCCTGAGTCTCATACATACAGGAACTATGTTGACTGCTGATTGCTGACTACACCATGCCTTCTGGATTATTCTTGGGATGGCTATCTCTTTCTATAGGTGGACATGGCAAGAGGCACTGGAAGAATCTGGAGGTCCTTGGGAAATGAGTATGGTACTCTCAAAAGAAGGATACACACACTTCTATACAAATGTAAAGGTTGTTCCTTAAATATTTTTAGGTGCTCACAACACATCTTCCCTGAAGGCTCCAGTTGGAACTTTACCCCTTACCAGAACTTTCCTTTTACCTCTCACCAGAGGCAGAGATTTCATTGTGAGAAATCTAGCGGCTGTCTTACAGACCACTCTACATGTATAGCCCCAGATAATACAACGCAGAACAATCCTCAATGGTAACACAAGCATAACCCTTATATCGTCACTCAAACTGATTTACTCCTAAGGACTTTGCTCTGCACATTTTCATTCCCCCAAGCCCTTTTTTTTGTTTACATTACTTAAATTCCGTTGGGAAGAAAGGCCTTGATATTGGATTGCAGAGCCCACGTAAAACATCTAGGCTATTGCATTTGTCAACTCTCAAGGCAGGTAGAGTAATTGAAGTCCATTTATAAAGCTTTTCATAACTCACTAGTAAGAATATAAACTGACAAGTTCAACAAAAAAGGAAGGGAAATTCTTGGGAAATTATATTCACTATGAATGTCCCCATGTTTCTAAAGACATTTCTATAAAACAGAAAGCTTTGGCTTAGTGTCAGTTCATACTATAGCAATAAAACAAATCACCAATTTTCCTCGATTGTTACAGTCTTACTCTTAGTTTTAGAAAAACAACTGCTCTACCTTATATCTTGCATCTCACTATTTCTTTCAACAGAATTAATGTACGTGAAATCCTATGTGATCTGTACCAAATTTTATGAAATAACTGGTATTTTGGCAGAATTAAACCCAGCAATACAGAGTAAAACACCATGTTCAAATGGGGTTTGCCCCAGAAACAAAAGGTTTAACAATAGAAAAGCAATAATCAATGCGGCTGGGTGCAGTGGCTCATGCCTGTAATCCTAGTACTTTGGGAGTCCAAAGCAGGCAGATCACCTGAGGTTGAGAGTTTAAAACCAGTCTGGCTAACATGGTGAAACCCCGTCTCTACTAAAAATACAAAAAATTAGCCAGGCCTGGTGGTGGGCACCTATAATCCCAGCTACTCAGGAAGCTGAGGCAGGAGAATCGCTTGAAATCAGGAGGCAGAGGTTGCAGTGAGCCGGGATCGCGCCACTGCACCCCAGCCTGGGCGACAGAGTGAGACTCCATTTCAAAAAAAAAGAAAAGTAATCAACGCAAATTCACTATATTAACAAAAAAAAAGGAGAAATACAGTATGATCCTCTCAATAAATGCAGAAAAGGCATTTAATTAAAAAATCTAAATTCATTCATGTTAATTACTCTCAGCAAACTAGAGATAGAATGGAACTTCTTCAATTGGTATATGAAAAATCATACTTAATGGTAAAAAACTGAACACTTTCCCCCTAAAATCAGAAATAATGATGCCTTCTCTCACTACTCTTATTCAACATTTTGCTAGTAGTATTAGCCAGTGCAGTAATGTAAGAAAAGGAAATAAAAGGCATACCAATTGGAAAAGGTGAGGAAAATTTGCCTGTATTAGTAGACATGACATGCTCATGAACATAAGCTATCCTAAGGAACCTAGAAAAAAGCTACTAGAAATAACAAGTGATTTAGGAAGGTAGTAGGATACAAAAACAATACCTAAAATCAATTCTACTTCTATATTCTAGAAACAATTAGAAATTCAAATCTTAAAATGCTACCATTTATAATATCATCAAAAAATGTTAAATAGGGACAATTTTTTTAAAGTATGCAAGGCCTTATACTGAAAATAATAGAATATTGCTGAGACAAAATAAAGACCTAAAAAATGAAGATATAACCTATATTCATGTCAGAAGACTCAATATTGATTAGACATCAATTCTCACCAAATTGGTCTATAGATTTTTCATATCAATCAAAATCCCAGCAGGCTTTATTGTAGAAACTGACAAGCTGATTCTAGAATTTATAAGGAAAAGTAAAAGACCTAAAACACCCAAAGCTATTTTGAAAAATAAGAACAAAGTACCCATACTATCTGATTTTAAGACTTAATAATGCTACAGTAGTGAAAACAAAGTGGTATTGCCGTAAAAATAGACACATAGATCAATGAAACAGAATAAAGACTCCAGAAAAACACCCATCTGTAT
Source organism: Macaca nemestrina (assembly GCF_043159975.1). Lineage (NCBI taxonomy): Eukaryota > Metazoa > Chordata > Mammalia > Primates > Cercopithecidae > Macaca > Macaca nemestrina. The sequence goes on from NC_092127.1 coordinate 144,960,455, forward strand.
ATGGTCAATCTGTGTTTGAGAACAAATGGTTCTGGAACTACTGGATATCCAAATGGGGAAAAGTGAACCTTAAACTTTACTTCACTATTCACAAAAATTAATTTGAAATAGGTTATAAACCTAAACATAAAAACAAAACTATAAAACTTCTAGAAAAAAATACATTTATCTGACCAGGATTTGTAGATACAATACATAAAGAACCCTTATGACTTTATAAAAAGAAGACAAATAATACAATTAAAATGGAAAAAATATTTGAACAGAAATTTCACAAAATGATTACATAGAATGCCAAAAAGCATATGTAAAGATGCTCCCCATCTTTAGTCATAAAGAAAATACAGTGAAAACCACAATAAGATACCCCACTCAAATGGCTAAAATGTAAAAGACTGAGAATATCAAGTGTTAGCAAGGATGTAGAGAAATTAGAACTCTCAGACATTGCTGGTAGAAATGTAAAACAATATAGCCACTTGGATAAACTATTTGACAGTTTCTTAGAAAGGTCAACATACATTTACCATGTGACTCAGGAATTCCTCTCCCAAGTATCCTTTAAAAGAAAACATATGTACATTCTCACTTATTAAAAAATAGAATGAATAAGATCTACACTTTGATAGCACAATAGGGTAACTATAGTCAATAATAACTTAATTGTATATTTTAAATTAACTTAAAGAATGTAACTGGGTTGTTTGAAACTCAAAGGAAAAACACTTGAGGGGCTGGATACTCCCTTCTCTGTGATATGCTTATTTCATACTGCAGGACTGTATCAAAACATCTCACATACCCCATAAATATATAAACCTACTATGTACCCACAAAAATTCAAAAAAATAATTTTAAAAAATTTATAACAACACTGAAAACAAAACTTTTTCTAAAAAGTACACATAGGTTTATAGCAGTGTTAATAATAATAAAAATAGTCAAATGCTGAAAACAGCCCAAATTCAGTGACAAAAAACAAAACAAAACAAAACAAAACAAAACAAAAAAAAACTACTGTTCCATGCCACAACTTAGAGGAATCTCTAAAACACTACATTGAGTGGTGAGCTGATGGGGGGAGGGGGAAACCTAACACAAAAGAGTGCCTACTTCATAATCCCATTCATATGAAACTGTAGGAAAGACAAATATGATATATAGTGATAGAAAGCAGAGCAGTGGTTGCCTAGGACTGGGACTGGGAGATGGTAGTTATGAGAAGGAGAACAGGGGGACCATTTGAGTGGACAGAAATGTTCTATATTTTGATTGTGTATACATTTCTCAAAACTCATGGAACAGAGACAGGCAGGGCCAGATGGTGGAACAGAACCCTCAAGCAATTGTCCCCCAACAGAAACACCAAATTGAACAACTATCCATGCAAGAAATCACCTTCATAAGAACCAAAAATCAAGTGAGCAATCACCATGCCTGATTTTAACACTGTATCAAGGAAAGGGTCATGAATCAAGAAACAGAGGCCAAAAAAAAGGGAAAGGGGCACTGAAAATGGTAAGAAAGACAGTCTTGCATGGCCCCTCACCCCAACAGTAGCCTGCAGAGAGAGAATCTGTGTACCTGGAGAAGGGAGGGAGCATTTAAACTAGCCTCTGCCAGAGGGGAATTCTCTGCCCCTGGGTAGGAACCTGAGTGCCAGCCAGCTCCACCACCAGCTGATTAAACAGCCCTGGAGTCCTGAATAAATATGAAAGGAAGTCAGGCCACAAGGACTGCAGTCCATGGGCAAGTCTGGGTGCTGCACTGGGCTGGGAGCCAGTGGAATTGGAGTACACTCAATCCATCAAGACAGTAGTGGTGGCCAAGGGAGTGCTTGTGTTGCTCTTCCCCCAACTTTAGGCAGTGCAGCTGGGGGACAGACTCCTTCCACTTGAGGAGAGGAGAGGGAAGAGTAAAGAGGACTTCATCTTGCAACCTGGGTACCAGCTCAGCCACAGTTAAAAAAGAGAAAGAAAAAGTAGGAAGAAGAAAGAAGAAGAAGAACCACCACCAGCACCAGAACCACCAAGCAGATTTCTGAATTGGCCCAATTCCAGGCCCTAGCTCCTGGACATCATTTCCAGATCCTCCCTGGGCCAAAGGGAACCTGCTGCCCAAAGAGAAGGGCCCAGTCCTGGAAGGATTCACCACCTGCTAACTAAAGACCCCTGGGGGCTTGAATAAATATCAGTGGTAGCTGGACAGTAGTCACCATGGGCCTTGAGCAAGACCCAGTACTGTGCTGGCTTCAGATGTGACCCAGGATAGTCCTGGCTGTACTGACCTTAGGAGTGTGTGTCACCCCTCCCCCAACTCCAGGCAACCCAGCACAGAGAGAGAGACTCCTGTCTTGGAGAAAGTGAAGAAAAAGAATGAGAAACTGCCTCATAAGGGAATTCTCCCCATCTTACCCAAGCCCACCAAGGCAGTAGAAGTCTGCAAGAATAACAGCATTGCTGGACACGCGGCGCCCTCTGGTGCAGATATGACTGCAGTGACCAAAGACTTAGATCACAACATTTAATTCCCTTTGAATACCTGGAAAGCCTTCTCAAGAAGAATGGGTACAAACAAGCCCAGACTGAGGGATCAGAATAAATACCTAATTCTTCAATGCCCAGACATAGATGAATGAACATCCACAAGCATCAACAACAAGCAAGAAAACATGACCTCCCCAAATGAACTAAGTCACCACTGACTAATCCCCCAGTAACAGAGATACTTGACTTTACAGAGAGAGAATTCAAAATAGTTGTTTTGAGGAAGTTCAACAAATCTCATTAAAACACAGAGAAGAATTCAGAGAATCCTATCCAAGAAATTTAACAAAGAGATTTAAATAACTTTAAAAAATCAAGCAGAAATTCTGGCTGAAAGCTTCAATTGACAAACTGGAAAATACTTCAGAGTCTCTCAACAGCATAATTGATCAAGCAAAAGAAAGAATTAATGAATTTGAAGACAGGCTATTTGAAAATATGCAGTCAGAGGAGAAAAAAAAGATTAAAAAATAAAAAGGAATTAAATACGCTTACAAGATTTAGAAAATAGCCACAAAAGGGCAAATCTATGAGTTATTAACCTTAAAGAAGAGGTAGAGAGATTGGGGTAGAAAGTTTATTGAAAGAAATAACAGAGAACTTTCCTAACTTAGAGCAATATCAGTATTCAGGTACAAGAAGGTCACAGAACATTAAGCAGATTTAACCCAATAAAACTACTTCAAGACATTTAATAAACAAAACTCCCAAAGGTCAAGGATAAAGAAAGAACCCTAAAAACAGCAAAAGAAAAGAAATAAACAACATATAAAGGACCTCCAATACATCTGGCAGCAGACTTCTCAATGGGAATCTTATAGGCCAGGAAAGAATGGCATGACATATTCAAATTGCTGAAAGAAAAAAGAAAATTTTTATCCTAGAATATTATATCCAGCAAAAATATCCTTCAAACATAAAGGAGAAAAAAAATACTTTCCCAGACAAACAAAAGGTGATAGATTTCATTAACACCAGACATGTCCTACAAAAAATGCTAAAGGGTGTTTTCAACCTGAAAAAAATGGACAATACTGAGCAATAAGAAATCATCTGAAAGTATAAAACTCATGAGTAACAGTAAGTACACAAAGAAATACAGACTACCGTAACATTATAATTGTGGTGTTAAACTACTCATCTCTTGAGTAAGACAAACCAATCAAAAATAATAACTATAACAACTTTTTAACAGATAGATAGTATTGAAAGACAGAAACAGAAACAGTGAAAAGTTAAAAAGTTTTGGAGGGTGTTAAAGTGTAGAGTTTTTATTAGTTTTCTTTTTGCTTGTTTATTAGTGGAGTGTTTGTTTGTTTTTGGTCATCAGAGTTAAGTTGTCATCAGTTTAAAATAATGGGTTATAAGATGTTTTTTGCAAGCAAACCTTATGGTCACCTAAAATCAAAAACCTACAACAGATATATTAAAAAACAGGAAATTAAAACATACTACCAGAGAAAATCACTTTTACACAAAGGAAGACAGGAAGAAAAGAAGGCCACAGAACAGCCAGAAAACAAATAACAAAATGGCAGTAGTAAGTCATTAATTATCAATAATGACATTGAATGTAAATGAACTAAACTCCCCAATCAAAAGACATAGAGTGGCTGAATGGATAGAAAAACAAAACCTCAACTATATGTTGTTTACAAGAGACTCACTTCACCTATAAAGACACAGACTGAAAATAAAGGGATGAAAAAAAACATATCCCATGCAAATGGAAACCAAAAAAGAGCAAGAATAGCTACACTTATATTAGATAGTATAGATTTTAAGACAAATAAGGTAATTATATAATGATAGAGGGGTCGATTCAACAAGAGGATATACCAATTGTAAATATATATGCACCCAACAATGGAGCACCCAGATATATAAAGAAAATATTATTAGCGCTAAAGAGAGAGATAGGCCCCAATACAATAATAGCTGAAGATCTCAACAACCCACTTTCAGCATTAGACAGATCATTCAGACAGAAAATAAACAAAGAAACATCAAACTTAATCTGCACTATAGACTAAATGGGCCTAATAGATATTTACAGAACATTTTATCCAACAGCTACAGAATGCACTTTCTTCTTAGCACATGCATCACTCTCAAGGATATGCCATATATTAGGCAACAAAACAAGTCATTAAAAATTCACAAAAATTGAAATCTTTCACCTGATCTTTGCCTGGTATTTACAAAAAAGAAAAGAAAATCGAAATAACATTAAGTATATTCTCTGCCCACCATGGAATAAAACTAGAAAACAATTACAAGAGAAACTTCGGAAACTATACAAACACATGACAATTAAACAGTATGCTCCTGAATGACCATGTATCAATGAAGAAATTAAGAAGAAAATTGAAAAATTTCTTGAAACAAATGAAAATAGGAACACAACATACCAAAATCTATCAGGTACAGCAAAAGCAGTACTAAGAGGAAATTTTACAGCAAATAAGTCCCTACATCCAAAAAATAGAAAAACTTCAAATAAATAACTTAACAATACATCTTAAAGAACTATAAAAGAAAAATCAAATCAAACCTAAAATTTATAAAAGAAATAATAAAGATCATAGAAGAAATAAATGAAATTGCTAGCAAAAGAACAATACAAAAGGTCAATAAAATAAAAAACTGGTGTTTTGAAAAGATAAATGAAATTGAAAAACCTTTAGCCAAACTAACTTAAATAAGAGAGAAGACCCAAATAAATAAAATCAGAAATAAAAAAGAAGACATTACAACTGATAGCACAGAAATTCAAAGAATCATTAGAGGCTATTACGAGCAACTATATGCCAATAAACTGGAAAACCTAAAAGAAATGGATAAATTTCTGGGCACATACAACCTACTGATTGAACCATGAAGAAATCCAAAATCTGAATAGGCCAGTGACAAGTAATGAGATTGAAGCCATAATAAAGTCTCCTAGCAAAGAAAAGCTTAGGACTCAGTGGCTTAACTACTGAATTTTACTAAACATTTAAAGAAGAACTAACACCAATCCTATTCAAACTATACCAAAAAAAAAAAAAAAAAAAATGAAGAGGAGGGACTATTTCCAAACCCATTCTACAAGGCCAGTATTACTGTGATACCAAAATCAGACAAAGACACAAGAAAAAAAGAAAACATCAGGCCACTATCTCTGATGAACATATATAAAAATTTCTCAAGAAAATACTAGCTAACCAAATGCAACAACATATTTAAAAGATCATTATTATGGCCAAGTGGGATTCATCCCAGAAATGCAAAGATGGTCCAAGATATGCAAATCAATTAACATGATACCTCATATAAACAGAATATGATCATTTCAATTGTCATTATCAAAGAATAATATCATTTCAATTGATGCTGAAAAAACAGTAAAACTCAGTATCTGTTCATGATAAACACTCAAAAAATGAGCAGTGACAGAACACATCTCAACACAATAAAAGCCTCATATGACAGACCCACAGCTAGCATCATACTAAACAGGGAAAAACTGAAAGCCTTTCCTCTGAGATCTGGAACAAGACAAGGATGCCCACTCTCACCATTGTTATTCAACATAGTACTGGAAGTCCTAGTTAGAGCAATCAGACAAGAAACAGAAATAAAGGGCATCCAAATTGGAAAGGAAGAAGTGACATTATGCTTACTTGTAGATGATATGATTTTATATTTGGAAAAAGCTTAAAGACTCCACAAAAAAACTATTTAAATTGATAAACAAATTCAGTAAATAAAATCAACATACAAAACTCAGTAGCATTTCTTTATGCCAACAGTGAACAATCTGGAAAAAGAAATCAAGGAAGTAATCCCATTCACAATAGCTACAAATGAAATAAAATATCTAGCAATTAACCAAAGAAGTAGAACATTTCTACAATAAAAACTACAAAACATTAATGCAAGAAACTGAAGAAGACACCAAAAAATAGAAAGATATTTCATGTTCACACATTAGAATAATCAGTAGTGTTCAATTGTCCATACTACCCAAAGCAATCTATAGATTCAGTGCAATCCCTATCAAAATACAAATGACATTGTTCACAGAAAAAAAAAGATAATCCTAAAATTTATAATAACCATTGAAGACCCACAATAGCCAAAGCTATCTTGAGCAAAAAAATAAAACTGGAGGAATAGCATTATCTGACATCAAATTATACTACAAAGCTATAGTAGCCAAAACAGTATGGTACTGGCATAAAAACAGACAAATAGACCAATGAAACAGAAAGCACAGAAATAAATCCACACATCTACAGTGAGCTCTTTTCACAAAGATGCCAAGAACATACATTGGAAAAAGGATAGTCTTCAATAAAAGGTACTGGGATGTCTATATGCAAGAGAATGAAACTTTTGCCATATACAAAAATCAAATCAAATGGATTAAAGACTTAAATCTAAGACTTTATGAAGCTACTAAAAGGAAACATTGGGGAAACTCTATAGGACATTGATCTGGGCAAAGATTTCTTTAGTAATACCTCAAAAGCACAGGCAACCAAAGCAAAAAGGGACAAATGGGATTACATCAAGTAAAAAAGCTTCTGCACAGCAAAGGAAACAATCAACAAGGTGCACAGACAACTCACAGAATGGGAGAAAATATTTTCAAACTACCCATTTGACAGGGGATTAGTAACCAGAATAAATAAGGAATTCAAACAACTCAATAAATAATTTGATTTTAAAATGGGCAAAAGATCTAAACAGACATTTCTCAAAGGAAGACATAAAAATGGCAGACAGGTATATGATAAAATGTTCAACACCATTAATCATTAGGGAAATGCAAATCAGAACCACAATAAAATATTATCTCACCCGTTAGAATGGTTATCAAAAACTAATAACAAATGCTAGTGAGGATGTGGAGAAAGAAGAAGCCTCCATACACTGTTGGTGAAATGTAAATTAGTATAGCCACCATGGAGAACAGTATGGAGGTTCCTCAAAACACTAAAAATAGAGCTACCATGTGATGCAGCAATCCCACTGCTAGATTTATATCCAAAAGAAAGGAAATCAGTATATCAAAGAGACATCTACACTCCCATGTTTATTGCAGCTCTATTCACAATAGCCAAGATTTACAATCAACCTAAGTGTTCATCAATTGATGAACAGATAAAGAAAATGCGGTACATATTACGCAATAGAATATTATTCAGCCATAAAAAATAATGAAATCCTGTCATTTCATGTCAGTTTCATGGACAGAAATGGAGAACTATTGGGGGAACCCACCCCCGATAATTCAACATTAATCCATGTAGGTTATTTTCTATTTCCCTAAGTGTTGGCTGGTCTGAGAAATAAAGGGAAGGAGTACAAAACAGAAATTTTAAAGCTGGGTGTCGGGGGGAGACATCACATGTCAGCAGGTTCCATGATGTCCCCCAAGCCGCAAAACCAGCAAGTTTTTATTAGTGATTTTCAAAAGGGGAGGGAGTGCACGAATAGGGTGTGAGTCACAGAGATCACATCCTTCACAAGGTAATAAAATATCACAAGGCAAATGGAAGCAGGACGAGATCACAGGACTGGACTGAAATTAAAATTGCTAATGAAGTTTTGGGCATGCATTGTCATTGATAACATCTTATCAGGAGACAGGGTTTGGGAGCAGGCAACCGGTCTGACCAAAATTTATTAGGCGGGAATTTCCTCATCCTAATAAGCCTGGGAGCACTACGGGAGACCGGGGCTTATTTCATCCCTTATCTACAACCGTAAAAGACAGACATTCCCAGAGTGGCCATTTCAGAGACCTCCCCCTTGGAACGCATTCTTTTTCTCAGGGCTGTTCCTTGCTGAGAAAAAGAATTCAGCAATACTTCTCCCACTCGCTTTTGAAAGAAGAGAAATATGGCTCTGTTCCGCCCGGCTCTCAGGCAGCCAACCCTAAGGGTTTTCTCACTTGTTCCCTGAACATCGCTATTATCCTGTTCTTTTTTCAAGGTGCCCAGATTTCATACTGCCCAAACACACATGCTTACGACCAATTTGTGCAGTTCACGCAATCATCACAGGGTCCTAAGGCAACACACATCTTCAGTTTATGAAGATTACAGGATTAAGAGATTAAAGACAGGCGTAGGAAATCACAAGAGTATTAATTGGGGAAGTGATAAATGTCCATGAAATCCTCACAGTTTATGTTCAGAGACTGCAGTAAAGACAGGCGTAAGAAATTATAAAAATATTAATTTGTGGAACTAATAAATGTCCATGAACTCTTCACAATTTATGTTCTTCTGCCATGGCTTCAGCCAGTCCCTCCATTCGGGATCCCTGACTTCCCGCAACAGAGAACATTATGTTAAGTGAGACAAGCCTGGCACAGAAAGACATATTTCACATGTTCTCACTCATTTGTGGGAGCAAAAAATTAAAACAATTGAACTCATGAAGCTATAGAGTAGAATGATCATTACCAGAGGCTGGGCAGGGTAGCACGGGGGTGAGGAGAAATGGAGTGGGGATGACTAATGCATGCAAAAATAGACATAGATAGAATGAATAAGATCTATTATTTGACAGTATAACAGGGTGACTACAGTCATCAATAATTTGCTGTGTATTTAAAAATAACCAAAAGAGTAGAATTTGAACATTCCTAACACAAGGAAATGATAAATACTTGAGGTGATGGATAATCCATTTACCCAGATGTGTTTATTACACATTGTACACCTGTATTAGAACATCACATGTACCCCATTAATATATACAGCTATTATATTCCCATAATAATTAAAAATTTAAAATGTACATACACACTCATGGAAACATTTTAGTATATATAAGTTATATCTCAATAAAGTTAATCTTTTACTTAAAAAGCTAACATTTTTTACATTTCTGACTACATTTTGACACTGTTGGTGTAATAAAAAAGCAGCAATGAATATGAAGCATTGAATAAAAAGAGCTACCATCTGTGCTTAGCACTTGAAAAAGATTTTTTCACTTAATTTTTCCATAAAACCAATGGCTTGACTTTATTTCTAGTCTCACTTGAGAGATGAGAAAAGTTGACATTATAATAAGCAGTGTGGTTGGCTTGGAAAGTCAGATCCATCGATCTCCAAAGTAGTCCATGCTCTCAGCACTACATCATGATTTTTCCCAAAGGAGGAAGACATTGTACCCTCAAGATGCCAACAAAGAGGAAAATAATTGGGTTTGTCACCTAGGCAGAGCAGGAACCAAATAAATCATCAAGAAGCTTTTCAGGGACCGCTAATGTCGATAGACCATCAAGTCTGAACTGATGGAGCAGCAAATGTAATTATTGCACTGGGAAAATTCCAGTTTAAGATACTGCTTAATCTCAAAGGTACAAAGGTCCTTGTTATTATTCTCATTTAGAAGGGGAATTAACTTGCAAAGAAGGGTAGACATTTTCAAAGAATAAAAACTATATACTAACTTTCCTCTCCCACTTATCTCGTTTACCAGAATGGTTATGTTCCCAGCTCATCATGTTTTACAGGTGAATTCTCTCAAAATTTGAGGGACAGATAGTATCATATGAAGCAAATGGATCCAGCACCAGAAAAAACATAAGTAAGAAATGGAAAACAACCTCATAAATTCTAGAAAAGCAAATATAGCCTGAATACCAAAACTTCACAAAGGTACAAAAAAATTTTTTTGGAAAGGCTAAGGGACAGGGAACAAACAGGAAGAGGAAGGAAAGAAAAGAGCAGAAGGAGATTTAGAAAAATTTCATTTAAGAGTATAACAGTGAAATTACAAATAAAATGTTAGCAAATATAATTCAACAAAATATCATCTATGGTAACCAAATAAAATTAAGCAGAGAAAACAAGAATGGCCCAGTAGTGAGAAACTTATGAATACAATATGCTGTAATGGAAAAAGCCAAACAAGAAGATCCATAATTCACCATTTAATCATTTGCCCCAACTTGTCATTCATTTTTTTATTTCTATATCAAACAACCAGCTTCATGCTTAATAAATTCTATAGGCATAATATGAAAATTAGGCACAAAATAAGGAAGCTTTTTACTACCATTATTTAGTATTATATATGTGAAACAAAAGACATGAATGCAGTAAAGGAAAAGACAAAATTATCATTATTTGCAGATGAGTGGCTACCTTGAATATCCAAATAGAGAATTCCAATAACTAGCAAAACTAAAAAAAAGTTTTTAAAAATAGCTAGATAGAAAATAAATATTTTTTAATCAGTAACATTCCAATATAGTAGTCTAATTAGATAACATAATTTTAAAATAGATTTTATTTACTATAGAAAGAACAAAAATTTTAAAGGGAAAATTTCGGTGAGAAATACATACATCATGAAAAACCAAAAATATTTATAGAATAATATTTGAATAAGAATAGGAAAATTATTACAAATATATAAAGGCTTCCAAAATGTATATTTGTATTTAAAATTCCAACAGGATTAAGGAGACTTTAAGTGTTCTGAAATTCATCTGAAAGAATAAGCAGGTAAGAATATTTACAAATAAAAATGTGTAAGTTACTGAACTGTATACATGTAAGCTCTCAAAAAATGTGCTGAACCAACTACAAAATTAAGGTAGTTAAAATAATATATATACAAATAATAAAAGGCTCATATTCCTAAATTCAAATAAATAACCAGAATTGGACCCTGTGGCCCTAAAACTTAGACTAAAAATTAAAAGTATGATATTGTAGTCATAAATCAGGAGAGAGGGAAAAAGTTACTTAATAAATGATGTTGAGAAAATGTGTAAAACAGCTGGGCACAGTGCCTCATACCCGTAATCCCAAACCTTTGGGAGGCCAAGATGGGACGATCACTTGAACCCAGAAGTTCGAGACCACCCTGGGCAACATAATGAGACCCTGTCTCTGTAAAAACTAGAAAAAATTTAGATAGGCATGGTGGTGTGCGCCTGCAGTTCCAGCTACTTGGAAGGCCGGGGCAGGGAATCTGTTGAGCCCAGGAGGTCAAGACTGCAATGAGCCATGATTGTGCCACTGCACTCCAGCCTGGGTGACAGAATGAGACCCTGTCCCAAAAAATAAAACAAAATAAAAATGTGAAAAACAAACTGATAGAGAACTTCCTCTTTTGCCATAACTATAATAATCTCCAGATGGATCAAAATGTTGAGTAGTTACAGCTTGTAGCATAGAAAAACTCTCAGTGGGTGAAAGGGGAAGGTGCTGGGTGAGGGAGTGTTGATTCTATCTGTCCCTTCTCTTCTCTGCTGCAGGCAGAGCCTAGTCACAGACCATGTCTTGCTGCACGTGCTTGTCAAGTAGCACCTGCCCCTGGAGTACCAGCTGCTGCTCATCCCTTGCGCATTCAGTGAAAACTGTCTTTCCTGCCCAGTAGTAGCCAGGCCTCAGCACTTGCCCTGTCCCTACTGGGGCCCATTGCCCCCACCTGGGGCCCACTGCCCCCACACACTCCTCCAGGTCTCCTCCTGCCCCCGAGCATCAATTAAGTGTGACAAACAGAAAAAGGAAAAACTATAAAACCTCTGGAAGAGGAAGGAATTCCTAAGCTCAAAAGTAATGAAGAAACAAGATCAATCCCTTACTGCATAAAAATTGGAAATCTCTCCAAATCGGAAAAAAAAAAATTAAAAGGCATGAACTGAGAAAAAATGTAGCTTATGCAGTAGATAAATGATTACTCTTTTTACAACTTACAGGTTCACATATACAATAAGATGAACCTGATAGCCTTATAACAAATAAACAATCCACAAAAGAAACTACAACTGACAAACCAACATTGGGAAATGTTATAATAGAAATTAAAGAAATGCAAGTAAAACTACAGTAAAAGTGCTCTGTTTTTTCGCAAAATTAGCAAGTGCTTTGTTGAATAATAGTTCATACTGGCAACAGTGTTATGAGCCTGATGTTTTTATATACTCCTGTTGAAAATATAAATTGGCATAACCATTCTGAAAGTAATTTAAAATATTTATCAAAGGCCTATCATTCATTCATAGTCTTTTACTCAGTAATTCCATTTTGAGAAATTTGTCTTAGAGAAATAAATATAGGAAATACTTTATGTGCAATGATATTCATTAGAGTATTTATAATAGCAAAAATTTGAAGAAAAATCTTAAATACCCAATAATAATGAAAAAGCTAAGGAAATTATGGTTATACCAACTGAATGGAATAAGAAGTAGGTATTTCAAATGATGAATAAAACAGTTAAACATGTTACCTTTGGGAAGTAAAATTATTAAAAATTTTCATTTAGTACTTAATACATTTCTAAATGTTCGAATCTGTTGTATCTTTCCTGTTATAACAAGAAAAAGGGTATACAGATATTTCAATTTGGAAAATATAGTTGAAATAATAGTTACAAAGATTGTAATAAACGGAAGATGTGCTTGCTATCCTTTCAGAAAAAAAAATCTGAAATGAAACTCCTCTAAACACTAACAGTGGATGTGCTTACTGATGAGAATGTAGATTTTTTTGTGTATTTTCCAAATTACCTTTATTGAATTCAGCAAACATTTAATGAGATCCTAAGCAAAACGCACGGACTACAACAAAGATGGATAAGGTATTGCATGTTGCTTATTAAAGTGCATGAATTATTCTTACAATATTCTGAACAGTCAGTTCCCCCGGCAAAAGAACTCTTAGGAAAAAACTGTATGATCACAAACAATCTGCTAAGACTTTCTTATCATACAAGCACTTGTGGTATAAAATTATAATACCCATTTTTCAAACACGTATGAGAAAATACGATTAAGATTTAATAATTTTAATTTACAATAACAACTTCCAAACATCCACTCACTCTATCAAATCTGAGAAAAGAGAGATAGAAATTTATTTGTTTCTTCAGATCCCTGAGATTTAAACGCCTACCTTGATCGCAGAAATTGAAAGTGAAAATTGTTCAGTGCTGGGTACATAAATATTTTCTACCAGCCTCAAAAGTGAATTTGAACATGTCCAGGAATTTTAATAAAATATTGACCAGTTTAGCATCTGACCAGCTGAACGCCAATTTCTTCTGTTATCTTTCCTAACATTCATTCATCAGTTAAATTAAATGAGCTAGTGTATATAAAGCACTTAAAATAGTGTCCAGCATTTTGTAAGCACTCTGCAAAAGTTAAATATTACTTTTAACAATTTAACAAATATTTCTGAGCAACTACTGTGTACCTGACATGATGCTTTAAATAAAGCACAGTTATGTAGCTGAAAAGCAGCTCTGAAGAATGGGAAATCCTCTTTTCCCTTCAGCATGTTCCTGGGCCCACATCAGATCTCCACAATCAATAACAAAATGTCACTAAGAAATGTAGGCAGAATGTCCACACCATTGAAGAGGAAAGAGAAATAATGTCTTTCCTTTGTGTCTTCTGAAAAGGAGTAGGTCCTTGGTGTGGTTGTTACCTGTCTACACTTGGAGCAATCAAAGAGTAGCCAGGGAACAAATATGTAAAAGCCAATGTAACAGAGAAGGATGGTGAAGTCTCTGGAAATAATGTGGGGGGGTCATTGGCTGAATATGAGGAGGCAATGATGACAGAATTGGTATTGTGCCTGCACAGACCATCCCCAACTTTAAGTTCTTTCTCGACCTCTCCTAGGACTGCCTCCTTACTGACACATGCTAATTGATGGCTGAGTGACAGTTCACAGCAGGGACAAGCCATTCTCTAAGACTCATAGAAGAAAAAGAATATAAAGAAATCATTTGCAAAGGCTACTGGGATTGAACAAAAGGCAGCTTTGCTAAAGAAAACCACATCAAATGTCACCAAAGAGTAACCACAAATCTTAGTTAGAATCTATTTTCTAAGAGAAAGCAGATCCAAAGTTACACATCTTAATAACCAATATTCATAAATAGCTACGACCCTGCTTCCCTCCCCGCCCCACAAAAAAAAAAAATACCTTCTAATAAGGTAAACACAAAAGTGCTTAACTGATAAATAAGAAAAATAAACATTCTGATTGGCACCACAGGAGGGAAATTTATGTTTTGACAGTAATAGAATCCAAAACTCTAAACAGTACTGTTAAAAACGCTTAAACAATTTTGTCAATTTCATGCTTCCCCTGCTTCATTATCACATTGCAAGTTGATTAGAGGAATACTACATATGTTTTTATTATAACACCAATACATTTCTAGGTATTTAATTGCAGCTTAACATCTATCTCTCCAATGAAGGCTGAGGGAGGAGAGGGTGAGCGGCAATGAGGTAATTCCCTCAGCAGCTTGGAAAGTGAGGGAGGCTCGAAGCACGCCAGAGGTGTTTCTTAGCCTCCTTCAGGTACAACAGTGAATAGTGTCTTTCCCAGAAAAGTGAATGATCCTCTCTGATTCCTCGGGCAGGTTTCTGAAGCAACAGCCTTGCAGTTTCTCAAACTAATATTATAAATAAAACATTAATCATTATTAACCCTACCTGAAAAGAAAGAATGCTGTGCTAAGGAACAATCCACATTTTTCTGGGCCAAATTCAGAATTGTTTACCCCTAAAGAAAACTCTTTGTTCCTTTTACTGAGGTTTTCTGACTCAAGTAAAATCCTCAAAGTATCTTCAAAACTGAAAAATGCCTTAACCATCAAGAATACCATAGTCAAATACTTGAGTAAAATGAAACCTTGTCTTAAGCTGCCAAACAAGCAGTGTCTTATATTATGTAGCCTGTAATGTAAAATGATAATGTTTAACAACTTGTTTAACTAAAGAATATTTCAACACGCAAGACCCAATGCTCTGCCAATTCCTATCCAAACCCAGGAATTCACTCTTGGGTTAAATATATATATACACACACACATATATATACACATGCACATACATATATACACACACACGCATATACATACATATATATGTATGTATATATATTTATCATTTAGGAGGCACTCACAAATCACCCGCTTAGCTTTCTGGTCTTCCAGTAAGTGAAATCCTGATAATCATGAAGAAACAACAATGACCACTAGGCACTTGTGCCTAATTTACCTAACAATTTAAACCTTGGCACTGACAAGTTCTATCTATTATTGATTTTAAAATTCCTCATTATTACAGCCCCTCCAGGTGACATTATTCTTTGCACAGCAGAAGTCATTCGGCAGTGTCAGAAAGGGTTGACAGGTCTGAAATTACACTGCACATTTGCTCCTTAAGAGTATGCAGTGGTCATGCATTTCTTGTTAGGAAGGTAAAAAGATAAGCATGCATAAAAAAGTCAGATGAAATGAGTTCATTTATAAGTCAACTTCACCAGCCCCCCAAAGAGGCAAAATAACTTAAACTCACACACCTTTCACACATTATCTTCAGAGCAGCAGAACTCAAATCTCATACCCTACAGCAGGAAGAGTTTCACTAATTTCAATTACTGTTATTTTAACCTCTTCTGAATAGATGACTCAGAAAAAAACAAACACTAAAGTGATAAATTTGACAGAAAAACATAACCACAAACAAAATATCTTCAACTTTCTAGTTCAGCAAACAATTATAATTTATACTAGTATCATGTTTTATAGTTTACTAACAACATTTAAATATATTACTCAATATTTGATTCTCACAACAGCCTACTTAAGATAATATTAGGCCATCCTATAACAATTATGGAATATTATACAGTGAGGCAAAAGAATAACGTAGAACTAATGGGATGGAAACATATCCATAACATGTTGAATGTAAAATGCTGGCTTCCAAACAGAATAGATTGCTTGGTCCTATATTTATAAAAAGATGTACGTAAATATGTGTGTGTATATATATATACACACACACATCCATATATATACATACTTGCATATGCATATATAAAGAAAGGTAATGGCTAAAAAGAAATCAACCAATTGTGGTCTCTGTATTATAATTACTATCTTTTCTCTAGTTTATTTTATCTTTTGACATTTCTGCAATGAATATATATTACATGTATGATCAGGAAAAGATAATCATATATGATGAGGAGGTTATCTTATTTTTCTCAATAAGAATCTTTTTAGTGAACTTCAATAACTACAGCTTAATACCATGGCGAAATGGGACCTTAGTTTGAACTGCTTTTAAAACAAGCATTTCTGGAAATTTCAGAGTTCACTGAATCTTAGAATCATCCATAGTCTTAAGGTCTGCTAGTTAGGATAAATCATTGGAAAATATACACTGAGTGACGTCTTAGCATGAATCCTTCAGGAAGCAGAATTTGAGGTAAGAATTAAAGTGCTAAATTTTTATTAGGAAGTTGCAAGCCCAAAAAGGCTTCAGTGAGAAGAAAGGGAAGGGACAAAAGGAAAGATGTAAAGCAATGCATTGCTGCGTCACCTAGGAAGGCGGAACCAGCCACCAGCCACTTCACAACAATCTGCAGAGACACAACAGCTCACTCAGCAGGAGTTCACTTGGTACAGGGACTTCTCTGTAATCGGCTACAAGAAGTAACCATCCTGGAGCAGTCTGGTAAAGGGAAAAAAGAGGAAGGCTTATTTACCCAGTTCTCTATTGTCTCCAGTGTCTGTTAATCAAGGTCCACTTAGAACTGACCATCTCACCCCTCAGAACCTTTTCAGGAGGCTATATCCCATGGCTTGAGCAGCATTGTAGCCAAATATGAGAGTAAAGAAGCAATTCTTTGCAGGTGGGGCCCAGCATTTGCATTGTGAATGCCAAACAGATCCAGAGCTTCAACTCAGATTCCAAAAAGCAAAGGAACCACCAAAGGCAGCAGCACTGAAACGAAGGTAACTCATTAAAGAGAAGGAGAATCTTCTCAATGAACTTGAGAAGGGTTAAAGGCTTATTGAGAAAGGGTTAAAGGCTTATGTCCAATATAAATGTCTTGCTAGTTCTTGGAAATAGTTGGTCATTTTGTTACACCAAATTCCCTAAATGACATATTTCCCCATATTTGTAAATATTCAATAGACTATAAGGGACTGATATTGTTTGGATGTGTATCCCCACCCAAATCTCATGTCAAGTTGTAATCCTCAGTGTTAGAGATGGGGCCTGGTGGGATGTGATTAGATCATGGTGATGGTTTCTCATGGTTTCTCATTAACACCATCCCCCTTGGTGCTGCCATCACAACACTGAGTTCTCATGAGATCTGGTTGCTTAACAGTGTGTAGCACCTCTCCCCTCTCTCTCCTGGCACTGCTCCAGCTTTACCTTCTGCCATGAGTTAAAGCTCCCTGAGGCCTCCCTAGAAGCTAATGCTACCATGCTTCCTGTACAGCCTGCAGAACCATGAGCCAATTAAACCTATATTATTTATAAATTACCCAATCTCAGGTATTTCTTTATAAAGTACAAAAAGTGTTTCTAATACAGAAAATTGGTAGTGAGGAGTGGGGCATTGCTATAAAGATACCTGAAAATGTGGAGGCAGTTTTGGAACTGGGTAATGGGCATAGGTTGGAACAGTTTGGAGGGCTCAGAAGATAAGAAGATACTGGAAAGTTTGGAACTTCCTAGAGACTTGCTAAATGGTTGTGACCAGAATGCTGATAATGATATGGACAGTAAAGTCCAAGTTGAGGAGGTCTCAGATGGAAATGAGGAACTTACTGGAAAATGGAGTAAAGGTCACTTTCGCTATGCTTTAGCAAAGAGCCTGGCTGCATTGTGCCCCTGCTCTAGGGATCTGTGGAATTTTGAACTTGACAGTGATGATTTAAGGTATCTTGCAGAAGAAATTTCTAAGATACAAAGCATTCAAGATGTGACCCGGCTGCCTATAACAGCCTATGTTCATATGCATGAGCAAATAAATGACCTGAAACTGGAACTTACATTTAAAAGAGAGGCAAAGCATAAAAGTTTGGAAAATTTGCAGCCTGGCCATGTGGTAAAAAAGAAAGCTAATTTTCAGAGAAGGATTTCAAGCAGGCTGCAGAAATTTGCATCGCTAAAAGGAAGGCAAGTGCTGACAGCCAAGACAATGGGAAGAAGGCCTCAAAGGCATTCCAGAGACCTTCTTCTCTTTTCTTTTATCTTTTTTTTTTTTTTTCTTGTAATAGATAGCATCTCGCTAATTTGACCAGGCTGATCTCAAACTCCTGGCCTCAAGTGATCCTCCCAACTCGGCCTCCCAAAGTGCTATGATTACAGGTGTGAGCCACCATGCCAGGACTTCAGAGACCTTTGTGGCAGCCCTTACCATCACAAGTCTAGAGGCCTAGGAGGACTGAATGGTTTCTTGGGCCAGGACCAGAGCCCCACTGCCCTGTGCAGCCTCAGGACACTATTCCTGGCATCCCAGTCACTTCAGCTCCAGCTGTGGCTCAAAGGGCCCCAGGTACAGCTCAGGCCACTGTTTCAGAGGCTGCAAACCATAAGCTTTAGCAGTTTCCATGTGGTGTTAAGCCTGCAGGTGCACAGAGTACAAGAGTTGAGGCTTGGGAGCCTCTGCCCAGATTTCAGAAGCTGTATGAAAAAGTTCCAATGTCTAGGCAGAAGCCTGCTGCTGCAGGGATGGAGCTCTCCTAGATAACCCCTACTAGGGCTGTATAGAAGGGAAATGTAGGATTGGAGCCCCCACACAGAGTCCTCACTGGGCCACTGCCTAATGTAGCTGTGACAAGCAGGCCATCACGCTATAGACCCCAGAATGGTAGAGTCAGTGGCAGCTTGCACCCTGAGCCTGGAAAAGTCACAGGCACTCACCACCACCCTGTGAGAGCGGCCCTGGGGGCTAAACCCTGCAAAGTCACAGGGGCAAAGCTGCCCATGGCTTTGGGAACCCACCTCTTGCATCAGTGTGCCCTGGATATGAGACGTGGAATCAAAAGAGATTATTTTGGAGCTTTGAGATTGACTTGCATGAGGCCTGTAGTCCCTTTCTTTTGGCTAATTTATCCCTTTTGGAATAGAAGTATTTACCCAATGCCTGTACCCCCATTGTATCTTAGGAGTAACTAATTTGCTTTTTAATTTTACAGGCTCATAGGCAGAAGGGACTAGCCTTGTCTCAGATGAGACTTTGGACTTTTTAGTAATGCTGGGATGAATTAAGACTTTGGCAAACTGTTGGGAAGGCATGATTGTATTTTGAACTAAGGCAGAGGTTAGAAAAGTTTGGAGGGCTCAGAAGAAGGCAGAAAGATGTGGGAAAGTTTGGAACTTCCTAGAGACTTGTTGAATAGTTTTGACCAAAATGCTTATAATGATGTGGACAATGAAGTCCAGGCTGAAGTGGTCTCAGATGTATATGAGGAACTTCTTGGGAACTGGAGAAAAAGCCACTCTTGCTACGCTTTAGCAAAGAGACTGACAGCATTTTGCCTCTGCCCTAGAGATCTGTGGACCTTTGAACTGGAGAAAAATTATCTGAAATTGGAACTTATGTTTAAAAAGGAAGTATAGCATAAAAGTTTGAAAAATCTGCAGCCCAACAATGTGATAGAAAAGAAAAACCCAGTCTCAGGTATTTCTTTATAGCAGTGTGAGAACAGATTAATACACTACTGCTCCAACTAACACATCCCTGGGGACAGGGTAGTAAGAAAGAAGTAGCAGCATCTGTATCAGGAAAGCAAAGACTTCCTCCAAAACCCTCAGCAGACCTCTGTTCACTTTTTATTGGCAAAATAGTGTCAGAAGGCCACATCTCTGCAAAGGTATCTGGGAAAATTAGCATTCCAAGCTCCATAACAAAGGAAGCAGATGTTGAAAGATTGCTGAATGTAACAATATAGATAATATCCTTCAAATACCTATTCCTGACCAATGAATTCCTATGGTCAGCCAGACTTGGGTCTTAATTTTTTATCTCAGTGTCAGGGGACAGTAGTGCTCTGTAATCAACTCAAGGACCACATGAAATAGAACTGCCACTCCCAAAAAGACTAATCTTACCAAAGAAAGGGTATAGAAAGGCACCCTGGAGAGAAACCATTAGCATTACCACAATAATTATAAAGATCAATAAAACACACACACACATGCACACCCAAGCTGCAAAAAGTTGACAATTCTTTAAAAATCACACCATTAATTGTGTTTCTCTTGTAGGGCAGAGGTACAGAGAACAGGATCACTTTCATTTCTTTATGCAGCCCCCAAAAATAGTTGAACAGTTGCAGGTGATTTTTTTCTTTTCTTTGGGTTTTTTTTTCAGTATCTTACAACTAACAAAGAAAATTTTATATTATTGATAGTAATATAACAAACCAAATTTTGTTAAAGGAAGAGATAGGATTCATCCAGATCTTTTAAAAATTATGATCCCACAAATTATCATCATGAGGCAATATTTATTAGGAAGGTTATCAAAGATAACAAAAACTGGATAAAGAAATAATCATGAATAATGAAAATTAATCTCTCCCATTTAATTTTCCCTACATCTGTCTGGATGAAATTACACCTACTAAATATTGACTTTGCTTCTAAGGCATGTGACATATTTTATTTGACACAGATCACTACATTTAACCTTCAGGGTAAGGATGGAGCCAGCACATCTCACTCAGTGACACAGAAGAAAGTGATGCATAAAGAGGTGAAGTGATGAATCCGGGCTCAATTTTCACATAGTAATTGCCTTATAGATCCCTCTGCCACCTCTGGGATGCCTGGGTGACTGAATTTGCTGTGGCTGCTTTGCAACCAGTTTATATTCCTACCCAAAGAGAAAGGGTTCTTCACCTAGGGCATTGTGAACCTGGATGAGAAAAAGATTCTTTTTTCACAAACCCCTAACTTAAGTTTCTTTCCATCATAATGCAGGACACAAGCCACAGTACTTTTAGCAGTGCCTATGAATTTGCCACCAATCAAAAGCCCAAATATTTCCATATCATATCACATTGTTTTTGGTTCCTCGCCATATCATTTACAAACATCTCTACTTCGAAATCACAGCGGCTATTAGACTAAGTGTAATATAACCAGATTTCAATAAAATTGGTTTTCTTTGTAATCCTATATATTTCATTTGATACATTCAAAAACATTTTTCTGACTTCCAAAGGAATCCATGGCACCAAAAAAGGAAACAAATATTAAAATCCTCTACATAGAGGTATCTCAAGCACTGGGGCATATGTAGGAGCCTCTGAAGACCTTCCTAACACCTTCCTTAGTTCTTAGGGGAAAAAATACATTTTCGTTCCAGGCCTGCCCTGGTGTATGACCACAAAACATCAGACCTGTGGCTTGGTGTACAGGTTTGTCCCATGTTATAAACATGTCATCATGTTAAAAACGTGATGACTCAATTCTCAAATCTTCATTTGGTGCTTTTCTTCTTCCAGGCATCTCTCAAGAGAAACTTCTACTCTCACTACTATCAAGGAGCATCACATATTGACTGGGTTACACACAAAGCAACTGCCATTTCTCCAATGTAGCCACAGACACTGCAGCAGTACAGTAGCTCACAGTCAACATCCAAGACACAATCAATAAAACTAGAAGCCACGTAAAAATGTTAAAACCTATCAATGTTTCCTCTTTACCTGTTGAAATACTCCCTTCCTAGAGAGAAAATTACAGGTATTTCTCCTTTTTTCCCCCCAGAGATAAGGTCTCTGTCACCCAGGCTGGAGTGCAGTAGCACCATCATAGCTCACTGCAGCCTCAATGGCTCAGGCCATCCACCTCAACCTTTCAAGTAGCTGAGACCACAGGCATGCACAACATGCCTGATTAATTTTTTTGAGTTTTTGTAGATACAGGGTCTGGCTGTGTTGCCCAGGATGATCTTGAACTCCTGGCCTCAAGTAGTCCTCCCAGTTTGGCCTCCCAAGGGTATTTCTTCTACTACACAAATTAATGGTCACTTTTGGTGTTTTCCTATGGGTTTTGATGTCAAACAGAACTGCTTTTGAATACTAGCTCTTCTACTATCTACTATGAATGATCTCAAGCAGCTGTCCTTCCTGAGCTTTGAATTTTTTCATCTGAACAATCTTCAACAGGTTACACATTCATTCATTCATGCACGCATTAGCCAATAAACACTTTTTCACCTTGTGCTATAAGCTGTCTCTATGAAGGTCCTTAACAGATAATACAGAAACAGAAGGAACGCAAATAAACCAGTATCACACTGTGTGAACCTGAACTCTCAAAACCTGAACCTTGAACTCTCAAGACAAAAATCCACAAATCATTCAGAAATAGTGGGCCCATTTCATTATGTCTCAAAACTTGGTATAAGACAAAACAGGGTTTCATAGCAGCACAGAGCAGATAGGGAGGAAGGAGATTAAAGATTCAGCAGATAGGCCAGGCACAGTGGCTCATGCCTGTAATCCCAGCACTTTGGGAGGCTGAGGCAGGCGAATAGGTCAGGAGTTCGAAACCAGTCTGACCAATATGATGAAACCCCATCTCTACTAAAAATACAAAAATAAGCCAGGCACAGTGACTGGTGCCTGTAATCCCAGCTACTCAGGAGGCTGAGGCAGGAGAATCGCTTGAACCCAGGAGGCGGAGGTTGCAGTGAGCCGAGATCATACCACTGCACTTCAGCCTGGGTGACAAAGAAAGACTTCATCTCAAAAAAAAAAAAAAGAAATCAGCATATAGGTCTCAGAACCAGGTTATGACAGCCACTTGAAGAGAGACCCAGCCAACATAGGGGCATGGGCTGAGTACAATAAAAACAATGTCAGTTGTTGAAACAAATGTCCATCAAGGAAGTCCAAGAGAAGAGTGGAGGAGGGCTCTCAGCATGTGGGTAAAAATAGCGCTATAAATGCAGGGGAAAGAAAATAGTGACATTATAACATTTGTCCAGGATAAAAGCAGAGCCTTTGTGACCTAGCTCAGAAGCTGAGGCAGGGTCCTGGCTCTTGGGAAAAGGCTTGAAAAGAATAAGGCAAGTTAAGAGGCACCAGAGCTGACAACCAGAGCAGGTAGGTGACGCACACAGGAGTAGACATCATGAGGCACAGGGAGTAGAACTGGAGCCCAGTAGTCACTGGAGCATAAACCTGGGCTTAGAGTCAGCCAGTCTAACAGAAACCTAGAGGTGTATTCAAATTCCAGGTTTAGGAAAACAACTCATGCTAAGCAGAGAGTAAGGAACCCAAGACTATGACGTCCTGCCTCCATGACAACTGGCTTTGAACCTGGGTCAGGATGAGCTTGGTAGGTAAGAGGCTTCCGTGGTACCAGTTGTGAAGCACCAGAAATGGCAAAGCAGAGGAAGTGATGATGGGAAGGGCTTGAGCCAACCAGTGGTTCAACTTTAAAATGTGGTCAAGAAAAGATGCACATGAGGCTCCCTTATCACTTTCCTAGTCCACTTACTCCCAATCAAGGTCCTTCCTATCTTGGAAATATCTAAGCACCCAAAGGTCTACTGTGCCAGGATTTGCCAAGAAAATGCATTAGCCTGATTACAGTGTGAAAGCTTTTAGAGAAGCTCTGTGTTAGCAACTAATAGACGTTGCCAAAGAATATCCTGTGAAAAATATTAACATATCAGAGATGAATCCATTTCAAAAAGCAGTTTCTCCTCAAAACTAGCACACAAAAATAATGAGAAGTAAAATAATCTGTTATGTCCAGTATTGATATGGTTTGGCTGTCTCCCCACCCAAATCTCATCTTGAATTGTAGCTCCCATAATTCCCACATGTTGTAGGAGGGAACCAGAAAGAGATAACTGAATCATGGGGGCAGTTTCCCCCATATTGTTCTTGGAGTAGTGAATAAGTCTCATGAGATCTGATGGTTTTATAAGGGGCTTCCTCTTTCATGTGCCTCTTTCTCTCTTTGCCTGCCGCCATGTAAGATGTGCCTTTCACCTTCCACCATGACTGTAAGGCCTCCCTACCCACATGGGACTGTGAGTCCATTAAACCTCTTTCCTTTACAGTTACCCAGTCTTGGATATGTCTTTATTAGCAGCGTGAGAACAGATTCATACATCTAGATGTAAACAATTTGGGTAAAATGTCTGCAAACCTGAATCATGAGTTTGTACTTTAAAAACTCCGTCTACCAGCTGGGCACAGTGGCTCATGCCTGTAATCCCAGCACTTTGGGAAACCAAGGCGGGCCGATCACTTGAGGTCAGGAGTTTGAGGCCAGCCTGGCCAACATGGCGAAATCCCGTCTCTACCGAAAATACAAAAAATTAGCCAAGCATGGTGGTGCATGCCTGTAATCCCCACTACTTGGGAGGCTGAGGCAGAAGAATCACTTGAACCCAGGAGGTGGAAGTTGCAGTGAACCATTGCACTCCACCTGGGCAAAAAGAGTGAAATTCTGTCTTAAAAAAAACAAACAAAAAAACTCAGCCTACAATCCTTCCCAAGGCCAACCAACATCCTCTGTTATGACAACCCAACCTTATACATCATGCCAAGCAATTCCTTAATATTTTTATTGTGATCTTTTTATATGACAGGCCAAAGTTGGAGATGCCTTTTAAAGTTGGGTGACCTTCATTTCAAAGAAGGAAACATGTTGAAGTTACAAAAATATGCATTACTTTATCATAAGGAAATTACCAACCTTAAAATGGTATGTCACTGTACTACAAAAAGAGTGGAAGGCAGTATGCAGAAACGAACATATTTGTATAAGGTTTCTGAGATTATGGTAATTTTAAATTTTTTCCAAAAAAATTTTTTCTAATTTTTCTTTAATGCTGTTATGTCATCTTTCCAAGAATATATATATTCAAACACTCTCCTTTCCTTGACTTAGTGTGAATTAGAAAATTGACCTGATCTCACCTATGAGGAACTATACCATGTGATACCAACACCATAACTTAATTTCAAGTTACTTGGCCACATTTGCTCTTCATTTTAGGCTGTTACATATCCACCACTAAGGAGTTCCTCAGACTTTGTTGTCTAAATGCTCCCCTAAAGTACTTTAAAATAAAATTTAAAAAATTTAGAGCAAAAATTCCTGGAAATTGTATAACATCCCCACACACACACTTCTTATGACACTAATACTGGAAGTCACTGAAGGTACTATGAGGGATCCCTCTGGGACTGCAGAGGGCACCTTTTCACCTGACCGTCACATCTGAGAGTCTAACAGCAATACTATTATTTTCCTTTAAAGGAACAATTTACCTTATGTTCGGAGAAATATAAACTTCTGTTTGATTAATACAGCAATCCCCAGAGGTTTCTCCTTCTAGCATGAAGTTTAGGCTGCTGGCCAAACATGTAAGCTTAAATTCTAGAATCCCACATAAAAATGTCTATTTGTTCTTTCAAAAAAGAAAATCTTTCCAATCAAAAACTGATTTTGGGCAGTATCTGCACTTGTAATTGGCAAATAATAAAATGACTACAGTAAAAGTTGCTTTCTAATTTGTAATATATAACCAAGGATATTAAGCAAACATGTCTGTTATAGGTTAAATTATCTCCCCCAAAAAGATATGTTGAAGTCCTTACACCTGGTACCTGTGAATGTGACCTTCTTTGGAAACAGGGTCTTTGCAGATGTATTCAAGTTAAGATGAGGTCATTGGTGTGAGCCCTAACCCAATAGTCCCTAACCCACTGCTGTCCTTATAAAAAGAGGAAATGCCATATGAAAAGAGACACACAGGAAGCTTGCCATGTGACGACAGAGGCAGAGATTAAAGTGCTGTAGCTGCAAAACAAGGAATAGGAAGGATTATTTGCAAGCCACCAAGGGCCAGGAAATGCAAGTAAGGCTTCCCCTCCACGTTTCTGAGGGATCGGGACACTGCTGGCATCTTGATTTCAGACTTCAAGCTTCCAGAACTATGACACAATAAATTTCTGTTATTTTTGAGCCGCCCAATTTGTGCTACTTTGTTTCAGCAGCCTTTGGAAACTGATACAATATTTCTACTTCTTCATGCCATTTTTTTCATCTATGTGAGATTCTTGGTCCATTTTTCCTTCAAAGTATCTTATTCATTCAACTATACTACAGTTGAAGTGCTAAAGAAAGAACCTCATAATACATGCAATGAATGGGTTTAGTATTTAATATGTATAACAAATGGTCCCTGTTGCTGGGATTGCCAGATTAAAAACAGGATGCTTCATTAAATTTTAATTTCACATAAACAATGAACAATTTTATAGTACAAGAATGCCCCAAATCATGCATAGGGCAGACTTATATTAAAAATTATTCATTGTTTATCTGAAATTCAAATTTAACTGGGTGTCCCACATTTTATTTGTGAAATCTGGCAGCCCTACATACTACTTCATGGACGGAAGGCCTGCTTCTGGAACATTCACTTACTTGCCATTTGTTTCCAGTCCTTGAGCCAACAAGACAAGCTACCACATTTTGAATGCTACGCAGCCTATTTTTCCTCTTCAGATTCGAGTTCCTCCAGTTTAATTTGTGGACACTGTTAACAATTATAAATGGATGATGATTGCTACAGCGAGTTTGCTTTGGGTAAGCACCATGACATCCATACAGCTTTTATAAAATGCTACACAATCAATAAAAAGAAATTAGAACCATCAATTCTAGGTGTAAAGATGTAATCAGCTTGCAGGGGCATTTTTAATTCCTTATTTCAATATTGTGACCAGGTTTAGAATATAAAATGAGCATGAAAGGAATTTTTAAGCTTTTAACCATCACTAAATTAATTATTTTTTACAAAAATATAATATATCTCTCCATGGATAATGCTGTTATTATGAGACTTTGTAATCTGCTACTTCAATCTGATTTCTTATTCTCCCCAGACCACTGCTCCTTCATCTGTAAAATGAGAGAGGTAGAAGACACAATTCAGGGCCCTTGTCAGGATTCTGGAGTTTGCCACAGGCTTAGTCCTCCTTCTTCTCTGTCTATTCCCTTTTGTCTTCCCTCAGAGGTGACCCCACCTCCCAGCAAAGTTCTTCTTCCCTAGGGTGGGAGAAGGCCTTTTCAAGCATAACAGAAACCACAGAAGAAACTTATTAAATTTGACTGTGCACATCAAAAGACTCCATGAATAAAATTAGAAGGCAAAGGACAAACTGGAAAAAATATCTGCATTGTAAAATATAGAAAATTTTTAACACG
Source organism: Macaca nemestrina (assembly GCF_043159975.1). NCBI lineage: Eukaryota > Metazoa > Chordata > Mammalia > Primates > Cercopithecidae > Macaca > Macaca nemestrina. The sequence goes on from NC_092127.1 coordinate 144,988,052, forward strand.
CCAAAACAATATGGACAAAGGACATAATTTACATACTTAAGTGTGCATATACACACACAGAAACAATAAACATGAAAATATGTTTCATCTATTGGTAATTAAAGAAACATGAATTAAAGAAAGGACCATTTGCCTATCAAATTGACAAAATTATTTTAAGAAAACAACTCAACGTTAGAAAAGTGTACTCTTATACACTGCTGCTGTGTAAGATGATACAATCATTTTAGAAACCAATTTGGCAATTCATATCAAAGGTCTTAAAATATACAAATGTTTTGATTCATCAATTACACTTCCAGGAATTATGTTCGAAGATTTGGCTAAGACCTCATTCGCTATATTATTGGCGACAGCAGTAATTTGGAAACAACCTGAATTTATGTTTGATTCAATGAATCAAACATACAACCATATGGTGGAATACTATGCAGCTATTAAAAACTATGTGATACAATGAGATATCATCTAACACCAGTCAGAATGGCTATTATTAAAAAGAAAAAATAACAGATGCTGATGAGGTTGTGGAGAAAAAGGAATGCTTATACACTGCTGGTGGCAGCGTAAATTAGTTCAGCCATTGTGGAAGACAGTGTGGCAATTCCTCACAGACCTAAAGACAGAAATACCATTCGACCCAGCAATCCCATTATTGGGTATATACCCAAAGGAATATAAATCATCCTATTACAAAGATACATGCATGCGTAGGTTCACTGCAGCACTATTACAATAGCAAAGACATGGAATCAACCTAAATGTCCATCAATGATAGACTGGATAAAGAAAATGTGGTATATATACGCCATAAAACACTATGCAGCCATAAAAAATAATGAGATCATGTCTTTTGCAGGGACACAGATGGAGCTGGAGGCCATTATCCTTAGAAAACTAACACAGGAGCAGAAAACCAAATATTGCATATTCCCACTTATAAGTGAGAGCTAAATGATGAGAACACACGGACACACAAGGGGAACAACACAAAGGAGGGTAGGTCAAGGGAGAGGATCAGGCAAAATAACTAATGGGTACTAGGCTTAATACCTGGGTGATGAAATAATCTGTACAACAAACCCCCATGACACAACTTTAACAGAAACGACAAACATGCACTTGTACCCTTGAACTTAAAAAGTTGCATTAAAAAAAATGTGATAGAAGAGTACTTAATGACATGAAATATTTTCATAGTATATTAGAACATTTTTAAACAGCTCACCAACAGTATGATCCCATTGTTCTAAAAGTAAATATGTATACATAACACAAAACTCTAGATAAAAGAATAGAGGAATATACAAAATCATAACAGTTAAGTATTTCTAGGCAGTGGGATTATGAGCTTTTTCCCCCTACTTTCCAAGTTTTCCACAATAAGCTGTACTACCTTTTATGTTAAGAAAAATAAATAACAAATACCGTATTTCCTAATTCATTTATCTTGTCTTAAAACCTGCCCTTTCTTGGGCTGCACTTGGTTAATCTAAAAAAAATGCCTGTTAATACACTGGTTTGTAAAATAATGCATTAACCTAGTGAACTACTTTCTAATGCTTCTTTGCAAAAAGCAGAAATCCCAGTTTGAACTAGATTAAGCCAAAAGAGGAATTATAAAAAGTAAGGTCAAATAAGAATATTGAAGATCTTACAATAAATAATGTGACTGGTGGGGGGGTCACAGGGAATGAAAGTTTCCAAAAGAAGAGTAAGTTCCAGAAAAGAGAAGGCTTGCTAGGAAAAATATAATAGATACTCACCACACCAGTTAAAGCACAGGTTTCATTAGCAGGGCACTGAATAGTTTCTCTGGTGAACTTCTAGTCTTAGACTGGTTCCCAAATAGACTCTGAGGTGGAAAATTCAGTGTTTTCAGCAGCACTCTACTCTCCACCTCACCTGTAAGGAGGTGAAGAAGCTGCTTCACCTGTAAGGAGGTAAATAAGTTCCTTTACCTGTAAGGAGTTGAATAAGGCAGGAGGCAGCAGAGGGAGAAGCTGATAGCAAAGCAGTTGCAGCTGAGATGCCAGCCCATCTACAGGAGGCTCTGGGTTGGGATGGCCCTGCAGAAGTTGCTCCAAATTGAAGCAAGCAGGTAGATGCTTTTGCACAGCCACATTAGCCAACAGGAGGCATAAGCTCGGGTGAGGCAGTTACCTGCAGCCGAGGTAAATCACAGTGAAGGACACAGCTGTGAGCCTGGGTATCCCATCCTCTTAGCAGTCACAGAAGTGCCAGCCCTGAGGAGGGAACTGGTTTGGGGCACCACAGTGTGTCAATATAGTGGAGCAGAAGTGATCTCACTCCCACCTCCTTTCCAAAAGCGTAGTAACGAGAACCTTAAAATATTTCAAAGGTATACAGTGCTCAAAAATAAAACAAGTTCATCTGTGACCTAGGAAAGAAAATCTAGAGACAAGCAACAGCGGAAAACAAAGACCCACTTACTGGGCTTGGGGATCAAAAACAGGCAATGCGGCTGGGCGCGGTGGCTCACGCCTGTAATCCCAGCACTTTGGGAGGCCGGGGCTGGCGGATCATGAGGTCAGGAGATCGAGAGCACCCTGGCTGACACGGTGAAACCTCGTCTCTACTAAAAATACAAAAAATTATCCAGGCGTGGTGGCGGGCGCCTGTGGTCCCAGGTACTTGGGAGGCTGAGGCAGGAGAATGGCGTGAATTCAGGAGGTGGAGGTTGCAGTGAACTGAGATAGCACCACTGCACTCCAGCCTGGGCAACAGAGCGAGACTCCGTCTCAAAAAAAAAAAAAAAAAAACACAGGCAATGCTGGCCACAGCCATGGAGCTAGGGAGGAGTATATGTGGAACCAGGAGATGGTGGCTCCTAGCACCGCTATGCCCATTGGTAAAATATGAATAGAAGACTTAGACACTTAATGCATTCAGGACAACTAAAAGCTCACATGCAATAGAAATGGGAGTTTGGGTCACCCACCAGGTAAAAAAATCACAACCTGCTCGCTGAGAGCAAAGGGAATATAGCATAAATGGTAGAAAAAAAGGGTTATGAATACCAACTACTCTTCCAGCCAGTTGCATAAATGAAGACTGTAGTAGCTATATATTGTATATTTTCTTCCTTACTTCTTAATCCATACATTTTTCCATCCACTTTTTCCCCATTTTATATAAGGTTAGTAGCTATATATTGTATATTTTCTTCCTTACTTCTTAATCCATACATTTTTCCATCCACTTTTTCCCCATTTTATATAAGGTATGTTGATGTGATTAACTTTATAATATAGTCCTTGAGATATAGGATATCTAGCTGGGATTCTAACCAAATTAAAATAGGTATGATCATCACTCGGAACCAATGATGAGAGTGCATCCTGAAGAGGAAGGATGATGAATGCAGTTCTGCCGCTGGATCTAAAGGGGTTGGGGGAAAAGCCAACATCCCGCAGAGGTGGAGACATTGACTGCTAGGATGCTAGGTTTCCCTGTTCTGGGGAGAAAATAGGTTTCCATTGGACCCAGAGTCAACTGTGAAACCTTAGGCAGGGACATGTTATTGTTGTGGAAACTGTAAATATGGGTAGAAGTGTGTAAATAAATGCTAACCACCTAACATTCCATCAGACGGATAAATCACAATTTACAATGTGAAACTGTACAATATGGTCCCCACCTTTTTAGGTTCACATTTAAGTTCTTTCCAGTTCTTGCCATTACAAATTATGTAGTGATAACACTTTCCATGTTCTGTCACTTTTTAATAGATGTATAGAATTGAGATCTGAGGACTACTTTCTAATCTTCTCAGCCTTTCTCTCTGCACATGAGTTCCTTTTTTCTTTCTGGCAGAGCGGCCAGTGAAAAGCCCCAGGGTCAGGAAACCATCTGATAATGGCACTTCAGTGCCTCAGTCTCAACACTTGTTCACTGGAGACTTCCCCGACTCTCCATGCTAAAATCTTCATACTCAAAAGAGGAAAGGAGAGAAGGAAGGAGCTTCTGCCCACAGGGGGTATTACTCTTAATCACTCATTCAACAAACTTTCATGGGAAACTATTGAACATCATTCTAAAGTGTTTCTTTTACCACAAAATAAAATTTTGGCTTTCTCCTAGAAAGTATACAAGATTTCATGATATACCTTTTATGCATTAACATCAGTCCTCACTCCATCTTCCTTTCTGGGTTTTTTTTGTTTTTTTTTTTTTTTTGCCTCTTTTTTCACCTATTTCAAATTTCTTTAACCATACTGCGTTGTGGCATACCTTAAATTCTTTCTAAGACAAAGAGGCAAAAAAGTAAATTAAGAGTGTACCTGTACACTGGGCACAGCGGCTCATGTCTATAATCCCAGCTACTCAGCCTAGGCAACAGAGTGAGACCCTGTCTCTTTAAAAATAAAATAAAATAAGAGAGAATATTTGTATACCTATGACTGCATTAAGGTAATACCAAACTTAGAGTGATTTAAGCAACAAAGACATCTAATTATTTCAAGTATGATGAAATCTGAAGGCACATAGCTCAAGAATTGGTCCAGCAACTTGTGATGTCATCCAGGACCTAGGCTCTTTCCATCTTTTTGCTCTGATATGCTCAGCACATTGGTATTGGGTTTTCATCCTTTGGCTGATTGTCTCACGGAAGTAAGATCACTGCAACAACTCCAAATACCATGTCCTCACACCACAGGGCACAGAACAGTAAGAGAAAAAAATGTCCTCCTCATATAAATCTAACAGGAAGAATGGTCCTCCCCAAAAACACCCTGGAAGAATTCTTTTTACATCTCGTTGGTCAAAACTGAATCATATAAATAAGATTCACTGTTGAGAAAAGGAGAATCTGTCATTTTCAGCTTCACTTAAGAGGTGTGTTTTCCAGAAGGGAAGAGGTAGTAGAAAATGTTTACCGAGTAGACAACCAGGCATCTGTTATGGATACAGGATAGATGGATGGGTTGGGGTGGGTAGACAGGTGAATACATACATACATACATACATACCTATATATAGATAAAGTCTTTTTCTAAAACTCTAAGACCCGAATTTCTACCTTTGAGATTTCTATCAACTATGTATCACATGGCCCATAACATTCACAGGCATTCTGCCTCACCCACTCCCTTCTCTCTCACACACAGGCAGCCTCAAACTTCCTGCAATATATTTCCTAATATTTTTATTTCAACATTGTCATTGATGCAATACGTAATTGTTCTTTGTTAGGTATGGTTGACACTCCCCAGACATATTTACAAAATCTCATTCCTCAGTAATACTCCCTTTGTTAAATAACTACCAAATTGTCTGGAAGTCTAATGAGTCACTGTGAATAAGTTTCTATATGTAATTCAGTAACAAAAAAAAAATCCAGTGAGAACCTTAATATTTAAACAGAATTATAAAATACCTATTTATTAATATATAATACTCTACCATCTGCTAGCCACTTCCATATTCATTTTCCTATTTAATCTCCACAATGACCCTGTTCAGTTAGCATCATTATTAGCATTTTACAGATGGAAAAATAACTGCTTGTTAAAATTAAGTGACCTTGGCCGGTCACAAATAACAAAAGACAGATCAAGACTTTAACCCACTTGTCCAGAGACATTATACCAATTACTTTTTGGTTCTACATTAAGTAGGAAAGAATTCAGTGATTTCTCATATTTTGCTATATGCCTGCATTTTTAAGAACTGTGAGACTTTAGGCAGATCACTTAAAAGTCTCTGTGGTCCTCAGTATTTTGTTCTGTAAAATTAAGGATGTAAACAGGTACCCAGCCACTAGGATAGCAACCAGAAGACAAGGATCTTCAACAAATCTCTGAGCCTTACCCAAACAATGTTGAACAATTACCACTGCCACAATTCCTTTTCTTCCAACCCCTATGCCCAACATGATTTTACTCATTCATACATTCATTCAGAACATATTTATGAAGCACCTGCCATGGGCCAAGAATTTTCAGGGGAAAAGGTAAAGCAACAGGAATAGAGTTCTTCCCTTATGCCAAAGACTTCACTGCCAATAACTTCACCCCTGCCCAGATTATCGCAATTTCATGGAGAGATTTAAAGTGGTAGATTTCTGAGGATTCTTTGTGTCCTAAAAGGCCACGAATCTATGACTTCAGACCTGATAAATCAAATTAAGAGAGTGATCATAGGAAAGACAGACCTGTAGAGAGAGAAATAATGAGGGAAAGGGAGAGACCAAAGCCAAAAGTAAGAGCTCACTCTGTTTCCCATTAACACTTCCTCGGATAACACAGAGCATGTGAACAGGGTCCAGGTAAAGCCAGCACTTTCACAGACCCAAAAGTGGTCCCAGCTTGTCAGTCACAAGTCCCCACTGGCCTATTGTGCCTTGCTCACTAGCTTAATTCCAGAGCCTTATGGTCCGGTCACAGCTTGGATTACAGGATCTGCTTAGGACTTTGGGGACAGCCCTGCACCAAGGCTTTAAAATCCCAGATTTCCCAGTGGCAAAGATGGGTGGTGATGAACGTTTATGACTCCAAAGGACCACCGTGAAGATTAATGACTTGTGTTTTGCAAAGTGTTTTTAAAAACCCCAGATGAGAGCTGCTCATACAGCTGGCTTCTGCATGATTAGTATTTGCTTCCTTTAAATTGGTTACTATTGCCATATTTCAAGACTCAAAAAAGACCCAGATTAAAGGCAATGCCCAGGAGCCCACTGATGGCTTTTAGATTGTACTTCTCCAGAGGCTGATGAGCTGACAGAGATAGAACACTCCTATTCAGCACCACCTTTTGAGAGAGACATTGCATCTTTACTTTCAGACGTGGGATCAAGAGCATAAAAGTCAAATTTGAACTAACATCTGATGTTTCCCTTGATACCATGCTGCAGACTGCCACCACACTGTTAGGTTTTTGGAACATTTCCAGGCTAATAGGAAAATGATTTCTTATGGGACCATCAGAGGGGAAAAGACTGAGTAGAGATTTATCTTCCTATTTAGAAAAATAATTAGTAAATAAATTTGAGTGATAATCACAGAAAATCCAAACTGGTTTAAAATATGTGGCTTCTAACGATCTGTAAATTAATTAGAAACTGTATTTAGAATCGGATTATCCAAAAAAGACAGAAAAAAAAGAAAGGAAGGAAGGAAGGAAGGAAGGAAGGAAGGAAGGAAGGAAGGAAGGAAGGAAGGAAGGAAGGAAAGAAAAGAAAAGAAAAGAAAAGAAAAGAAAAGAAAAGAAAAGAAAAGAAAAGAAAAGAAAAGAAAAGAAAAGAGAAAAGAAAAGAACTGGAGCAAAGCCTACTTTGGGAATTCTGTATTGTTGTCTACTTCAAGACTGACTTTTGTTGATTGGTTGGCAATTTGAGTTACTTACACTTTAAACGACTAAAATAAATTACAGGTTGGATGCAGTGGCTCACACCTGTAAACCCAAAATTTGGGAGGCTGAGGCGAGAGTATCCCTTGAATCTGGAAGTTTGAGACCAGCCTGGGCAACATAGTGAAACTCAACTTCTACAAAAAAATGTAAAAATTAGGCAGGCATGGTTGTGCATACCTGTAGTCCCAGCTACTCAGGAGATTGAGGAGGGCAGCATTAATTGAGCCCAGGAGGTTAAGGCTGCAGTGAGCAATGATCATGCCACTGCACTCCAGTCTGGCCAACAGAGCATGACCCTGTCTCAAAAAAAAAAAAAAAAGACATGTTTTAAAAATGTTTAAATAAAGCAAATAAAGAATAATTAAAATAAATTGACATTGATTCAATGAAGAGAAAATAAAATTACTATATTGCTTTTCCCTGTGAAGTATTTCCTTGCCCTTTCAAGCTTTTTTAAGAATATCAAAATTATCAAAATGAGCAAGAAGTTATAATTTATAATTATATGACCCATGCACAACACTAAAAGGTTTCCATGTTACCACTAGGACAGATTTGAAAGCCAGCATTGAAGTGGTTACAAGTGCACTGAAAATCTGTATTTGAAAAGTTCTAATGGTTTCCAGAATCAGAGTTTTCACAAGTAAACCCTTGCCCTATAGATAAATTAGATTTTAAATGAATAACTAGTAATAATACACGAAGTAGTCACATGAATATTATCAAACACTATTGACTATACACATCAAATGTAGAAGTAAATGAGGAAAAATGGTGACTTCATCAAAGCTTATTGTGAATTTCAATTTTCTTCATATTTGGTTAAGGTGTAAGTGGCTTGAGGAATGACAATAAGTTCTACTTCAAGGTTATTCTCAGGACTTCTCCTTGAGTCTGTATTGAGAAAGAAAAATACAAACCCATGAAGGTCACCCTCTGGCAACATCTCCCTAACTTCTTAAATAAATTTCACCAGTGACTAGAAGTAATATTGAATGGCTTGGTCTTAATAAGAAATTCAAAGAATATTCTTCTTTTGATTAACTAAAAAGGAACAAGGAATTTTCTGCCATAGTGATATTCACCATGCAACATCTAGAAGCAGCCACATTCACCAAGACACAGGAGCCTGGAGAATGAGGGTCAAGGCTGTACCTGTTGCAATGTCTACTTGACTTCCTACTCCCATTTAGGGCGCTGGCCCATAAAATGGTAGTTGCTATGGGACTGACAGATAGGAGCAGAGTAATCCACGAGGTACATGGATAGTCTTAACTAAGAATGTGACTATTAGGAGCTTAGTGGTAGGGCTTGGATACCTAAAAATCAAGTTGCTACTAGGCTAGATGCCCTGGGAAATGGTCAAGTCAACTACAGTAATAATTGGGGTGTCTAACATCTGTAAGACTCTTTGCAAACATTACTAATACAACAACTCCACAAGATCAGAATGATTGTTCCCATCTTGCAAATTAGAAAACTGAAGGCCAAGAAATTAAGTCATTTACCAAATACATGTAGTTAGTACAGTGCAGAAAAAGCATAATCCAAACAGGTCAGTCTGACATCCAAGTCCATGTACCAGACTTCCTCACAAACCCACTTACCTGAAGCATAGAGCTGCAAACGTATCTTTATGCATCCATGCGAACTTTTTATACACTTGGATCTGTTTTACGTGTACAGTCTTTAGAAACAAAAACACAGAAATCATCTAAGATGGTGGTCACATTTTACATAGTACATATCAAGACATTATCTGAGAAATTATTTTGTGTCACTTTCTGGATGTAATATCCAATCTGTATGATATAATGTAGATTACACCACAATGGAATTTTTGATGTTGTTCATAGAACAACAAGAAGGAAATTTTAAATCATTCCAGAAAATAAAGGATAGATAAATAAATAACTATGAGGCAGAGTCCCTACTTACAAGATACTTTCACACAGAGGGGGCAAGGCATTTAAAAAATTAAATTAAAAAAATACTAAATAGCATATAAGTCAGCTAGCTTTCAACTGCACTTAACATAAGAGCCAATTAAATGTAGCAATTAACATAAGAGCCAATTAAACTAAGGTGTTGCATTTACAATTCTAGCAACATGGATGACTAAGTACTATGGCTAACACTACCATGGTAAACAATAGACAATACCGAATAAAATATTTTTAGTCTTCTAAATGACAAGCTGAGAATTCCAGTTAGTAATAAATATTCAGAGCAAAACCACTGGGTGGAAATGGTCCCCAGAGAGGAAGAACACAGAAGCTGCCTTTCACCTTGAGGGATTCACTGAACTGTATGAAGTTGAGCCATGAGAGTTTCACAGGCTGATTTGGCTCGGCTTTGTGTCCCCACGCAAATCTCATGTCGAATTGGAGGAGGGGTCTGGTGGGAAGTGATTGAATCATGGGGGTGGATTTCCCCTTTGCTGTTCTCGTGATAGTGAGTGAGTTCTCACAAGATCCGATGGTTTAAAAGTGTGTGACACTTTCCCCCTTGTTCTCTCTCTCTCTCTCCTGCCACCATGTGAAGAAGGTTCTTGCTTCCCCTTCACCTTCCGCCATGATTGTAAGTCTTCTGAGGCCTCCCAGTCATGCTTTCTGTAAACCTGTGGAACTGCGAGTCAATTAAACCTCTTTTCTTCATAAATTACCCAGTCCCCCATAATTCTTTATAGCAGTGTGAGAATGGACTAACACACAGGACATAGAGGATAGAAGTCAAAGCCATCCCAAGAGGTGAGGCACATAGAAGATGGTCCCACACAGAGCAGGAACTGCCTATCCCCAAAGAAACTACACCCTCGAAATTCATGTGGATTAAAAAACAAAACCAGATATCTGAAAGGGAAATTTCAATCCTGGTGTTAAATATCAACCCTGAGAATTTTTGTATCTACCAGTTGGCCCTCAAAGCAGCCCAAATTCCTACCTAAAAAATTCAACTTCACTCAGAATTTAAAATAGCCCCAGGTTGGTGATACCTGCAGTTACCTGATACAAGGGCAAATCCTCCCTGATGTAAGCTACCTTCGGCCTAAGCTAAAAGGAATGATCACAGATAAGTTCAAATAAAAATATGAGTTCATAATACAAACAAAAGAGACACAGACCACATATGGGAACAACGTATGCTAGAGGCAGAAATAGCAGTTGGCAGACTCAGACCTGCAAGACTTCAGCTATTAGAATACCCTGATGCATCTTGCTATAGGTGTAATACACCACAGTATAATATAACATAAAGAATAAATGAAGGTATCGAAAATATGAGTAAGAGCACCACACTATAAAAATTTCCAAGTAGATTTGAAAAAAAATATATCATAGTTGACAAAAGAATTAGTGAACTAGAAGATGAATCTGAAAAAAAGTATCCAGAATAGAAAACAGAGTCAAAAAGATGAAAAATACGAAATAAAATTGAGTCATGGAAGAAAGAATGAAAGGGACTAAAAATAAACCTCTAATAGGTGGGCTTTTTTAGGGTAGAGAAGAGAGAGTAGAGGCAATATTTGAAGATATAATAGCTAAGAATTTTCCAGAACTGATAAAAAGATACCAATCCATAGATTCAAGAATTCCAATGAATTTCAAACAAGATATATAAAACACAGCTAAACAAATTATATTGAAACTGTAGAACAGAAAAGAAAAAGAAGTTTTTTTAAAAAAACACCCTAATGAAAGGCAGAGAAATGGCAATTAGACTGTGAGCTGACTGCTCAACAGCAATAATGTGGACAAGAAGATAATGGATTGATAACCAAAGTGGCAAATGCATGCTTAAATCTAAACAAATGCAGACTATAAACACAATAATAAAAAGGGCTTGTGTGGTAAAGAAAAACAGCAATGATATCATATAAGTTAAGGGGACAGAAAGCAGTGAAATGTTCTAACATCATTATGTTGTCTAAAGGAAAGTAAAGATACTGGCTAATTTTAGACTTAGGTGACTTAAATATACATATTTATGTTATGGGTTGAATTGTGTCCACCAAAAAGATATGTTCAAGTCCTAACTTCTGATACCCATGAATGTGACCTTATTTGGAAATACGGTCTTTGCAGATGTTGAGATGAGGTCGTACTGAGTTGCAGTGGGCTCTAATCCAGTGACTGGTACCTTTAAAAGAAGAGAGAAATTTGGTGATGGAGGCAGAGATTGGAGTGATACATCTACTCATTTTATCAAATGAGTTGATAAAATGTATCAACTCATTCTATTATGGGTCTAGCAAAACCTTGATTCCAAAACTTGTCGAGGGCAGAAGGACAAAAGAAATTATGGCCCAGTATTTCTCAGGGACACAGATGCAAATATCCTAAGGAAAATATTGGTGAACAATAAAACAATGCCTAAAAAAGAAAATATAGGCCGGGCGCGGTGGCTCACGCCTGTAATCCCAGCACTTTGGGAGGCCGAGGCGGGCGGATCACAAGGTCAGGAGATCGAGACCACGGTGAAACCCCGTCTCTACTAAAAATACAAAAAATTAGCTGGGCGCGGTTGTGGGCGCCTGTAGTCCCAGCTACTCGGGAGGCTGAGGCAGGAGAATGGCGTGAACCCGGGAGGCGGAGCTTGCAGTGAGCCGAGATCGCGCCACTGCACTCCAGCCTGGGCGACAGAGCGAGACTCCGTCTCAAAAAAAAAAAAAAAAAAAAATATATATATATATATATATATATATATATATTACAAACAAGTTGGTTTTACCCCAGGAATGAAAACTTAGTCTAACATCGGGCGCGGTGGCTCAAGCCTGTAATCCCAGCACTTTGGGAGGCCGAGACGGGCGGATCACGAGGTCAGGAGATCGAGACCATCCTGGCTAACACCGTGAAACCCCGTCTCTACTAAAAATACAAAAAACTAGCCGGGCGAGGTGGCGGGCGCCTGTAGTCCCAGCTGCTCCGGGGGCTGAGGCAGGAGAATGGCGTAAACCCGGGAGGCGGAGCTTGCAGTGAGCTGAGATCCGGCCACTGCACTCCAGCCCGGGCTACAGAGCAAGACTCTGTCTCAAAAGAAAAAAAAAAAAAAAAGAAAATCAGAAAATACAGTTTACCACATTAAAAATTAATGGAAAGAATTATACAATTACCTCAACAGATGCAGAAAAAGTATTTGATAAATCTCATAACAACAACTTTTAGCAAACTAGAAATTCTTAACCTAGTAGAGAATATCTATAAAAATTTGACCCCAGCAATACCATTACCCGATATATACCCAAAGGAATATAAATCATTCTATTACAAAGATAATGCACACACATGTTCATTCTGGCACTATTTACGCTAGCAAAGACATGGAATCAACCCAAATGCCCAACAATGACAGACTGGATAAAGAAAATGTGGCACACATACACCATGGAATACTATGCAGCCATAAAAAGGAACAAGATCATGTCCTTTGCAAGGACATGGATGGAGCTGGAAGCCATTATCCTCAGCAAACTAACACAGTAACAGAAAACCAAACACCACGTGTTGTCGCTTATAAGTGGGAGCTGAACAATGAGAACACATGGACACAGGGAGGGGAACAACACACACTGGGACCTGTGGGGGATGAGGTAAAGGGAGAGAGAGCATTAGGAAAAATAGTTAATGTATGCTAGGCTTAATACCTAGGTGACGGGTTGATGGGTGCAGCAAACCACCATGGCACATGTTTACCTATGTAACAAATCTGCACATCCTGCACATGTACCCTGGAACTTAAAAATAAAAATCAAGAATATCTATAAAAACCTATAGCAAACTTTACACTTAATGATAAAACACTGAAAGTGGCCAAGCATAATGGCTCATGCCTGTAATCCCAGCACTTTGGGAGGCTGAGGTGGGTGGATCACTTGAGGTCAGGAGTATGAGACCAGCCTGGCCAACATGGTGAAACCCTGTCTCTACTAAAAATACAAAAATTAGCCAGGCGTGGTGGCATGTGCCTATCAGTCCCAGCTATTCAGGAGGCTGAGACACAAGAATCATTTGAACCCAGGAGACAGCAGTTGCAGTGAACCAAGATTACGCCACTGCATTCCAGCCTAGGCAACAGAGCAAGACTGCCTAAAAAAAAAAAAAAAAAAAAAAAAAAAAAAAAAAAAAACACCAAAAGCATTCACTGTAAGGTTAGGAACAAGACAAGAGCGCCTGTACTTCTACTCTTATTCAACATTGGTTGGGTATCCTAACCAGTGCAGTAATGCAAGAAAAACAAATAAAGAATCAAAAGGAAGAAACAAACAGTCCTGTTTACAGATGATGTAACTGTCTATGTAAAAGACTGAATAACCTGTAAGAGAATTAATAAAAGAGTTAATAATAATTAATAAGAGAGTTTAGCAAAGTTGAACAATACAAAATCAAGGCATAAAAATCTATTGCATTTCCATTCACTATCAACAAAAAGGAAATATTTAATGAATACATACCATATATAATAGCACCAAAACATATAAAGTCCCTAATAATAAACCTATTAGAAGATGAGCAATACCTTTCTGATAAAACTATAAAACTTCATTTTAAAAAAAGAAGGCTAAATATCATAATGACCGATTAGAAAATGTTAATTCTCAGGCTGGGCACAGTGGTTTACACCTGTAATCCCAGCACTTTGGGAAGCCAAGATGGCCAGATCACAAGGTCAGGAGTTCAAGACCAGCCTGACCAACATGGTGAAACCCTATCTCTACTAAAAATACAAAAATTACCCCGACGTGGTGGTGTGCACCTGTAATCCCAGCTACTAGGGAGGCTGAGGCAGAAGAATCGCTTGAACCCAGGAGGCAGAGGTTGCAGTGAGCTGAGATCACACCACTGCATTCCAGCCTGGGTAACAGAGTGAGACTCTGTCTCAGGGGGAAAAAAAAAAAAAAAAAAAGTTAATTCTCATCACACCAATCCACGGTTTGAATGTAATGCTAATCAAATTCCCAAAAGACACTGTTTTTTAGATCTTCACAACATGATTCTAAAAAAATATGGAAGAGCAAAGGGCTAAGAATAGCCAAGAAAGCAATAAAGAAGAACAAGTTGGAGGTGAAGGGGCTTATCTTACCAGATATCAAAAATTATTACATGGCTTTAAGATACTGGTATTGGTGCAGGGATAGACAGTTCTCACACATATGGAAACCTGATATGATGGAGCTGGTACAACAGATCACTGAAGAGGACAGACACCAATAAATACTCCTAGGATAACTGGTTAACGGTATCAAAAAAATAGTAAAAGCTGCACAAGGTGGTGTGCACCTGTAGTCACAGCTACTCAAGAGACTGAGGCAGGAAGATCACTTGAGTCCAGGAGTTCAAAGGCAGCCTGGGCAATGTAACAAGACCTCGCCTCAAATAATAATCACAGTAATAATAATAAATTGGACCTCTTTCCTCATACCAATTCCAGGTAGATTATAGATTTAACTGTGAAAGGCAAAATTATAAAATTGTTAGAAGATAATGTGTATTCAAAGTAAGGATTTATTTAACAAGACACAAAAAGCAGAAGCCATAAAGGAAAATAATAAATTTGAGTAACTTAAAATTAAGAAATTCAATCAACAAAAGGCAAAATAAAATGAGTCAAAAATTAAGTCTTCACTGAAAGATCTGTGTAAGTCATATAATTATTAAAGAATTCACGTCTAAAATACATAAAGAACTTCTAAAAATAAATAAGTAAAATTCACAGAATCCAATAGAAAAAAAATAGGAAAAAAAACAGGCAGAAAAATTGAGTAAGTATTTCAGAGAAGGAAGCCAAATAGCTAATGAACATACAAAAATATAATCATATAAATACAAATTAAAATCTCAGTGAAATAATTCACAACAACATATTGTCAAAAATTTTAAAGTCAGATAGCAAGGATTCTCAAGGATGTAGAACAAGAGAACACTTATTTCCATGGAAAGACGATAAATAAATACAAGCATTTTGGGAATCATCCTTAGCAGGGTTGAAAAGTACCTTCCTGAAGCCCAGCAATTCCATCTTTAGAGAAGGCTTCCTTGCTCTGAACCAGAGTTGACTGGGCCAGGGGGTGACAGGCTCCAGGGCTATCACTGCTCAGGCCCTGCCCAGTCACCCCAAGGGACAGAGGAAATCAGTATCTCCACACCCCTGTAACCCATTTGCAGCGCAGCAATGTGCAAAGCACATCACTTGAGAAATGCTGCCCTAGAAAAACACTCTCACATGTTCAACACAGGAAATAAGAGACTGCCAGTCACAGTGGTGCAAGCCTGTCATCCCAGCACTTTAGGAGATCAAGATAGGAGGATCGCTTCAGCTCAGCAGTTTGAGATCAGTCTAGGCAATGTGGCAAAACCTATCTCTATGAAAAATACAAAAATTAGCTGGGCACAGTGGTGTGTGCCTGTAGTCCCAGCTGCCTGGAAGGCTCAGGTGGGAGGATTGCTTGAGCCCGGCAAGTTGAGGCTGCAGTGAGCCGACATCACATGGGTAACCAGACCCTGGAAAGAAGAGAGGGAGGGAGGGAGACAGAGAGAGAGAGAGAGAGGAGAGAGAGAGAGAGAGAAAGGGAGGAAGGGAGAGAGGGCAAAGGAAGGAAGGGAGGAAGAGAAAAGAGAAAGAAAGAGAGGAAGGAAAGAGGAGAAAAAGAAAGAAAGGAAAGGAAAGGAAGAAAGAGAGAGAGAAAGAAAGAAAGAAAGAGAGAGAGAAAGAAAGAAAGAAAGAAAGAAAGAAAGAAAGAAAGAAAGAAAGAAAGAAAGAAAGAAAGAAAGAAAGAAAGAAAGAAAGAAAAAAAAAAAAAGAAAGAAAGCAAGCAAGCGAACAAACAGTAGTTCATGCGTGTAATCCCAGCACTTTGGGAGGCCAAAGCAGGAGAATCACTTGACCCAGGAGTTTGAGAGCAGCCTGGGCAACATAGCAAGATTCTGTCTCTATTTTTTTTAATTTGAAAAATAAAAATAATAATAATTTAATATTAAAAAAGAATAGTCAGGAGTCGTGGTGCTCTCCTGTAGCTACTTAGGAGGCTGAGATGGGAGGATCGGCTTGAACTCAAGAGTTTGATGCTGCAGTGAGCTATGATCATGCCATTGCACCTTAGTCTGGGCAACAGAGCAAGATCCTGACTCTAAAAAAAAACAGAGAGAAAGAGAGGGAGAAATACAGAAAGAATAGAAAACTCTAGAAACAGTCAAAATATTCATTAACAGTAGAATAGTCACGTAGCAGCATATAGCAGTAAAAGCAAATAAATTGCAATAACAACATGAATGGATCTGAGGAACATAATGTCCTGCATAAACAAGTTTAAAAAGAAATATGCAATATGAAACCATGTGTACAATATTGAAGACCAGGCAAAAGTAAGTAATAAACTTTTAAGAATACAAATACATGTGGTTAAAAAAATTTAAAAACAAACAAACTGAAAACACACACACACACAAAGCCAGAGAATGGTGTATACAAATTTTACAGGGATGGAAATTTTGTTAGGGGAAGCAGGAGCTTCCATCCCCTTATTACCTTCAATACCCATTATTGCCTTTGGGAGACCACAAGGGCAATGGCAATATTATTTTCTTATGCTAGGCTTTGTGTGAATGAGTGTTCATATATTGTTATTATCTGTATTTTATAGATTTAATGTTATTTAATGCTTAATACAAATTATTAATAAAACTCCAAAAGTATTTATGATGGCTCTACTAAAAAGCTCAGGGTTAGGCTGGATCCAGAGCTGGTTCTTCAGTGGCACAATTACATCCTCCAGGACCAAGATCCTCTCCACTCTTCTCACTTTGCAATCCTCAATTTATGAAAGTCTTTCCTTCTGCTCACAAATTGAACACAGAACTTCCAAATGTTACAAAAACCCAGGAATATACCCAGCAAAGGAGGAGAGTCTCCATCCATGCATTTATTAGTGAGACAACCCTTCTACAGAAGACGTCCCCTCAGTGCCATGGACCAGGATTTGGGGCACGCGTCCATTCCTAAATGAATCCTGGGCAGACAATACTGGATCATCGTGACTGGCTTAGACCACTGATTCTCAAAGTTTCGTCCCTGGGCCATCAGCATCAGCATTCCCTCAAAACTTGATAGAAATGCCCTACCCAAGACCTATGGAATTAGATATTCTGGGGGTGCAGATCAGCAGCCTGTGTTTTAATACATTCCCCAAGTGAATCTCATGCATGCTAGAGTTTGAGAACACTGGCTTAGGCTTAGACTAATTCAAACTTAAACTCTGAAGCTAGAGATATAATCACATTCCTGAGGACACAGGATGGAAAGTGAACACCTAATCAAATGTGGGGCTGTCACGGGAAAGAAAGACGTTTGCCACAGAGTCTCCCTGATGAATCCTTCAGGACATCAGAGAAGGGTTAGAAGCCTCAAGCAAAGGGAAATGTGACTTGGCTCAGCAGGATGAGAGGAGTTCATAGGAATGGGAAGGAAGGGCATATCAAAAAGTAGAAAGAAAATGACAAAGAAAGTCGCTATAGTTCCTTTAGCCCAGAGCCACTTAACTAATTGGGATTCATTTGTTGCAGATAAAGTAAAAATTCATTTCCCCAAATGTCAATCTAATAATATAAAAGCCCCCAACACCTTCTTTTTCAATTATAAATATGCCTGAAGGGGAATTGTAATGTTAAAGTACTACAGTGTGAACAAAGCAACTAATTCCCCTGTGGTTATTTTTCATATTTAGATGAACTTAGTGAGACTCTGCATTACCCACATCAGAATTTATCTGTACACCTAAATCATCACTATTTTCCTCAAATATGTTCTAACAACAATATCTGGGGTCATATTTTTAACTACTTTGAGGGTTTTCTAATGTGAATAAGAAATGAATATCAAAAGGTGGCAAATAAATGAGTTAAAGACAAATAACAGACCAGAGGGAATATCTGCAACATGTAGAATAGGAAAGTTAACATTCATAATATATACAAAGATCCTACAAATAAGAAAGAAAAAGAAACAAAATTCAATTAAAAAATAAGAAAAGATGTAAACAGGTCATCAATTTATTCATTCACTCAACTACTCATTTTTTAAAATTCCATATCATTTGCATCCTGGCTCCACCCTTCCGAGTTGTGTGACCTGGGACAGTCTGTTTAATTTCTCTATGGCTCAGTTTTCCCACCAACCATAAGCAGGTAATAATAGTACCAACTTCATAGGGTCTTTGTAAGTATCAAAACAGTAAATATATGCAAAGCACAAGAAGCCTCAGAAATGCTAGCTATCAAGTTATTATCTTGTATATTATAAGACCAGCACTCTTCTAGGCATGGCAATTCTCAAAAGAAAAAAAATAAACAGTCAGAAAATAGCAAACAATGCCTACTATCAACACTATGCACAGGTTTGTGGGGATATAGCATTCCCATGCTTCATCAGTGTAAACTCAAAGCAAAGATTGTGGAACAAGTAAATAGCATCAACTTTAAATGCACATACAACATGATGCCAGAATGCTACCTATAGGACTTTACTTGAGGGTACTCAAAATATGTGTTTATCACCACATATTTATAACAGAAAAGAATACTGGAAATATCCTAAATGTCCATATATGGGGACTGGTAAAAGAAATATGGTACATTTATTTATTTTTTATTTTTTTTTTTTTTTTTTGAGACTGAGTCTGGCTCTGTCGCCCAGGCTGGAGTGCATTGGCCGGATCTCAGCTCACTGCAAGCTCCGCCTCCCGGGTTTACGCCATTCTCCTGCCTCAGCCTCCCGAGTAGCTGGGACCACAGGCGCCCGCCACTTCGCCCGGCTAGTTTTTTTGTATTTTTTAGTAGAGATGGGGTTTCACTGTGTTAGCCAGGATGGTCTCGATCTCCTGACCTCGTGATCCGCCCGTCTCGGCCTCCCAAAGTGCTGGGATTACAGGCTTGAGCCACCGCGCCCGGCAATATGGTACATTTAAATTATGGGAAATCTATTTTAAAAATAAGATAGATGTATATATACTGATATGAAGACATCTTCAATATATAATATTTTTTCAAGTGAGTGTAACATGACCCTTTTGTGAACATCTTAAAGAGTTTACACATATATTGCATACATATATTGCATATGCATGAACATGTCTTGGGAAAGAAAATGTCACTGTGGGAAAAAGAACTAAAGATCGGGGATGGTGGGGAGTTATTTCCATTTTTATTTTTTATACTACTGGAATTTTTCTATAGCTATTCTTTTTAATGTGGTGAGATTATGAGTTGTCTTTTTTCTTCTTTATTTTTTCAGCATTTTTTAAACCTAATACTTAAAAAAAGCACAGGTGCTTATTATCTCACAATTTTTAAGGGTCAGAAATTCAAGTGGCTTATTAGGATGGCAGGATGCTTCTAGCTCAGGATCTTTCATGAGGCTGCAGTCTCAGCTGAAGGCTTGGTTGGGGCCAGAAGACTTGATTGCAAGGTCACCCATGTGTCCATCAGTCAGAGGCCTCAGTTCTTTACCAAGTGGGCCTTTTCATAGGTCTGCTCACAATATGACAGCTGGCTTTCCCCAGAGCAAGTGATCTAAGAGAGAGAGCAAGAGAACAAGTAGGAAGCCACAGTGGCTTTTAGGAAATGGCCTCTGAGGTTATATTCCATCACTTCTGCTTTATTCTATTCAGTAGAAGTGAACAGTATCCATGAGTTTGCAGACATTTCAAAACCACAAATGACAGAAGAGGAATATTTATTAGTTAAATACAGAAAGAAAGAGAAGTAGGACTTGATGTATTGAAGATTTGTGAAAAGAACACTAGCCTTCAATCAGGAGAGCTGGGGTTTATTTCACCATATACAGCAAGTACTTAATAGATGTTTGGGGCTAGGCACAGTGGCTCATGCCTGTAATCCTAGCACTTTGGGAGGCAGAGGCAGGCAGGTCACTTGAGGTCAGGAGTTCGAGACCAGCCTGGCCAACATGGTGAAACCCTGTCTCCACTAAAAGTACAAAAATTTGTCAGGTGTGGTGGTGCACACCTGTAGTTCCAACTACTTGGGAGGCTGAGGCAGGAGAATCGCTTGAACCTGGGAGGCAGAGGTTGTAGTGAGCCGAGATCATGCCACTGCACTCCAGCCTGGGCAACAGACTGAGACTCTGCCTCAAAAATAAACAAATAAAATAAAAATAAAGAAATAAGTGTTTAGTAACTGTTCATTAAATGAATGAATATAGAAATTACAGCTTTTCTGAGACTGTTTTCAAGTCTTTGGCTATGTGCATAGGAGCAGTTACCACATTACAAAGGCTCTCCAGAGGGTTGGGTGGGATAATGGGTATCAGAGGTCTTTGTAAATTTAACATCTGTAGCCAAATTTTGCAAGGACACAAATTTGGCCTGAGAAAGGAGGAAGAGGCTCTGGCATACTGGAGTCCTTGCCCATGCCAAGTGTCTTTTCTGCCTGGCAGGGTCCCGGGACCTGGGGCAGCACTCTGATTCCAGCTCCCCGTCTGAACTCTATCTCAGCCCAGTCCTGAGTCCTTGCAATGTCTTACTTCCAGTTGTTACTAAAAATCTGATACATTTTATTTTATGACAGCACCAAACTCATTGGTCTTCCCTATCTTGATAAATAGCAACTCGATTTTTCCCATCACTCAGGCCAAAACTTGGAGTCATTCCCAATATCTCTCTCTATATCACTCCTCACATCCAATTGATCAGTTAATCCTTCTAACTATATCCAGCATCCAGCTTGTCACCACTTCTATCACTACCATGCTATCCAAGCAGTTCCCCACCCTCCCCACAACCAAACATGTTACCTGGTACACCAACATGATTTCTCTCTAAAGAGAAATCTCTTTTCAACAAGTCATTTGCCTGGATCTAACATCCAAGTCTGGATATAGTTTCTGACCCTTCCACTAGCATCATTTTGCAACATTTTCCACAGATTATATAATCTAATATCATACGATGAGTAGGTGTGATGTATGCCTGGTGGCACCACACTGCAACCATTTCATGACAACCAGTCTGTGAGCATAGTTGTTTCCTGTGTCACAAGACCCAGGCCTGACTAGGGTCTACCATGGCAAGCAACATCTGGAACTACTGAGCTGTATGTGACAGGAAGGGGAGACTCCATCAAATGCTGAAGTGTATAAAACAGAAAAAGTGAGTATACATGATCCTCTATGATATCACACCATTGAATTAACCTATCCTGGAACGGCCAGACTTCTTGAATCCGATAATAAAACTCTTATTGCTTAAACCATTTATTAGTTTTTTCTGTTGCAGCTAAAAACATCCTTCATCCTTATCAATACATCTGCTATTGGTAAGTGTTCATTAAACGAACAGCTAAAATTAGAAAGGATTATGGCAATTTTTAAAAAATCAAATACAATCGGTCAGTTAAAATACAAAAATAAAACTATTCCAGAAACACAATAGAGAAATAGGATACATGATGCTACTAAAAATCTCAGATTAGATAGTTATTAATATTAAATCTAAAGTTCCTGACTCCAGAGGAAAAGAAAAAGAATACCAACATTTTAGGAGAGAAAAATCTTTTCCTGATACTAATCCTACGCAAAATCTACCATGAGAAGATAAGGGATACAGAATAACATAATAGAGGTAGTGTTTCTGTGGCAAAGATTGTTCATGCTTGCCAAATATCCACGTATTCCATATCCCAGACCCCATGAATCCCAGTGGGATCATGTCACTAATTCTTAACAGTGGAATGTGAGCAAAAGTGATGTATCGTTTGTGATCCAGGAAGGATGCACTTCTCCACACCTTCTGTATCTCCTGTCCATACAGCTGGAAACAAAATGCTCTCAAGATGACAGTTTCCAAATAAAAGCAACTTGGATCCCTGAGTTGTCGCTTGATGGAAAGCCAAGCAGGAGACCAACCCAATCTATATCAGATTGTGATATTAAAAAGAAACAAATCTTGTTGTGTTAAGCCACTAAAATTTTCAGGTTTATCTGTTCCACTGAATAGCTCAGCTTAGCCTGGCTACTACAGTATCCATCAATAACTTTACACTCTACTTAAGATTTTGGAATCAAGAATGCCATTTGAAAGAGACATATGGTTGAGGTTTAATTCTTCTAAGTTGAACACATCCTTCATTTTCATAACAACCCTCAGTTCCTCTTCCAAACACAACACAGAAATGCACACCATGATTTGGTATCTTCTTGAGTCTAGTAAGCATCCTCTCTCTCTAAGAGCTATCCTTTCTCAGGGAACTCTTGTTCACACCCATTCTGTTTCATCCTCTCAATGCAGCATTTAAGAAGCTGAAAACAAAGGAAGACAAAGATAAGTTTAAAACACCAACTTAGTGATGGTAACAAAAAGAACATCACTGAAAGGTTATATATATATTGGGACAGTCGTCTTTTTTCAGCACTAAAAATCCTATCAATTGTGTCATTTCAAATGCTCTGGAATTCAGTAATCCACTACTATAAAAAGTGTGCCAAACCAAAAATATCTGAGATCTCCAAATGAGCGCTTTCTTGACTAGAAAATCCTGGGCACCGACATCATCTCAAATGTATAAAAATAAACTGTGAAAGAGTAAAACACTCAGGGAGGAAGGCAAATACTTGTATTTTATCATTTCAGGTGCCAATCCGTAGATTTTTCTACCTCTGTCTTTCTGAGTATAACGCATGGACTGATCCGAGTTTCCCTGAGCTGCTCCAGCACTCAACCTAGGGATGTTTCACACTGAGTCAGCCTAATAAGGCTGCTTAGGGAGGGAATTACTGAGATTCCCACTGTAATCTGAGCACCCTTTACTGCCACTTATACCAAAGATGCTACATCCCAAAATGATAACTAATTCCCTGTGCGGACCCTGAATCTCTCCCCCTCCCCTAAGTTTTTATCATTAAGTTCCTGCTTTTGACTTTATAGGATCTATTCTTTGGTCCCTATTTCAAGCTATTGTTCCTAAGATTATTCTTACTAGTCCTGCCCCCCTCCAAAATACCCTGGTCCCTAAAGTTGGTGCCTATGACCAAGTATGTTTAATAATACTGAGTATTTGTCATATATCAATAATAAATACATGACGTTTTGTCATTTAAGGTAGTGGTCACCAACCTCCAGGCCACAGACCAGTACCAGTCCGTGGCCTGTTAGGAACCGGGCTGCTCAGCAGGAGGTGAGTGGCAGGTGAGTGAGCAAAGCTTCATCTGTATTTACAGCTGCTCCCCATGGCTCCCATTACTGCCTGAGCTCCGTCTCCTGTCAGAGCAGCAGCAGCATTAGATTCTCATAGGAGCACAAGCCTTATTGTGAACTGCGCATGCGAGGGATCTAGGTTGCACACTCCTTACGAGAATCTAATACCTGATGGTCTGTCACCGTCTCCCATCACCCCTAGATGGGACCGTCTAGTTACAGGAAACAAGCTCAGGGCTCCTAGTGATTCTACATTATGGTGAGTGGTATAATTACATCATTTTATATTACAATGTAATAATAATAGAAATAAAGTGCATGATAAATATAATGCACTTGAATCATCCCAAAACCATCTCCCTGCACCCCACCTCCCCAGTCCATGGAAAAATTGTCTTCCACAAAACCAGTCTCTGGTACCAAAAAATCAGTGATCTTTGGACCACTGATTTAAGGAATCAAAGAAAAAATGATTTCTAAAAGTTAATAAACTTTTTTGTTCAAGACTGAAGCCACAAAGTATAAAGTCAGTTCTTTTAAAGGATATTCTAGACATAGTGATCAGGCCATAAGCTAATTGGTTTTCCTACAGAATCTTTAAATTGTCACAACCACACTTTAAGGTAGGTACTATTAGCCCTACTCTGTAAAAGAGGAAACTGAAAACTAAAGAAGTTAGGTAACTTGTCCAGAGTTTCCAGCCTAGGAAGTGGCAGTCACTGCTGTCTGACACTATTTAATTTAAGGAATCCAATGTTCCAAGTTATAATGGGTTTCAATAAATTATTATATTGTCCAGAGGGAAGCCAATGAAAGTGCTTAATGGGTTGACAGAGCACAGGATGTTCCTTTACTATCTAGAGCCTCCCAGGATTAGGGGGTGGAAAAGCACCTGCTCGAGAGAGAGGTGTGTGTGTGTGTGTGTGTGTATGTGTGTGTGTGTGTCTGTGTGAGTGTGAGAGTGTGTGTGTGACGGTGGAAGCGGGGAAGAAGGTCCAGCCAGGAAGGCATTACCCATGTCAGTCCATAAATGAGCAGCTAGGACATAAAAGCAGAACCTAAAGGTAATTTTTTCCACCAGTAAATCAAGAAGGACAAATCTACACTTCAGAACTTTTGTCGTCAGCCAAAAGTTTAGGGAAGCTAATCTAAGAGCTGAGGGCATGCACAAAGGAATCCTACTTACGTGATGCCTGGACTGCTAGGACTGGGGTTGGGAGAAGAGGGTCAGAAGGGCTTTTTAAAGGAGTTTCCTCAGCTGCTGACCATCCTCAGTGCTGGACAGATCCAGCCTCCCTTCCCGTATTCCCATACTCTCCCTCCAGAATCAGAGTTAAATCAATCTGATCTTTGGAAGGTTCTTTATTGTTTTAAATCCACACTGCGGTGTCTTCAGAATAAGGGGGGAAAGTTGAGATTCCAGTTCTTTGCACAGGTAAGAAAAGGGGGGAAGATCTAAACTAAAATACTCTATTTGGTCCAAGATAAATATACTCACACACTCATTTACTTAAGCAATATGTGATGTTATAAACTAGATTGAACATCAATTCTCAAATCATACATTGAATAAGAGCACCCTCATCAGGCCACAACTAATTTATTGAGTTATAGTAACTGTGCTAAAGTACCATTTGACTTCCAAAATGAGAAAGTGATGCAATAATAAGCAAAAATTGCAGAGGCATATGCCAACTGTCTCAAAATTGTCCCCCAAAGTCATCTTACCCAATTATCATTTAATAAAGGCAATTGCTAGACAATGTTATGTGTATTCACAGGGAAAAGAACATTAAGGTCAAAATGTTTTTGTTGAAGCTCTACCACTAACGGTGGGACCTTCACAAGTTGATGAACCTCTGTTAGCCTCTATTTACTCATCTCTAAAATGGGCATAACCTTATTAAATCTGCCTTACTAGGATCAAATAAGATACATTTCAAAGTCCTATGAAGTAAAATATAAAGCACTTAATAAAACAATTATAAATTCAGGTATTATCAGTATTATTTTTACTGAATATGATATAGCATAAAGAATCACCTCATTTTGTTCACATCACAAAAATAACCCTTGACAAAAAAGACATTTGTTATTTCTTTGTTATAGGTATCCACATTCTTTAAAAAGTGAATAAAGTATTTAATTACCAAAAAAAAAAAAAAGCACTGGCTGTGCAGAGGATCTTACAAAGATGTGCAGTTCAGACTCATGTCTTAAATGATCTACTTTTTAACTCCTTGGCAAGGCTCTGAATCATTTTAATTAGAGGAGAGTATCAACAAAGATTGATTTCAGTACCACGGGTAGGGCACTGTGCTAGGCTTTCAAAGAAATACACTAATTTTATATGTAGATCTTAGATCCTAGGAGACACCTCAAGAAGTCATCTACTATACAGAGTAAGTTTCCCTTACAGCTCCTGTCTCAGAGAAAGATCTCAAAGGATAAAATATGTTAATTACAGTGACCCCTAGAAAGTGTAGTTAAAGGTAGAACCATCATGTCCGTATTGTTAGAAAGTTTTAAATAAATACATGGTGTTTTGAGGAATCAAACAAAAATGACTTGTAATGCTAATAGACATATTTTAAAGAATGAAGCCAGAAAGTATAAAGTCAAAGGCTTAGGTTCCAAGAACATTCTGGAGACAATCATGTGCAGCCTGAAGCAAGCCTTCAGACTCCTGCACGTGCATTTCACCTCTCAGAAATTTGCAAAACTATTTATCTTGCCATTATGACTTTAGTGCTCTTCTGCATAGTTTTAAGTGAAACATCTAAATTTTTATTGTAAATATAATTAGTTTAAAAGGATAATTTTTGGTGTGCTGTAAGTATTGGTGTCTTAACATGTATACACTTGAATCTAAATGTAGCGATTTGAGACTCATTATCACTCATTTAAAAAACAAGCTCTTGGCCAGGCGCAGTGGCTCACACCTATAATCCCAGCACTTTGGGAGGCTGAAGCGGGCAGATCACTTGAGGCTGGGAGTTCAAGACCAGCCTGGCCAATGTGGTGAAACCCAATCTCTACTAAAAATACAAAAATTAGGCTGGGCACGGTGGCTCACGCCTGTAATCCCAGCACTTTGGGAGGCTGAGGTGGGTGGATCACAAGGTCAGGTGTTCGAGACCAGCCTGATCAACACGGTGAAACCCCGTCTTTACTAAAAATACAAAAATTAGCTGGGCTTCATGGCACATGCCTATAATCCCAGCTACTCAGGAAGCTGAGGCAGGAAAATAGCTTGAACCTGGGAGGTGAAGGTTGCAGTGAGCCAAGATCACACCACTGCACTCCAGTCTGGGTGACAGAGGGAGACTCCATCTCAAAAATAAATAAATAAATAAATAAATAAATAAATAAATAAATATTAGCTGGGAGTGGTGGCACATGCCTGTAATCCCAGCTACTCAGGAGGATGAGGCAGGATAATCACTTCAACCCAGGAAGCAGAGGTTGCAGTGAGCCAAGATCATGCCACTGCACTCCAGCCTGGGCAACAGAGCAAGACTCCCTCTCGAAGAAAAAAAACAAAAACATAGCTCTTCTTTAAAAGTTGAAAATTCTTCGTTTTTCTCCTTTAACTCTGAACCAGTTAGGGTTCAGTACAAGAAACAGAAACCGCTCAAGGCATTTTAAGCAAAAACAGATTTAATATAGAGAATTGGGTTTTTACAAAATCACCAGAGTGAGTTCTAAGTAGGTTTCCAAAAGTCCAGCATAGGCAAATCCACAGAGACAGAAAGTAGATAAGTGGTTGCCTAGGGATGGGGGCAGAGGATGGGAGATGGGGGTTATGAGTGTGATGAGGGAGATGAGGAGTGACTGCTAAAAGAGTATGTAGTTTTATTGGAACACAGGCCTGTTCGTTCATTTATGTATTGCCTGTGGCCGCATTCAAACTGCAATGGGAGAGCTGATTAATTACAACAGAGACTGTATGACCCTCAAAGCCTAAAGTGTGTACTATTTTGTCCTTTAAGAAAAAGTTTGCCAGCCGAGTGCAGTGGCTTACACCTGTAATCCCAGCACTTTGTGAGGCAGAGGCAGGCAGATCATCTGAGGTCAGGAGTTTGAGACCAGCCTGGCCAACATGGTGAAACCCCGTCTCTACTAAAAATACAAAAAAATTAGCCGGGTGTGGTGGCAGGCACCTGTAATCCTAGCTACTCGGGAGGCTGAGGCAGGAGAATCGCTTGAACCCGACAGGCGGAGGTTGCAGTAAGCTGAGATCGCGCCATTGCACTCCAGCCTGGGTGACAAAAGCGAGACTCCTCCTCAAAAAAATAGAAGAGTTCGCCAACCCCAGCTTTTATTCAAAGATGCAATGTTGAACTGTCAGGAATAAATATGTAACTTTTCACCTTCTCTTCCTTGAAATAAAGCTATAGGAGCACCCAGGCACAGAATGAGATGCTGGGGAAAGCAAGTCCTCACCAAGCTGTTTCTCACTAAGAACTGTAAAATTTCAGAATGGTCCACCTTGTAGATGAGTACCCAGGGTGCTTCTTACTTTAAATATTCTAATCTATGATAGATAAACAATAGTTTTATTGTCAAATGGTAATATTTATATTATGCCAGAAATCACATCCTTTGCAAAAACTTATGATGACAAATTTTAGATGTCAACTTTAAGATGTATGTGGAATACATAGCTATTTTTGTGTTTGTTTTTTTCAAAATGCTTGAAGAGAGCTTGCAAGCAAAAATGTTGAAAGATCACTGGCTGAACGAAGAAAGTCCAACTTTCATTTTGGCAAGAGTTTCAGGTGGATGTATAACCTCCCTCCACACCAACTAGAATTGCTCTAACGATTAGTTATGCTTTTTTTTTGTAATTTATTAAGGTACCTGGTGTCTTTGTTCATTTGCTGCATCACCTTATAGAAGTTTGCAGAAGTAAAGCTCTACATACAAGCTATTTGGGTATGGACACACAAGTGAAAAGGAAACTAACATCTACTGAGCATCCACCACTTGTGAGACCCTCTACATAAATTCTCTTATTAATTCCTTGCAATTTTACTTGGAAGTACATGTTATTGTTATGTTAATCTCATGTTATAGCCTAAAAAAAGATACTACATGATTTTAGGTAATGTACTCAAAACCATGTAACTAGCAAACAACAGAACTAGCATAGAAACCCAAGACTGACACTAAAGCCTATGTACCTTCCCTTCTCTGCTCTGCCTAATTCAACTTTCTGATACCTCAGTTCTACATAGACATGTATCTGAGTCCAAGACAAGCAAGTACTCTAGAACCTATGATGGTACTACTTAGTCCCTAACAGTCCCTGACACTTAGCTCCGCTATAATTATTTTTTTAATTTAGAAAAAAAGATGTTTTTAGACAGAGCCTCGCTGTCGCCCAGGCTGATGTGCAGTGGCATGATCACAGCTCACTGCAGCCTCGACCTCCCAGGCTTAAGCAATCCCCTCATTTCAGCCTCCCGAGTTGCTGGGTTTCCAGACACATGCCATCACACCTGCCTAATTTTTGTGTTTTTAGTGGAGATGGGATTTCACCATGTTGCCCAGGCTGATCTCAAACTCCTGGGCTCAAGTGATTTGCCCACCTCAGCCTCCCAAAGGGCTGAAATTACAAGTGTGAGCCACTGCACCAAGCCTGAAAAAATTTTTTTGATAGAGACAGAGTCTTGCTATGTTTCCCAGGCTGGTCTCAAACTTCAGGGCTCAAACAATCCTCCCATCTTGGCCTCCCAAAGTGCTAGGCTTACAGGCAGAGCCACTGCACCTGGAAAGTTCCCCTATAATCATTGTTTGGAAAAATATTCAAACCACCTAACTACCAGTAGGTCACCGGCACCAGCCACTCCAAACAAAACCCAATCTAAAGATGGGGACAGGGCCATCTGTGTTTACCCGTTGACTATCAACTCTGCCTAAAAGCATAGCATCTTCCAAAAAGCTGAAAGGGATGAACTTGCCCAACCATCTCATTGCTTCCAGATAAGGATGCTAAAGACTTAGAGATTAATGCCCTATCAAATGTCACACTATCAGTGGCTGGCTAGGCCAAAACAGAATCTCCTGTATTTTGATGATTGATTGGTAAGTTGATGAATTAGTGACACACTCTGCCTTCTTTCTTTTAGAATCTAAAAGAACTACAGGTGGCTTCTTAAACACAATCTCCAGTGCTGGAGCATGGGCGATTGAAAGTTCAGAACAGATCCATGAATACCTGTTAAATGGTTCCAGTCCTGATATCTGTCCCACTTTTCTTCCCTTTGTACCTCATCATCCACTGTTTGCATTCCACCAGTGGAGAACAGTGCATGTAAAACTATACTCGAGTCACCTGGGGATCATCCTTGTTAAATTTCAGTCTGTTTCAGTAGGTGTGGAGTGAAGGCCAAGATTCCCCATGTTTTTAACAAGCTCCCAAGTGATACCAATGTTGCTGACCACACTTTGTTTTTTGTTTTTTGTTTTGGAGGTTTTGTTGAGACAGGGTCTTGTTCTGTCACCCAGGCTGGAGTGCAATGGCATGATCATGGCTCACTACAGCCTCGACCTCCCAGGCTCAATCAATCCTCCTGCCTCAGGTGTGCACCACCATGCCTGGCTAATTTTTATTTTATTTTATTTTATTTTTGGTAGAGACAGGGTTTCGCCATATTGCCCAGGCTGATCTTGAACTCCCAGCATACTTTGAGTGCGAAGGACTTATATAACGTTGTAAGAGTAGTGTTATTTCATACAAGAACTTTTCTAATTTTAAAAGGAGAAAAAAAAGATTAAATAGTGCTAAGGAATACCCAAATTAAGATAATCTCTAAAATCTATATTTCTGAGCACTGAACTCTAACCAGTAAGCAAGTAGCTTCATTTGATGTGTTGGGAAATAGAATTATCGCTACTCCTTAAAAAAAAATTAAACACATTTAAAACTTATTACATAAACTCACCTACCCTGGATTACACTATCTTTTGTACTTTAGTAAAAGTAATAATGCTGATTAGAATACCTATTTAAAACACATGCTGCATTTTTCTCCTGGCTTAGAATTCATAAAATTCTATTTCTCTTTTACTTGGCTCATTACTCTTCACACTATCTGAAAACAATTCTACCACCAAGTGGACAATACAAAAATTAGCTTATATGATGTTCAACTTTCTCCATTTCTATTCTCCAGCTTCACAGGTTAGCGAAGGGTTCTTGATTTGGCCTAGTTAATAGACCCCAGCAAGACTCACTATTTGAAGACTGAGAGCCTCAAAAGATAAGCCAGATTAAAAAACCATTTTCCAGTACCATTTAAACCATGGTATCTAACACTGCTGATAAAGATGTGTAACAGTAGATAAATATTTCCTCCATGGACACTAATGACTAGAACACAACACTAAAGCAGTTTTCTGACATATGAACTCATGGCATGTGTTAATTCACAGCCACAGACCTCGTAAAATGAAAGCAACATGATATTCACCGCTTTTATCTTGGGTTTTTTTAATTCTATACCTAATTCAAAAACAGAAACAAGCAACATTACAGAGAAGAATAACACAGTGAGAACACCAGTGCCCTCCCACTATGGAGAGTGTGTTTGCCCACCCCTTAACTCTAGCCCAGTCATGTAATTTACTTTGGCCAATAGGATGTTAGCAGATGTGACATCAGCACACACTTGGAAAGAGCTTGCTGATTGAGCTTATTTGGTCTTGCATCTCTGTTATCACCATGAGAACATGCCCTGCATAGTCTTCTGGAGGATGACAGGCACATGGAACAAAACTATGCTGCCCCAGTAGCCCCAGCCAACAGCCAACTGACCCCCAAATATATAGGCAAACTCAGGCAAGATCAGATGAGCTGCTTAACTGACCCTCCACTGAACTCAAGCACTTGAGCAATAAACTTTATTTTTTATGCACTAAGGCTTTCTGGTTGTTTGTTATACAGTATCATTGTGGCAACAGATAGCTGACACAAGGTTAGATATAACGTTTCATTGGTGAAATGAGTGATATTCTTGATGTGTAGTTAGCTTAACAAATTGTGCAGACACTTCTGCCCTTTGATGAATGGGATATAAGAATCAGCCAAGACTAGCAGCTTAACATCTTTAGAGTTGACTCTAGAAATAGAAGTGCATTCAATGCTATGATTCCCCCTACCTACATCAAAACAAAGAATTTGATTGCCTTACCCAACTGGAAGCCTAGCTGATCCTGCTGCTTTCACAATATTTTTGCATTGGCATTAGATTGAATCTTTCATGCAAGCATCTTGCTCAGAAACCTAAAAGGAGAGAGAATGAGGACTTCACTGTGTTTATATGTACTGGCTATATAATTGTTTTTGTGCTTGCGGAACAATAGATATTGTATCTGAGGCAAAATTTGATTCAAAGCTAGGTTTTATCAAAAAATAGCTCTGGGTAGCAAGGTTGTAGCAAAGGAGATACAGCTTCCATCCACCCCTAATGATCACAGGTACCAACATTTACTGAGAGAATCTGTCTGTTGACAATAGCCAAATTGGCTTAGGTCAGTTTGCAAAACAGAATAATTTCACATCTGACACAACAGGAATTATATCTTCTTAATGGTAGGAACTTGCAAATGCTAAATTTGTTGAAATAGATTTTATTGAATCCATATGAATCACTTTAATTTTAAAGATAAGGAAGTGAAACCTAAGAAGGTTAAGGGAAATTCTCAAACTCACATCAGAAATGTAGTAGCAGATTTAGGTCTCAAATCCAGTTTCCCAAATACACAAATAATTATTTGGTCAGGTACAGTGGCTCACACCTATAATACCAGCACTTTGGGAGGCTGAAGCATGAGGACTGCTGAAGATCTGGAGTTCGAGACTAGCCTGGACAACATAGCAAGACCCAATCTCTACCAAAAATTTAAAAATTAGCCAAGTGTGGTGATACACACCTATAGTCCCAGGTATTCAGGAAGCTGAGGTGGGAGGATCATTTGAGCCCAGGAGTTCAAGGCTGCAGTGAACTATGATTGCACAATTGCACTCCAGTCTAAGCAATAAAATAAGACCATGTCTCTAAAGAATAATAATTCTTATTATTCTTATTTGACTTCCTATCAGTTACTTTTTCATTCAATTTTGTTGGTATTTTCTAAGAACCAGCATCTAGTTTTGTTGATTTTTTTTTTTTTTTTTTTTGAGATGGAGTCTTGCTCTGTTGCCAGGCTGGAGTGCAGTGCCACGATCTCGGCTCACTGCAACCTCTGTCTCCCAGGTCCAAATTATTCCCACCTCAGCCTCTCGAGTAGCTGGGACTACAGGCGTGCACCACCATGCCCAGCTAATTTTTTTTTTTTTTTTTTTTTTTTTGGTATTTTAGTAGAGATGGGGTTTTACCGTGTTGTTCAGGATGGTCTCAATCTCCTGACCTTGTGATCCATCCGCCTCAGCCTCCCAAAGTGCTGGGATTACAGGTGCGAGCCACTGTGCCTGAGCTTTGTTGATTTTCTTTACGGTTTTTCTATTCTCTATTTCATTATCGCCACTCTAGTTTTTTTCTTTCTGTTTATGTTGGGTTTCATTTGTTGTTCTTTTTCTTTTTTTTTTTCTTTTTTCTTTTTTTTTTTTTTGGAAATGGAGTCTCACACTGTCACCCAGGCTGGAGTGCAGTGGAGATCTTGGCTTTCTGCAACTTCTGCCTCCCTCCTGGGTTCAAGCAATTCTCCTGCCTCAGCCTCCCAAGCAGCTGGGATTACAGGAGTGCACCACCACACCTGGCTAATTTTTGTACATTTAGTAGAGAAGGGGTTTCACCATGTTGGCCAGGCTGGTCTCAAACTCCTGACCTCAAGTAATCCACCCACCTCAGCCTCCCAAAGTGCTGGGATTACAAGCGTGAGCCATCGCACCCGGCCTTGTTCTTCTTTTTCTACTTTAAGATGGAAGATGAGATTGTAGATTTGATATCTTAAAAAAAAAAAACAAAAACAGCTTTACTGAGCTATAACTTAATATCATACAATTCACCTATTTAGAGTATACAACAGATTTAATTCACAGATATGTGCAACCATCACCAATTTTAGAACAGTTTCATCACTTCAAAAAAGGTGACATGTCTTTTAGTTATAACCCTCCCTTGGGGCTGCTATCTCTCCTGCAGCCCAAAGCAATCACTATTCTGCATTCTGTCTTCATATATTTCCCTATTCTGGACTTTCTTATAAATAAAATCCTGTAATATGTAGACTTTTGTGACTGGATTCTTTCACTTAGCATATTTTCAAGGTTTACGCAAGTTGTAGCATTTATCTGTACTTTATTTCTTTTTATGATTTAATAATGTTCCATTATAGTATGTAGTACATTTTATTTATCCATTTGTCAGCTGATAGACATTTGAGTTGTTTCTATCTTTCAGCTATTATTAATAATGCTGCTATAAAAATTCACATACAAGAAGATACAATCTTAAAATTTATATGGAACCACCAAGGACCCTGAATAGCTAAACCACTCCTGAGCAAAAAGAACAAAGCTGGAGGCATCATACTACCTGACTTCAAGATATGGTACAAAACTATAATAATCAAAATGGCATGGTACTGACATAAAAACAGACACACAGACCAATGGAACAGAATAGAGAGCCCAGAAATAAATCCAAATATTTACAGCCAACTGATTTTCAACAAAAGCAACAAAAACATACTTTGGGGAAAGAACAGTCTCTTTAACAAATAGTGCTGAGAAAACTAGATATCCAGATGCAGAGAAATGAAACTAGACCCCTATCTCTCACTATATACAAAAAGCAACTAAAAATGGATTAAAGACTTTAATGTAAGATCAAAACTAAGAAACTACCAGAAGATAACGGAAAATGTTTCAGGACCTTCATCTGGGCAAAGATTTTATGGATAAGACCTCAAAAGTACAGACAACAAAAGTAAAAATAGATAAATGAAATTCTGTCAAACTAAAAAGCTTCTGCACAGCAAAGGAAACCATCAACAGAATGAATAGTCCACCTACAGAATGGGAGAAATTATCTGCAAACTATTCATCCAACAAAGAATTAATATGCAGAATACACAAGGAATT
The DNA here is from genome assembly GCF_043159975.1 of Macaca nemestrina. NCBI lineage: Eukaryota > Metazoa > Chordata > Mammalia > Primates > Cercopithecidae > Macaca > Macaca nemestrina. The sequence goes on from NC_092127.1 coordinate 145,022,719, forward strand.
CAAACAACTCAACAAAAAAATAATAGTAATCTGATTTTTTAAAGGATCTGAACATTTCTCAAAAAAGATATACAAATGGTCAAGAAGCATATGAAAAAATGCTCAACATCACTTATCAGGGAAATGCAAATCAAAACCGCAATGAGATATCATCTCACCCTAGTTAGAATGGCAATTATCAAAAAGACAAAAAATAGTAAATGCCAGAAAGGATGTGGAGAAAAGGGAGTTCTTATATACTGTTGGTGGGAACATAAATTAGTATAGCCACGATTATGTTAGTAAGTGAAATAAACCAGGCAAAAAAGATAAGTCACACATATTGTCACTCATATGGAATCTTAATTTTTTTTGTTTGTTTGTTTTTCCTCATTTCCAATGGGGTTGGATGGAATCTTTAAAAAGTTCATATAGAAATAAGGAGTACAATAGTGATTACTCAGGCTAAAAATGTGGGAAGAGAGGGGAATAAGGAGAGATTGGTTAATGGATACGAAAGTACGGCAACATAGGAGGAATAGGTTTTAGTGTCCTATAGCACTGTAGGGTGACTATAGTTCACAATACTTTGTTGCTTATTTTCAAATAGCTAGAAGAGAGGATTTTGAATGTTTCCAACACAAAGAAATAATAAATGTTTGAGGTGATGGACACGCTAATTACCCTGATTTGATCATTGCACATATATTGTATACATGTATTGAAATCTCGCACTACCCCATAAATATGTACAATTATTATGTGTCAACTAAAAATAATGTAAAATTTTATGTACAAGTTTTTATGTGGATATGTGTTTTCATTTCTCTTGGGTGGAGCTCCTGGGTCACCTGGTAACTCTATGTTTAATCATCTGAGGAACTGCCAGCAGTTGTACCATTTTACATTCCCAACAGCAGTATATAAAGGTTCTGATTTCTCCACAACCTCAAAGATACTTGTTATTATCTGGCTTTTTGATTCAAGCCATCCTACTGGGTTTAAAGTGATATCTTAAAAAGATTTTGGTTTGCATTTCTCTGATAACTAATAATGCTGAGCATCTTTTCATGTGTTTATTGGACATTTGTAGATCTTCTTTGGAGAGATGCCTATTTAGGTCCGATTTCTTAATTGAGTTACTTGTCTTTTATTACTGAGTTGTAAGAGTTCTTTATATATTCTAGGTACATGTCCCTTATCAGATATACGACTTGCAAATATTTCCCCCATTCTGTGGGTTGCCTTTCACTTCCTAGTTGGTGTCCTTTGAGGAACAAAAGTTTTTAATTTTGATTAAGTCCAATTTATCTATCTTTCCTTTTGTTACTTATGCTTTTGGTATCGTGTCTAAGAATGCTTTGCCAAATCCAAGGTCATGAAGATTTACCTATCAGCTGTGTTTTCTTCTAAGAGTCTTATAGTTGTAACTATTACATTTAGGTCTTTCATCTATTTTAAGTTAGTTTTTTACACAGTGTAAACTTCATTCTTTTGTTTATAACTATCCGGGTGTCCCAGCAACATTTGTTGGAGGGACTCTTCTTTCCCCAATGGATAATCATGGCACTCTTGTCAAAACTCAGTGGACCATAAATGTAGGACCGATGTCTGTACTCTCGGTTCTACTCCATTGATCTACATGTCTATTCTTATGCCAGTACTATGCTGTCTTGATAACCATTGCTTTGTAGTAGGTTTTGAAATTGGGAAGTGTGAGCTATTGTACTTTGTTCTTCCTTTTCATGATTGTTTTGGCTATTAATATCTCTCGACATATTTTAGAATCAACTTGACAGTTTCTATAAAGAAGTCAACTGGGATTCTAATAGGAATTGTATCATATCTGTAGATTAATTGGGGGCGTACTGTCATCTTAACAACGTTCAGTCTTCCAATCCATATACATAGGATTTCTTCTATTTAGATCTTCTTTAATTCCTTTCAAATATATTTTCTAGTTTTCAGACCATAAGGTTTGTACTTCTTTTGTTAAATTTATTCCTATTCTTTTAATTATTTTTGATAACATCATAAATGGAATTGTTTTTTAATTTTATTTTTGGATTGCTCATTGCAAGTGTCTAAAACTATAATCTTTGTATATTGACCTTTGTATGTTGATCTTGTATCCTGCAATCTTGCTGAAATAGTTTGCTAGTTCTAACAGATTTTTAGTGGATTCTTTAGGATTTTCTACTAAATCTAAAGAGTTATTGATTGTTTAATTGATAGAATTTGAATTTCAAATTTATATTTCTATAAATTCCCTCTAAGTACTATTTTAGCTGCATTCTATATTTTGGCATGTTGTGTTTTCATTTTTATTCGCTTCCAAGTGTGACTGAATTTCTCTTGTGATTTCTTCTTTGACTTCTCAGTTATTTAGGAGTATGTTTTTTAATTTTCACATATGTTGAATTTCCCGAAATTCCTTCTGCTACTGATTTCAAATGTCATTGAATTGTGGTTGGATAACACATTTTGTAATAATTTCAATCCCTTTAAATTTACTGAGGCTTCTTTTGTGGCCTAATATATGGTCTACCTCATAGGATATTCTATGGGTACATGAAAGTATTGTGCATTCTGCTGTTGGAATGTCCTATGGTTATTTATTAGGCATCATTGCTTTATAGTCTTCTATTTCTTTTGTTTATTTTTTGCCTGGTTGTTCTCTCTCCTTCTGAAAGTGGAGTCCCAACTACTGTTTTTTAATTTTTAATTTTTTTTATTCAACTCTGAGTTTTCACTTCTCATAATGGGGGACTCTGTTGTTAGGTGCATATATGTTTATAAATTTGTCTTCCTGACAGATTGACCTTTTAAGCACAACAAAATGTCTTGTTTGTCTCTAGTGACTTTTTTTGTCTTAAAATCTATTTGTCTCATATTGGTATAGCTACTCCATCTCTTTGGTTACTATTTGCATGGCACATCTTTTTCCGTCCTTTACTTTCAATTTACTTGTGTCTTGGAATCTAAAGTGAGTCTTTTGTAGATGGCATACAGTTGGATCATTTTTTTATTCATTCTGCCAGTCTCTGCTTTTAAACAGAGAGCATAAACCATTTATATTTAATTTAATTACTGATAAGGTGAGATATATGTCAGCCATTTTGCTGTTTTCTACCTGTCTTTTTTGTTCCTCAAGTCCCCTAATATTGCCTTCTTTTGTGTTAAATATTTTCTCATGTACCATTTTAATTCCTTGTCAATTCTTTTATTATATATTTTTGAGTTATTTTCTTACTGGCTGCCCTGGGAGTTGCCATTAACATCTTAGTTTATAATGATCTAGTTCTGATTAATACCAACTTAATTTCAATGGTATACATATATATATAATTTTTTTTGAGATGGACTCTAACTCTGTCACCCAGGCTGGAGTGCAGTGGTGCAGTCTCGGCTCACTACAACCTCTGCCTCCTGGGCTCAAGTGATTCTCCTGCCTCAGCCTCCCAAGTAGCTGGGACTACAGGTGCCTACCACCACACTCGGCTACTTTTTGTATTTTTAGTAGAGGTGGGTTTCACCATGTTGGCCAGGCAGGTCTCAGACTCCTGACCTCAAATGACCCACCCACCTTGGCCTACCAAAGTGCTGGAATTACAGGCACAAGCCACCGCACCTGGCCCAGTGGTTTAACTTTTAAATGCTCTAAATAGTTCAACTCCTCTATGCTATTACTATTATGTGCTCATCAATACAGATTTATAGTTATTGCCCCATGTAATTGTCTTCTAAGTCAGATATAAGAAAAAAAGATCAATAATAAACAACAAATACATTTATATGCCTTTAATATTTGCCTACATGATTACTTTACTGGTGTTATTTCTTCATATAGATTTGAGTTACTGTATAGGGTTCTTTCAATTCAACCTAAAGGACTCTTTTTTAGTTCCAGCTGCTATAACAAAAATACTATAGCCTAGGTGGCTTAAACAACAAACGTGTATTTCTTACAGTTCTGGGAGCTGGGAAGTCCAAGATTAAAGTACCAGCAGATCCAGTGTCTGGAAAGGGGCTCTTCCTGGTTTGTAGACCACCGTCTACTCATTGTATCCTAATACAGTAGAGGGGGAAGAAGTAAATTCCCTTATGTCTCTTCTTATAAGAGCATTTTGGTCAGGCGCGGTGGCTCACGCCTGTAATCCCAGCACTTTGGGAGGCCGAGGCAGGTGGATCACGAGGTCAGGAGATCGAGACAATCCTGGTTAACACGGTAAAGCCCCATCTCTACTAAAAAATACAAAAAATTAGCCAGGCGTGGTGGCGGGCACCTGTAGTCCCAGGTACTCGGGACGCTGAGGCAGGAGAATGGTGTGAACCCAGGAGGCGGAGTTTGCAGTGAGCCGAGATTATGCACTGTACTCCAGCCTGGGTGACAGAGCAAGACTCCATCTCAAAAAAAAAAGAGCATTTTAATCTCAGCATGAGGGCACCAACCTCATGACCTGCTCACCTCCCAAAGGCTTATCTCCAAATACCATAATATTGGGGAATAGGGTTTCAACATATGAAATTTTGTGGGGATACATATATTCAATCCACAGCATTTTACTCCAGGCCCCCCAAAATTCATGTCCTTCTCACATGCCAAATACATTCATTCTATTTCAACAGTCCCCAAAATCATAACTCATTTCAGCATCAACTCTAAAGTCTAAGGTCCAACGTCTCACTTAAATATTTAAATCAGGCCAGGTGCAGTGGCTTATGCCTGTAATCTCAGCACTTTGGGAGACTGAGGCAGGAGGATTCCTTGAGCACAGGAGTTTGAGACCAGCCTGGGCAACATGGCAAAACCCCATCTCTACAAAAACTACAAAAATTAGCCATGTGTGGTGGCACATGCCTGTACTCCCAGCTATTCAGGAGGCTGAGACAGGAGGATCGATTGAGCCCAGGAAGTCGAGGCTGCAGTAAGCTGTGATCATGCAACTGTACTCCAGCCTGGGTGACAGAGTGAGACTGTCTCAAAAAAAAAAAAAAAAATTTAAAGCAGATAACGGTGAGACAAGTGACAAGTCTTCCTGATGCAAAATTCCTCTCCAGCTATGAACCTGTAAAACTAAAAAAGTTATGCGCTTCCAAAATACAATGATAGGACAGGCATAGGACAGACATTCCCATACCAAAAGGGAAAAACAGGAAATAAGAAAGAGTAATGGACCCCAAATAAGTTCAAAACTTAGTAAAGCACACTCATCACACTCATTTTTTGTTGAAAACTGGACATTTAAAATAATAGATACTGTTGGCCAGGCACAGTGGCTCATGCCTGTAATCCCAGCACTTTGGGAGGCCAAGCAGGGCAGATCACCTGAGGTCAGGAGTTCAAGACCAGCCTGGCCAACATGGTGAAACCCCATCTCTACAAAAATACAAAAATTAGCTGGGCATAATGGCGAGTGCCTGTAATCCCAGCTACTCAGGAGGATGAGGCAGGAGAATCACTTGAATCCAGGAGATGGAGGTTGCAGTGAGCCAAGATCACGTCATTGCACTCCAGCCTGGGCAACAGAGACTCCATCTCAAAAAAAAAAAAATTAAATTAAAAATAAAAAAACAATAATATAATGTGACAACTCTTACAATCAGATCCTTCCCTCATCATCTGCAGAATTTCTTGTTGTTTGTTTCAGTGACTATTCTGAACTAATTATGTAAAGTCTGTAATCATTGCCATGTTCCCGTCTCTACTTGGTTAACTTTTGACAAATTAATGATTAAACAGAGATTTCCTTACATCTGGAACCAATACATCTCCCAGAGTTTTCTGAGTGACTTTGTGTGGGTACTGGGGCATACCTTTAAAACTAGAGTATTTTATAACTCCACCTTAGCCTTCACTTCCTGCTTGTACAGAATCTCAAGATAAAACAGAGGTAAGAGCTTAGCTTAGAGCCTTCTCAGTTCTTTTCTAAGCATGCTTACAGCCCTTCCATGTAAATGACCTTCCAGATTACCAGGAATATATTAAAGCTTTGCAAAGCCCCTATGCATATTTCATTCTCCAGTTAGTCCTTTTAAGCTTTTCATGAATCTGTTTTGCCCCAACTATTGTCCATCACCTCAGGCAACTTTGTAGGCAAAGTTAAAACACTTGCCTACAATTGTTTTTCACAATGCTCCCCAGGGCAGAAAGGGACTTAACACTGAGTGAGTTCTGGGTCAGCCTTATAGGTGGAGTCTTCTAGGGAACCATCAGACAAGGTGTATGACAATTCTTGGAGAACAAGGCTTTGAAAGAGTTATAGATCCACTCTGGTGGCTGCCCCCAAAAATATGGATTGCTACTTTTTAAGGCTATTGCATAGCTGGAAAGTGGAAGGTGCGACTAGGGTTAGTTAAAAATGCCACAGACTTCACTGCTCTTACTGAGATGCAGCCAGTTTTCTTAAATAAATGATCCCTGGTTTGCTACAAGCTGTTGGTTAATTTCTGGAGTTCTGAAAATGTTAATTCTGAATAATTTTACCAGTTTTTTCATTGCTCTTATGGAAGGGAAATTTTTGAGAGGCCCTTACTCTGCTATTTTTGCTGACATTCTCCCACAATCTTTTTTAAGCCAAAAATAATCCAAATTGTGGCTAAGTACAAAAGCACTAGTAGCTAGATATCGGCATCATGGAAATGGAGGGCTATAGGTTGCAAAATAATGAAGACATAACAAAGAGCCCATGTCTTCTGTGAAATTGCCCCATAAGGCCCATTCAGAATATCCATGAATTTCCAATACCTCTTCATCCTCTTTTAATTAAACCTACTCTTCCTTAAAAACCAGCACCCCAAGATAAATGAGAATGAGCTAATTCAGTCTTATTGATTCCCTGTTTTGTTTAATTACTAGAGTTCTGATTTGTTTAATTGCTAGAGATTGCTTTCTACTATTTTTATTGCGAATGTGCCTTGATTTAGCTACAATATTGCTGCAGAGAAATGTGCTCTACATTTCAATCAACTTTATAAACTTTTGAAACCAAATAAATTTGATAACAAAGAATCAGCTGTATGCAATTAATGAAAGAAACCAATAATGTAAAAATTAGGTAATGTAGGCTAGTAGATTACCAGAGACCTCAGAAGGAAGTAAGACTTAAGCTAGATGTTGAAAGATGGGAAAAGAATTAGGAGAACATGGGAAAGATTGCATAACCAGAAGCTTCCAGTCTGTAACTGGCATAATATAATCTCACGTAAGTGAGTAAACTAAATTGGCTATGGTAGTGGTTAATGTGGCGAGGAGAAGAAGGTTAAAGTAAGGAAGACACTGGAGTTGGAGAATACAATAGAAAACCTTAAACGACATATAGAGAATTTGGGTTTGTTGTTTTGTTTTGTATTGTTTTTTGAGATGGGATCTCATTATGTTGCCCAGGCTGATCTTGAACTCCTGGGCTCAAGCGATCCTCCCAACTCAGCCTCCCGAAGTGCTGGGATTATAGGCATGAGCCACCATGCCCAGCCATGTAGAGAATTTTTGACTCAACTTGCAGAACAATGGTTTGTACCTGCTTTCTCTCCTCCAACACACCTGAGAGATGCAAGCATTTCCAATAATAGCAGTGGCTCACTATTCAAAAGGTCCTCAAATGTAGGGAAGAGATAGTAAGAATGTTATTGAAATAACTGAGGGGGAGAGATTTCAAAAAGCCCCACTCAGGATTCTGATATGCCTCTCTTCACCACCCTACCCTTCCACACCTCCCGGGGAATGAAAAGCCACAGGAGACATTAGAAAACAGTGCCGTTTTGAAAGTGTTATGGCTGTATTTCACGGTTTAATTACCTAATTTCCTAAACATCAGGCAAATCTGTTTCAACACTTTCCAAAATGTAATTCATAGAATACTTATCTCATAAAAATTAAGCCAGACATGATGGGATGCACCTACAGTCCAAACTACTCAAAAACTAAGGTGGGAGAATTGCTTGAGCACTGGAGTTCAAGTGTGGGCAAGACAGTGAGACCTTGTCTCTAAAATAAAATAAATTCAGTCCACATAAGTTGGGAAGGCCCACATAGCATAGCCCCTTCTATCAGAAATTCACAAACTATATTAATGTGCCCAATAAAGGATCTAAGAACTCCCACAGTAGAGAAAACTGTTTAATTTTTTTAATCCACACACATATTTGATTATAAATCTTATTCTTACACAATACCTATTAACACTCTAATATTGCACAGGAAAAGCTGAGAAACTCCAGCCTACATTGGCTTCTTTGTGGCTGGGGATATGTCACATGTGGTTCTGTGCCCTGCCATAGATCTGCTTATGCGAGACAGTATAACAGGAAGTGGTATTCCTTCCTCTCTCCAGAAACCCCACTCCCTACAACACTCCCCTGGCCAGCCTTCGTTTGCCTCTTTAAATCCTAGTGCAGAGATGAGCTAAGCCCAGTCCTCTCTCCCATCCTTCAGGTCCCCACATGGCTTTATTCAGTACAGATGTGTAATCAAGGCTCCTCGGTTCCTCAGTGTTTTTCTGAGATTTCACCAATACTCACCTGCTGCATCTGAGCTAAGTAACTGAGATGGCCCAAAGAGAAACTGGCATGGAAAACATGATGGCACTTGTGGGTCTTCTTGTGTAATTAACTAAAGGACAGGGATGTGCTGTGGAAAGCTGCAGTGCAGGGGACAAAAGATAAGGACAGGCCTGTCTGAGCCTGAATGAGATACAAAAGAGAGCAAGGCAGACAAGAATGAAGATGAGAAATGACCTTCTTCCCAGCTCTCATTTCCTTCCCCTGTAAAAGCCCTGAGTGGCCTTTTCAATTCTTCCCTAGCACAACTGTAGGCTGCTTTCTCCCTCAAAGCTGTGCTCTGTGCTCCCTCTGCTGGCTCTCATGTGCCAACTACATTAAGCACCAACTACAGGATAGTACAATGCCCACATTTGGGTGGCCTTCAGTGGTGTTTGCCACTTGTACGTGCTGTCTTAAATACGGCTATACTTCTTAGCAAAAAATGAGAATTCAACCTCTTTTGTATTATTTTTTAAAAGTGGCGATAGGAGGGGAATGATTAAATAAATTATTGTATTTCATACTATGAAATGCAGCCACTTAATTTGTTTCCACAACTGTGTGGTACTGAGGATTAAAAAGATTTGGTAATATATGGTCCCCACTTTCTGCAAATGTACAAGCTAGCGAGGGGAGACTGACATATAACACATTTTTCAAAAGCAAGAATTTTAGAAAATTTCTGTAACATACACCTTAAATGATGACTCAAACATGTCCTCTAAATGTATAAAGAGGCACCTCACATAGTCCAGGCTGTACTTCCTTAAACATTCGTCTTGGGCTCGGCGCAGTGGCTCACACCTATAATCCCAGCACTGGAGGCTGAGACAGGAGGATAGCTTGAGCTGAGGAGTTTGAGACCAGTCTGGGCAACATGGTGAAACCCCATCTCTACAAAAATAATAATAATAGTAATACCCCCAAAATTAGCCAGGTATGGTGGCGCATGCCTGTAGTCCCAGCTACTCAGGAGGCTGAGGCAGGAGAATCGCTTGAACCAGGGAGGCAGAGGTTGCAGTGAGCTGAGATCGCACCACTGCACTTCAGCCTGGGTGACAGAGACCTCATCGAAAGAAACAGAGACAGAGAGGACTAATGGCTTTATGTGAATGTTTTCACCATGAGTTTGGCAAAGAACAGAAGTCCATTATATTGTTTCACAATTGGTAGCTGGTGCAGAAAGTTCAGGTAGCAAATGACTGTTTTCGGATCTGGGATATATGGTGTTTCTGAAGATCAAAGGAAATATTGGACACATCCACTCTGTAATCACAGGTTTGTAGTGTTCCTGACCAGCCCATCTCACACGCGCCCTTCCCCACACACACACCCAACACTTTAAATAACTCTCTTTATAGATTTTTTTATTATTTACATTAATATGCCTTCTATAAAGTTTTGTAAATATAGACCCACGTGTGGGTCGGGCGCCATGGCTCATGCTTGTAATCCCAGCACTCTGAGAGGCTGAGGCAGGAGGACTGCTTGAGCCCAGGAGATCGAGGCCAGCCTAGGCACCATGATGAAATCCTATCTCTAGAAAAAGAATTCAAAAATTAGCCAGGCATGGTGGTGCACGCCTGTAATCCCAGCAATTTGGGAGGCCGAGGCAGGCACATTACTTGAGGTCAGGAGTTTGAGACAAGCCTGGCCAACATGGCAAAACCCCATCTCTACTAAAAATACAAAAAATTATCCTGGTGTGATGGTGCATACCTGTAATCCCAGCTACTTGGGAGAGAGACTGAGGTGAGAGGATCACTTGAGCCCAAGAGGAGAAGTTGCAGTGAGCCAAGATCATGCCACTGCACTTCAGCCCGGGTGATAGAGTGAGATTTACAGCCCCCCTTTGCCAAAAAAAAGGAAGAAATTTAAAAAAAAATGAATGTGCATCTTAATGGATAGATTTGGTTACAGGACAATATGAAATCATCATGATCATAACTGCCATCTGTTATGGCTACCCCCATTATGGACACCTACTAGGGGCCAGTCACTATACGCTTTATGCTTTATATGCCTTAGCTCATTTTATGAATTAGGCACAGAGATGAGTCTAAGGAACAAACTGTAATTCAGAGACACAAAGCAAGGATTCAAATCCAGGTCTGCCTGATGCCAAAGTCCCTTCAGTGTCTTCTTACTACGCTACCTTGAATCATTATCCAGTTTCCACAAATGTTGTTACCTGAGGTTTCTTCCACTGGTTGCTAAGCATAGCGAAAAAGTCTAATAAGACAGTCAGCAATAGTATCCTATGTCATGTTCATGCTGAGCAAAGCTCTTTGTGCTCTGTGGGAAGCCCCTGGCCTTAAGGAAATTAAAATATAATAGAGCAGGGACTATATGCAAATAATTAAATATAGCTAATAGATTTTCTACATGCCAAAATTAGCCAGTTTGAAAACATTATGGAGAACAAATTCCATTAACAAGAACAGCCAAAATATCCCAGAATAAACGTAACAAAAATTTGTCAAGCCTTTATGAAAAAGTTCATAGGAAGTCGGTAGAATAAACAGAAAAACTCATGTTTCTAGATGGGGAGACTCAATGACTGAATATTGTAAATGTATTAATTCTCTCCAAATTGTTAAATGTAAAGTCATTTAAGCTACAATTACTGAATCATTGTGATATTAGCACAGAAATCAGCATAGAAATCAACCCTAAAGTCCAATGAACAATATATATATATTGAACAATACACAAAATATATAAAGTCCCATATGTGTGTGTATATATATATATGGGACTTTAACCTATAGTAAAAGTGGCATTTCAAATTACTGTGGAAGCCAGGTGCAGTGGTTCATGCCTATAATTTCAGTTACTCGGGAGGCTGAGATGGAAGGATGGAGCCAGGAGTTCGAGGCTGCAGTGAGTGATGATAACCCCACTGCACTCCAGCCTGGGCGACAGAGTGAGATCCCATCCCTCAAAAAAAAAAAAAAAAAAAAAAATGAGTAGGGAAGGAATATTCTTGTGTTATAAAATATTTTATTTATAAAAATATATATAAAATCCTATATAAAATATAGGATTCTGTGGCAAGATGGCCAAATAGGAACAGCTCTGGTCTACAGCTCCCAGCGAGATCGACACAGAAGGCGGGTGATTTCTGCGTCTCCAACTGAGGGACCTGGTTCATCTCACTGGGACTGGTTGGACAGTGGGTGCAGCCCACAGAGGGCAAGCCGAAGCAGGGCAGGGCATCACTTCACCCAGGAAGTGCAAGGGTTCAGGGAATTTTCTCCCCCACCTAACGGAAGCCGTGAGAGACTGAGCCTGAGGAACTCCGGCACAGATACTGTGCTTGTCCCACAGTTTTCACAACCCACAAACCAGGAGATTCCCTCTGGCACCTACCCCACGAGGGCCCTGGGTTTCAAGCATAAAACTGGGTGGCCATTCAGGCAAACACCGAACTAGCTACAGGAATTCTTTTTTTCCATACCCCAGTGTCACCTGGAATGCCAGCAAGACAGAACCGTTCACTCCACTGGAAAGGGGTGCTGAAGCCAGGGAGCCAAGTGGTCTGGCTCGGCGGGCCCCACCTCCACGGAGCCCAGCAAACTAAGATCCAGTGGCTTGAAAGTCTCACTGCTAACACCGCAGCAGTCCGTGATCAACCTGGGATGCTCCAGCTTGGTGAGGGGAGGAGTGCCTGCCATGACTGAGGCTTGAGTAGGCAGTTTTATGCTCACAGTGTAAACAAAGCTACTGGGAAGTTCAAACTGGGTAGAGCCCACGGCAGCTCAGCAAGGCTGCTGTGGCCAGACTGCCAGATTTCCCTTCTCTGGGCAGGGCATCTCTGAAAAAAGGGCAGCAGCCCCAGTCAGGGACTTACAGATAAAACCCCTATCTCCCTGGGACAGAGCACCTGGGGAAAGGGGCAGCTGTGAGCAAAGCTTCAGCAGACTTAAACATCCCTGTCTGATGGCTCTGAAGAGAGAAGCGGACCTCCCAGCACAGCGTTCCAGCTCTGCTAAGGGTCAGACTGTCTCCTCAAGTGGGTCCCTGACCCCCGTGTATCCTGACTGGGAGACATCTCCCAGTAGGGGCCAATAGACACCTCATACAGGAGAGCTCTGGCTGGCATCTGACAGGTGCCCCCCTCTGGAACAAAGCTTCCAGAGGAAAGATCATGCAGCAATCTTTGCTGCTCTGCAACCTTCGCTGTTGATACCCAGGCAAACAGGGTTGGGAGTGGACCTCCAGCAAAGTCCAGCAGATGGGCAGCAGGGGGCACTGTCAGAAGGAAAACTAACAAATAGAAATACCAGGTCCACTCAAAGACCCCACCCAAAGGTCACCAACATCAAAGATCAAATCCACAAAGATGGGGAGAAGCCAATGCAAAAAGGCTGAAAATTCCAAAAACCAGAATGCCTCCTCTCCTCCAAAGGATCACATCTCCTTGCCAGCAAGGGAACAAAACTGGATGGAGAATGAGTTTGACAGAAGTAGGCTTCAGAAGGTGGGTAATAACAAACTCCTCTGAGCTAAAGGAGAATGTTCTAACCCAATGCAAGGATGCTAAGAACCTTGAATAAAGGTTAGATGAATGGCTAACTAGAATAATCAGTGTAGAGAAGAACACAAATGACCTGAAGGAGCTAAAAAACACAGCACAAGAACTTCATGAAGCATACATAAGTTTCAATAGCTGAATCAACCAAATGGAAGAAAGGATATCAGAGACTGAAGATCAACTTAATGAAATAAAGAGAGAAGACAAGATTAGAGAAAAAAGAATAAAAAGGAACGAACACAGCCTCCAAGAAATATGGGACTATGTGAAAAAGATCACATCTACATTTGATTGGTGTACCTGAAAGTGACGAGGAGAATGGAACCAAGCTGGAAAACACTCTTCAGGATATTATCCAGGAGAACCTCCCCAACCTAGCAAGACAGACCAACATTCAAATTCAGGAAATACAGAGAACACCACAAAGATACTCCCCAAGAAGAGCAACCCCAAGACACCTAATCATCAGATTCACCAAGGTTGAAATGAAGGAAAAAATGTTAAGGGCAGCCAGAGAGAAAGGTAGAGTTATCTACATAGGGAAGCCCGTCAGATCTCTCTGGAGAAACTCTACAGGCCAGAAGAGAGTAGGGGCCAATATTCAACATTCTTAAAGAAAAGAATTTTCAACCCAGAATTTCATATTCAGCCAAACTAAGCTTCATAAGCGAAGTAGAAATAAAATCCTTTACAGACAAGCAAATGCTGAGAGATTTTGTCACCTCCAGGCCTGCTTTACAAGAGCTCCTAAAGGAAGCACTAAACACGGAAAGGAACAACCGATACCAGCCACTGCAAAAACATATCAAATTGTAAAGAACATTGACACTGCATCAATTAATGGGCAAAACAACCAGCTAGCATCATAATGACAGGATCAAATTCACATATAACAATATTAACCTTAAATGTAAACAGGCTAAATGCCCCAATTAAAAGACACGGACTGGCAAATTGGATAAACAGTCAAGACCCATCAGTGTGCTGTATTCAGGAGACCCAGCTCACATGCAAAGACACATATAGGCTCAAAATAAAGGGATGGAGGCATATTTACCAAGCAAATGGAAAGCAAAAAAAAAGCAGGAGTTGCAATCCTAATCTCTGATAAAACAGACTTTAAACCAACAAAGATCAAAAGAGACAAAGAAGGCCACTACATAATGGTAAAGGAATCAATGCAGCAAGAATAGCTAACTATCCTCAATATATATACACCCAATACAGGAGCACGCAGATTCATAAAGCAAGTTCTTAGACACCTACAAAGAGACTTAGACTCCCACACAATAATAGTGGGAGACGTTAACATCCCACTGTCAATATCAGACAGATCAACGAGACAAAATTAACAAGGTTATTCAGGACTTGAACTCAGCTTCGTCCCTCTAAGGTGGCATGGGCAAAAACTTCCTGTCTAAAAACATCAAAAGCAATGGCAACAAAAGCCAAAACTGACAAATGGGATCTAATTAAACTAAAGAGCTTCTGCACAGCAAAAGAAACTACCATCAGAGTGAAAAGAAAACCTACAGAATGGGAGAAAATTTTTGCAATCTATCCAACTGACCAAGGGCTAATATCCAGAATCTACAAAGAACTTAAACAAATTTACAAGAAAAAAACAAACAACCCCATCAAAAAGTGGGCAAAGGATATGAACCGACACTTCTCAAAAGAAGACATTTATGCAGCCAACAGACATATAAAAAATGTTCATCATCACGGTCAACAGAGAAATGCAAATCAAAACCCCAATGAGATACCATCTCACGCCAGTTAGAATGGTGATCATTAAAAAGTCAGGAAACAACAGATGGAGAGGTTGTGGAAAAATAAGAATGCTTTTACACTGTTGGTGGGAGTGTAAATTAGTTCAACCATTGCGGAAGACAGTGTGGCGATTCCTCAAGGATCTAGAACTAGAAATACTATTTGACCTAGCAATCCCATTACTGGGTATATACACAAAGGATTATAAATCATTCTACTATAAAGACACATGCAGACGTATGTTTATTGCAGCACTATTCACAATAGCAAAGACTTGGAACCAACCCAAATGTCCATCAATAATAGACTGGATAAAGAAAATGTGGCACATGTATACCATGGAATACTATGCAGCCATAAAAAAGGATCAGTTCATGTCCTTTACAAGAATGTGGATGAAGCTGGAAACCATCATTCTCAGCAAACTAACACAAGAACAGAAAACCAAACACCACATGTTCTCACTCATAAGTGGGAGTTGAACAATGAGAACACATGGACACAGGAAGGGGAACATCACACACCAGGGCCTGTTGGGGTGTGGGTGGCTAGGGGAGGGATGACATTAGGAGAAATACCTAATGTAGGTGATGGGTTGATGGGTGCAGCAAACCACCATGGCACGTGTATACCTGTGTTACAAAACTGCACATTCTGCACATGTACCCCAGAACTTAAAGTGTAATTTAAAACAAAAATAGCTGGCTGTCCATTTGGGAAGATGCAAATTCCTACCTCACAAAGGGCACAAAAACAAATTCCAGGTGGATTAAAGATTTAAACATTAAAACAAACATATAAAAGTAACAGAAAAAAATAAAATATTTACATTTAGGGATGGGGATAGAAAAAGAGGCCTTGCCTAGCATGACACTAAAGTCCAACAAAAATGTCTAAAAAAAAAAAAAAAGACACCAAAAAGAAAAAAAAAATCAAATGACAAACCTCAGAAGAAACACCTGAAATATATATCATAGTCAAAGAAAACACTGTTAATTTAAAAAACAGGCCAGGCACGGTGGCTGACGCCTGTAATCCTAGCACTTTGGGAGGCCAAGGCAGACAGATCACCTGAGATCAGGAATTGGAGACCAGCCTGGCAAACATGGTGAAACCCCGTCTCACCAAAAATACAAAAATTAGCCAGGCATGGTGGCACACACCTGTAATCCCAGCTGCTTCGGTGGCTGAGGCAGGAGAATCGTTTGAACCCAGGAGGTGGAGGTTGCAGTGTGCAGAGACCGCACCACTGCACTCCAGCCTGGGCAACAAGAGGGAGGGAAGAGAAAGAAGAAAGAAAGAAAGGAGGAAAGGAAGGAAAGGAAGGAAAAGAAGGAAAAGAAGGAAAGAAGGAAAGAAAGAGAGAGAGAAAGAAAAGAAAGAACAAGCTGGGCATGGTGACTCACGCCTGTAATCCCAGCACTTTGGGAGGCCAAGGCCTACGGATCTTTTGAGTCCAGGAGTTCAAGACCAGCCTGGGCCACATGGTGAAACCTAGTCTCTACAAAAAATACAAAAATTAGCCAGGCATGGTGGCATGTGCCTGTATTCTCAGCTGCTCAGGAGACTGAGGTAGCAGGATAGCTTGATTCTGAGAAGTCAAGGCTGCAGTGAGCCGAGGTTGCGCTACTGCACTCCAGCCAAAAAGAACAAAATTAGCAGAGCATGGCAGCACATGTCTGTACTCCCATCTACTCAGAAGGTGAAGGCAGGAAGATCACTTTGGCCTCCCAAAGGAAGACCAAGAGTTGGAGGCTGCAGTCAGCTATGATCCCACCACTGCACTCTAGCCTGGAAAACAGAGTAAGACTCAGTCTCCAAAAAAAAAAAAAAAAAAGATTTCAGGCCGGGCGCGGTGGCTCAAGCCTGTAATCCCAGCACTTTGGGAGGCCGAGACGGGCAGATCATGAGGTCAGGAGATCGAGACCATCCTGGCTAACATGGTGAAACCCCGTCTCTACTAAAAAATACAAAAAACTAGCCGGGCGAGGTGGCGGGCGCCTGTAGTCCCAGCTACTCCTCAGGAGGCTGAGGCAGGAGAATGGCGTGAACCCGGGAGGTGGAGCTTGCAGTGAGCTGAGATCCGGCCACTACACTCCAGCCCAGGCGACAGAGCGAGACTCCGTCTCAAAAAAAAAAAAAAATTTTTCAGAAAAATGTATATAAAATGCACAAAAATGCAAAGACAAATGTAAATTAGATTATTCCAGTGGTTCTTTTATCGGATGGTAAAAATAAGACAGGCTTTTACTCTAGTATTGTTTAATTTTTTTTTTTTTTTTTTCTGAGACAGGGTCTCACTCTATTGCCTACACTGGAGTGCAGTGGTGCGATCGGGACTCACTGCAGCCTTGACTTCTCAGACTCAAACAATTCTCCCAATTCAGCCTCCCAAGTAGCTGGGACCACAGGTGTGTACCACCATGTCCAGCTAATTTTTGTATTTTTTTTTTTTTTTTTTTTTTTTTTTGAGATGGAGTCTCGGTCTGTCGCCCAGGCTGGAGTGCAGTGGCCGGATCTCAGCTCACTGCAAGCTCCGCCTCCCGGGTTCACGCCATTCTCCTGCCTCAGCCTCCCGAGTAGCTGGGACTACAGGCGCCCGCTGCCTCGCCCGGCTAGTTTTTTGTATTTTTTAGTAGAGACGGGGTTTCACTGGGTTAGCCAGGATGGAATTTTTGTATTTTTTGTAGCGATGGGGTTTCACCATGTTGCCCAGGCTGGTCTTGAACTCCTGGGCTAAGATGGTTCTCCCACCTGGGCCTCCCAAAGTGCTGGGATTACAGGCTTCAGCCACTGTGCCCGGCCTGAATTTTTACAGTGATCATGTACTTAAAGAAAAAAATTATAAAAATGTTCCATTTTTAAGAACAATAAGTTAAAAAAAAAACAGTCCTTTATGACAGAACTTCAATACTTAATAAGACACATCTTGAATTAGTAAGTGCTTTAAAGTCTCCAACTGACAAAATACTTACAAACTCTCTAGTGACCTAAGAAGTCAGATGACTAAAAAATGAGTGGCTCTTCCTTCTGGGAAGCTAACCTCTAAAAACCAATGATAATCCAGGCACAGTGGTTCCTGCAGGTAATCCCAGCACTTTCGGAGGCTGAGGAGGTCGGATCACTTAAGGTCAGGGGTTCGAGACCAGCCTGACCAACATGGTGAAATCCTGTCTCTACTAAAAATACAAAATTAGCCAGGTGTGGTGGTACACACTTGTAATCCCAGCTACTCAGGAGGCTGATGCAGGAGAATCACTTTAACCCAGGAGGCAGAGGTTGCAGTGAGCCAAGATCATGATACTGCACTCCAGCCTGGGCAACAGAGTAAGACTCTGTCTCATAAATAAATAAATAAATAAATAAGCAATGACAGTAGTATTCACCAAAGTAGTGATGAGTCTAAAAGCATGTTGTGAAAGAAATTAACAACGGTGAAATGTCCCATTTCACCTTCCCAGGATCCTAGCTTCTCACCACTCTTTCTGGTGCATCCTCAAGATTTTATCAAACTATCAAGGGAAAGGTAGAAATGTCTGTGATATTTTATATCACGTGCCGTGGTTTTCATTCTCAGTTATTCTCTTTGGCACAAAAATGGAGAACGAAGAAAATGGAGGAGGAGGAAGGAGAGATGGAGGAAGAAGAGGGTAAGACAGAAAAACTTCTCATTCTAAAAAGTTTCAAAATGATTTTGGGAACTCTCTGAAAACAGAGTATATGGGGAAAAAATGTTTCAGACAACCAATGTTCATGGCATAAATTGGGAGGGTGCCTAGGGTGGTCAGAGATTCCCTACCTAGACTTGCTGGAATGTCCACTGTCAAAGAAGGACAGAATGAGAATGAAGCACTCCAACTAGGTAGAATCCTCTCTAGGAAGTGAGGGGTGATGGAGTGTGGTGATGAGAAGACTCCTGGTAAATTGGGGATCCCAGGGCTTGCTTTCCAAATGAGGTAAGATCTAAAAGCCGCTCCCCACATGACAGCAGTGACACAGCACCACAGGAGAGCGCGACAGGAGGGCATGTTGTGACACAACCTCTGGAGCCTCCTGCAGCCTCAGAATGGCCTGTGGGAGCAGTGAGAATTTTTCTTCACCCCCAAGAGGACCATAAAAGTGGCTAAAAGAGAACCAGAGCACCTAAAGGGACCTTGAGATTCCAAGTGGAGTGTGTGACTGGTGATCAGAGACAGAGAGAAAAAAACCATTAGCTGCAGATGCCACCTTAGAGGGACGAAGGTCACTCATCGGAAGACCTTCCCCTCCACCAAGTTTCCCACCCTCAGAGATGCCACCCCCTGAGGAAAGAAGGAAAGGGAGAAATCCTGAGTTAAGTGAGGAAACCTGGCATTGACTAGAGTAAGCCTTGGCTACCAGGTAGAATACAGCATACAGGAAACATACAGGAAGAAAAGAAAGCACAAGAGACAGTATGCAATTGGAGGGGAGGATTAAAGGCTTAAAATGACTGCTGTGCTGAAAGCTCACCAGGGAGAAGGGGCTCAAAAAAGATTTGTGGTGAGGTTTATTCGGCTTGTTATTACTGTAAGCAAGACTCTGGGATAAGCAAAAGCATTACCCCAGAGTTAACAAATTTCCTCTCCCCGGGTATAAGTAATGTGACCAGGCTTTTAATCAGTTACCCTGCCTGTAACACAGACACACTTACCAAGCTGATAAGACACACTGATTGGAGAATTCCATATATAGGATACATGATTCAACAAGGCATTTTTCTCAGGAGCTATAGTGCAGAGCAGTTTTGCTCCTTCCTTGTCAAATCCAATTTGATTACACTGTGTTAAAGGAAACGGAATTGACTACCTGCCTTCACTGCCTGCCAGGCACTCAGAAGGATATTGATTGTCATTCTTTAAGGTTACACCATTGGGTTCAGGTGCAGTGACACACCTGTAATCCCAGCACTTTGGGAGACCAAGGAGAGTAGATCACTTGAGGTGGAAAGTCCAAGACCAATCTGGCCAACATGGTGAAACCCCATCTCTACTAAAAGTACAAAAATTAGTCAGGTGTGGTGGCACACACCTGTGGTCCCAGCTACTCAGGAGGCTGAAGTGGCAGGATCGCTTGAACCCAGGAGGTGGAGCTTGCAGTGAGCCGTGATCATGCCACTGCACTCTAGCCTGAGCCACAGAGTGAGACCCTGTCTCAAAAAAAAAAAAAAAAAAAAAGGTTACGCCATTGGGAGCAAGAAAGTAATATGTACTCGTCACAAACTATTGCAATTGCGTAACTACTGTATGCTAATATTTTTGCATAATTACTTCATTTAAACTTGACAATTACCCCCATTTTATGAACTAGGAAACGGACTCTCAGAAAGATTAAGTTACATAAACGCATAGAGTACATGGGCAATGCCCAAATATGAATCTAAGTTTGTCTGACTTCAAAGGCAAACTCTTTTTCCACTCTATCATAATACCTTGGTGATGAAAATATATAAGGTCACACTTTTAAAAAATTCTTGTCAAGGCACCCAAGGTCTAAGACAACAAAAGTCATGCTACCACTCCTTCCACTCTACCCTCCTACCCATTCTCTTATACACCTTTTCTCTGCCACACTCATTCCCCAAACCCACCTGCCTTCTTTCAAGCCTTTACAGAAGCTATTCCCTCTGCCTAGACTCTCCTGTCTTTCTTTCCTCCGCACTCAGAGAATGCCAATCCATCCTCTAAGTCAGGGACTTTGAAAGCTTTGCTAGCTCTCCACCCAGCTTCTGCAGCTTTGTTCATCTTTCCCTGATAGCACACACGTATCACTTGAGACTGGCGTTTGTCCTCATGTGTCTCTGTAACCACTACTAGAATATGAACTCCTCAACTTCAATATCGGAGCCGACCTATTTGCATACATAGGAATCTAAGGCAGTTAGCGCACAGCCGGAGTTCAATAAACGCTTGGATTAATGAATGAACTTTATTTAAAATCAAGGTCTATATTTCACATGCTCTAGATTGTGAATGAATTATAAGGAGGTAAACACTATGAAGTACACTGGCGCTCGACAAATGATTTTTGTTTTGTTTTTTTTTTTGTTTTTTTTGAGACGGAGTCTCTCTCTGTCGCCCAGGCTGGAATGCAGTGATGCGATCTCGGCTCACTGCAAGCTCCGCCTCCCAGATTCATGCCATTCTCCTGCCTCAGCCTCCCGAGTAGCTGGGACTACAGGTGCCCGCTACCACGCCCGGCTAATTTTTTGTATTTTTAGTAGAGACAGGGTTTCACCGTGTTAGCCAGGATGGTCTCGATCTGCTGACCTTGTGATCCGCCCGTCTCGGCCTCCTAAAGTGCTGGGATTTCAGGCGTGAGCCACCGCGCCCGGCCGACAAATGATTTTAAGGAGAAAGGCTACCACCTAAAGCTGGTTTCTCCAGAGATCCGGTCCGTGTCGGGTCAAACGCGCCACTCGGGCTCGAGACGGCCCCGCCTCTCTCCCTGCCAATCAGTCCCTCTTCGCGCCTGCGCACGCACCGCCCACTCCCGAAGCCCCGCCCCTCTCACCGCCCAGAGCCGAACGTTTAGGTCCAGGGGAGCCTTTCAGTCACTACCCGCCCGCTATGACAATCATCTACAGCTGCATTGCTAATGGCCGAGCGGTCCTAGCAGAGCTGACCTGACTGGAGGTTCTTACCAGGTACTTCCGGATCGACGCCTCCGCCCCCGCGGGTTCCGCCCCTCGAGGGTGGTGCCCCCTGAGCCCGCCCCTAAGGACGCGGCGCCGCGAGATGGTGCGGAACCGGCTCGGAGGACGCAAGCTCCCGCCCCCGCGAGAGACCCCGCCCCCGCGAGAGACCCCGCCCCCGCGAGAGACCCCGCCCCCGCGAGAGACCCCGCCCCCGCGAGAGACCCCGCCCCCGCGAGAGGCTGGCGTCCCCGCGGCGGCCGCACGTGCGCCACCTAGGGTCAGAGCTAGCGCTGCACGTGCTGGGTTTGGCGGCTATTTGAACCCAGGTTCAACGTTGATAGACCTTAAAATTTTTATTTCTCCTGCGGAGAAATGACCTGCAGTTCAGCACACATTTATTGAACATATTTCTGTTGCAAATTCCCAGAGTAAAGAATATCAGGGATTCAGCAGTGAACATGAGCCTGGCGTTGTCCCTTTATGTCCAAGGGCTATAGACAATTGTCCTAGAGTGTGGAAAGTATTTCAACGGAGGTAGGTTGCGATTGTTCCTGTAGCACTAAGATGGGTGTTTGGCTTATAAACTTCGTAAGAATTAGTTCTAGCCTGGCACAGGAAAGAGGAATGAGAACTCCGTGCAAAGGAAAGAACGTGGTGTGTTTGGGGATTCCCATGAACCTCAGTGTGGCTGGAGATAAGGCCAGGAAAGTGAGCGGAAGACAGCAAATGAAGGGTCCTACATACAGCTCTTTTCTCATCCCAGAGAACCTGGGGAGCAACTGAGATTTATAAACAGAGGAATAGCAAGATCTGATTTACCTTCTGGTAAGTTTGGTCTGGTTACAATATGGAAGGTAGGTTGGGAGGGTGACATCCATTTAGAATGGTATTGTTGTAGTTTATAGCAAGAGATGTATGGGCCTTCGCTAAGACAATGATGGCGCAAATGGAAAGGAGGGGCAGA
The DNA here is from genome assembly GCF_043159975.1 of Macaca nemestrina. NCBI lineage: Eukaryota > Metazoa > Chordata > Mammalia > Primates > Cercopithecidae > Macaca > Macaca nemestrina. Next base: position 145,045,168 of record NC_092127.1, read on the forward strand.
TCCTAAGGAGACTTTCTTTTTTTTTTTTTTTTTTGAGACGGAGTTTCACTCTTGTTGCTCAGGCTGGAGTGCAATGGCGCAATCTCAGCTCACTGCAACCTCCGCCTCCCGGACTCAAGCAATTCACTTGTCTCCGCCTCCCAAGTAGCTAGGATTACAGGCATGAGCCACCACACCCGGCTAATTTTGTATTTTTAGTAGAGGCGGGGTTTCTCCATGTTGGTCAGGCTGGTCTAGAACTCCTGACCTCAGCTGATCTGCCTGCCTTGGCCTTCCAAAGTGCTGGGATTACAGGCATGAGCCACCGAGCCCGGTCCCTAAGGAGACTTTCTAAACTTCATTCTCAGGAGTTGATAACAGGTTGAATATGTCATATGCTGTACAAGGTAATGCATAGGATGAGTCTCAGAATTTTTTCGTAGATGGCATTGAACTACAAAGAGAATGTAGAAAGAGGAGCGAAATGGTGGGAGGGAATGTATGGGGAAAAGAATAGAGTTTGGAAAATGTTGAATTTTGTTGCCTGTTGAAAATGGCCAATCTATTTGTGTATTTTTCCACCTGTTTCCCAAAGGTTTTAAGTCAGAAAAATGTCTAGTAGGTAATGAATATATTGCTCTAGCACTCAGAGAATCAAGACTGACCATTAAAAGGAGTAGAAATAAGTAAGACTGCCCAAGAAATGTATAGAAAGTGAGAAAAGAGGAGGACCAGAAGGCAGAACATAGTTTAAGAAGAGAATAGAGAGATGGGTCACCAGATGTGAGCTGTGGTGTCCTACAAGCTAAAAGAAGAAATTTACAAGAATTTCCCCTATCCCCAGTAAGTTGAGCATGTCCCTAATAAGTTCATGTCTAGTCCAGTCAACACCTTGAGCAAGAACTAAAAGGTGTTCATTGGACTCTACAATGGGAAGATGATTGGTGATTGTACTGTAAGCAGTTTGGGAGAAGAGCAGAGGCAGAAGCCCAGTAGCTTTAGGCTAATTGAGTGAGAGATAGGAAAGTAGGGAGAATTAGGTTAGACTGTTCCTTCAAAAATTACAAAAGGAATAAGATGGAGTGAAAGCTAGATGCAGCATGATCCAGGAAGGCACCTCATTTTTTTTAATATAAGGAAAACTTTCACATGTATGTTAAGCTAATGGAAAGAAAAGGTTGAAGATATAAGAGACGAGGGGGCTATTGGTGGAGTAAGGCTTGAAGGGGCACAAAAGGATGGAATCCAATTTGGCAGTAGAGATGTGAGCCTTGGATTCGGGGAATACCCTCTTTCTCTTCAGGAAAGGAGAATGTGGATATAGACATATGACTCAGTCTCCTCCTGGGTCTCTCTTCTTTACCAATCCCTTACATGCCATGTTCCTTAAGGTTCTCATTGTAGTCCTCTTTTAACTTGACACACTCATTCACATCCATAGACACCTTTCTTCTGATTACAGCCAAACCCACTTCCAAAGTTCTCTCTCTCCTGAGTTAGATTGCCTAATAGAACATGTCATGTCCAGAACTAAATTAATTGTCTTTCCTAACACATTCCTCCTCGCATACAGTCATGTACTGCCTAATGATGATTTGGTCAATGACAGGCCATATATATGAGAGTGGTCCCATAAGATTGTAATACCACATTTTTACTGTACCTGTTCTATGTTTATGACACTTATATACACAAATACCACTGTGTCTGAATTGCCTACAATATTCAGTGCAGTAACATACTGTATAGGTTTGTAGCCTAGGAGCAATAGGCAATACCATATAGCTTAGCTGTGTAGTAGGCTAGACCATCTAGGTTTGTGTAAGTGAACTCTATGATGTTTGCACACAAGCAAATCGGCTAATGACTCGTTTCTCAGAACGTATCTCCATAGTTAAGTGACACATGACTGGATTTCTGATCTTGCTTAGTAGCTCTACTGAGCTATTCAAGCTGGAAACTGGGAGTCACCTCCACTTGTTTCCCTTCTTCCCCTTCATATCTGTTCATTCATCACCCAGTTCTATCCGTTTTGTATCTCCTGAGTATATCTCAAATCTATCTCCTTGTTTCTGAACTATGTCTTCATCCCAGCCCTTCTTACCAGGCTTATTGAAAACACCTCCTAACTAATCTCCCAGACTTCAGCCTTGTCCTACTAAAAAACAACTTCCACACTGCTGCTCCAGTGATAGTTCCTAAAAGCAAATAGGATCATATCACTCCCCTGCTTAAAATAATTTGGTGGCTACTGATTACATTACCCACGCTCCTTAGCCTGGCACTCAAGACCCTCTCTGATTATCTCCCTCCTTTCCCCACATAGCCATGTGCTCCAACTATCCCGAACTTCATGCCATTCTCCAATCTCACCATGGTCTCCCTTTACATCTCCTGTTCCCTCTACCTGGAAATTACTTTTCTCCACTTTGGGGCAGTATAACATCTATACTTTGAGACTCTTAGGTTTTTCTCCTTGAAGCCTCCTCTACACACAGGTTAATTTACATTCCTCTACCAAACTACTTACCGCGCTGATTTAGAATCTTCTTTTACTTGTCTGTCTCTGCCATCGAACTCAAGGACAGGGACAGTCTTCATCTCTGTCTTTCCAGTGTACAATGCCTAATACATAATAGGCAGTAAGTTCTCAGTAAATGTTTGTTTAATTTGTTAATTAAGAAAGGAAAGAGAAAACTAAAATCTTTCGTAAGTCCCAAGTGGCCTCCCTTGGTGAAGCATACAGGAAGGGAAGAAAGTAGAGGGATAGGGCAGTATATAATTGGAGGAGCAAAGGCCTGGAATGACTGCTGTGCAGAAAGCTGACAAGGGAGGGGAAAAAGAATAGCAAGGAGCTTCAAGGAATAGTTCAGGTTAAAAGGAAAGAAAAAAGTATCACGTCTTCCCTCAATGCCAAGGATATAAAAATTTTTATATGCATTTGAAAAATATGAGTACCAAAGTTTTTATATCCTTGGCATTGAGGGAAGATGTGATACCTTTTTTCCTTTTAACCTGAACTATTCCTTGAAGCTCCTTGCTATTATAGAATCCTGGCACTGAACAGGATCCTGGGGATCATCTGTCCAGTCTCTTCATTCTTCCCACGGGTAAACAGACCCAGACAAGTCACTAAGTCACGCAACACATTAATTCTAGAAACACAACTAGAACCCACTTTGCCATTCATTTTACCGCCTCATATTGCCATTTGTTTTGTTTCAAATTTTGCTAAGATACCAATGTTTACACTATACACTAAAAGAGGCACTTGGGGGAAAACATGGGGATATGTTGCATTGCTAATAACTGAGAGTTTGTGTGTCCCTTTAATTTTTCAAGTTTTTTAGGAAGTCCTTTCCTAGAAAATATCACCAGGACTTTTCAGGCAATATCAAGAGTTTCAGGTTTTACTTTCTACCATTAATAATAACTTTTACCCTTCCATAAAAGTTTTTATTTCATGTTATTTTGTGAAAATGGAAAAGTTAATCAGGATTATGGCTATTTAAGGCTTCTTGGATAACTTTCAGATTTCTTTCACATTTCTAAAGTAAATTAATGGGACTTCATATAATTGACTATATTTAAGGTATTCTGCATAGTCATAGTATCTTGCAAATTTTTCCCCAAAGAATGAGCCTTATAAGAAACAGGTATGAGAGTTCTTAGCAATTGTTTGTTTTTTAGAAAGAGATCAGTGAACAATAGTGAATAAAAATTTTTATCTTAAAAAATAAGGTAAAAGGACTGCTTAGGGTATTCAGAAAATAAAAGCTGAATATCCTTAACTATTAACATTTTATTTATAGTTTCAGTAGCTAGTGGTTACTGAAAAGATGTTTGATTAGATAGTGCTTCCCAGTCTTGAAACCATGTATAAGGTATGATTGTAAAAATAAGATTATGGATCCAGATGGCCTGAAGCAACTGCAGTATCACAAAAGAAGTGAAAATGGGGCTGGGCGCGGTGGCCTGTAATCCCAGCACTTTGGGAGGCCAAGGTGGGCGGATCACAAGGTCAGGAGATCAAGACCATCCTGGCTAACACGGTGAAACCCCATCTCTACTAAAAATACAAAAAATTAGCCGGGTGTGGGGCGGGCGCCTGTAGTCCCAGCTACTCGGGAGGCTGAGGCAGGAGAATGGCGTGAACCCGGGAGGCGGAGCTTGCAGTGAGCTGAGATCGCGCCACTGCATTCCAGCCTGGGCGACAGAGCAAGACTCCATCTCAAAAAAAATAAAATAAAATAAGATTATGTAGTGCAACCTATATTTGCACACATATATGTATATATTATGTGTATATTTATATGGTTTTAATATTTTTCTTCATTCATATGAATATTTCAGGATCACTTGACTGTTGCCATGCATTATGAATCCCCACTCATTAGTTCTCCTAGTGAACTGGTTTTCCTTAATAAACTAATTAGAACATTGGTAAATTTAGGAGAAGAATAACGAAAGACTCTACAATCTTCTGCAAAGTAAATGCTGACAATTTATTTTTAGGAAGCAGTGGCAAAAGTGCTTAGATTAGCGCTTCTTAGAGCTGAACCAAAGACCATAATTTAAATGGGAAGGTAAGGTAATTTCTAATACAAATCTGTTTTTGAACAATTACCAGAAAATAATTCCGATGATGACGTAAATACTAGTTACACATACTCTTGACTGAACCCTCAGAAAGGAGAACTTCTGTATGTAAAAGTATAAAATCATGAATGGGGATGATAAACACCAAATTCAGATAGTGTTTACCTCTTCAAATGGAAAAGAGAAAATAAATTTGAGGAAGGGTATAAAGGGGATATATTAACTGTATCTGTAACTGGTCTAGCACTTTTAGACATGTCTAAAAGTGTTCTTGTTATCTTATTCTCCATTCTTTTGGGTATACCCAAAACATCTCATTAATAAAAAAGGAAACATCTACCTTAAAATATCTTTAATAAGAACAAGAACAGTGGCGGCTGGGCATGGTGGCTCACACCTGTAATCCCAAAACTTTGGGAGGCTGAGGCGGGCAGATCCCTTAAGCCCAGGAGTTTCAGACAAACCTAGGCACCGTGGTGAAACCCCGTCTCTACAAAAAAATTAGCTGTGTGTGGTGGCAAGCACCTGTATAGTCCCAGCTACTCAGAAAGCTGAGGTGGGAGGATCGACTGTGCTAGGGAGGTCGAGGCTACAGTGAGCTGTGATCGCACCACTGCACTCCAGCCTGGGCAATTGAGCAAGACCTTGTCTCAAAACAAAACAAAACAACAACAACAAAACAGTGGACATCACTCTTAAGCTTCATTTAGGACATTACATGGTATGGCCTAAATCAGTCTTGAAAACAGTTGCTAGTAAAGGAAGAAGTGAGGGAAAAGAAAGCTTCTATTATTTTAAGACACTTCATTTTTATAGAGTAGGTTTGTTTTAACCTTTCTATCGTAAGTAAAACAGAGATACAAAGAAATCACATCTAATGAATGTGAAGCTTTGTGAAGTGTTGCAAGGGACTCTCCCCAGCAGCAGTTATCACCTAGGCCAAAGAAAACAGAATACTGCCAGCCACCCCCACCGTATGTCCTGTCCCATTCACTGCTTCCTCTGTGCCCGCAAAATGAAACACCATCCTTGCAAAATCAAGCAGCATCCCTGCCAAATCAAACAGCATCCCTGCCAAATCAAACAGCATCCCTGCAAAATCAAACAGCATCCCTGCAAAATCAAACAGCATCCCAGCTTGCATAGTAGTCATTTCCGTTTTTTCATTGCGTCAGCACCCAAATACACATCCTCAGATGAGAGCCCAATCCTGCCCATTTTTTAATTTGATATCCTTAAATCTCTTTAAATCCACTTATTCCCCCTCCATTTCTTTTTTTTTCCCCCTTGCAGTTTATTGTCGAAGAACTGACAGAGTTTCCCACAGTGTAGGTTTGCTGATTGCATATGCAAAATTCAGTTCACCGTTTACCAAGTAGCCAACCCAGAGGCTCAACCCCTTCAGCAGGACTATAATACAAGTATTTTTCCATCAGATGGTATATGGTATCTGATTATAACTCCTTTTGAGATGTTAGCAGCTATTGATACTCATTGCTAGGCCCAAGATCCACTAATTTATAAGGGATTGCAAAATGGTAATAATCTAGTTTTGTCTTCATAGACAAAATTAGCTGAAATGATTTTAAAAAGATACTTTCCTCATTTGCTGTTTGCTTATCTATGCTCTACATTCTAATTTGAATCTTTGGAAGACCTTTTTTTCTGAACTCCAGACTTGTATACCCACTTGTTCCACTCTGCTTAAATGTCTAATTAAAGTACCTCAAACATGTCCAAAGTTAAGCCCCTTCCAGAAGTCTTCCACATACCACTTTTCCAGTTCCTCAGGCTTAAAACCTATATTATTCTTGACTCTTGTCTCTTTTACATTGAAATCCAATCCACGGGCAAATCCCATTGCCTTTCCTCTTCAAATAGTAACCAAGCCGCCATCATCTCCTGCCTTGATCACTGAAAACAAAGACATCTTTCTCGTTTTGTTTTTGATTTCTAATGGTTACTTTTTTCCTTTTTTTGAGATGGAGTCTTGCTCTATCACCAGGTTGGAGTGCAGTGGCGCAATCTTGGCTCACCACAACCTCTGCCCCCCGGGTTCAAGTGATTCTCTTGCCTCAGCCTCCCGAGTAGCTGGGATTACAGGCGTGTGCCACCATGCCCAGCCAATTTTTGTATTTTTGGTAGAGACAGGGTTTCACCATGTTGGCCAGGATGGTCTTCATCTCTTGACCCCATGTTCCACCCGTCTCGGCCTCCCAAAGTGCTGGGATTACAGGCATAACCCACCGCGCCCAGCCCTCATGGTTACCTTTTTTTAAAGTTTGATTAATAACATTTTAATTACGCAAAACATGTATACAATTCCAAAGTCAAATCTACAAAACAGTTCCTTCGAGAAGTCTAATTTTCATTCTGTTCCTCTCCTTACTACTCTTTCCCCCTAAGTAGGTAACCATTTTGAACAAGTTTTTGGTTTATCTTTTTTTCTTTTCTTTTTTCCTATAAGAAATACATTCTACAAGAATACATTAGCTGGGTATTGTGGTGCACACCTGTAGTCCCAGCTACTTGGCAGGCCGAGGTGAGAGGATGGCTTAAGCCAAGGAGCCGGAGGTTGCAGTGAGCAGAGATTACACCATTGCACTCCAGGCTGGGTGACAGAGCCAGACCCTGTCTCAAAAAAAAAAAAAAAAAAAAAAAGAACACAATATAGAGTACATACAGTAGCCCTCCCTTATCTGAGGGGGATACATTCCAAGACCCACAGTCTTGTGGACACCTGAAACCACAGATGGTACCAAACCCTATAATAGATACTGTGTTTTTATACATATAAATCTGTGATAACATTTAATTTATAAATTAGGTGTAAGAAATTAACAATAACTAATAATAAAATAGAGCAATTATAACAATATTCTATAACAAAAGTTATGTAAATGTCGTCTTTCTTTCTCTCTCTCACAGAATATCTCATTGCATTTTACTCACCTATTTTTGGACTGCGGTTGACCATGAGTAACAGAAACCTCAGAAAGTGAAGCCACAAATAAGAAAGACTACTTTATGTACATTTGAACTTCCCTTATGGTAGCATAGGATGTAGTAGATAAATGATAGCACATCGTGCACACTTTTCTCCACTTGGCTTTTGTCAATTAATGATATATCCTGAACATCAGATATTCAATTGTTTTTAACTTATAGACGCTTTCTGACTATTACTCATAGTATTAATAACATACTAAGCATAAGTTTAAAATATCTCTTTTTCACATGCAGTATCAACTTACTTCAAATTACATATGTAACTTTCAGATAGATGGTACAATTGGCAACTCTTTTTCAGCGGACTCCACCAAATTTTTAAACAAAAATGCTTTCTAGGTGGAGATTATGTGTATCAATCAATATCATCATTAAAAACATTTGTAGCATATTGTATTCATGATATGATGTGAAGGATTTATACTGAAAGGGCTCATATGTTAAATCTTCTGCCTCTAAAATTATCTTTTCTGCCTGTTTCTGAGTTTCCTCATTCTCATATATATTCAATTTAGCATTTGACCATGTCTGTTGCCTGTTAACTGTTTAGAGATAGTATTCAAAAAGACTAAAGTCTAGGCACCAAGCAACTATTTTTGTTGCATATTCCTGCATTTTCTGGATTGTTGGACAGTAAAGGATGGAGGCACTTTCCAAGGGGATTCTGGCCCCTGCTGTGGGATTCCGAGAAGGTAGAAAGGTCTAGATGGTTGAGTGGTCATGCTAAGGTTCATTTTAACATACTGTGGTTCACTTTAACATTCATTCCTCCCTCCCCAACTCATCCTGTTCTCCAGAATATTTGGTATTTGCAGTTTACAAATTTTTAATTCTAATCTATAGAAAACCAAGATGTACCAAAATTAAATATGTCTACCTAAAATATAGGCATAGTAAAAATCAATGAACATAGCATTTTCTGTGTTTGTTTTTGTTTTATGAAATGGAGTCCCACACTTTCGCCTGGGCTAGAGTGCAATGGCATGATCTTGGCTCACTGCAACCTCCGCTTCCTGGGTTCAAGCGATTCTTCTGCCTCAGCCTCCCAAGTAGCTGGGATTACAGGTGCCCGCCACCACGCCCAGCTAATTTTTTGTATTTTTAGTAGAGACAGGGTTTCACTATGTTGCCCAGGCTGGTCTCGAACTCCTGACCTCGTGATCCACCCACCTCGGCCTCCCAAAGTGCTGGGATTACAGGTATGAGCCACCGCACGTGGCCGAACATAGCATTTTCTGTTTAGTTAGAATATTGATTCCGTCTTAGAATGTGAGTGACTTCAAATATAGATATATATAGGCCAGGCGTGGTGGCTCACACCTGTAATCCCAGCACTTTGGGAGGCCATGGGAGGCAGATCACTTGAGGCCAGGAGTTTGAGCCAGCCTGGCCAACATAGTGAAACCCCGTCTCTACTAAAAATACAAAAATTAACTAGGCATGGTGACGCGTGCCTGTAATCCCAACTACTTAGGAGGCTGAGTAGGAGAATAGCTTGAACCCGGGAGGCAGGGGTTGCAGTGAGCTGAGATCACATCACTGCACTCCAGCCTGGGCAACAGGGTGAGACTCCATCTCAAAAAATAAAAAATATATATATATAAAAATATATACCAAATTGTTAGCTTTCTCTTTATTTTTATTGATGCAATTTTAAATACATATTTAAATTCTATAGACTTCACAACATACTTTACTTCAATTTTTCAAAAATATGAGAGTTCTTCTAATGATTATGTTTCTTTGTTTTTAGTTTTTGTTGTTGTTGTTTGAGACAGGGTCTCACTCTGTCACCCAGGCTGGAGTACAGGGGCGTGATCATGGCTCACTGCAGTCTCAACCTCCTGGCTCAGTCAATCCTCCCACCTTACCCCCCCCCGCCCCCCACCAAAAAGCTGGAAATACAGTGTGGCATGCACCACCAGGCCCGGCTAATTTTTTTGTATTTTTTTGTAGAAATGGGGTCTCGCTATGTCGCCCAGGCCAATGTTCAACTCCTGGGCTCAAGCAATCCTCCCACCTCAGCCTCCCAAAGTGCTGAGATTATAGGCATGAGCCACTGCACCCAACCAATTATTCTGATTATAAAAAGTTATCTATATAGATCTTAATACCAGTAATGAAAGCTTGAAAAATGAAGTTAAATTCCCTGTGTGGGTACTTAACTTTTTTAAGAGTATCATGTTTTCTTTTCAAAGCTATGTTTACCATACTGTCTTTATTGATGGAATCACTTATGTATGTGCTACAGGCAATGCTTTGGATACTGTGACACCATCTGCATTTCTTAAAAACGTAAGTAATTTTATTGTACTGTAAGGACTTTTTGAGTTACTGAAATTGTGAGGTCTCTGCTTTACAGTTTATCAGTAGTAGTGTGCTAACCAAAAGCAGCTCACTCACCTGCTGTCGCCTGCTGTATGTAAAGCAGAGCCATTCATGACCTTCAGAGATTTCTTACCTGCATCCCTCATCTGGCTCGTGTTTCCATACTTTGCCTGACCCTAAAGTAAGGCCTGCAAAGATCATCCACTCAGATTTATTAGAACCTCTCCTTATATTTATTTTGTTCTAAAATTAAGAAAGAAATTAAGCTACTCTAGTATTTAATATACTTTTTCAATGGCACATGTACTTAATTTACAAAGTATATACAAGAGGAGGTAAGTGATCAAAAATCTTTAAGATCAGTAGTCTAAAGACACTTATGTTAAAGTATATATGTATCAATTAGAAGAGTTAATCAAAAAAATGTTTTTTAAATCAAGACATACCATCTCTAGGGAAAGTTTTAACTGACAATAGCCAGCATGTCTAAACTATGATAAACACAGTACTTTTGTGTATGTATTTATGTAGATACATAAGGTTTTATAAATATCTTAAAAGGTGATTAACCTCACTAGATATCACCTGCTGCTCACAGCATCCTGAGTTTGATCTCTGAGCAGAAAGAGAGTTCATGAAAGGCAGTCTTTCAGACAGACTAGAGCCAAACCATTATTCTGGTAATTTTGTGGTCCAGATAGTGTGATTGTTTCTTCTTTTAAAAAGTAAATGATACTAATCTTCAATTTTACTTATAAATATATAATTCAGGATAAATATTTTAGTAAAAAATATTAATGGAAAAATTAGTCAGCTGTACTATAGTTACCAATATAGTAGTTATTTGCCAGTCACACTCATGAATCATGCATATATTTTCTGTTTAATATATCTGCTTGCTTTAACCCAATTCAAACTAATATAGAGTTAAGGGCTATAAGGCCTAAATATTATAATTCACTCCACAATTATGCCTAGAAAATTACCAGTCTAGATGCTAAACACTGTTAGTCATTTAGCTTAATGTACTGTAATTTTTTTTCTTTTCTGTGCATTATGACAAAACATCCCAATTCTGTCACCTTTCCAAAACTAGGTGATACAACATTACTAACCATGTCATTTTTACCACTGCTTCTGAGAAATTCATTAAGTACTTCTATTAAGGCATTTATTTAGCATTGTTTCATTATTGTTGAATGGATTTTGGGGGTATGGGTGAGAGGGGAAATGAAAGCACTATTTTAAAAATATCATAAAATCCCATCTTTACTTGTCTGCCAGAGGTAAACATCTGTTCTTCCCCTCAAGTCCTCAGATATATCAGGGAATAGCATCTTGCAATCATACTGTATGAGATTCTAATCCGTACAACAGCAGCACATAAGACTGGGACAAACACAGTGTTTATGAATATACCATCTTTAAATGGAAAGGATGCCCTGCCACCAAAAAGCCAAAACTGATGTGGTTTCTTTTATTTTTCAGGTTTCTACTAGACTTTGCTTCAAATGAATGTTTGTTCTATAATTCTCCAGTTAAAATGATCTATATAGGTTAAATATTCCCACTAATTTCCCCAGGTTAGTGATACTTTTACAAGAAATCCTTTGATGTCACAAGAATATTTTTCTCCTTCAAATGCATTTGCTGCAGATTTTCAGCAAATGTTAGGAAAGTATATGGTATGTAACCTCAAACTGTACTCCTAAGTATTACCAGTTTTACACCTGACAAATCAGTTAGCAATTATGAGTTAAGAGCTATAAAAATGAATAAGAAACTATAAAATGATAAGGAATGATATCCATGATATATTGATAAGCTAATAAAGCAACATAAAGGAAGAATTTTTGGCCAGGCGTGGTAGCTCACACCTGTAATCTCAGCACTTTGGGAGGCCAAGGCAGGCAGATCACTCGATATCAAGTTCAAGACCAGCCTGGCCAACATGGCAAAACCCCATCTCTACTAAAAATACAAAAAAAAAAAAAAAAAAGTAGCCAGGCGTCATGGTGCATACCTGTAATCCCAGCTACTTGGGAGGCTGAGGCAGGAGAATCTCTTGAACCCAGGAAGCAGAGGTTGCAGTGAGCCAAGATTGTGCCACTGTACTCCAGCCTGGGCAACAGAGTGAGACTCCATCTCAAAAAAAAAAAAAAAGGAAAGAATTTATGATATACTATTATTATTATTTTTTTTTTTTTTTTTTTTTTTTTGAGACGGAGTCTGGCTCTGTCGCCCAGGCTGGAGTACAGTGGCCGGATCTCAGCTCACTGCAAGCTCCGCCTCCCGGGTTCACGCCATTCTCCTGCCTCAGCCTCCCGAGTAGCTGGGACTACAGGCGCCCGCCACCTCGCCCGGCTAATTTTTTTTTGTATTTTTTAGTAGAGACGGGGTTTCACTGGGTTATCCAGGATGGTCTCGATCTCCTGACCTCATGATCCGCCCGTCTCGGCCTCCCAAAGTGCTGGGATTACAGGCTTGAGCCACCGCGCCCGGCCTATTTAATATTCTTATATGCAACTATTTAAGAAAGAAGGAATAAGTACAAATACATATTTTGTTTACTTACAGTTTTTTTTAAGGGTAGGGAAAGGCAAGCCAAAAACATTAAGTGGTTACCTATGTGAGGATGAGGGGGAAAAGAAATGACAAGAGTAGAAACTGGACCTCTCTTTCTTGCTGATGTTTTCTTATGGAAAAGAGAAAAAAGGAGCTAGGTCCTTCTGTATGAAACTCATTTGGCAAATTTGACTGCAAAACCATGTAGATGTTTTACACAATTATAAAATATCACTTAATTATAAAACTTTAAAGTAATCCCTACTAAGTGAAATAAGACAGCCACAAAAGAACAAATAGTGCCTATTTCCACCTATATGTGATATGAAGAGTAGCCAAATTCACAGAGACAGAAAATAGAAGGGTGGTTGCCAGGGGATCCGGGGAGGGGAAAACAAGCAGTTCATGTTTAATGTGTACAGAGTTTCAGTTTGGGAAGAAGAAAAAAGTTCTTCAGACGGATGATGGTGATAGTTACACAAAATGTGAATGTACTTAATGCCACTGAACTGTATACTTAAAAATTGTCAATTGGAAGGATTTCCAGGATCATTGAAAAAAGAAAAAAATAGGAAAAATGGTTAAAATGGTAAAATTTTTGTTATGTATATTTTGTCATTATAGGATTTTATTCTAATGTTTAGGATAATCTCTAAAACGACGTGGAAAAAACAAAAAACCTGTGTATTGAGTTAATGGCTTAAAAGACAGTGAAAATGTATTTCAAGTGGCTCTAAAACACAGTAATTTGATTATATATTCCTAGTGGGATTATACCCTAATAAAAAAAGAACTAAAAGTAAGTCTGAAGGCATTTATTTTTAAGAGTCACTTTATTATTATTAATATTGGTATTGCTATTCTAAAATTGGTTTTTATAGATATATTACTTTATATAATTGTTAATGTTGTTAAGACTTAAGATTTTCAGAAAAAAAGAGTTGCAAATATAAAATCAAAGAAGTCAAGTAAACTTCTAATCCCAAATTTTAATTGAAAATTAGGACTGGGCACAGTGGCTCATGCCTGCAATCCCAACACTTTGGGAGGCCAAAGTGGGCACAGATGGCTTGAGCTCAGGAGTTCCAGACCAGCCTGGGCAACATGGTGAAACCCCGTCTCTACAAAAAAAAAAAAAATTATCTGGACATGGTGGTATGTACTTGTTGTTCCACCTACTCAGGAGGCTGAGGTAGGAAGATGGCTTGAGCCCAGGAGGCGGAGGTTGCAGTGAGTTGAGATCAATCACACCATTACATTCAAACCTGTGAGACAGAGCCAGATCCTGTCTCCAAAAGAAAAAAAAAAGAAAGTAAATATTTTAAAATATTTAATTGAAAATATATCACATGATATATTTTCTCTTAAACAAAATTTCCTAGCCTGTCCACTGAAAAAGCCTAGAAACAATGACCAACCTCAACAGTAGTGAGCCACTTTAGTTTCTAGATTATAGTCTCTGAATACTTTTTTCCTTTAGCAATTTCCTTTCTTTCAGCACTTTCCTTCAGCACCCTCCCCTCAAAGAAATCAAGCCTGGTTCCAAATATGGGACAGGTAACATATAAGCCAGAAACATTTTGTCCTATCAAAAACAAAGTTGCATCAAAATCTGTGCTCATGTCAAAAGACTATAGGAGACAACTTGAAGAGGTTGCCTGTGGCCAGTGATAGAATTGTTTGAGCATCGAAAAGGACCCTAACTGCAGTGGATTTTAACACATCAAATATGTTAAACTCCATGAGTTCCTAGATACCACCAAAGAGGGAAAAATTTTTCATCAGTCAACTTTGATAAGTACTACTGATCCACCTCATTACTCTGAAAACTGATAAATAAAAGGAAGGAATCAAGCATTTATTCTAACATTCCTCTATGAATGATACCTCAAAGGAACCAGCAAGTTGATAGGGAAAAGTCATTTTTCTTTATGGAAGTATTCTAGCTAATAAATGATGAAAAGGTGACAAAATATCACCATTGTGGAATCCCTAATGAAATAATGGACCTAGACAATCATCAATAACTGACAAAAAAAATTAGGTAAAAACCTGATGAGGAACTTCATAACGGATGAAACAGGCTCAAAACACCTAAACCCACTAATTTTTCTTAAGCTCAAAATAGGAGAGACAGTAATGTGCTTCTTGATGCCACACAATGAATCTTACAAAGCACACATCTGAAATACATTTACCCAAAAATATCAAACCTGGATCTGACCAAGCCTTTAGCTCTAACTGCCAGGTTATAGGAAATAGAGAGATCCGCATTCACATTAAATGATACTGAAGTGATATAATCAGCAAAATTCAGAATATGAAAAACTCTACAAGACAAGTGACCTAGCTTCTTCAGTAAATAAATTGCCAAGTGGAGAAAGTTAAGGAGAACCCATAGATTAAAAGAGACTTCCACCTGGGCAACATAGCGCTAATAATATTTTCTTTATATACCTGGATGCTCCTGTGTTGGGTGCATATATATTTTAAATTGTTATATCCTCTTGCCAAATTGACCCTTTTATCATTATATAGTAACCTTATTGTATCTTTTTATAGTTTTTGTCTTGAAATTTATTTTGTCAGGCCAGGCACAGCGGCTCATGCCTGTCATCCCAGCACTTTGGGAGGCTGAAGCAGGCAGATCACAAGATCGAGAGATCGACACCATCCTGGCCAATACAGTAAAACCCTATCTCTACTAAAAATACAAAAATTAACTGGGCATGGTGGCACGTGCCTGTAGTCCCAGCTACTCAGGAGGCTGAGGCAGGAGAATCGCTTGAACCCGGGAGGCAGAGATTGCGGTGAACCAGTGAACCGAGATCGCACCACTGCGCTCCAGCCTGGTGACAGAGCAAGACTCCATCTCAAAAAAAATAAATAAATAAATGCCAGGCACAGTGGCTCATGTCTGTAATCCCAGCACTTTGGGAGGCTGAGGGGGGTGGATCACTAGGTCAGGAGATCGAGACCATCCAGGCTAACATAGTGAAACCCTGTCTCTACTAAAAATACAAAAAACTAGCCGGGCGTGGTGGCAGATGCCTGTAGTCCCAGCTACTCGGGAGGGTGAGGCAGGAGGATGGCATGAACCAGGAGGCAGAGCTTGCAGTGAGCCAGGATCACACCACTGTACTCTAGCCTGGGCGACAGAGCAAGACTCCATCTAAAAATAATAAATAAAATCTATTCTGTCTGATATAAATATAGCTACTCCTGTCTTTTTGTTTGTTTGTTTGTTTCCGGTGGCATGAAATATCTTTTTCCATTCCTTTATTTTCAATCTGTGTGTGTCTTTATAGGTGAAGTGTGTTTCTAGCAGGCAACATATTAGTGGGTCTTGTTTTTTAATTGATTCAGCCAGTCTATGCCTTTATGTGCGTTTTTTGGGGTGTTTTTTTTTTTTCAGTTTTTTGAGACAGACTCACTCTGTTTCCCAGGCTGGAGTGCAGTGGCACTATCTCAGCTCACTGTAACCTCCGCCTCCTGGGTTCTAGCAATTCTCATGCCTCAACCTCCCAAGTAGCTGGGAGTACAGGCGCACATCACCATGCCCAGCTAAGTTTTTGTATTTTTTTTTTAGTAGAGATGGGGTTTCACCATGTTGCCCAGGTTGGTCTCAAAATTCTGAGTCAGGCAATGCACCTGCCTCAGCCTCCCAAAGTGCTAGGATTACAGGCATGAGCCAATGCGCCTGACCAACCATTCTATGTCTTTTGATTGGAGAGTTTAGTTCATTTACATTCAGTGTTATTTTTTTGATAGGTAAGGACTTACTCTTCATTTTGTTTTTTGTTTTCTGGTTGTTTTGTGGTCTTCTCTTCCTTCTTTCCCTCCCATCTTCCTTTAGTGAAGTTGATTTTCTCTGGTGATATAATTTAGTTTCTTGTGTTTTATTTTTTATGTATCCACTGTATTTTTTTTTGGTTTGAGGTTACCATGAGGCTTGCAAATAATATCTTATAACCCATTATTTTAACCTGATAATGAATTAATACTGTTTGCATAAACAGACAAGCAGAAAGAAAACTAATAAAAACTCTATGCCTTAACTTCATCCCCCCTGCTTTTTAACTTTTCGTTGTTTCTATTTTTATCTTATTGTACTGTCTATGTCTTGAAAAGTTGTTGCTGCTATCATTTTTTGTTGGTTCATCATTTAGTCTTTCTACTCAGGGTAAGAGTAGTTTACACACCACAGTTACAGTGTTCTCATATCCTGTGCTTTTCTGTGTACATGCTATTACCAGTGAGTTTTGTACCTTCAGGTGATTACTTAATGCAAATTAACATTGTTTTCTTTCTGATTGAAGTACTTCCTTTAGCATTTCTTATAGGAAAGGTCTGGTGTTAATGAAAGCCCTCAGCTTAAGTTTGTCTGGGAAAGTCTTTATTTCCCTTTTATGTTTGAAAGACATTTTTGCCAGATACACTATTGTAGGGTTTTTTTCTTCAGCACTTTAAATGTGTCATGGCACTCTCTCCTTGTTTATAAGGTTTCCACTGAAAGTCGGCTGCCAGATGTATTGGAGATCCATTGAATGTTGTTTCTTTTCTCTTGCTGCTTTTAGGATCCTTTCTTTATCCTAGACCTTTGGGAGACTGAATGTTAAATGCCTTGAGGTAGTCTTATTTGGGTTAAATCCTCTTTGGGTGTTCTATAATCTTCTTATATTTGAATACTGATATTTTTCTTTATGTTTGGGAAGATATCTGTTATTATCCCTTTGAATAAACTTTTTACTCCTATCTCTTTCTCTCTACCTCCACTTTAAGGCCAATAACTCTTAGATTTGCTTTTTTTTTTTTTTTTGAGACAGTCTCACTCTGTCACCCAGGCTAGAGTGCAGTGGCATGATCTCAGCTCACTGCAACCTCCACTGCCCGGGTTCAAGAGATTCTCATGCCTCAGCCTCCCAGATAGCTGGGATTACAGGCACGCACCACCATGCCTGGCTAATTTTTGTATTTTTAGTAGAGACAGGGTTCCACCATGTTGGCCAGGCTGGTCTCAAACTCCCAACCTTAGGTGATCCGCCCACCTCAGCCTCCCAAAGTGCTGGGATTAGAGGCATGAGCCAGTGCACCTGGCCAGATTTGCCCTTCTGAGGCTATTTTTTAGATCTTATAGGCATGCTTCTTTCTTTTTTATTCTTTTTTCTCCTCTGTGTGTTTTCAAATAGCCTGTCTTCAAGCTCACTAATTCTTTTTCTACTTGATCTGTTCTGCTGTTAAGAGACTCTGATGTGGGCTGGGCACAGTGGTTCACGCCTGTAATGCCAGCACTATGGGAGGCCAAGACGGGTGGATCACAAAGTCAGGAGATAAGACCATCCTGGCTAACATGGTGAAACCCCATCTCTACTAAAAATACAAAAAAATTAGCCGAGCATGGTGGCGGGCGCCTGTAGTCCCAGCTACTTGGGAGGCTGAGGCAGGAGAATGGCATGAACCCAGGAGGTGGAGCTTGCAGTGAGCCGAGATCACGCCACTGCACTCCAGCCTGGGAGACTGAGCAAGACTCCGTCTCGAAAAAAAAAAGAGAGACTCTGATGCATTCTTCAGTATGTCAATTGCATTTTTCAGCTCCAGAATTTTTACTTCTTTTTAATATTTCAGTCTCTTTATTAAATTTATCTGATAGAATTCTGAATTTCATTGAGTTTCCTCAAAACAGCCATGTTGCACTCTTCTGTCTGAAAGGTCATATATATCTCTCTCTCCAGGATTGGTTCCTAATGCCTTCTTTAGTTCATTTGGTGAGGTCATGTTTTCCTGTATGGTCTTGATGCTGGATGTTTGTTGTTGTCTGGGCATTGAAGAGTTAAATATTTACTGTAGTCTTCTCAGTCTGAACTTAGTTGTACCCATTCATCTTGGGAAGGCTTTCTAAATACTCGAAGGGACTTTGGTATTGTGATCTAAGTTTTTGGTCGCTGCAGCCATATCTGCATTCAGGGGTACCCCAAAGCCAGTAACGCTGTGGCTTTTGCAGACTCAGATAGGTACCCCCTTGATGGTCTTGTGTAAGATCCAGAAGAATTCTCTGGATTAACAGGCAGAGACTCTTGTTGTCTTTCTTTATTTTCTCCCAAATAGAGTCTCTCTGTGCTGAACTGCCTGGAACTTGGGAGGAATGGTGATATAAGCACCCTGTGGCTACCACCACTAGGACTGCTCTGATTCAGACCTGAAGCCAGCACAGCACTAGGTCTCACCCAAGGCCCACTGCCTATGTTTGCTCAAGGCCCTAGAGCTCTACAATCAGCAGGTGGCAAAGTCAGATAGGCTTTTGTCCTTCCCTTCAGAGCTGCTAGTTCCCCCAGTGCCCTAGGCAGGTCTAGGGATGCCATCTAAGAGCCAGAGCCTGGAGTCAGAAACCTTAGGGATCTACCTGATGTTCTATTTCACTGTGGCTAAGCTGGCACCCAAGTCACAAGGCAGAGTCCTTCCCACTGTTCCCTCTCCTTTCCATAAGGAAAGGGGTCTCTCCCCATGGCCAGCACTTCCGCAAGCCCGTAGCGAGTTCTGCCTGGCTACTGCTGATACTCACACAAGGCCCAGAGGCTTTTCAGTCAGCTTATAGTCAATGTTGCCAGGCCACAGACTCTACTTTCAGGGCATTGGGCTCCCCTCTGGCCCAGGATAGGTCCAGAAATGCCATCCAAGAGTAAAGGCCTGGATTTAGGGATCCCAAGAACCCACTTGGTGCCAAGCTGGTATCTAAGCTGCAAGATGAAGTCCCCTTTACTCTTTCATCACCTTTTTTCAAGCAGGAGGAGTCTCTCCCTGTAGCCACCACAGCTGGGAATGTGCTAGGTCATAACTGAAGCCAGCACATCTCAAAGTCTCTCCAAGGCCCACAGCGTATAACACCTGGCTACTGCTGCTGCTTATTCAGGGCCCAAGGGCTCTTTAGTCAGTGGATGATGAATCCTACCAGGACTGGTTCTTTCCTTCAAGGCAGCAGGTTCCTTTGGTTCCTTTCTGGCACCAAATATGTCTAGAAATATTGTCCAGAAGCTAGGGCCTGGAATGGGGGTGTCAAAACTCTGCCTGTTGCCCTTTCCTACTGTGGCTGAGCTAGTATCCAAGTTGCAAGACAAAGTCTTCTTTACCCTTCCCTCTCCTCTCCTCAAGCAGAAGGAAAGAATTTCTCCCAGAGCTGCAAGCTGCACTCCCTGGGGTTGGGGAGAGTTGGCACAAGCACTCCCTTGCCTCCCTGGCTAGTGTCTCACTAGCTCACCTGCCCCACCAAGTCCACTGGTTCTAAACTCAGCACAGCATCAGGACTTGTCCAGGAATTGCATTCCTTGTGGCCGAGACTGCCTTTCAAGTTTATTTAGCTCCCCAGGGCACTGCCCAAAGCAATCTACAGATTCAATGAAATTCCCATCAAAATATCAACATCATTTTTCACAGAATTAGAAAATAACTATAAAATTCATATGGAACCTAAAAAGAGCCCGCATAGCCAAAGCAATCCTAAGCAAGAAGAACAAATCTGGAGGCATCATATTACTGGACTTCAAATTATATTGCAAGGCTATAGTTACCAAAACAACATGGTACTGTTATAAAAGTAGGCACAGAGACCAATGGAATAGAATAGAGAACCCAGAAATAAAGCCAAAAACGTAGAACCAATTGATCTTTGACAAAGCATACAAAAACATAAATTGGGGAAAGGACACCCTATTTAATAAATGGTACTGGGAAAACTGGCTAGCCACATGTAAAAGAATGGAGCTGGATCCCTATCTCTCACCTTATACAAAAGCAACTCAAGATGGATCAAAGACTTAAAAATACAACCTAAAACTATAAAAATTTTAGAAGATAACCTTGGGGAAACTCTTCTGGACATTGGCCTAGGCAAAGAATGCATGACTAAGACCACAAAAGCAAATGCAACAAACACAAAAATAAATGAATGAGACCTGATTAAACTAAAAAACTTCTGCACAGGAAAAGAAATAATTATCAGAGTAACCAGACAACCTACAAAGTGGAAAAAAAATTTTGCAAACTATGTATTTAACAAAGGACTAGTATCTAGAATCTACAAGAAACTTAAACAAAGCAGCAGGAAAAAAAAATCTCATCAAAAAGTGGATAAATAACATGAGTAAACATTACTCAAAAGAAGATATACAAATGGCCAACAACATATGAAAAAATGCTCACCATCACTAATCATCAGGGAAATGCAAATTTAAACCACAATGAGATACCACCTTACTCCTGGAAGAATGGTCATAGTAAATAAATTTAATTAATTAATTAATTAAAATTTTTAAAAATAGATGTTGGCATGAATGTGATGAAAATGGAATGCTTATACACTGCTGGTGGGAATGTAAATTAGTACAACCTCTGTGGAAAACATCATGGAAATTCCTTAAAGAACTAAAGGCAAGTCTACCATTCGATCCAGCAATCCCGCTACTGGGTGTCTACCCAGAAGAAAATATATCATTATATGAAAAAGACACATACACACATATGTTTACTATAGCACAATTCACAACTGCAAAGATATGGAACCAGCCTAAGTGCCCATCAACTGATGTGTGAATAAAGAAAATGTGGTGTATATATTTCATGGAATACACTTCTCAGCCCTAAAAAGGAATGAAATAATATATTTTGCAGCAACTTAAGTGGGTAACTCAGTAATGGAAAACCAGACACCACATGTTCTCACTTATAAGTGAGAGCTAAGCTATGAGTACAGAAAGGCAGAAAGAGTGATACAATGGACTTCGGAGAGTCAGAAGGGAAAGGGTGGCTGGGCGTGGTGGCTCATGCCTGTAATCCCAGCACTTTGGGAGTCCGAGGTGGTGGATCCCCCCTGAGGTCAGGAGTTCGATACCAGCCTGGCCAACATGGTGAAACCCTGTCTCTACTAAAAATACAAAAATTAGCTGGTGTGGTAACATGCACCTGTAATCCCAGCTACTCAGGAGGCTGAGGCAGTAGAATGGATTCAACCCAGGAGGCAGTTTACAGTGAACCGAGATTGCACCACTGCACCCCAGCCTGGGTGACAGAATGAGACTCTGTCTCAAAAAAAAAGAAAAAGAAAAAAAAGAAGAAGAAAGGGAAGGGTAGGAGGGGAGTATGGGATTAAAAACTACATATTAGGTATAATGTACACTACTCAGGTGACAGGTACACTCAAATCTCAGAATTCACCACTATGTAATTCATTCATGTAACCAAAAAACACTTGTTCCCCCAAATCCATTGTAATTTTTAAAAAAATTTTTTAGAGGCTGGGCGCGGTGGCTCAAGCCTGTAATCCCAGCACTTTGGGAGGCCGAGACGGGCGGATCACGAGGTCACGAGATCGAGACCATCCTGGTTAACACGGTGAAACCCCGTCTCTACTAAAAAATACAAAAAACTAGCCGGGCGAGGTGGCGGACGCCTGCAGTCCCAGCTACTCGGGAGGCTGAGGCAGGAGAATGGCGTGAACTCGGGAGGCGGAGCTTGCAGTGAGCTGAGATCCAGCCACTGCACTCCAGCCTGGGTGACAGAGCAAGACTCCGTCTCAAAAAAAAAAAAAAAAAAAAAAAAATTTTTTTTAGAAAAAATAATAAAAAATATGTATATGACCCTCCAGTTTCGGGTCCACCATGTAAGGACCTTGAAGGTTACCACTCCATCCTAACAACAAGTAATAAACTGACCAAACTGTAAAATCAACAATTCTTTGTATATCCATCAGAGAAGTGAGGTCATAGGGCAAACTGCTGCCACTTGAAGATCCAGACAGACAAATACAGAGATTCACAATTTACCAGAACAGAAACCCGTAAGCAGAAACCTTCACAGGAACCAGTAATAGGGTAGGAAAACCTAAACAGTAACTGACAAATTGCTTCAGTGGGGGCCCAGTAATAGGAGGCTCTCCCATACTTTTGTGAGGATCTATACACATAATGGGATTATCAGAAGTAGAAGAAAGAAAGGAAAAAAAGCAATATTAGATGCACTAATGACTGATAATTTCCCCAAATTAATGTCAGACATCAAACCACAGATCCAGGATGTTCGGAGAACAACAAGTAGAATAAACGGAAAAAAAAAACAAAAAACAAAACAAACAAACGAAAAAACACTACACCTAGGTATATCATGTTAAAGACAAAATAAAAGATTTTTTTTAAAAAAAGACAATTATATAGAATCTAAGATAAAGAAAAACATATAGGTCAGAAACTTGGATCTGTGTTGTCTTCAACCATTTTGTGCTGCTAAAACAGAATACTACAGAATGGGTAATTTATAATGAATAGAAATTTATTGGATTATTGGATATTATAATGAACACATCTATTGGGTTATTCTATTAACTTTCTAATACATGAACTTTGTGGGACACATTAAAGCCACAATATATACAGAGAAGAAGAAAGAAGAAAGAAGAAGAAGAAGAAGAGGAGGAGGAAGAGGAGGAGGAGGAGGGAGGAAAAGGGGGAAAGAGGTGGAAAGAGGAGGAAAGAGGAGGAAAGAGGAGGAGGGAGGAGGAGATGACATAAGGAATAAATGAAGGTAAAATTTAAAGTTTAGTTTTTTTGTTTTGTTTTTTTGGAGACAGAGTCTTGCTCTGTCACCCAGGCTGGAGTGCAGTGGTGGGATCTCCCCTTACTGCAAGTTCCGCCTCCTGGGTTCACGCCATTCTCCTGCCTCAGCTGGGACTGCAGGTGCCTGCCACCACACCCGGCTAATTTTTTGTGTTTTTAGTAGAGATGGGGTTTCACCGTGTTAGCCAGGATGGTCTCGATCTCCTGACCTCGTGATCCACCCACCTCGGCCTCCCAAAGTGCTGCGATTACAGGCGTGAGCCACCACGTCTGGCCTAAACTTTAGTTCTTAATTGATCTAATAGATAACAGTTGGTTCAAAATAGTAACAACAATATGCAAACAGTCCCTAACTTATGGTGGTTCAACTTATGATTTTTTTTAACTTTATGATGGTGCAAAAGCAATATGCATTCTGTAGAAACTGTATTTCAAGTACCCATATAGCCATTCAGTTTTTTTAATCTCAGCTTAGTATTCAACAAATTACATGAGATTTTCAACACTTTATTATAAAATAGGCTTTGTGTTGATGATTTTGTCCGTTGTAGGCTAATGTAAGTGTTTTGACCACATTTAAGGTAGGGCAGGCTAAGCTATAATATTCAGTAGGTTAGGTGTTATTCAATACATTTTGACACATAATATGTTCAACTTGCAGTGGGTTTATCTTGACATAATCCCATCATAAGTCAAGGAGCATCTGTATTAGATGATTATAGCTTATATATAAGTAAAATGAATGGTAGAAATGATACAAGGGACAGGAGGGAGGAGTTAGGATTATTTTGTTATTATAAAGTACTTACATTACCCATAAAGTAGCATAGTATTATTTGAAAGTGAACTTGAATTAGTGGTAAATGTATATGGCAAACTGTAGGGAAACTTTTTTTTTTTTTTTTTTTTGAGATAGAGTCTCGCTCTGCCACCCAGGATGAAGTGCAGTGGCACAATCTCAACTCACTGCAAGCTCCACCTTCCAGGTTCAAGCGATTCTCCTGCCTGCCTCAGTCACCCGAGTAGCTGGGATGAAGGTGACTGCCACAATGCCAGATAATTTTTATATTTTTAGTAGAGACAGAGTTTCACCATGTTGGCCAGGCTGATCAAGAACTGACCTCAGGGGATCCGCCTGCCTCGGCCTCCCATAGTGCTGGGATTACAGGTGTGAGCCACTGGACCAGCCTGGAAACCATTTTTTAAAGTAAGTAGTATAACTGATACTTTTAAAAACAGGAGAGAAAATAAAATAATATAGTCATATAAAATGGTGAATTAAAAGCAAAAAAGGCAGAAGAGAGTGGAAGACAAAAATAGGAACAAAGAAAAAAGGCAACAAAGAGAAAACAGTAACAAATATGGTAGGTATTAATACAACTATACTAATAATCACTGTAAACATTAATGATGTAAACACACTAAATAAAAGATGGAAATTGTCCTAGTGGAGCAAAAAACAAAACTGAACTATATGTTGGCTAAAAGAAACCCACCTTAAATATGAAGACACATAGAGAGTAAAAATAAAGGTAGGGAGAGTGACATACTAACACTAATCAAAAGAGGGCTAGAGTAGCTATTTTAATTTCGAACAGTAGACTTCAGAGCAAGGAATATTGTTAGGGATAAAAAGAGGCATTACATAATGATAAAAGGGTCAGTTATCCAAGAAGACATAACAATCGTTCATGTATATTCACCTAACAAAAGAATGGCAAAATACACGAGGCAAAGACTGATAGAATCCCAAGGAAAAATAGAAGAAGCCACTACTACATTTGACTGTCCCACTGGCTTTTGTACTTGCAAGGGCCCTGTAACCCCTTTGTTTTGGCCAATTTCTTCCATTTGGAATGACCATATTTACCCAATACCTGTACCCCCATTTGTACCTAGGAAGTAACTAGCTTGTTTTTGATTTTACAGGCTCATAGGTGGAAAGGACTTGCCTTGTCTCAGATGAGACTTTGGACTGTTGACTTTTGGGTTAATGCTGAAATGAAAATGAGTTAAGACTTTGGGGGACTGTTAGGAAGGAATAATTGGTTTTGAAATGTGAGGACATGAGATTTGGAGGAGCCAGGGGCAGAATGATATGGTTTGGCTGTGTCCCCACCCAAATCTCAACTTGAATTGTATCTCCGAGAATTCCCACGTTGTGTACTCCCCAGCCTGGGCAACAGAGTGAGACCCTGTATCAAAAAAAAAAAAAAAAAAGATGAAGAAGAAGGACAAACCTGACAAGACTTTTATCCCAAATATACGAAGAATCTTAAAACTCAACAACAATAATTTTTTAGAACCTGACTTTAAAATACACATCAGGCGGATCATTGAGAATGATGGTTAAAAAAAAAAAGCAAAAAAAAAGCAAAAAAAAAACAAAAACAAAAACAAAAAAACCTGTATAGACACCTCACCAAAAAAGATATACAAATGGTAAATAAACATATAAAAAGAGCTCAATATTATATGTCATTAGGGAATTGCAAAGTATAACAATGAAATACCATCATAACTATTAGAATGGCCAAAATCCAAAAGACTGGCAACATTAAGTGCTGACAAGGATGTGGCACAGTAGGAACTCCATTCATTGATGGTGGGAATGCAAAATGGTACAGCCAACTCAGAAGACAGTTTGGCAGATTCTTACAAAACTAAACGTACTCTTACCATACAATCCAACAATCACACTCCTTGGTATTTGCCTTAATGAGTTGAAAACATGTCCACACAAAAACTAAAATGTGAATGTTTATAGCCACCTTACTTGTAATTGTCAAAATTTGGAAGCAACCAAGATGTCCTTCAGTAAGTGAATGGATGTAACTGTGATAATTGCAGACAATGGAATGGTATTCAGAGCTAAAAATAAATGAGCCAACAAGCCATGAAAAGACATAGAGGAACCTTAAATACATATTACTAAGTGAAGGAAGCCAATCTAAAAAGGCTACACATTGGCCGGGCGCAGTGGCTCAAGCCTGTAATCCCAGCACTTTGGGAGGCCGAGACAGGTGGATCACGAGGTCAGGAAATCGAGACCATCCTGGCTAACATGGTGAAACCCCATCTCTACTAAAAAAAAATACAAAAAAACTAGCCAGGCGTGGTGGCAGGCGCCTGTAGTCCCAGCTACTCGGGAGGCTGAGGCAGAAGAATGGCGTAAACCCGGGAGGCGGAGCTTGCAGTGAGCTGAGATCCGGCCACTACACTCCAGCCTGGGCGACAGAGCAAGACTCTGTCTCAAACAAACAAACAAACAAACAAAAAAGGCTACACATTATATGATTCCAATTATTATGACATTCTGGAAAAAGCAAACTATGGATGCTGTAAAAAAAAAAGTCAGTGGTTGCCAGTGCCTGGTGGGAGGAAGAGCTGAATGGGCAGAGCATAGAATTTTAAGGGCAATGAAACTATTCTGTATAATACTGTAATGGTGAATACATGTCATTTTACATTTGTCCAAACACTTAAAAGGTACACCACCAAGAATGAGCCCTAATCATGGACTGTGGGGTCATCAGTTGTAACAAATATACCATTGTAGTGCAGGATGTTGATAGAGAGGCTGTGCGTTTGTGGTAGCAAGGGAATATATTTGGGAAATTTGCCTACTTTCTGCTCAATTTGACTGTGAACCTAAACCTGCTCTAAAAAATAAAGTCTATTTTGTAAAATAAACAAATTTAAATTTTTTAAACTTTCCACTGCGGATTGAATAAATTGATTTATCCCTTCCCTCTGCCTTTTGTTTTGTTTTGTTTTGTTTTGCAAGATGAAGGGGGGACAATATGAGATTTAGTTGATTCCCTATACTGAAATACAAATGAAATATGCCTTTCACATTATTGTTCCAGTTTGTACAGTGTATTATAATGGATTTCATTTATAAAAATAAAATTTCTGTATTTCATTTCTACATAGATGAAATACAATAAAAATCAAGGTGACCGCACCATTTCCACAATGAACCATCAAGTGACTGATGTAAAAAATGTTATGACACAAAATATTGATAAAATTTTGGAGAAAGAAGAAGATTGAATACCTTCCTTGATAGAACAGATGATCTCCAAACAACTGTAAGTGATTCACACCTGTGTTGATGCCCAAACAGTGCTGTAAGTCATAACGATTGCTGCCCTTGAGACAAGTTGCCAAAAGCAAAAACATACTAGGCATACTGTGAGATAATCCTATGTCACCAATCTATGACTTCATCAAAAAATTCTAGGACTGCAACTAAAATATTAAAAGAATAATTATAAAACAATCCAAATAAAGAAACCCATGGCAAGACACAGTGGCTCATGCCTGTAATCTCACTACTTTGGGAGGCCAAAGCCAGAGAATAGCTTGAGTTCAGGAGTTTCAGACTAGCCTGGCTAACATAGTGAGACCTTGTCTCTACAAAAAATTAAAACTTAGCCAGTTGCAGTGGTGAGCCATCTGAAGTCCCAGTTACCCAGCTACTTGGAATGTTGAGACAGGAGGATCACCTAAACTTGGGAGGTTGAGGCTACAGTGAGCCATGATCATGCCATTGCACTCCAGCCTGGGTGACAGAACAAGACAATCTCGGCCGGGCGCAGTGGCTCAGGCATGTAATCCTAGCACTTTGGCCGAGGCGGGTGGATCACGAGCTCAGGAGATCGAGACTATCCTGGCTAACATGGTGAAACCCCGTCTCTACTAAAAATACAAAAAATTAGTTGGGCATGGTGGCACGCGGCTGTAGTGCCAGCTACTCAGGAGGCTGAAGCAGGAGAATCTCTTGAACATGGGAGGCAGAGGTTGCGGTGAGCTGAGATTGCACCACTGCGCTCCAGCCTGGGCAACAGAGCAATACTCTGTCTCCGAAAAAAACAAAAAAAAATAGAAAAGAAACTCACTTAATTAAAGGGTACTTATTTGCATAATAGGAGTCCTTACATTAAGAAAATACAGATTAGTCAACAAATAAATTGCAAAGGTAAAAAGAAGAGAAAGAGAAATTATCTTAAAAATGAAGTTAAAGCCAGAAGCAGTGGCATTAGCCTGTAGTCCCAACTACTCAAGAGGCTGAGGCAGGAGGGTTTTTTGCGCTCAGGTTGCAATGACCTGTGATTGTGCCTGTGAATATTCACTGCACTCCACCCTGAGCAACACAGTGAGACCTCCGTCTCTGTAAAATGATAGTTTTTTGTTTGTTTGCTTGTTTGTTTGTTTTTGAGAGAGAGAGAGAGTGTGTGTGTGTCTCGCTCAGTCACCCAACCTGGAGTGCAGTGGTGCAGTCATAACTCACTGCAGCCTTTATCTTCCGTGTTCAAGCGATCCTCCCACTTTAGACTCCTGAGTAGCTGGGACTACAGGAGCTTGCCACCACACCCAGCTAATTTATCTGTTTTTTGTAGAGGTGGGGTTTTACTATGTTGGCTCAAGAAATCCACCCAAAGTGCTGGGATTACAGGCATGAGTCACTATGCCCAGCCATAATAATAATTTTTTAAATGGAATTAAAAGGTATATCAAATGGTCCTTATTTGGATTTTAATTCAAACAAACTGTAAAAATGAAAATGTATAACTTTGTGAGAAAGTTAGATATTTGAACTATGGCTGGATATTAGGTGACATTCAAGAATTACTATTAATTTTTTAGGTGTAATAATGGTATTGTGGTTATTTTTTTTAAACTCTACTTATTACAGATTTATACTAAAATTTTTATGGTTAAAATTATATAATGTCTAGCATTTGCTTCAGAATAACTGAGTAGCAGGGTAAAAGTAGAATGGGATATAAATGAAACAAAATTGGCCATAAATTGACAATTGTTAAAGCTGAATATTGAGTATATTGGGTTTCATTATGTCATTCTGTCAACTTTTGTGTGTTCTTTTTTTATTTTTTATGTTATTTTTTATATTTGTGTATTCTTTTTTATTTTTGAAACTCTCTATTAGAAATCAGTCTGAATACTAGTTTGGATAGTTCCCTTAGAGCACTTTCAATTTTATTTTTATACATCTCCTCTAGAAAAACAGCCACTATGTAAAGCAAAATATGCACATACCGAGTTCTATTGATTCTACCTCCTAAATCTTTTTTCTTAGTCCCATTTTTTCACTTAAAAAAATTAAGGTATTATTTATATATAATAATATTCATTCATTTTAAGGGTAGCATTTGATGAATTTGGTAATTGTATACCGTCTGTAACCACAATCAAAATATAAAAGAGTTCCTTCATCCTAAAATCTTCATGCCCTTTGACACTGAGTCTCACCAACCACTGATCTGCTTTCTTTCACTATAGTTTTGCCTTTTCTAGAATTTTATATAAATAGAATCATACAGTACAGCTGAATCATGTTTAAAATTCCTCTCCTGCTCATCCCCAGACCACTCATGGTGTCACTCCAAGCTCTGTATCTCTTGTCTGACCATGGTAATCCCCAGATTTAAATGTTCTTCCTGCCATTTGTTCTATTCCATTCCAGTCATCCTCCACACTGGTACCAGAGTGATCTTTTAAAATGCAAGTATGATCATTATCCGTGGACTTCTTCAAACCCTTCAGTGGTGCCCCTATACCCACATAGGGTAGAGAGTCCAACCTTGTTTTCCTACTCTCAAATGTAGATCATCTTATGCAATCTCCTGGGTTGCTTGCACT
The DNA here is from genome assembly GCF_043159975.1 of Macaca nemestrina. Taxonomy (NCBI): domain Eukaryota; kingdom Metazoa; phylum Chordata; class Mammalia; order Primates; family Cercopithecidae; genus Macaca; species Macaca nemestrina. The sequence continues at coordinate 145,074,915 of NC_092127.1, forward strand.
CCACTGGGTTGCTTGCACCACACTTTGGAGACCTTTGTGATATAAACATAGAAATAGATTGCTGAATCTTAAAATATGTGCATCTTTAATTTTACCAGATATTTCAAAATTACTCTCTAAAGTGTTATGCCAATTTATACTTGAGAGTTCCTAGTTCCTGTTGCTCTGCATTTTGTTTGTTTGTTTGTTTGTTTTTTTAGACAGCATCTTACTCTGTCACCCAGGCTGGAGTACAGTAATGCAATTTCCACTCACTGAAACCTCCGCCTCCCAGGTTCAAGAGATTCTCGTGTCTCAGCTTCCCGAGTAATTCGGACTACAGGTACATGCCACCATGCCTGGCTAATTGTTTGTATTTTTATTAGAGACAAGGTTTAGCCATGTTGCCCAGGCTGGTCTCAAACTCCTGAGCTCAGGCAATCCACCCGCCTCGGCCTCCCAAAGTGCTAGAATTACAGGTGTGAGCCACCACACCTAGCCTATTCTTTCTAATACTTGGGATTAGGAGATTATAATTTTTAACAGTGTGGTAGGAAAAAAATAATTTTTAATAAATAATTTCAACTTTGTGCATAGTAACGTTGTATGACAAAACCGTCTAACTTTCACGTAGTCAAATTTGTCAGTCTTGTCCTTGAGAGTTTATGCTTTCTGTGTCTTTTTTAAGGACTCTTTCCCTACCCCAGGTTATAAAGATACTCTTATATTGTCCCTGAAAGCTCTCAATTTTGTTTCTCAAACAGATCCTTGAAACACTTGGAATTTGTTTCTGCATATAGCATGAGATAGGAATCATTTATTATTTTCTGTATAACCAGTTGACCAAACATCATTTTTTGGCTATATTATCCTTTCCTACTTGATTTATACTGCCAACTCTGTCATATATAAAGTTTTCATAGACAAAGTTGGTTTTTTTCGGGGGTTGGGAATAGAGTTTCACTCTTGTCACCCAGGTTAGAGTGCAACGGCGTGATCTTGGCTCACTACAACCTCCTCCTCCTGGGTTCAAGCAATCTGGTGCCTCAGCCTCCTGAGTAGCTGGGATTACAGGCGCACACCAACACGCCTGGCTAATTTTGTATTTTTAGTAGAGACAGAGACTCACCATGTTGGCCAGGCTGGTCTCAAACTCCTGAGCTCAGGTGATTCACCCACCTTGGCCTTCCAAAGTTCTGGGATTACAAAGTTTTTATCCTTTTGATTTATATAGCCTATTCTACTGGTCTATGTATATATCCTTGGGCCAGTACGATATCATTTTAGTTACTGTGGCTTTAGAAGGAGTCTCAATATCTTGTAGGACAAGCTTGCCTACTTTATACTTATTAAAATTTGCATTGCTAAGGCTTCTCTTTCAATGAATTTTAGAATCTACATCTCAAGTCACACACACACAAATATTGCTGTGTTAATTGGAATTATGTTAATATAGGGACATCTTTAAATATTGTTTCCCATCTCTGAACATGCTACTCCTCTTTTCCTAGGCCTCTTCAAAATCTTTCAATAGATTTTTATCATTTTTCCCATAAAGGTCTTGTACGCCTTTGGTGAGGTTTATTTCTTTATATTTTACAGTTTCTGTTGCTATTGTAAATTTATATTTTTTATCCATAGGACTTTGCTTGATAGTAAATATTTTTTTAAATGCATCTTAATTTTCTTTAACAGGAACACATCAGTTTTTGGTTTGTTTTTTTTTCAGAGGGAGTCTCACTCTGTCACCTAGGCTGGAGTGCAATGGCGCAATCTTGGCTCACTGCAACCTCTGCCTCCCGGGTTCAAGTGATTCTCTTACCTCAGCCTCTCAAGTAGCTGGGATTACAAGAACCTGCCACCACGCCCAGCAAATTTTTTTTCTTTTTTTATATTTTTAGTAGAGATGGGGTTTCACCATGTTGGCCAGGCTGGTCTCGAACTCCTGACCTCAAGTGATCCACCCGCCTCAGCCTCCCAAAATGTTGGGACTACAAGCATGAGTCACTGCATTCAGCTGAACACATCAGTTTTTACACACGTTTTTTATAACCCAAATCTTGCTAAACTCTATTATTGTAATATTGTTGTCTGTAAGTGTCTTTGCATTTTTTACATAGAAGTCAGAGCATACATAAATAATGACAGAGGCCAGGCACAGTGGCTTATGCCTGTAATCCCAGCACTTTGGGAGGCCAAGGTAGAAGGATTGCTTGAGCTCAGGAGTTTGAGACCAGACTGAAAAACACAGCGTGACCTTTTCTCTACTAAAAAAAAAATTAGCCAGGTGTGGCAGCGTGTATCTGTGGTCCAAGTTACTCAACAAGCTGAGGCTGGAGAATCACTTGAGCCTGGGAGGTCAAGGCTACAGTGAACCATGATCGCACCACTGCACCCCAACCTGGGCAACAGACCAAGAACCTGTCCCTGTTTGCAGATGACATGATTGTATATTTAGAAAACCCCATTGTCTCAGCCCAAAATCTCCTTAAGCTGATAAGCAACTTCAGCAAAGTCTCAGGATACAAAATCAATGTGCAAAAATCACAAGCATTCTTATACACCAGTAACAGACAGAGAGCCAAATCATGAATGAACTCCCATTCACAAGAGCTTCAAAGAGAATAAAATACCTAGTAATCCAACTTACAAGGGATGTAAAGGACCTCTTCAAGGAGAACTACAAACCACTGCTCAGTGAAATCAAAGAGGACACAAACAAATGGAAGAACATACCATGCTTATGGATAGGAAGAATCAATATTGTGAAAATGGCCATACTGCCCAAGGTAATTTATAGATTCAATGCCATCCCCATTAAGCTACCAGTTACTTTCTTCACAGAATTGGAAAAACCGGCTTTAAAGTTCATAGGGAACTAAAAAAGACCCCGCATTGCCAAGACAATCCTAAGCCAAAAGAACAAAGCTGGAGGCATCACACTACCTGACTTCAAACTATATGACAAGGCTACAGTCACCAAAACAGCATGATACTGGTACCAAAACAGAGATACAGACCAATGGAACAGAACAGAGCCCTCAGAAATAATACCACACATCTACAGCCATCTGATCTTTGACAAACCTGACAAAAACAAGAAATGGGGAAAGGATTCCCTATTTAATAAATGGTGCTGGGAAAATTGGCTAGCCATAAGTAGAAAGCTGAAACTGAATCCTTTCCTTACTCCTTATACAAAAATTAATTCAAGATGGATTAGCGACTTAAATGTTAGACTTAAAACCATAAAAACCCTAGAAGAAAACCTAGGTAATACCATTCAGGACATAGGCATGGACAAGGACTTCATGTCTAAAACACCAAAAGCAACGGCAACAAAAGCCAAAATTGACAAATGGGATCTAATTAAACTAAAGAGCTTCTGCACAGCAAAAGAAACTACCACCAGAGTGAACAGGCAACCTACAGAATGGGAGAAAAATTTTGCAATCTACTCATCTGACAAAGGGCTAATATCCAGAACCTATAAAGAACTCAATCAAATTTACAAGAAAAAAACAAAGAACCCCATCAAAAAGTGGGCAAAGTATATGAACAGACATTTCTCAAAAGAAGACATTCATACAGGCAACAGACACATGAAAAAATGCTCATCATCACTGGCCATCAGAGAAATGCAAATCAAAACCACAATGAGATATCACCTCACACCAGTTAGAATGGCGATCATTAAAAAATCAGGAAACAACAGGTGCTGGAGAGGATGTGGAGAAATGCGAACACTTTTACACTGTTGGTGGGACTGTAAACTAGTTCAACCATTGTGGAAAACAGTGTGGCGATTCCTCAAGGATCTAGAACTAGAAATACCATTTGACCCAGCCATCCCATTACTGGGGATATACCCAAAGGATTATAAGTCATGCTGCTATAAAGACACATGCACACGTATGTTTATTGAGGCACTATTCACAATAGCAAAGACTTGGAATCAACCCAATGTCCATCAGTGACATATTGGATTAAGAAAATGTGGCACATATACACCATGGAATACTATGCAGCCATACAAAAGGATGAGTTTGTGTCCTTTGTAGGGACATGGATGCAGCTGGAAACCATCATTCTCAGCAAACTATCGCAAGAACAGAAAACCAAATACCGCATGTTCTCACTCATAGGTGGGAACTGAACAATGAGATCACTTGGACACAGGAAGGGGAACATCACACACCAGGTCCTATTGTGGGGGCGGGGGAGAGAGAGCATTAGGAGATATACCTAATGTAAATGATGAGTTAATGGGTGCAGCACACCAACATGGCACGTGTATACATATGTAACAAACCTGCACGTTGTATACATATACCCTAGAACTTAAAGTATAATATAAATTAATTTATATTATATATATTATATATATAATTAATATAATTTAATTTAATTATTAAATAAAAATTAGGCTGGGCGCGGTGGCTCACACCTGTAATCCCAGCACTTTGGGAGGCCGAGGCAGGCGGATCATGAGGTCAGCAGATCAAGACCATCCTGGTTAACGTGGTGAAACCCCATCTCTACTAAAAATACAAAAAATTAGCCGGGCGTGGTGGCGGGCGCCTGTAGCCCCAGCTACTTGGGAGGCTGAGGCAGGAGAATCACTTGAACCCAGCAGGCGGAGCTTGCAGTGAGCTGAGATCGCGCCACTGCACTCCAGTCTGAGTGACAGAGTGAGACTCCATCTCAAACAATAATAATTAATTAATTAATGAAAATTAAAAATAAATAAAAATTTAAAATAACAGGCCGGATGCGGTGGCTCACACCTGTAATCCCAGCACTTGGGGAGGCTGAGGAGGGCCGATCACGAGGTCAGGAGATCGAGACCATCCTGGCTAACATGGTGAAACCTCGTCTCTACTAAACATACAAAAAAATTAGCCGTGCATGGTGGCGGGTGCCTGTAGTCCCAGCTACTCAGGAGGCTGAGGCAGGAGAATCGCTTGAACCCAGGAGGCAGAGGTTGCAGTGAGCCAAGATCGCACCATTGCACTCCAGCCTAGGCGACAGAGTGAGACTCTGTCTCAAAAACAAACAAACAAACAAAATACAACATTAAAAGATACAAACAAGATGTGGAGAAATAGGAACACTTTTACACTGTTGGTGGGACTGTAAACTAGTTCAACCATTGTGGAAGACAGTGTGGCAATTCCTCAAGGATCTAGAACTAGACCCAGCCATCCCCTTACTGGGTATATACCCAAAGGATTATAAATCATGCTGCTAAAAAGACACGTGCACACGTATGCTTATTGTGGCATTATAGCATTATAGCAAAGACTTGGAACCAACCCAAATGTCCATCAATGATAGACTGGATTAAGAATATCTGGCACATATACACCATGGGATACGATGCAGCCATAAAAAAGGATGAGTTCATGTCCTTTGTAGGGACATGGATGAAGCTGGAAACCATCATTCTGAGCAAACTATTGCAAGGACAGAAAACCAAACACTACATGTTCTCATTCATAGGTGGGAATTGAACAATGAGAATACTTGGACACAGGAAGGGGAATATCACACACCGGGGCCTGTCATGGGGTGGGGGGAGGGGGAGGGATAGCATTAGGAGATATACCTAATGTAAATGACGAGTTAATGGGTGCAGAACACCAATATGGCACATGTATACATATGTAACAAACCTGCACGTTGTGAACATGTACCATAGAACTTAAAGTATAATTTTAAAAATAACTAAATACAAATAATACAACATAACATAAGATTTACATTGTATTAGGTATTCTAAGTAATCTAGAAATGATTGAATGTATACAGGAGGATATACATAGGTTTTGCAAATACTATGCCATTTTATAGAAAAGACTTGAGCATCCTTGGATTTTGATATTCTCAGGGGTTCTGGAACCAAGCCCTCCTCCTTCCATGGATACTGAAAGATGACTGTAATTCATTTAGTGCATCCTGTGCGGATGGTCAGTTCTATTTTCTCATTCCTAACCTTTCTTTATCTGCAATTACCTTGAGGCCATTAGGTTTGAGTAGGAAGCCTACATACACAGTCTGTTCTCTACTGCAGGGCAGAATATTTTTTTTAACCGAGGTAAAATTCACATAACATCAAATTAACACTTTGTAATATACAATTCAGTGGTAATTAGTGTATTTACAATGTTGTACACCCATCTCCTCTTTCTAGTTACATTTTTATCACCCCCAAAAGGAAACCCCATACTCATTAAGCAGCCCCTGACAACCACTAATCTGCTTTCTCTTTCTATGGATTTACCAACTGTGGATATTTCATATAAATTGACTTATATGTGATCTTTTGTATTGGACTTCTTTCACTTAGTATGATGTTTTCGAACTTCATCCATGTTGTAGCACATATCAATACTTCATTCCTTCTTAAGAGTAAAAAAAATTCATTATCCCAATATTCCATATACCACAATTTGCTTATCTCTTCATCAGTTAATAGACATTTGGGTTGTTTCTACCTTTTGGCTATTGTGAATGATGCTGTTATGAATGCTTGTGTACACATTTTTGTTTTTGAATAGAACTTTGTTCATAATTGGAAACACCAGTTTTAAATTCTCTTTTGTATATACAACAGAGTGGAATTGCTAGATCATATGGTAATTCTCTGTTTAACTTTTTGAGGAACTGCCAAACTGTTTTCCATAGTGACTGAACCATTTTACTTCCCACTAGCAATGTAAGAGGGTTCCAGTTTCTCCACAGTATCTCCAAAACTTGCTATTTTCTTGGTTTTTTGTTTGTTTTTCTATTTAGCCAGGAAGGATGGAACCTCAGTGTAGTTCCATTGTACTCCTCATGTGAGCCCATGTTTAGCCTCTTGTCCCTGTGAGCCCCAAAATCCTAAGCCATGGATGACAGAGGCTAACATCTTCATCAGTCTCTCAAATTCAGAGAAGCAGCAGCATCAGTGTGAATTTTCACTGCTTTCCTAGTTTCCTGTGCCTGACCTTACCCTTACTTTCTTCCTTTTTTTTTTTTTTTTTGAGACGGAGTCTCGCTCTGTCGCCCAGGCTGGAGTGCAGTGGCCGGATCTCGGCTCACTGCAAGCTCCGCCTCCCGGGTTCACGCCATTCTCCTGCCTCAGCCTCCGGAGTAGCTGGGACTACAGGCGCCCGCCACCTCGCCCGGCTAAGTTTTTTTTTTTGTATTTTTAGTAGAGACGGGGTTTCACTGTGTTAGCCAGGATGGAATTTTTTGTATTTTTTAGTAGAGATGGGGTTTCACCCTGTTAGCCAGGATGGTCTCGATCTCCTGACCTCGTGATCCACCCGTCTCGGCCTCCCAAAGTGCTGGGATTACAGGCGTGAGCCACCACGCCCGGCCCCTTACTTTCTTTCAAGTTCAGTTTTGCATTTAAAAGTTTGCTTCTTGGCCGGGCGCGGTGGCTCAAGCCTGTAATCCCAGCACTTTGGGAGGCCGAGGCGGGCGGATCACGAGGTCGGGAGATCGAGACCATCCTGGCTAACATGGTGAAACCCCGTCTCTACTAAAAAATACAAAAAACTAGCTGGGCGATGTGGCGGGCACCTGTAGTCCCAGCTACTCGGGAGGCTGAGGCAGGAGAATGGCGTAAACCCGGGAGGCGGAGCTTGCAGTGAGCTGAGATCCGGCCACTGCACTCCAGCCTGGGCGGCAGAGCCAGACTCCGTCTCAAAAAAAAAAAAAAAAAGTTTGCTTCTTGTCATTTATCTAGTATTTCTGGGTAGTAATAGTGGCAGGATTATAGAGATACATAATCCACAATATCAATGGATCTATTACTTTTTTTCATTATATGTACAGTCATACATCACTTAACAACTGGGATGCATTCTGAGACACACATCAGTAGGTGATTTCATCATTGGGTGGACATCATAGAGTGTACTTGCACAAACCTAGATGGTATAGCCTACTACACACCTGGGCTATATAGTATAGCCTGTTACTCCTAGGCTGCAAACCTGTACAGCATGTTACTGTACTGAATACTCTAGGCAATTGAAACAAGATGATATTTGTGTATCTAAACATATGTAAACATAGAAAAGGTACAGGAGAAATGTAGTATTATAACTTTATGGAACCACCATTGTATATGTCCATCATTGACCAAAACGTCATTATGCAGCACATGACTGTATGAAGTGTCTCTTACAGGAAAAGAGGCAACACCAAAATTTGAGAAAACTATGGCAAAAAAAAAAAATTAAGATATTTTATTTCACCCTGAAACTGGATGTGTGTTATTAGCCTCAGTAGAGCAAAGCGTAAGTTTATTGCAGGAAAAGGCATTAAAATGCAAACTGATCCAAGCCATAGAACCTTGGAAAGAAATTGGATAAGAAATTGGAGATGCAATGGTACTTCTAAAAGTAGACATGCAGTATGAGTCCAGAAATAAAAAACTACGTGTAAAGTCTTTAAAAGCAACATGTTACCCATAGATCCCCTTCCCTATTGTATACAGCCATGCTGCCTCCTCACCTTATCCCTGACAAGGGAGAAGAAATTTTATTCTATTGGCCAGGGGCAGTGGCTCACACCTGTAATCCCAGCACTTTGGGAGGCCAAGGCGGGTGGATCACGAGGTGAGGAGTTCAAGACCAACCTGACCAACATGGTGAAACCCCATCTCTACTAAAAACACAAAAATTAGCCGGGTATGGTGGTGCATGCCTGTAATCTCAGCTACTCAAGAGGCTGAGACAGGACAATCACTTGAACCTGGGAGGCAGAGGTTGCAGTGAGCTGAGATCACGCCACTGCACTCCAGCCTTGGCTTGGCGACAGAGTAAGACTCCGTCTCAAAAAAAAAAAGAAAAAGAAATAGAAAAAAAGAAAATAAAATAAATTTTATTGTCTAAAGACAACAGAGCAGAGAGAGTCTAAACTCAGATACTAGGTCCAGTTGAGGCCAGAGTGATGAGCATATTAACATCAGATGGCCGAAGTGGAAGTCTGCATCCTGAATATGGTCATCACTCCCCAACCTCTCTCCTACCCAGCTTCACCCCAGCAAGAGATTAGAAAATTCCTCTCTAGCAAAGTCAACTAGTCCAAGGAAAAAAACTTACAGATACTCTCAATGAAATGGCCAGATCCACACCAAATTATTCTACAATGAAGCCCACCCAATCACAAGCTTCACTCACTCATAGTGTTTCCAGTCATAATTTTAGTAAATCAACAATAAAGATCATGAGATATTTGAGAAAATTCTTTATAATAAAAAACTAAATGGGGGAAAGGAGCTCAGACAAGACATAAAGCAGGAAAAAAAGAAAGCTTCATTTTTCAAAAAAAAGTCTTTAATATCTTGAGAGAATAGAAGAAAATATATTCCTAAAATAAGAACAGAAAGCTCTATGAAAACTTATTCACAGAAAAAAGAGCTTTTGGAAACTAAAACAAGAGTAAAAAAAATCAAAGTTCAGTATAGAATTATTGTAATATAAAGTTGAGATATACACTCAGAGAGAAAGACAATAAATCAATCTAAGAGATCCAACATATAAATAACAGGAGTTCTAGAAAAAGAAAATGAAGAAATCAGAGCAATACAAGAAAAATTCCTAGAACTAAATAGCATGAGTTTCTAGAATCAGTGAACAGAAATCAGGGCCACAGGAAAGCCTGTAATCTTGAAATTATAGAACATGAAACAAGAAGAGAGGATTGTGAAGTCTTTCAGAGAGAGACAAAAGAAAACTGGCAGTTAGAATGCTATCGAATTTCTTAATAACAATACTGGAAGCTAAAGAAAAATGGAGGAATGCTTTCAAAATTCTGAGGGAAAATGATTTCCAAACTAGATTTATATACCCAACCAAATTACCAACTCAATGTAAGGGTAGAATAAAGACAATTCTAGGCATTTATGTTCTCAGAAATATACCTCCCATTTATCCTTTCTAAGAAAGTTTTTAGCAGGTATTTTCCACCAATAAGACTGAATAAATCAAGAAAGACATGAGAAAAAAATAGAAAACTCAACACGAGAAGAGGACATTACCAGGATATTAGTAATGATCCCAAGATTAAAACTCTATCACAAACCTGTACAGAGCCCAACCAAACCAGACTGCAGCAGGTCAAAAGGCTCTGTTAAGGACTTCTTCAAGATAAAGGAGAAAGATCCGGCGCAGGAATGAACAATAGGAGGATATTTTTTCAGCTCCTTTGGAGAGTTTGAGAATTAAATAATTGTTGATGGATTAAAAACAAATGAAAACATGTTGTTTAATTATAGGTATATTATTACCTATTATTAGCTCTAGAGAAGCAACATAATGACCAAATTAATAATAGATATATGGCTATTTTGGGCACACTGCCTATGGGGTAGCCCTGCTCTGCAAGGAGAAGTTAAAAAAAATAAAAATAAATATATATATACACACACACATATATATGTATATATATAATTTTCTAGAGCTAATTATATAATATATATAAAATATAATTAACTATAGAAAAACCAAAGAGGTATACATTAAAGTCAACTTAATCCATGACTCAGTTAATATTTACAAAGTTTTGATTAAACAAAAAGAAAGGACAGAAAAGAAGGAAAAGATGTATGTTTGAGGAAGGGGAATATGGGAGTATGATGGTTGAGGAAGGGGAATATGGGAGTATGATAAGAGTTAAATCCTCTTTTCCATAGATGAAAACAGAAAAATCAAGAAAAATATATACTTTCTAGAAATGCAGAGGAAAACAAACTCCAGGGGAAAAAAATAAATATCTAAATGAGGTACATTTAACAAATATTTATTGAGTGCCCACTATATATCAAACACTGTTCTAGGTCAAGATTTCTTGACTTTAGCACATTTTGGACTCGCTGTTGTGGGGGGCCTGTCCTGTGCATTGTAGGATATTTAGCACATCCTTGACTTCTATCCACTAGTTGCTAGTAGCACTCTCTCTAGTTCTGAGAATCAAAAGTATCTACAGGCATTGCCAAATGTCTCCTGGAGGGCAAAATCACCCCCAACTGAGGGCCGTTGATCTAAATAATAGGGATACAGCAACAAACAAAACAGACAAAAAAAACTAAAAGTAGTTAGTCTGAGAAATAGATTCGGGCGTTGTAAGGAGTAGGACAAGAGACTTCTGTGTTTACTCATAAACTTTACAGAACTCTGCCTTTTCAAACTATATATGCTTATTTCATTAATAAAAAAGAAAGCAAATCATCTAAGAGAATATAAACTCCATTTATACCTTAGTTAAAAATTTCTACCCAAGGCAGTGTAGAGTCATGCAATTCTGGATTTGAATTCCAACTCCACCACTTACTAGCTATATAACCTTAGATAATTAACTTAAACCTTTTTAAGCCTCATTTTCCTCAACACTGTAAAATAGGAATATTCACAAGATTATTATGAGTATTGAATATTATGATGCAAAAATACGTATGTGTGTCATATAGTACTTGCATCTAAAGCACTCAGTAAATTAAAACGTCCCGAAAAGTACACCAATTCGCTTTGCTTCCATATGCTAGATCCTTGCAAACAACCAACAGTATCTTGGATATAGAAACCTGGGGATCCCATAACTTATACATTAGTATTGTGAGGCCATGTGGCATACCAGGACCAAGGCCACCTATAGCATACACTGTAACCGTGTACATTTGACTTTGCTTGTGGAAAGTCACCATACATATTGAGTAAAGAAACTTATCTGATACGTAAAGAACGTTAATTGAAATACGTTACAATTTTACTCCTTATCCAGGTGCAGATAGCAGAAGTCCATGTAAACAGTAAGCAATGTGGTTGTATAATAGTTATATAAGCAGAAACAGCCATATATATATATTATTTATTTATTTATTTATTTATTTATTTATTTATTTATTTTGAGATGGAGTCTCACTCTGTTGCCCAGGCTGGAGTGCAATGGCTCAATCTCAACTCACTGCAACCTCCACCTCCTGGGTTCAAGTGGTTCTCCTGCCTCAGCCTCCCAAGTAGCTGGGATTACAGGCATGCACCACCACGCCCAGCTAATTTGTGTATTTTTAGTAGAGACCGGGTTTCACCATGTTGGTCAGGCTGGTCTCGAACTCCTTACCCCAAGTGATCCGCCCACCTCAGCCTCCCAAAGTGCTGGAATTACAGGCGTGAGCCACCATGCTTGGCTGCCTTTTTGTTTGTTTGTTTTTGAGACAGTGTCTCACTGTGTCACCCAGGCTGGAGTGCAGTGGCACAGTCTCAACTCACTGCAACCTCTGCCTCCTGGGTTCCAGTGATTCTCATGCCTCAACCTCTTGAGTAGCTGGGATTACAGGCACGCACCATCACGTCCAGCTAGTTTTTGTATTTTTAGTAGAGACGGGGTTTTGCCATGTTGGCTAGGCTGGTCTCAAACTCCTGACCTTAAGTGATCCACCCACCTCGGCCTCCCAAAGTGTTGGGATTACAGGTGTGAGCCACTGTGCTCAGCACTCCTTGAATTCTTTTAATAATGTTTTGCATGTTAATGAAAGTAAGCTTATTTAGGTTTAACTGGGTTAAAATATGACACTTTTTTCTATCACAAAATACTTAACAAGATCTGTATTTCATTATTCATCAAAAAATTGTCACAATTGACTGGGCACAGTGGCTCACACCTGTAATCCCAGCACTTTGGGAGGCTGAGGCAGCTGGACCACTTGAGCCCAGGAGTTGGAGACCAGCATGGTCAACATTGTGAACCATCTCCAGAAAAAATACAAAACTTAGCCAGGTGTGGTAGCTAATTTTTGACAGTTATAGTCCCAGTGGGGATCCATATTGGGGATGGCTTGCTGACCGATAGGGAATTTGTCCTTTTGTTCAGCTGTCATTCTATCATTTACTTGACTAAGATACCAGGTGTCTCCAAACTCTTGGGTTGCAGCTAAAGCCACATTTTTTTCATTAAAGGCCAGGGTTTGATTTAATAGTATGACATCTCTCCAACTGAGGTCAAAGGTTTGCCCTAGGCCCTGTAGGACATCTATGTACTTATCAGGATCATCTGAAAGCTTCCCCAGGTCTACCTTGATCTGCTTTAAATGAGAGAGGGAGAAGGGGACCTGTACCCAGGTTGGGCCAAATTCCCCTCCCCCTACAGCTTGAAGGGGATATAACCGATAGCCTGGGGGGTTTTGTGGTCCTTTGGAGATTTCTTTGCTTGTTTCCTTCTGGGTGGGAGAGATTTTTTTTTTTTTTTTGAGATGGAGTCTCGCTCTGTCGCCCAGGCTGGAGTGCAGTGGCCGGATCTCAGCTCACTGCAAGCTCCGCCTCCCGGGTTTACGCCATTCTCCTGCCTCAGCCTCCCGAGTAGCTGGGACTACAGGCACCTGCCACCGCGCCCAGCTAGTTTTTTGTATTTTTTTAGTAGAGACGGGGTTTCACCATGTTAGCCAGATGGTCTCGATCTCCTGACCTCGTGATCCGCCCGCCTCGGCCTCCCAAAGTGCTGGGATTACAGGCTTGAGCCACCGCCCCCAGCCGGTGGGAGAGATTAAAGGAGGCTTATCATTAATAGGAAGGGGAGCTATAGGGAGGCTAGGATATGGGGGTAAGCTGAGAGGTCCTCCTGTGGGATGTAAATTGCAAGCTTTGCATAGTTGTGGAGTCTCCTTCAATGAAAAGAAAGCTTGGACATAAGGTATTTTACGCCACTTGCCTTCCTTCTTACAGAAAAGGTCAAGCTGCAGGATAGTATTGTAATTTATACTTCCCTCAAGTAGCCATTTTTCCCCATCAGAGAGAGAAAATATTGGGGTCAAGCCGTAGTGCAGAAAAAATGAGCCGCCTCTTTTTCAGGATTTGTGGGTCAAATTGGTCCCAATGGCTTAGGATGCATTTCAAGGGTTAGCCTGTTGGTGCCTGAGTGTTTCCCATCTGAAAGACAAAACCGCCCATGGTTTTGGTTTGTTTCTACCCCCACCCAAGAACCTGCAACAGTCCCTGGACCCTGCTGATTGGAATAGTTGTGCTCACCAATGCAGCGGCAGAAACACTAGTTTTCCTCCAAGACCACAAGGAGGACCAAGGAAAGTAGGATTTAGTGGCCTTACTGACACATTCTCAAAAACCTGCACCCTTGCCTGTCCTCCTAGACCACAAAGAGGACTGAGAAAAATCGGATTTAGTGGCCCTTACAAACGCATTCTCAAAAGCCTGTTAGAGTCCTAAGCATTCTCCTGTTAGTATTGGGACTTTACCCCTGTCCTATAAAGATGTTATGCCCCAAAAATGAACTGGAAGGCCATACCCTGAGGGAGGGAAGGGATCTCCAGGGTTAGAAGAGTGACACCTTTTGTCCTCACTTGAATAGGAAGGATATCATTTCTGAAGCTCCCCATATCGTAGCCTCAGGAAGATACGTTTTTAGGCCTACTAGTCTGAGGAGGGATCCTAAAATTCCAGATAGTCCTGCCCCCCAGAAGGGGCTCTGGGCAAAAATTATGTCTTTCTGAATGGTGAGCCCAGGTTCCTAAAGAAGGGAACAGAGTCCTGAGGTTTATGCTAGAAATCATCATTATAGGAGAAACTAGAAAAGCACCAGAGACAGGGAGTGGTTTTTAGAAGCAGGACTAGCCTCAGAGAAGAGAGGTGAGAGGAAGTTTGTCTGACAGGCATTAGGACCCAGGAGGCAAGGGGCAGGATAGATAGGATAGATGGGCGAGTCTCGCTTGGCAACAGGACTTTGAGGGTTCTGCTCATGGCCGCAGGGTCAACCAACTTGTTGTTGGGACCCTGGAGCTGAATGGCTTTCCTCTCTGTCAACCCTCAGCTCAGCCCAGAAGTACAGGAAAAGCGGAATCTGGTTCCAGGCAAACCAACACTCCCAACTCTGAAGAGTCAAGGGTTGTTAAAGAGCCCTTTCCCAGAAAGCCTGAGACCCATGTCTTTAGTCTGGCGGCTGCACTAGTCGCTTTTAACTGACTGACAGTTGCCCCGTATTTAGCCTCTAAATTCTAAGGAAAAATAGGACAGAATAGCAAGCAAAAGGGGTCCAATGGTACTCACCGCTTGGTGATAGTCCCATCTGGGTCACCAAAATGTGTCCAGTATTCCTTCCTTCCAATGGGTTCTTGGTCTTGCTGACTTCAAGAATGAAGCTGCAGACCCTCGCAGTAAGTGTTACAGCTCTTAAAGATGGTGTGTCCAGAGTTTATTCCTTCAGATGTTAAGATGTGTCTGGAGTTTCTTCCTTCCAGTGGGTTCATGGTCTCGCTGACTTCAGGAGTGAAGCTGCAGACCTTCACAGTGAGTGTTACAGCTCCTAAAGGTGGCCTCTTAAAGGTGGTGTGTCCAGAGTTGTTTGTTCCTCCCAGTGGGTTCTTGGTCTTGCTGACTTCAGGAATGAAGCTGCAGACCCTCGAGGTGAGTATTACAGCTCATAAAGGTAGTGCCGACCCACAGAGTGCGCAGCAGCAAGAAGCAGTGAAGAGCAAAAGAACAAAATTTCTACAGCATGGGAGGGTACCCCAGCGGGTTGCTGCTGCTGGCTGGAGTGACCAGCTTTTATCACCTTATTTGTCCCCGCCCACATCCTGCTGATTGGTCCATTTTACAGAGTGCTGATTGGTGCATTTACAAACCTTTAACTAGACACAAAGCGCTGATTGGTGCATTTTTACAGAGTGCTGATTGGTGCATTTACAATCCTTTAGCTAGACACGGAGTGCTGATTGGTACATTTACAATCCTTTAGCTAGACAGAAAAGTTCTCCAAATCCCCACTCGACCCAGGAAATCCAGCTGGCTTCACCTTTCATTATTATCCCAATTTTATAGATTTATGTATTCATTCATTCAGGAAATACTTATTGAACATCTGCTGTCTGTCAGGCACTGTTCCATGCTGGGACTACAGCAGTAAATGAAACACAAAAATCCTTGCCTCTATGGAGCTTATATTCTAGACAAACAATAAATAAAATTTACATAATGTTATATAAGAGATAAGTACTGTGGAGAAAAACTAAGTATTGAAGGAGAATAGGGTTTTCAGAATAGAAATGGAGGTAGCAATGATTGTAAGAGATGATAGCATTTAAGTAAAATCATACAGGAAGATGAGGAAATTGAGGCTAAAAGAATTATAACTTGTTTTGTGCAAGGTCACAGAGCTAATAAAGCTAATAAAATTACAGCTGAACAAGGCAGCCACCTGGAACCTTGATGCATCATTTTATAAAAATCTGTTGAATACTATTAAGAGGTTTTAGGATTGGTCAAAATCAAGCTACATCTGTTCTTTCAGATAGCTCTGAGAAGTATTAGAGTGTGCACATTAATCCAGAAATGGAAGTAAAACATGACATTTGTATTTATTTTTATTTCAGGCCAAAGAATTCCAAAAAACAAAAAAGATTCCTAGGAGTGTTTGGTGGAAATACTTCAAAAAGATCATAATTATCGCCGTTGCAATGTTCCTTTCAATTATTATCATTCTTTTAAGTACAAATGTAATACCAACATGACTCTTTTTCTCCCCATCCTCAACAGGCACCAATAAATGGCTATATGTAACTATAGATTTCTACAACCAACAGTTATGAGATCATTCTGTAGTGGTAATAAGATTGGAGGAAAAGGAGGTTGGAAGTATTTCCTTGTCTCTTAACTCTTGTCACTGTACCTCTCCCATTTCTGTAATGTCAACAGGCTACTTAACCTGTGCACCTTTTCCTCATCTATAAAATGGGGCTGTAAAAAAATCTGTAAAATATTAAAATAGTAATATTTAATGAATAGAGTTATGTCTCCCACATACTAAATGCTATTTACATGTTAAGGGTTAATAGGAAAAGATAATTGCATTTGTGGCATTGATTAAATTATTGTAATCTTTCTGCTTACCCAGAAGTGAAATGACCTTGACCTTAAAATCAGATTTTAGAAATGAGAATTTTAACATCAGTACAGTTCAGAGGTACACATTCACCTCTTCTACAGTTTTTTCATTTGAAATGAAAATTCAAACTCTTGTGTCTTATACTATGTATTTCCTTGTGTAAGGATCAAAAAACTAGTAAGTCATATCATTTTCTCTAACAAATCATAGGTCCTCTCCTCCTATCTTACCATCATAACAGCCTTTAAAAAAATACGCTTACTCCGGTAACCTCATCTTATTAAGATTTCAAATAACTAAAGCATCCAACTTTATTTTGCAGTTAGTAACAAGGCGTCATGAGTTCTGTTTCGAGGTCTGAAGTCTGTTTTATAAGTCCCTTAGTGATTCCTGGAGAATAGAAATCCTGACTTCAGGATAACTCATTTTAATTCTGGTAATGATCAAATATCAGCATTTTAAATAGTCACCAAGCTCATTATTCCTCCAATGCAATACCACCTTTCCATTCACAAAACATTTTTTAAAGCATCTTAAATGTTAGAAACTTTGGAGTTTCTGTAGTTTAGACTCAGGAAAAAATAGGCGATATGTTGAATGCTTACTCTGATACAATGTACTAAGTATCTTGGAAGAGGGGTGTCTCATTTAATTTTATAATAATACTATTAAGCGAGTTAGTATCATGTAAAGCACACAGAACAGTGGATGGCATAAAAGTGCTATGTAAGTTAGTTCATATCAGCTTTATTTTGCAGATGAGAAAATAGCAAAGTTAAATGGCATGTTCAAGGTCACAAAGCTAGAAAGCTAAGATTTTACTGACTGCTAAGATAAGCACTACTGTGGCATATAGCCATGGAACCCATAGAGTAATAATTAAGATCCCTTAATTATGGGTCAGACAAGATACATCGTATTATTTCACTTGTCACTTTAGTAGGCTGTTTTGGCAAGGTAGAGACTAGAGTAGTGGGAAGAGGAATAGTCATGTATTTTGCTGCCATTATTTTTGAAGTCCTATAAAACTTGCCTCTTAACATCTCTGTAATTTAAAATTATGTATAAAATATTTGTATCCTGATCACCAGTGAGTAGTAGCATAATTATTGCTACAGAACTGTGAACTTACAGATCACCTAAACTAACCCCTGCACTTTACATATTAGGATACCAAGACCAAAAGTCTAAGTGAATTATGTGTCTTTGCAATTTCCACTTCACTGATTGCATGCTTAAAGCACAGGCTATCACCCTGGTTCCAAGCAAGAAGTCCTATGTAATACTTGTTTTCTAAGGCAGTCTTTGGAGTTTAAAGAGTTTTCAAGATAATTTATATTTTTATGAGCTGCTGAAAGCTGCCTAGTAAGGATTGTTTCCCTGGTATTTTTGCTAGAACTGTCAGAACATAGCTTGGCAGAAACAAATATTAGGCGATCTTAGATTTTTCATCTATATATGCTTTCAAATATTATTTAGCTCCTACTCTGCACCAAAACAATTCTAAAACATTATGGTTTATCCTAAGCTACTACATAGATAGAAATAACTGATGTTTGAAAAACAGAATGATGTTTGTATACAGACGTGTAAGACCTGGCCGGGCTCAGTGGCTCACGCCTGTAATCCCAGTACTTTGGGAGGCCAAGGCAGGCGGATCACCTGAGGTCAGGAGGTAAAGATCAGCCGGGCCAACATGGCAAAACCCTGTCTATACTGAAAATACAAAATAAAAATGAGCTGGGCATGGTGGCAGGCACCTGTAATTCCAGCTACTCGGGAGGCTGAGGCAGGGAGAATTACTTGAACCTGGGAGGCGGAGGTTGCAGTAAGCCAAGATTGCGCCACTACACTCCAGCCAGAGCAACACAGTGTTCGTCTCAAAAAAAAAAAAAAAAAAAAAAAAAAGGCGTAAGGCCTATGTCTAATCATTTAGGAAAGCTCACGTTCCAGTTGAGGGAGGAAGTCCAACGAATATCATAAACACGTTAAAGCAACAAGTCAATGTTTAAGTGGTACATTGCATGGCAGAGAATAAGTTAAGAGATGGTGATCAACATAGGCTCAAATCACTAAGGAAGATTCCACTGGTTATAAATGGGATGGGAATTGGATCTTATTAGAAATCTAACTTATTTCTACCATGAAGTGTCATAAATCGAATTTATATCAACAGGTAAAGGCAGTGCAGTTAATTAACAGTAACAATTAACTTATTGAGCACTTGTGTTCCAGTAACTGTTGTAAGTACTTTACAAATTCTTTAATCCTCACAACCCTGATATAGGCACTACTGTTATCTCCATTTTACATGAGAAAACAGAAGCCCAAGTGTCACATGCCCAAGTCTACTGTACTAGTAAGAGGAACAGCTTGCTGTGGGGGTGCACAAGGTGGACTATGCATTGGTGGCATTCAATTATGCAATCTTTCAGTCATTGAAGTGGCCTGCAGCAGGGCTGTCTTTGGTTCTCTTCATTTCCCACTCTCCAACGTGCTCTTATTCACTCCCATGCCGTTGCCCTCTCCAGATCTAACTCCCAAATCATTTTCCAATTCTCTGCTAGATATACCCACTTGGATACCATGCACACACTTCAGTTTAGATCACCAAACTGTACATTCTTCCATTCCCCCACAAAACCTGCTTATTTGACTTGATTTCCAATCTCAATAAATGGGATCACAGCTATCCTGTAATCTACAAACTATGTTAGCCTACCTTGACTCCTCCCTTCTGCTCATCTTCTCTTTCCTAATTAGTCACCAAAATCACAGGGCTTCTATGTCAAATCTCCTGAAGTCAGGGAAGTCCAGAAGAGCTGCAGAAGCAAAAGTAGGGAGTCCCCTCAGGGTGCCAAGGCAAACTTCGAGAAAGGGCACTCCTATCATGGTTGATGGCTGTCTCTACTCCCCACAAGCCTGGCCACATCACACTCCTCTTTGTATTCAGTCTGCCCAGCACATGTAAGTATTAACATTTGGTATTTTTATATGCATGATTTCCACAGCTCTTAAACATGGTAATATCAACAAATGTGAAACTTTGGTTTTCAATCCTCAGCATAAGAGTCACCTAATGATCTTAATAATACATGTTCCTCGGCTCCACCCCCTGAAGATTCTGTATAAGCCTGAGATGGGCCTTCAAAGTGTGTGTTTAACCTCACAATGAGGCCGAGAACCGCTAACCGCAAGCACTTTTACATGACTATCATTTAATGTCCATACCTGAGAAAGGTAATACAACTTTACACTTGGAAAAACTGAGGCTTAGAGACAGTTAATTTACCCACTATCACTGGGCAAATGACAGAGCTGGGCCACAAAAGCATTCATTTCAAATAATCTATTCCACTGAATGTATTAAACTAGAAACTTTGGAAAATCTGCTAAATAGAATGCCCCACACATTTTAGTAAGTCTGAAAAGGATTATTTTAAATTGTTTTGAAAGTTTATATTATCCTACTATAGGATCAAGGCCTCTCAGAGAATCTTATTATAGAATCATGGCAGAACCTAAAATAACAAAAACCATTATTTAATTCTGGCTTCTGCTTTTGTTTTTGTTTTAAAACGAAGTCTCGCTCTTGTCCCCCAGGCTGAGTGTGATGGCGCGATCTCGGCTCACTGCAACCTCCGCCTCCCGGGTTCAAGTGATTCTCCTGCCTCGGCCCGAGTAGCTGGAATTACAGGCGCCTGCCACCACACCTGGCTAACCTCTTTTTTTAGTTGAGATGGGGTTTCACCATATTGGCCAGGCTGGTCTAGAACTACTGACCTCAGGTGATCCACCCACCTCAGCCTCCCTAAGTGCTGGGATTATGGGCCTGAGCCATCGCGCCCGGCCGGCCTCTGATTTTTTAGAACAAAAAGGCAAATCACAAGCTGGTTACAGACAAAGAGGCCATTTGTTGAGGAGCAGACCTGCTTAGCACCACACCATGACCCAACATAATGGTGACTTCTCTCTTCATAGACCAGCACTAAGTGACCTGCATTCCTTTAAAAGTTCTCGAGACACAAAAGTAAAAAATGGAACAGTTAAACAATAGTGCATTTATAATAAGTATGAGTAATTTTGTTAACATTATTGCTCTTAGCCATCAAATTCAATTTAGCATTTTTCAAAAACATTGTAACATAAAATGGTAAATGCCTACCAGCACTTGTAGTGGTCTCACATTTGATAGCAAGCCCAGCAGGTTACTAAGATTGAACATCCCCACAAAATCTTCCTGCCCTCAATATCCTGTCTCATAAACATTCTGGAGAAAACTGGAAATGGCCACTTTTCTTCCATCAAATTCAGTGATCCACTTGTAATACTATTTGTGCATAAGCTAACTTTTCAAACAATCCCATCATTTAAAAATTTTATGTGATGTGTTAACATTCCAGTAGTTGCCTTACCTTTTCAACTAATAAGTCCTGTTAAAGGTATTCATTCAAGAGAAAAAAACTTAAGTCAAAAAAAAAAGACAGTGCAAAAAATGCATGAGTGCTGTAAGAGTTTAATTGTAAGACAAAAGCACTGCTACATTAATACTTTAAACATAAGTAATCTTTCAGAAAAAAAGGTTCAGTGCAAATTAAAACCCTATGAAAGCCCACTGTAAATTTCATATGAAGACTCTAGAAGTAAACTTCTAGAACTGGAAACACCTGGTTCCAACAGAATTTGCTTGGGGAGAGTATGTCTTGAAAATGTTAAATGGTACAGAGAACATCATGTTAAAGTCAACCAGATACTAAAAAAAGACATGCTGATAGGTCTTAATACATAAAACTAATTGATTAGTAGTAGCATGCTTTATATATCAATGATTGTAAAAGCAATTTACAACAAATTTGAGCATTTCTAAGCTTTATTTACTGCCTTAGCCAATCTCTTAACTATACTGTAATAAAATGCCATTCTTCCAATTTTTATAATAAAAAGGGTTTCACTTCATCAGTCTCAGACTGGTGTTTTATATAAATGTTAAGCTCTGTATAATCCAAGGCCATCCATACAACAAAAAAGTAATTCCTCTTCTCAAGTGTTTATTCAAAGCATAGGTTCCATGCCATGTTAAATGCCACTTTTAGGTACTGGCGTTAACAGACCTCTTAAGTTTCTTCCAATTCTTTTTTTTTCCTGAGAAATACAAAAGCCAGGAAAGTAACCTTCCTATTCCTAGAGTGCAAACAGAGTATAGCCTCTTATAACAAAATTAAATGTATACAAATTAACCTTGAAGTACTCTCTCCCAATACCAAATGACTTAAAAGTTTCCCAAAATAGATTCCAATAACCTCTACTATCACTATTTAATAATTTAGTGCCTATCTCTACTTTCTTTGAAGACTTTTAAAGAATTTCTCCCTTAACTAAAATAATGGATTTGGATTGCCATTACAAGAACACCATGCTCTTACTTAGGCTCTAAATCCTATAAAGTATTTCAGATTTTAATAGAATAATTTTGTAAGGTCCTTTTTCCTTGCCCTTAGGAGAACACCTGCCTGCCCTCCACCCCCACCCCCGACTACAATTCCCTGCCTTTACAGGGCTTACTGGGGGAAATTTATTAACATTTAGGAATTACCCTACTGCTTCAACTTCCTACATTATATAGTCAGTCCTCTGGATACTATTGCCATTTATAATGGAAGGCTGCTGGAATTATGCAACCTTCTTGAGAATCGAAAAAGCGCTAAGGACAATAGGGCAATATATAACCAGCCCAATTTGAGAAAATGGCAAGTCAATTTCTATCAGAGTTGTTGATTACCAATTCATAATAATGCAATGGATGGCTAAGATCAGGGCAGAGGCAAGATACAGACAATAAGGGGAGTGTATTGGCTGTAGAGAATTTTAAAATACCAACCAACTCACCATGTTCCCAGCCTGCAGCCACCCCCACCACCTATTTTCCCTGACTTGATACATTACTGTTGCTCACTGTCATCTTGTACTCATCAGAATGTTAAAAATCATATCTTTTTTTTTTTTTTCCAGCTAGACTTAGGATCCACAATTAAAATGCTGAGTGGTTTAGTAAAACATATGCCTTTGTTTTTACAGAAGATGTAAAAACAAACCCTTAGGAAACAGCATGTTTAACTCTATCTTATCTTAAAGAGTTAACACATTAAAGTCCTTAACACATTAGTGTGTAACTAAGATCACTTGGAGGCCAGGGGTGGTGACTCACGCCTATAATCCCAGCACATAAGGAGACCAAGGCGGGAGGATCACCTGAGGTCAGGAGTTCAAGACCAGCCTGGCCAACATGGTGAAACTCTTTGTCTCAACTAAAAATACAAAAATTAGCCAGGCGTGGTGGTGGGCACCTGTAATCCCAACTACTCGAGAGGCTAAGGCAGGAGAATCGCTTTAACCCGGGAGGCAGAGATTGCAGTGAGCTGAGACTGTGCCACTGCACTCCAGTCTGGGCGACAGAGTGAGACTCCGTCTCAAAAAAAAAAAAAAAAAAATCATGTGGGATATATGAAATACAGAATCCCAGGCAACACTCCCAAACAATTCTAAGTGATTCTGATGTAGATGCCTACAAGCCTCTTTGAAATGCCAACCAGCTTATAATCAACCCTTAACCCAAATTACCAGATTAAAAGCAACTGTTAGCAACTAATAGAACAAGTGGACTCCATTTGCACAACTGAATATTTATCTTGTTAGAATCATTTTACCCATGGAAATGTTCAGGCGACTCCTAAACTATGCTTAATAAGTTTGAATATGGCCAGTATTAAAGAAAAGATATACCCTTCTCAACACTGTCAAAAGTAGGTATCTTAGGCTGGGCACAGTGGCTCATGCCTGTAATCCCAGCACTTCGGGAGGCCGAGGCAGGCAGATCACTTGAGCCCAGGAGTTGGAGACCAGCCGGAGCAATATAGTGAGACCCCATCTCTACAAAAAAATTAGGCCGGGTGCAATGGCTCACACCTGTAATCCCAGCACTTTGGGAGGCCGAGGTGGACGAATCACCCAAGCTCAGGATTTTGAGACCAGTGTAGCCATGTGGTGAAACCCCATCTCTACTAAAAATACAAAAGTTAGCCAGGTGTGGTGGCATGCACATGTAATCCCAGCTACTCGGGAGGCTGCGGCAGGAGAATTGCTAGAACCTGGGAGGCAAATATTGCAGTGAGCCAAAACTGCGCCACTGTACTCCAGCCTGAGAGACGCAGTGAGATTCTGTCTCAAAAAATAAAAATAAATAAGCTGGGCCAGGTGTGATGGCTCACGCCTGTAATTCCAGAACTTTGGGAGACTGAGGCGGGCAGATCACGAGGTCAGGAGTTTGAGACCAGCCTGGCCAACATAGTGAAACCCCATCTCTACTAAAAATACAAAAATTAGCCAGATGTGGTAGCACACACCTGTAGTCTCAGATATTCGGGAGGCTGAGGCAGGAAAATCGCTTGAACCCAGGAGGTGGAGACTGTGGTGAGCCAAGATCGCACCACTGCACTCCAGCCTGGACAACAGCATGAGATACATATACATATACAAATACAAATACAAATACAAGCTAGATGTGGTGGTGCCTGCCTGCAGTCCCAGCAACTCAGGAGCCTGAGGTGAAAGGCTCACTTGAGCCCAGGTCAAGGCTGAGGTGAGCTGTGATCACATCACTACATTCCAGCTTGGGTGACAGAGCAAGACCCTTTCTCCAAAAAACAAGGAAAAAAAAGGAAAGGTAACTTTAAAAAATATATATTTTATGAATAGTTTAGGGTCATCCTTAAATGTTAGTTCATTGATAAACTGCACTATTAAGAAACTGCTTCCAAACAAATTTATTGAGATGTGATGCTATATTACGGATCTAGGTTTTGACATTTCAGGTTAAACTCACTCCAAACAAAATAATAAACTCAGACATTTCAGGATCAACACAAATACCATGGTAGAAAGATTGTATCCTTCCAGTTTCCAAAATTCCTAATATGTCAAAAGGCCCTAAACATACCTTTAAAGTACTAGTCTTAACTACAAAAAGAAACTTTCCCAAGCACTAAAATAGTAAAAGCAGAGACTAGTTTCTCAAGTATATGACAGACAAGCTTAATAATTGGATCCTAATGAGACTACTTTTCAAAACTGTCAGCATGAACTGGCACCTGGACTGGTGTTCCACACCCATACTGTATTCTCAACTGTGCACAACCAAGTGCAATGAAGCAAATACCATCCCAGGATATAAAGAATAATATGCTTACATGACTTGCAACCCTATACACACTGAAGGTTAGGAAAGAAACAGAAAAAAAAAGGAAACCCAGGACCCAAGGAAGAGAAATTAACTCACCTGGTAGCAGACACCTACTAAACCAAAAGGCATCAAAATCTGATTCAGAACAACAGACCTAGAAAGCTCATTACTTGAGAAAAAGTGGGATTCTAACCAGTCTACAAAACTGTTATGAGAATTGAGATCAAAACTACATAACACTACCCATTAGTAAACACAGGTTGATTTGATAATAAACCAGCAAACTACTTGTACATTTCACTTTGTTGGTCAAATTCTAGAAGCAGGGGTACTGAACTCCTCTGTTAAAATTTACCTTTTTTGTTCCCCAAACCTTACACCAATCACCCACCTACACAAAAAGGCTGCAAAAAATAATCTGTGTCATGCCCAGTCTCTTCTGAAGTCACACTAAAAACGAGTAATCTAAAAAATCTGGGGAATGGGGGATAAGACAATATTTCACGAGTTGGAGACCAGCCTGGCCAACATGGTGAAACCCCATCTCTACTAAAAATACAAAAATTAGCCAGGCTTGGTGGCACATGCCTATAGTCCCAGCTACGTGGGAGGCTGAGGCAGGAGAATTACTTGAACCCAAGGGGTGGAGGCTGCAGAGAGCCAAGATCGTGCCACTGCTCTCTAGCCTGGGCAAAAGAGTGAGGCTCTGTCAAAAAAAAAAAAAGAAAGAAAAGAAAAAGAAAAAAATAAAGAAAAAGAAGAAACAGAAAAGAGAAATAACACTATTCTGCCAGCTGTCAGCAGTGTGGATATCACAGATTACATCACAGAACACCCTGATGCCCCGCAAAGATTTAGGAATTGGCAGCCCAAGTACCTGTAGAAACATAGACAAAACAGGTCAAAAGATCGATTCCAAGTTGCTTAACAATTAGTTCAAACCTCCAGATCCTCTGTACTGCTGGCAATTGACTCCCGAACCCTGGCAGAAAACTGGAGATGTACTGTCTTAAGCAAGTTAGAAAGAGCTGTTGGACTGAATAGGCACAGTGATGAAAACAGTTTACTTTTTGAGAGCCCTCAACCTCTTTTTCCACTGGGATCAGAAACTGACCACCGTTTTTTATCCTTTAGGGAGGAGAGTGTAAGACTTCTCTGGTGAGCCTGACCAGCTTGACAAAACAAAAGGAATATATCAAGTGATTTCTCAATAAAATGACAGCCATATCACCCAACAGAGAAGTCAGTGATCGAAAAGCGCCCCTGCCAGCCCCACACACATAACATTCAATTAGCATTTAAAATGTTCCACCAATTAGCATTTAAAATATTCCACTCCTAAACATGACCCAAGGATCACCAAACATCTGAGGAAATTTTCTAACATGAAAACCAGAAGCCAAAGCAACAGGAAAACAAAGCATCTTGGAAACCAACTTTTAAACAGGTTATCATTAATAACCTTAGAGATGAGAAAAAGGTATGTTGACATGTTATTTATAACAGATGGGGGGGTGGTCTTAGAAATTGACACAATTGGCCAGGCGCGGTAGCTTCCGCCTGTAATCCCAGCACTTTGGGAGGCTGAGGTGGGAGGACCACCTGAGATCAGGAGTTGGAGACCAGCCTGGCCAACATGGCGAAACCCCATCTCTACTAAAAATACAAAAATTAGCCAGGCATGGTAGTGCGTCCCTGTAGTCCCAGCTACTTGGGAGGCTGAGGCAGAAGAATTGCTTGAACCTGGAAGGCGGAGGTTGCAGTGAGTGGAGATCTTGCCACTGCACTCCAGCCTGGACGACAAGGAACTCCGCCCCACACGCCCCCCTACACCCAAAAAAGAAAACTGACACAATTGAAATTTTGGGATGTTTTTTAAAGCTGACAAGCTTTTAAAAGGTGCAGTGGCACATGCCTGTAACTCTAGCACTTTGGGAAGCCGAGTTCAAGAGCAGCCTGGGAAACATAGCAAGACCTGGTCTCTACAAAAATTGAAAGATTAAATTAACAGAAACACATGTCCAGGGATTACACCCAAATAAGAATTCCAGAGAACCAAGATTGAGGTGGTAGATGGGGAAAGGAGAATCAGTTCAGTAGTTATTTCCCGTATCTGAAGAGCAAGTTTACACAATGACAAGGTTCAGTGAGTGCCCAGTACAATGTATGAAATAAACTCAAGATGCAGTTGTGAAACATAAGAACGGTAAAATTCCAAGTGATTTCAGAGTTAAGAAAGATTCCATATACAAGATCAAGATTGAAAATAAATTTCTGGGGCAAAGAACGGTGGCACACGCACGCCTGTAATCCCAGCACTTTGGGAGGCCAAGTCGGGTGGATCACCTGAGGTCAGGAGTTTGAGACCAGCCTAACATGGTGAAACCCCATCTCTACTAAAAAAATAAAATAAAATAAATTTTTAAAAATTAGATGAGCCTGGTGGCACATGTCTGTAATCCCAGCTACTCAGGAGGCTGGGGCAGGAGAATCGCTTGAATCCAGGAGGCAGAGGTTGCCATGAGCCGAGATCATGCCATTGCACTCCAGCCTGGGCAGCAAGAGCGCAACTCTGTCTCAAAAATAATTTAAAAAATAAATTTCTGGCCAGGCATGGTGGCTCACACCTGTAATCCCAGCACTTTGGGAGGCCGAGGTGGGCGGATCACAAGGTCAAGAGATCAAGACCATCCTGGTCAACATGCTGAAACCCCATCTCTACTAAAAATACAAAAAAATTAGCCGCGCGTGGTGGCACAGGCCTGTAGTCCCAGCTGCTCGGGAGGCTGAGGCAGGAGAATCGCTTGAACTGGAGGCAGAATCGCTTGAACCCAGGAGGCGGAGGTTGCAGTGAGCTGAGATCACACCACTGCACTCCAGTCTGGCAACAGAGCGAGACACCGTCTCAAAAATAAATTTCTTCACCAAACCTGAATTCTCTACGTAGCTAAACTTACTAATCCAGTGCAAAATACAAC